>NC_136427.1:293878441-295078441 GCF_052849685.1 Lactuca virosa | reverse complement strand
TTCCTTAAGGCATTCATTAGACCATCTGCTATACTCTCCACTACAACGGTCGTGGAGAGCTTCCAGACTGGCCACCACGAGCCACCACTCTTCCATGGAGTACTCTCCACGATGAAGAAGAAAAGAACGAAGAGAGAGAAGAAGTAGAAGGGTGAGAGACAGATACGCCTCCGTTGTTGTTCGTCGTCTGCATCACGACCCATCACAAACACACCCGACCACGCATGGTCGGGGTAGTGTGCACGGGCGTTTTCCGTGGCCATGTAGACCACAAGCCGGTTCGTGTAGTGTAAACCGGACGACCTTATACACACCATTAACAACTATAGTGGTGGGTGTCACATCATCACCACACTTCCTATCACTAACCATGAGATACCTACCACTAAACACACCACTCCACCTCATTTTTTTAATTAAATTTAATTTAAAAATACATTAAAAAACATATAATTTTTTAAATACTAATAAGTGATTAAATGGTCAAGTAAAAAAATATCATTTTTTTAAAAATACTAATCGGTGATTGGGAAATATAAATCCAAAGGTTTAATTTGTCATTTTAGAAATATCTATGTTAAAGGATTTCTGGTCAGGGGTACTTTGTGCCAATGGACTGGATCTTAGGGATCAAAGTTGTCAAGACTTGAGAAGTTATGTCCCCCCCCCCCCCCCCCCCCCCCCCCGGCAGCAAAAGAAAGCAGGTCAAAACGAGCAATCCAAACCCATTGGTCGTCCTCGCTCCTCTTCCCCACCACGAATTGCACCGATAACAGCCGACCACGACCGGCCGGGTGGTGTGCACGGACCACGAGCGTGGCCACATCAACCACAAACCGGCTCGTGGCCGGTATACGCGATGGTCTTAGCAACACCATCACAGTACCAACCCCGACCATGCCGTAAATACAAACTATTACTGCAACTTTTCCAGCACCACCTGGAACCCCAACCACAACACCTCTTCAGCCACCGCCAAAACCGCCATGAAAACCTTTTCTCCTCTTCCATCACTTCACCACCCCTATCGCTTCTATCCGGTAGGGAAACCCTAACTCTAGAAACTTAGCAGATGAAAACAAGGGTTCTCTTCCACTAACTCTTTGGTAGCTTTTGTTCCTATAATCTATTAGTTCATTGACTTTGGTTTTTTGTACTAATGACTCATGTTTTATATTTATAGAATTTTATGCAGGCGATAGTGGAAGTAGATGTTTGTACCTTGGTGATCTAGTTTGAATTTTTAAGCATACATTCTCATATATTTTTTTTATCAAATTATATTTCTTTCTTATAGTTTTGATGCTATGTTAGAACACATTATCACTTGATATTTATTTCACAATAGTAATGGAGAGGATCGGTAACTCAATGGGATGTAAGCAGCTCATTATGTTGAATATCGGTTGTAAGAAATTTATTGGGCGAAATGCGTTGAAATTATCCCATGTGTATGGTGTGCGTTTTGGGGTGGAATGCTTTTCTGGGTGATATAAATTATTATATGGGCTTGAAGTTAAAGACGAGAATCTTAGTGTGTCTTCTTTTGTGTTATTTCTTGTCTTTGTTTTACTAACCTTTTATGCTATTAAATAAAGATGGAGGATTTGGCAATAGTCTTGACTGATGAAACAAAGTAGATATGCAAAACTATTCGTTACAAGCTCGGTCTTCTTATGGATACCTCCTTGGGGACGACCATTATTCGGCCCTGAAGGTTAATTGTCGATGTCTCTTTGCTTCTGTTTTTGGATTTGGTACTTGGCCTTTTGATTTTGGATTTGCTTATTATCCCAAGATTTTTGGGAAGATATGGCAGATGGAGTTGTTATTTTGAGCTATTAAGGTAAACCGAAAAAGAGGCTATTGATGACGGAGTTGGTGCAATTGTTGCAGCCTCTCTTTTTTCCAACATACTTCCTAAGTAGATAGTTTTTATAATCTTGATTCAAGTGTAATGTAGGTTCCTGTTTTATGGTTTCTGTATTAGTTTTTACTTTTGTTTTTGTATCATAGCTTATTGCCTCTCTTCTAATATTTGTTAAATACAAGATTATACATAATTTCATTTTATTGATTTATAAATTGTACAAGTTTTCATTGAGTAAAAACAATGTTAAAAGAAATGTTTAGGTGTCTTTGAGGCCTTTTTATGTAAAATATCATTTTAATAAAGTACTATAAGTTTTGTTAAAATTTGCTAAAAGTATGATGTTTGCTAATTTCATCATTAGTTTGTAGTTATGTAAGTTATCAGATTGAAATTGACAGACCAAAAGTAAAAGTGAAACCAGTCTAAAGGATAAATATTGCAAGTTTATTCTTATGGGTATAAAAGAAACTACATTGCTTTAAAGAGTAAATTATCACATTGTATATTTGAAAGGGGTTTTCATCATGGATTTTTTTTTATCATTTTTGTGGTTCGATTTTAGAGATTACACAATAATATATATATATATATATATATATATATATATATATATATATATATATAATCCATGATAAATCCATTCAAAACAATTGTGTTTTTTATGAAACATAAATTGCACTTAAATAAATTTATTCCTTATAATTCCTTTTTACCAAACTACACTGAGTTGTTTTTATTAGTATCTTTATTTTTTGTTATTTTATTATATTAAATTAATATTTAGTTAATTACACTTTAATTAAGTTGTTTTGATTGTAGGATGAAATGACAAAAAAGTTGTTTTTACATACTGAAAATCTTATATTAAAAGGGAAAATGTTAACGTCTGTGTCTTCCCGTTTAAAGAGTTCGATTCAATTTGTAATTACATTTATACCCCTTTATTTAATATAAAATCGTACACAATATATCCCCTTTTTTTAAATTTTATTTTCTATCATATTTATTTTAATATAATAAATTAAATCAATAAAACATAATAACTCAAAACAAGAATGTATTTTTTAACCGAAATAACATACTTGTAATTTGAAACAAAAAAGAATGGTATTTTTTATTTTTAAAATAAAAGATAAAAAATTTGCTTTTAATCTTAACACAATATAACAAGGTATTTTTATTTTCTACACCCAAAAAACAACATATTTTTAACTTTCTAAAAAAAAAATGATTTAGCATATAAAAAAATGGATATCTAAATGGCTGAGTTAATGGTATGTTTCACATAGTATCCCAAGTTAAACCATATATATCCGATTAACAATAATTATATGCCGCACCACCTATTTTAACGATGTTTAATTTAAATAGGTTTCGATTTGACCTATACTAGAAATTGTAACACATTTTTTAAAGGAAACTGATCGTCAACAATAATAAACTTGCCGAAAAGAAATTATTTGCCACCTGCCGAAAGTTGACGAATTGCAGCAAAGAAACTATTCAACATGATGAAAGAAAGCTAATTGCTAATAAAAACTATTCTTTGCCGCTTCATCGCGCGAGTCTCTCTCTGTGTGTGTGTATATATATATATATATATATATATATATATATATATATATATATATATATATATATATATAGGGTCGGTTGATGACTCGAAATTTGGTGAGGACTACACGTTTCTTAACATTTGATCATTAAAAATGAGTGGTTGCTATTAATTGATTTTTTTCTTCTTTTTTTATTCAAAAACGCGGTGGCATTTTTGATATTAAGTAGAAGATTTTATGCTTTCCCTTAAAAGGGTAAATATTTTAGGGGTTAATCGGTCTCTAAAAATTTGTGTGAAGTGCGATTACTGATCGCTCTTCTTCTCTTTCTTCTGCTCTGTTTAAAAGAGGAAACCTAGTTTTTTTTTCTTAGTTCGTCTCCTTCCTTTATCTTCTTTGTTCTTCATAAGCGACAACAAAATCAACAATCGGTTTAGGAAATGACGGGGGTTTAGAAAGCATATTCCCGAAGGAGAGGTGGATCGGCAATTTTCCAACACATATTTCGTTGAATTTAGCTGCGATCGTTGATTCTCTACAAGGCAAAGTTTGTATTTTTCGAATTAGAGACATGGTCTTTAATTAGCCTGTAAATTTTTGAGCGGTTATCATTATAAAAATTCAAGCTACAGTTTCACAACATAGATAAATCGATCAATGTAGGAGGCTAGTTCTTCAGGAGTGGCCTTCTCTTCGTCAATTTCAATAAGTTCTTTCTCAAGGACATACTCATTGTTCTCGAATTAAAGGGTCATCTTTATGTTGCGCGTCCACTCATTATAGTTGGTGCCATCCAATGTCGCCTTTGAGCATATCGAAAACAACGAAAAGTTATGGTGGTTGGAGGAGGAGGGAACAGAAGCATCAGCTGGAGTAGACATCTATAAAAAGAAGGTAGTTTTAGTTATATAAGAATACTCCTTAATATAGTAACCCAAAATAAAATATTAAGGCTAGGACCCAACTATATAATTCATAACTTAGAAAAGGGATGTCGTAATCTAATTATAAATTTTATAAAGGTAGAGGTAAATGACGATTTACCAATTCCACCATAAATGAAATGAAATTTAGTGAAATTCCTAGGTCTTTTGAGATTCATTGAAACTACTCAATGACATGTTTAATCTTAGATTATGCTCTTTTATTTGTGACTAGGATACCGAGGATCACAAACAAGATGTGAATAACCATGCAAATGTGCTTGGTAACTTCATTGTCATTTATCATCCTAATTGATGTGTTGGTAAACCACACACACTTCATCAACAATCATAATTTATGAGATACCCATTACAACTATTTATTAGTCCCTATTAGTGTGTTGGTTAACCACACACGCTCCACTAACGACTTATAAAGTATAATGTGCAATTTCATGGGTTAGCATAATAATTCACATTTTTCCTAAAGTAACTAGATTTGGGATTTTTTAAATAAAAGGTTCTAGTACTTTTAGAAACATTATACTTTTAATGAGATTTAGTTGTCCTATCAAATCCATTTTGATAACGACCCTCCACTAATCAAGAAAGCGGTGGGTGAGAGTGGACACCCATTTAACTACCATTTTATAGGCATTTTCTTTAGACCCCCCTTATAGACTAGCTTCGTGAATGAGGCATACTAGCGATTTGATTGACTGATTCATATACATATAATGTATTAACAATTAGTAATAATAATATATAATGTGTATTTTAAACTTATCAAAATACTAGGTTTATTTAATTTTTAAATTTCGAAAACTAATAATCAATTAATTTAAATTTAAAATAAACCAAAATTATGATTTAATATTTGTCTATTAATTAACATTTAATTAAATATATATTAAATAAAATAAGGATTAACTAATTAAATTAATCAAATAATTTAATCCTAATCCTAACCATCTAATTTTCGAACATTAGGGTGTAAGAGTTATCCAATTTTATAATTATCCCTTTTAATAAAATTAAACTAACAATTATCTAAAATAGGAAACCCTAACAGCCTAGCCATTATTGAAAATCTTGGGGAGGAGCCTAGGGTTTCAAAAACCCTAACCCTAAATTTCAAAATCAAGGGGAAGGGGCTAGGGTTTCGAAAAACCCTAACCCTAGTCGAAATTATTGGCTTTTAAGGTTTAATTTCTATAAACCCTAATTGGTCTAATTCTACTATTATAGTTATTCAATTGAAAACAAACCAAACGCTCTGATACCACTGATAGAATTTAGGTAAAACAAATAAACATAGAAACCCTTAAGTTCACATGAAACCTAAAGGATCTATGTTTTCACTACTGAACCTAACATCAAATAAGAAACCTTAGAAACACTAAGCATATTTCGAAAATCATAAAATGGTTTAGGTTTACATACCTTGTTTTTATTATAGTAAATAACAAGAATTCATTCCCTGTAGATCTCTTGGAAGCACGCACCACAATTGTCATGCCTCTAATAGCTCACACCCAAACTAGCAAGTAGGAGGTTTAAGAGATAGGAGAGGGGAGAGTAGGATTTTCGCCTATCTCTCCAGAGGAAGGAGTGGCCGAAAATCTAAGGCTTAAGGGTCTTTATATAGTGGTACAAGAAAACCCTGGATAACCCTGATTTAAATATTAAATTAATATTTCAAATCTGGTATTTATCTAATTCCTTATTTATCCACATAGGATATTCTAGAAACCCTAGAATATCCTCCTTGAAACCGTCCACCCCTAGGTTTGGAAGGTTCTGGAGCCTTTTGTTCAACTATTGAACAATTGCACTTTAGACCCTGAACTTTTAATTAATTTCATTAATCCCAAAATTAATTCTTATTAATTTATGATCAATTATTAATTAAATAATATCTTTTCTAATTAATATATTATTTTCATAATACATTAATAAACTTTTTATTTAAATTTATTAATCACATAATAAATTAATCTCTCTCTCTCTAAAAGTCATCATGTCCAATTGCTAGGTTTGAGGTCAACCCAAAAGGACTATGCTACTATCAATTCAAGTATATACCAATTTTAGTTATGGGCTTAGATACTTAATCCAACATTGTTTAATAAAACAAATCAAAGTTTTGTAACCCTAATCGTATGTATATTTCGATTATAATAGGTTTCCCTTAGGGTTCTTGATGTTCATAGTTTATTGATATCAATTAGATAAAACATAGATCTTTTATAGGTTGCGTATGAACTTAATGGTTAAGATTTTCGCTTCATATGTATTTTAATAACCTATAAAACCCTTAAAAACACCCAGATAGAGGATAGGGTTTTCTTCTGGGGAGAGGGAGGCTAAAAATGATGTGAAACCCTAGCCAATATTTTGCTTAAATAGGGCCCAAATCCCGAACTCTAGGGTTTAGGAATCTGCCGCCACCATGTCGTGGTGAATAATTGACCATGTTGTTGTCAATTCTCAAATACGCTATTCATTTAGATGATGTGTACACGCCGTGGTAAACACTCTACCATGTTGTGGCAAAATATTTTTCCCAAACCTTTTCTACAAAATCCTTAAGCCTCCAATTGATTAAATCGGTAAACGGGTGCTATAACTCCTCCCCATTTAAATTAGATTTCGTCCTCCAAACTTATCCTTACGAATTACTCCTTAAACACGCTTCTAACCCCTTATGGGTTTTCCAAGACTACTCCTTCGTGTACAAGCCCTCACATCTCCCTTTACCCTACAATTAATAATCATAAGATATCCATGAGTAGACACAAAATCCATCCCTAGGCAAACTTCTAATCGAATTCCATCCACTGCAGCCCTGGAATGACACTCTAAATAGACATCCAATAAACAACCTAATCCCTTTGAAATCACTCAATTTCAACAATTCCCTTTCCTTCCCGAAAGGTACGACCCAACTCATAGTGAAACCACTCAAACCGAGAAAGCTCTTGAAATTACAACTATAAACCAACATTATCAACATACTTCACAAAACCGGAAATCCATTACTCCAAACTCCATGAAACCTACAGAATGATAGACGATCATCCATTCGTCATACCTGCCCCTAGGCCCTGACTAGGAACACCACCAAATCACGTCAGAATGAACACTCAAACCATTTTGATCTTGAGTTCTAACTTATCCCAAATTAGAAAATGAGGCCTAAAAGACCTCAAATGCACATTTGAAATCCTGACAAGTCATCACTAACACACTGCTCCCACAAGTGTAACAATGGTCAATCCAAAAATCTCGCACGACATCCAAACATCCATCACAAATCAGGTGTATAGCCATTTGATAATCATCCAAGAGGCCTACAATGAACTTTGACACTGATAACTTAACTTACTCGAAATAATACTCATAAAAATTAATGAGGATCAACTAAGAATAAGCTTAACAAGGAACTTTCGATCACCACCCTGGAAATATTGCACTGCTCCAACTCTCATCCATACAAAAATACCAACAAATCGAGACCCAAAGGTCTCATCCACCTAATTCGTATCCATATTTATTCACGGTTGTTAATTTGTGATAAAACAGTTATGTAAATGAGCATGGGATCGCTTAAAATTATATATCGTTATTTAGAAAAATACAATTAACGAATGTTATAGATCTTTCAAAGACGATTATGTGGATATAATGATCGTTAAAAACAGATTGTGTGTGAGAAAGTTATGGTTGTTTGAAGTTAAGATGAAAGTATGTTGCTACTTCGAGAAATTCAACGGAATTCTAAGTCAAACTATCAAATTATGACTTCTGTGGTGTGGCGTAGTGTTTACCACAGCGCGGTAATTGATGAACCATGTGGGCACGTGTCAACCGAAGAGAGACATGTGGCGAAAGGCCATGATACGTAGCAATCATCGGAGATGGATCGTGGTCGCAATGCGGCCGCTTAACTACCACGACGCGGTGGTGCAACCATATAAATATTTGTGTTTTTTAGTCATTTGATAGATTTTTGGAACGCGTGATCAGAGATGCTGCTCGGGAAGCATTCTCGAGAGTTTATAGCGTAGGAGTTATACTAGTGTATGGGATATACGGGGTTAAGCTATGGGATTCGTTGAGGTATCTTTTACCCCATTATTGTTTAATTATATTATATGATAATTTTCGACATTTGTTGGACCCGAGTATCTGTTACGGGAATTCGTGATATGGTGAAGTAACGAACTCGTTGGTAAGATTTGTAAATAAATCTTACGGTGAAATATTTTAGTCGGTATGGTGAGGGTTATAGACCCTAAATTACTGAAGTTGCCCGTTGTAATAGATTTAGTTAACAGTTTACAGGTTAAGCATGTTGCGATTGTATTATGAAATTTAATGAGTTTGGTGACAAGTAGTCACGGAGGGTAGTTAGTAGTGATTTGTGACATGCTCTAAGGAACTTGATAATTGTTGGTTAGGTGTTAGCATGTGACGATCTAGAAGGCAGCTTAGGTCAGGGACCGAAGCTAAAATTAGTCTGTCAAATAATCAGGTGAGTAACACTACTTTAACACTTGTTGTTATTGATATTTATGTTACACTGTATGTGAGTTACATAGCGGTAGAAATGATTGAGTATCATGAAGGTGATCTTTGTGGTAACACAATGATATTTGTGGTGTCGCGGGCTAACACGGTGATATTTGTGGTGTTGCGGGCCGAGACGGTGCTCTTATGGTGTCACGGGTTGACATGATGATATTTGTGGTGTCACAGACCGACACATTGATCTTTATGGTAGTTATTGAGTAACAATTCAAAGGGTTGCCTAGAAAATTAAGGAGATATTTTGTTAGATCTCTTAAGGGAGATTCGTGAATATAACTGCAGATGAAATTTATTTGTGATATTAAATTGCTTGATATATGTGTGTTATATGTATTATATGTTATTGTAGTTGTTATCCACTAAGTCGTGAGGTTTATAGTGTTTTGTATATGGTTGTTTTGCAGGTTAGAGATTGTAGCGTCCAGCTCAAATCCTGTACTTGTGCCCAATACAATCCATGGTGATAGCTTCTTATACTCTACAGTGTCAGTGTACACCAAAATGTTTGAAAATCTATTATTGAAAATTTTGCTTTCGGGGTGTACCTCGTGTGAGAAATTGGGCGTTACAATGATACATCATGATACCATCCATTCATAGCATTGATAAGCTTATGCTTCCACACCGTTCTTCCCATCATCCAACCACGAGCCTGAAGACTCATAGCCAACACCTCAGTGGGCCCATAGGCACACGAACATCATCCCACCGACATGCAGGAACCTAATCAACATCCCACTCAGCATTTACCAAACACAAAATGATCCATACCATCCTATAGCACATAACCCCTCCACATAAAAGGATGTCACCGATGCGACATCATATTAAATAATCATCGTACGCAACCAAAAAATAAGATAGACAGTCGAACGCTTGCTCCAACTTAAAATAGTAAATCAAACAAGAACCATGCCAATTAGCCGGACCAAGTGTTCTTAGGCTATCTTACTCGGTTCACATACACCCTTCATGACAACGTTAGTTGGACTGACCATATTCACACTCCCAATGTGAAAACACAGTGCTCCTCAGGTTGATTGTGTTCCTTCTTCATCACAACCTTACCCAAAGGGTGAACTACAATCGGAACCAACTAATTGGCGAATCTTAATCGTTATTCAAAACCTTTTCGTAATGACCCAAAACAAAATCCTATCCTTAAATAAACCGAACAGATCTCACCAATGCACAACTAGCCCAATAAAACCTCCAAACTCGGGGGGGGGGGGGGGGATTCCAAAATCACACAAAGTGTTCCCCATACCCTGATCAGAGAGTCCCTAATCTCTAATCCTATACACATGACATTCCAAACTGAACTCTGCATAGACCTAGGGTAACACCTAAAAAGTCTAACAGTGTCGTTGTAGCATTCAAACATTCACTATCCACAGACAACCACCAAATCCATACCTACTAGAAATAAAGATCTCTCATGTTTTTTATTATATATATATATATATATATATATATATATATATATATATATAAAGATAGATAGATAGATAGATAGATATATAGATATATATATATAGAGAGAGAGAGAGAGTTTGGTTCAAATGTTTCTCACATTTATTCTGTGCTATAATGCACCAATAAGAATTTACTAAAAATTAAATTATTATTTAATCAAATAAAGATATATATTAAATGATTTCCATAATTATATGTATATTAAATGATATCCATAATTATAATTCATTTTTTATGGAAACTAATAAATACGTCATTAATATCAGCAATGATATTCTTTCAGAATGAATTCACATCTAGTTTTTCATGTATGGGTTCGTATTTTGTTTCATGACCCACTCACTCAAAATACAACAAAGTTGTTTAGAACATGGAGAACGAGAGTGTATTCTAGTAGAATGATAGTTTATTCTAGAAGAATGAGAGTATATTCTAACAGAATGAGTGTATATTCTAGTAGAATACACTCTCGTTCTTCATATTCAATGCAACTTTGTTGTTTTAAGTGAGTGGGTCCATGAACTCATACATGACAACCTAGATGCGAATTCATCCTGAAAGAATGTTATTGCCGACATTAATGACGAATTTAATTAGTTTCCATAAAAAGGAGAATTATAATTATGGATATCATTTAATATACATACAATTATAGAAATTATTTAATATCTATCTTTATTTAATTAAATAATTATTTGATTTTACTAAATTCCTATTGGTGCATTCTAGCACACAATAAATGTAAGAAACACATGAACCTAGCCATATATATATATATATATATATATATATATATATATATATATCAAAAAGGTTTAAATTTTTACACCTAACTAATTCTACCAACTAAAACATAAATAGGCAGTGTACCTAGTCTAATTATAGTATAGTAAAGTAAGTCGGGTGGTGAACATAGGGAATAATATTTTAATTGATAAAATAAATGCTAAAAGCTAAACTAATTAAAAACAACTTAAAAAATAGGGGTTTTATCTGATTGTGCAAGTTCAGATTAACTTCAATTAATTACTAAAAACTTTTAAACTAAAGCAAACAACTAAAGATGATTCTAAATCAAGATAATAAAAATACTTCTATTTAGCTTTGAATCACCCTTTTTCCTATGGTTAATTTCAATACATGGATTAATTTCAGTTGGTCACCAATTTAAATGTTACTATAAATTTTGGTATGATCTCCTAATGTTTTCACCAATTTAGGAACTAATAGGCAATGGTCTTGCACAAGTGGACACTTAATTAATTATTAAGATTTTAGGCTATGAATGATAAATATAAGTGTTAGGGCCAGGATCCCAGAATTACATTCAGGATCCTCAATATTTCCAAAGCCTCAGGATCCTTAAACATATTTCAGGATCCTGATTATTATCATTTATTTTCCTAAAACCTATAGCGGTTTTATTCTTCTTTATTTTTTCTCAAATGTGCAGAAATAGTCAACTAAAAACTTATTCTCAATGAAGAATCATCTTGACCAGGCAAAAGAATCGGAATAAATGACACTTGTATTCATCACACTACAGACACGATTAGATCATCCACGATACTTGTACTTACATTTAAACATTCATCTCTGTATTCAACCGATCAAGGGCTTTCCTTGTAAACCCTCGTATTGTCTTGATTACAGTTTTATGCTGACATCAATTCATACACCACAACGTCTCATTCAATTTGGTTGAGTTTCACTTGTTTAATTTTTGACCAAAACAATTTGGCGCTCACCGTGGGGTCGTGGTGTTCAAAACCTTTCGAAAAATCATGTCTACGTAATCGACCTTGTCTTCTTCCTCAATTCCTTCCATTTCCTCCAAAAACCTCCCACCACCTCCAGCTGGAGGTCCCAAAAAGACTCCTGATGTGCCGAATAAAAACACTCCTCCAGTCACTACTCAAGGATCCCACGATCCTCCGGTAATAGTCTCCAACAACGAGCTTTTTGTCATGATGAGGAGGCTGGAACAACAGGTGACTCAGCAACAAGAGGATAACAGGACGGTGATCAAGGAAGTGGAAAGAATGAGGGAAGAGATCCGCAAACATCAGGAAGTTGCACCCTCGATCCTGCAACCCAGGATCCTAAACTTCGACAGCGTTGGATCCTCCGGAAATCGTTGGGAAATAGGATCCTCACTACCAACATCCGCTCCTGTATGGGGTGAAACTCCTGACGAGTGAGCTCATATGACCCAGGATCCCAATGAAACCTTCATTACGCCAAATACTAAGGATCCTGGTAACTTCGTAAATAATAATGCTTTTAACACTGACTCTATGAACCTTAATACAGGTTTAAGCCCGATCATGGCTAATGAACTTCAACAATTAAGGCGAATGATCTCGAGAGTGCCCAGAGTGGTCCAACCTATACCAGAAGTATCCCCCACAAGCCACAGGATCTCAAGATTTGTTCCGGAAATAGCTGATACTGAAGTCCCAAAGCGCTTCCCAACCCCCAGCATGAAGCCTTATGATGGGACTACAGATCCTGAGGAGCACATGGCACAGTACAGAGAAAGGATGGACATCATTCCCATCCTCACACACTTAAAGGAAGCTTGCCTATGCAAGGGATTTGGTTCAACCCTCGCATAATCAACTTTTAAATGGTTGCTAAATGTTCCTCCTTATTCTATTACATCCTTTGTACATTTAGTTAACATCTTTAATAATCAATTTTCTTGTAGCAGAACATTTGAAGAGCTTACCAGTGATCTCTATTGTGACATCCCCATTTTCACGGCCAGAAAAGACCGATTTTGTTTATGCTTGTTTGAAAATCAGAGTAACATTTTAAATAAAAGTGTTGCGGAATTTGTCCCAAAACGAAGTATGATAAAGATTTATCAAAAGCATTTCCAAAGAAATGTATTTCATTAAAAGACTCGGGATGTCATGTTTGATACAGATCAAAAGCATAAACAGTACAACATAAGCCTTACTACATTATTTCGTATTTACAGGCCTATAATCCCTTATCTCTCATCCAAACATCTATGCTCATGCGCCACTACCTGTAATACAAGAAACTGAGTGGGTCAGGTTTGGGAGCCTGGTGAGCACATAGGGTTTTCAACCCACAATAAATAAGTTTATTAACTTTATCAAACCAAACAAACCCGATTACCCGTTCCCGTTATCCTCACTTTACGTCCCTAAAACATCTAACACAAGGGACCTAGTCTAAGGACTTTCATCGGGTTGACAACACATGCTTCGGGCGTTCCTCAGCAATTCATGTCAAATAAGGCAACCATGTGGGGGATGGAGTACTGCTGGTAAACACACAGTTCAAATAAACACCTACAGGTTGCGAGCCTGCTAGCGTTCCACTGGACTGTCTAGAATAGTCTGTGGTCGTCATCTATACTCCACTAGATGATTGGATCATCAATAACATCTATAACGAGGCCTATCATTATTTTATTTTGTCACACAACAACTATTACATCTACCCATGTTTTACCCAACACATTTTGTAGATATAAAATACATATACAGTTTAAATCATTTAAAACGTGTATAAAAATATTTCACCCAGCATAGACAGCAAGTAATCAGACAATATGCACACATAGCACGTAATTTATATTAAAGACTTCATATCTATGTGTAAGATGAAAGTAACTATGCACTCACCTGATTAGGTGGTGACTCGGTACTTGAACAGCACTTCGTTATCTCAAAACAATTTTTCCTTGACCAAAACCTAGTATTAATACCACTAGAGTTTAGTTTTAACGTTAACAGTGACTAATTAATAGTCTAGCTATTATTATTATTATATAAGCGTTAAATAACACTCAATATAACTCATAATAATAGCCCAAATAATTATTTTAAGGACCTAATAACATTACTATAATTATTTAAAAGCTATACTAAAAATTGCGTAGGCGTAGCTCACTTACAGCGGGTTTTCTTAAAAACCGGGCTTTGTTCGGAGCAGCGTTTCCGAACCGAAAGACCCTTTTTCTCGGGACTCCGAGAGCCTCGGGGCTTCCTTTGGGTGCTAGGGGGTTTACCTAGGGTTTAGGGAGGGTTTGGAACTCTAGAGAGAGAAAGATTATAGAGAGAGAAGTGAAAAATAGGTGAAGAATGAGGCTGCCCTCGGCCTCCTTTTATAGTTGCGAGGGTCCTCGCTACGCGGGGCGTAGATCCGAAGTACGCAGCGCGTTCGTTGGATAAGATCAGCAGCTGGCAAGACACGTGGCGAGGTCTCGGAGGTGCAACGTGGGCGAAGCTGGGCCGCGGAAAAGCTTCTCGTACGCGGCGCGTTCTGAGTTCGGACACTGGGCGTAGCGAGGGCTACGTGTCTCCATCCGAAGCGAGCTCTGTCATCAGCATTGGACGGATGGAAATCGGCCACGTCATCATCATTGCATCAGGCTTCGCAAATCCAAGTGCAAACTTTAAAAATTCGTAACTCTCGCGTACGAGCTCCGTTTTCAACGTTCTTTATATCCACGCGTAGGCGGGAACGTACTCTACAACTATCGTTTAGACTCCGTCGGCTAATTTTGACTTTATTTTTAAAGTTATATTTTTAACAGGCCGGGATAGGATTGGTCCGTTAAAAATTCATAACTTCTTCATCCGACGTCCGTTTTCGTCTGTCTTTTTATCGTTGTGCTACTATTAACGAGATCTTCGATTCTCGTTTAGGTTGTGTCGGCTAAAAACCGCTCGATCTAATATTCGAACTTCGGGCTGTACACTGCTAAGCCGAAACTTCGAAAAATCATAACTTCCTCATACGAAGTCAGATTTGGGCGTTCTTTTTATGGACGCTCTCGGTTTAATGTTTTCTACGACTTTCGTTTGGATCGCTAAGGCTAAAAATCGCTTTATCGTAAATTCACTATTTACGCTTCCCGGTGTCGTGCCGGTTCCGTCGTGAAACTTCGACGAGTCATAACTTCTTCGTTATAACTCGGATTTCGGCGTTCTTTATATCTCCGGAATCCTTGTTTCGACCACTACAACTTTATGTAAGGATATCGGGCTTATCTCACACTTTAATTTTGATGCTTATTTTTATTCTTCATTAATTGTACATTTATAAGTAAATAATAAGCACACAAATACACATAATTCACATAGTATTCAAATATTTCATCTTTATTACATCAAAAAGAGTTACAATAGTTGACCTAGACTATTACATCGTCTAAAAATGCTTAGCCCCGAAACCCGGGCGTTACAATTCTCTCCCCCTTAGGATGATTCCGTCCCGGAATCATGCGTCAGCAAAGAGATGCGGATAGCGACTCATCATGTCATCCTCTGTTTCCCAAGTGAGATTCGGCCCATTCGAATGTTTCCAACGGACTAGCACTAAGTCGACCATCTTGCGTCGTAACTTCTTAGTCTTACGGTCAACAATTGCATCGGGCTCTTCAATCAGCCTCTTGTTCTCATCCATTCTTAATTCTGAGATTGGAATTATGTCGGGAACTTCTCCCGTGAATTTTCTCAGATAACACACATGGAAGGTGTTATGAATACCATCGAGTTGTTCGGGCAATTCCAGCTTGTAATCTTCGTTCCCAATCTTCTGAAGAACTTTGAACGGTCCAATAAACCTTGGACTTAGCTTTCCTCATTTTCCGAATCTTATAAGTCCCTTCCACGGTGAGACTTTAAGCAAAACCGAATCCCCAACTTTGAAGGTCATCGGTCGTCTTTTCTTGTCAGCATATCTCTTCTGACGATCCTGAGCTGCTAACATTCTTTCCCTAATCACCTTTAGTTTCTCAGCAGTCTCATGGACTATCTCGGGGCCCATAAACTGCTTTTCTCTAACCTCAAGCTAACAAGACGGCGTACGACACTTCTGTCCGTACAAGGCTTGATAAGGTGCCATCTTCATGCTCGAGTGGAAACTGTTGTTGTAGGAAAATTCTACCAGAGGTAAGTGTTCATCCCAGTTACCTTGGAACTCGAGGGTACATGCTCTGAAAATATCTTCAAGCGTTTGAATCGTTCTTTCGCTCTGACCATCAGTCTGCGGATGGTAAGCTGTACTCAGATACAACTTCGTACCCAGTTCCTCTTGTAGACTTCTCCAAAACCTCGACGTGAAACGACTATCACGATCGGATACAATCGTTAGAGGAACACCGTGAAGTCTCACAATTTCCTTCACGTAAGCATTTGCAAGCTTATCCATAGACCACCTTTCGTTGGCAGCTATGAAGTGTGCACTCTTTCTGAAACGATCCACGACCACCCAAATCATGTCGTGTCCGTTCTTCGTCTTGGGCAGTTTAGTCACAAAATCCATGGTGATGTCTTCCCATTTACCCATGGGTACAGGTAAAGGTTCTAAACTCCCATATGGTTTCTGATGTTGTGCCATAACTCTCGCACATGTTACACACTCGGCCACATACTTCGCAACATCGAGCTTCATCGTCGGCCACCAGTAGTAGGGTTTTAGGTCCCTATACATTTTAGTGCTACCGGGATGAATCGAGTACATGGTCTTGTGAGCTTCTTCCATCAGAAGATCTCTTATTCCTCCCGTCTTAGGTACCTAAATCCGATCTTGGAATACCTTCCGTCCTTGACGGTTTGTACCGAATACCAACGTCTTTCCCAAACGTTCTTCCTTTCGGTCATTCTTTTCTGAAGCTTCTTCTTGAGCTTTCTTGATACTTTCCACATTTGTCGAGACAACTTCAATTCTCAAGGCTCTTGGCCTTTTCCTTTCAAGATTGACTTTCTGACTGAGAGCATCAGCAACAACATTTGCTTTACCGGGGTGGTAAAGTATCTCACAGTCGTAGTCCTTGAGTAACTCTAGCCAGCGTCGTTGCCTCATGTTCAACTCCTTCTGATTAAAGAGATACTGGAGACTCTTATGATCAGTGAAAAGTTTGCACTTCGTTCCATAGAGGTAATGCCTCCATATCTTTAGAGCAAAAACCACTGCTGCCAACTCCAAATCGTGAGTGGGGTAGTTCTTTTCGTGCTCCTTCAATTGTCGAGATGCGTATGCTATCACCTTTTCTCTTTGGGTCAGAACACAACCCAACCTGACTCCAGATGCGTCACTATAGACCGCGAAGTCTTCAACTCCATCGGGTAGAGAAAGAATCGGTGCTTCACATAACTTCTTCTTTAGCTTCTCGAATGCTTCTTCGTGTTTCTCACTCCATGTATAAGTAGCTCCTTTGTGGGTCAACGCTGTCAATGGAGCAGCTATCGAAGAAAAGCCTTGGATAAATCGTCGGTAATATCCTGCTAATCCAAGAAAGCTTCGAATCTCTATGGGACTCTTTGGACGTTCCCACTTCATTACGGCTTCGATTTTTGCTGGGGTCAACCATTATTCCCTCCTGGTTAACCACATGACCCAAGAATTGTACTTCTCGGATCCAAAAATCACACTTGGAGAACTTTGCATACAGCTTCTCCTTCTTCAAGACTTCCATCAATTCTCGTAGATGCTTGCCATGCTCCTCCTGGGTTTTCGAGTAGATCAGAATGTCGTCGATGAACACTATCACGGATTTATCGAGGAATGACTTACAAACCCTATTCATTAAATCCATGAATGCTGCTGGAGCATTGGTTAGTCCAAACGACATAACCAAGAACTCATAGTGTCCATATCTCATTCTGAATGCAGTCTTCTCGATATCCTGCTCTCTCACTTTTAGTTGATGATATCCTGACCTAAGATCGATCTTTGAGAAATAGCTCGAACCTTGCAGCTGATCGAATAGGTCATCAATCCTCAGCAATGGATACTTATTCTTTATCGTTGCCTTGTTCAGCTCTTTGTAGTCTATGTACATTCGTATGCTTCCGTCTTTCTTCTTTACGAATAACACCGGAGCTCCCCAGGGTGATGAACTAGGTCGAATGAAACCGTTGTCCAACAGATCCTGAAGTTGCGTCATAAGCTCCTTCATCTCCGTCGGTGCTAATCGGTAAGGTGCCTTTGCTATCGGTGTCGTTCCTGGTAACAAGTCTATACAAAACTCCACTTGTCTATCAGGTGGTAATCCAGGAAGATCTTCGGGAAAGACTTCTGGATAATCACATACGACCGGTATATTCTGTACCTCCTTCTTTTCCTTCTTAGCATCGATCACAAATGCCAAGTATGATGCACATCCCTTGGACAAACATTTTCTGGCTTTCATCAGGGAGATGATTCCAGAATTTACTTGGCGTTTGTCCCCGTACACCATGAATGACTCTTTTCCGGGTGGGTTTACCCTTACTATCTTCTTTCGGCATTGAATCTCAGCATCGTTGGCGCTAAGCCAATCCATTCCCAGAACGATGTCGAAACTGTTCAATTCTATGGGTAACAGCTCCTCGTGGAATACGTTTCCGTTTATGTCGATGACGATGTTCCTAATACGGTCACTAACAGGTACGAACTTGCCACTGGCAACTTCTACAATCAGGGCATTATCAAGTTTTTCTACAGGCAATGCTAATTTCCCACCAAATTTATGCGATACAAAGGAGTAGTTGGCTCCGGAATCAAATAGTATATTGGCAGGCAAACCATTTACAAGAAAGGTACCTGAAGCGACGTCTGCTGCCTCCTTCGCAGCCTCAAGCGTCATCTGGAAGGCTCTCGCCTTCGGCTTTGGTGGAATGTTGGGTCTTTCCGCATCTTTCTTCTTTGGGCAATCCTTAGCAATGTGCCCTTCTTCACGGCACTCGTAGCATACCCTCTTATTGATGGTGCACTCATTGGCATAGTGCCCCGTTTCCCACACTTGTAGCAGGTCACTTCCTCGCTACATTTTCCCGAGTGCTTCTTCTTGCACTTCTCGCACCATTTTGATTCATTTCCTCCCCCGAACTTCTTCGAACCGAACTTGCTCTTCTTATTGTTGGGTTTAGCAGACCCTTCAAATTTTCTCTTCTCGCCAACCTCAACCTTGCTGGCAGCTCTTCCCTTGATCATTTCCTCCACAGACTTGGCAGCCCAGATAGCCGCCTCCAGAGTATGTGCCTGACGTACCGGCACCGCATACTCCTATGGGAGTCCCTTAGCGTACTTGTCGATCTTTGTTAGCTTATCCGGGACAAGACGCAAGGCAAACTCCATTTTCTCTGTGAAGTTGTTAGTGTACTCATCAATGGACGTGCTTCCTTTCTTCAGGGTTAGGAACTGGTTTTCTAGCTCGAGTAGGTTTTAGGCTGAGTAGTACTTACGTTTGAACTGCACCAAAAACTCGACCCATGTCAGTTGCAGGGGCTCATTGGGGTCAAGGTCTTCCCCAGGGTGTTCCACCAACGCACAGCGCCCCCTCGGAACTGACGTACATCAAATGTAGTCTGTAGTTTTCCTCTGCAACCACATGTCATGAAAGCTAACTCCATTTCCGAGATCCAATCCATGACCCCGATCGGATCTTCCTTTCCAGTGAAAGTCGATGACTTGCAAGTCAGAAAATCCTTGTACTTGCATCCATTCCTTTCGACTCCGTCATCCTGGTTGTTTTGTCGAACTATTGGTGGGTTGGCTTGACCAATGGTCCCACTGTAGTTCCCCTCCTCAGACTGCCCTTCGTTCAACTCGGGTTGTTCGATCTGTATGGTAGCTTCCTCTCGATTCTGTTGGAGCAAACGTTTGGTTTCCTCCATTTGACGATCCAACATCGCCTAGATCATCGCTTGCACTCCGGCCATCGTTATTGGCTCAGCAGCGGCTACCACAACCGGTATTTGCTCAATCACTGGGGGTTGGTTTCTGTTCCCATTTGCATTCCCGGCTCCACTGCGGGTTCTTGCCATTTTGATCTATACACCGAATAAGGTGAATTTAGATCTTTATTTAGGATAGTCGTTTAAACCATCCTTATCACTCCGAAACGTTTACATGTTAGTTCTAATATCGTAGTCGTACGTTTAGAATCCTAAACACATAAGGTTTCCAGATCCGGTCGGCAATAGACCATAGATCCGAACAAATAACAGCATATCAGGCACAAAGCATTTAGCACATAAAAGCATTTTAGGCATAATTCCTAAAATAAGCTAGTGCTCACATCTCACAATCATCGCTTAGCATTCTAAGTTTAAGTCTAGAAATCCTACAAATTCCTAGTTCGCTTAAACTAATGCTCTGATACCAACTTTGACATCCCCATTTTCACGGCCAGAAAAGACCGATTTTGTTTATGCTTGTTTGAAAATCAGAGTAACATTTTAAATAAAAGTGTTGCGGAATTTGTCCCAAAACGAAGTATGATAAAGATTTATCAAAATCATTTCCAAAGAAATGTATTTCATTAAAAGACTCGGGATGTCATGTTCGATACAGATCAAAAGCATAAACAGTACAACATAAGCCTTACTACATTATTTCGTATTTACAGGCCTATAATCTCTTATCTCTCATCCAAACATCTATGCTCATGCGCCACTACCTATAATACAAGAAACTGAGTGGGTCAGGCTTGGGAGCCTGGTGAGCACATAGGGTTTTCAACCCACAATAAATAAGTTTATTAACTTTATCAAACCAAACAAACCCGATTACCCGTTCCCGTTATCCTCACTTTACGTCCCTAAAACATCTAACACAAGGGACCTAGTCTAAGGACTTTCATCGGGTTGACAACACATGCTTCGGGGGTTCCTCAGCAATTCATGTCAAATAAGGCAACCATGTGGGGGATGGAGTACTGCTGGTAAACACACAGTTCAAATAAATACCTACAGGTTGCGAGCCTGCTAGCGTTCCACTGGACTGTCTAGAATAGTCCGTGGTCGTCATCTATACTCCACTAGATGACTGGATCATCAATAACATCTATAACGAGGCCTCTCATTATTTTATTTTGTCACACAACAACTATTACATCTACCCATGTTTTACCCAACATATTTTGTAGATATAAAATACATATACAGTTTAAATCATTTAAAACGTGTATAAAAATATTTCACCCAGCATAGACAGCAAGTAATCAGACAATATGCACACATAGCACGTAATTTATATTAAAGACTTCATATCTATGTGTAAGATGAAAGTAACTATGCACTCACCTGATTAGGTGGTGACTCGGTACTTGAACAGCACTTCGTTATCTCAAAACAATTTTTCCTTGACCAAAACCTAGTATTAATACCACTAGAGTTTAGTTTTAACGTTAACCGTGACTAATTAATAGTCTAGCTATTATTATTATTATATAAGCGTTAAATAACACTCAATATAACTCATAATAATAGCTCAAATAATTATTTTAAGGACCTAATAACATTACTATAATTATTTAAAAGCTATATTAAAAATTGTGTAGGCGTAGCTCACTTACAGCGGGTTTTCTTAAAAACCGGGCTTTGTTCGGAGCAGCGTTTCTGAACCGAAAGACCCTTTTTCTCGGGATTCCGGGAGCCTCGGGGCTTCCTTTGGGTGCTAGGGGGTTTACCTAGGGTTTAGGGGGGGTTTGGAACTCTAGAGAGAGAAAGATTATAGAGAGAGAAGTGAAAAATGGGTGAAGAATGAGGCTGCCCTCGGCCTCCTTTTATAGCTGCGAGGGTCCTCGCTACGCGGGGCGTAGATCCGAAGTACGCAGCGCGTTCGTTGGATAAAATCAGCAGCTGGCAAGACACGTGGCGAGGTCTCGGAGGTGCAACGTGGGCGAAGCTGGGCCGCGGAAGAGCTTCTCGTACGCGGCGTGTTCCAAGTTCGGATGCTGGGCGTAGCGAGGGCTACGTGTCTTCATCCGAAGTGAGCTCTGTCATCAGCATTGGACGGCTGGAAATCGGCCACGTCATCATCATTGCATCTGGCTTCGCAAATCCAAGTGCAAACTTTAAAAATTCGTAACTCTCGCGTACGAGCTCTGTTTTCAACGTTCTTTATATCCACGCGTAGGCGGGAATGTACTCTACAACTTTCGTTTAGACTCCGTTGGCTAATTTTGAATTTATTTTTAAATTTATATTTTTAACAGGCCGGGACAGGATTGGTCCGTTAATAATTCATAACTTCTTCATCCGACGTCCGTTTTCGTCTGTCTTTTTATCGTTGTGCTACTATTAACGAGATCTTCAATTCTCATTTAGGTTGTGTCGGCTAAAAACCGCTCGATCTAATATTCGAACTTCGGGCTGTACACTGCTAAGCCGAAACTTCGAAAAATCATAACTTCCTCATACGAAGTCAGATTTGGGCGTTCTTTTTATGGACGCTCTCGGTTTAACGTTTTCTACGACTTTTGTTTAGATCGCTAAGGCTAAAAATCTCTTTATCGTAAATTCACTATTTACGCTTCCCGGTGTCGTGCCGGTTCCGTCGTGAAACTTCGACGGATCATAACTTCTTCGTTATAACTTGGATTTCGGCGTTCTTTATATCTCCGGAATCCTTGTTTCGACCACTACAACTTTATGTAAGGATATCGGGCTTATATCACACTTTAATTTGACGCTTATTTTTATTCTTCATTAATTATACATTTATAATTAAATAATAAGCACACAAATACACATAATTCATATTGTATTCAAATATTTCATCTTTATTACATCAAAAAGAGTTACAATAGTTGACCTAGACTATTACATCGTCTAAAAATGCTTAGACCCGAAACCCGGGCGTTACATCTATCGGGTGGTTCATGATCCTAAAGAACGACTTAGAGACTTTGTTAATAGGTTTGGAAGGGAAGCTCTAAGTATCCCCAACATTGACATGGCAACTGCAGTTGAAGCCTTTAAAATGGGCTTAAAGAAGCACTCTTCTTCCACGAAGACCTCATAATGACTCCATGCAAAAGGATGGACGAAGTTAGGAGTAGAGCACTAAGGTTCATAAGGATCGAAGAAGACAAGGAGATCCAAAAGAGGAGCAACCGACCAAGCTGATACGATCACCCCAATAGGAAGGCCGGCTACTCGGCCCAAAGATCCTATAAGTTAAAACCATATTACAAACCTGATCATCATAGGGTTAATTCCCTTGAAGATGAAGGAGAGGAAGAAGACTTTCCTAAGATTACTGACTATTGATTTTCTGTGGATATTTCAAGTATAATATTTGCTATGCAGGATGTTGGAGACAAAGCAAGATGGCCAAGAAAGGGAGAAAAATCCACCACTTCGAAAGACAAATCCAAATGGTGTGCGTACCATGAAGACTTTGGTCATATCACAGAGGATTGCATAACTCTTAGGAAGGAGATAAGCTACCACTTAGGCAAAGGATACCTCAAAGAAATCCTTGGAAGAAGAAAGGAGAGATCCAGAGAGAAAGATCAAGATCCTCATAAGATCCTCGAAAAACCAGGATTCCCTCATGTTGACGCCAAGGTAATCAATGTGATCTCTAGAGAATCTGACATTTGTGGTACCTCTTATTCTGCAACAGAGAGTCACGCCAAGGTGTCAAAACAAAAAAAGAAGAAGGGCCACAGAAGAATACATCAATCACAAATGAGAAAGAGATCACCTTCGACGAAGCAGATAGACAAACCATCCAGGATCCTCACCGTGACGGATTGGTGATCACTCTTTGCATCACCAATCATTTCTTCAGAAGGATCATTGTCGATGGAGGATCCTCAGTCAACATTATACTCCTGGACGCATTAAAAATAATGAACATCCAGGTGTCCGAAACAGATAGACGATCCTCAGTGCTGATCGGATTCAGCGGCGAAACCAAACACACAGTCGGCGAGATAAAGCTACTTATCTACATAGAGGGGGTAAACTCTATGCAACATTTTTGTGTAATTGATATGTTATCCTCTTTTAATGTTATACTAGGTAGACCATGGATCCACGAAATGAAGGTTGTCCCATCGAAATATCATCAGTGTGTGAAGATGCCCACCCCATGGGGGACAGTGAAGATCACAGGAGATCAACAACAATCCAAAGAATGCTACAAGACTTCGATGAAATCTTCAACAATACCACGACAAGCATAGCAATTAAAGCAGGGGGCACGAGACATACTGGAAAAAATAGAGCAAGATGTAAAGGAAGTGCCCCTGAACCTTGAGGATCCTAAAGCCAAAATTCCCAAAGGATCCTCAATGCCTTAACAAATCGAAGAAGATCTAATAAAGTTCCTAAAAGCTAGAAGCAAGACATTTGCATGGAAGTACGAGGACATGACAAGTATAGACAAAAATATAATAACCCATAAACTTAACATCGACCCATCTTTCAGACCAATACACCAAAAGAGAAGGAAGTTCGCACCGGAGAGAAACCAAATTATACAAGAAGAAGTAGAAAAACTTCTTAAAACAGGAATGATCAAGGAGTTGAAATTCCCAAGGTGGCTAGTTAATGTGGTCGTGGTACAAAAGAAGAATGGTAAGTGGAGAATGTGTGTATATTACACGGATGTCCCAAGGATCATTTCCCTCTACTACACATAGTCTCCATGATAGACACGACAGTGGGTCATGAATTATTAACACTCATGGATGCATCAGCGGGATTCCAACAGATCCAGATGGAACCATCCGACTAAGAGGATACGGAATTCATAACTGCAACAGTTATCTATTGTTATACTGTCCTGTCATTTGGTCTTAAAAATGCAGGTGCAACATACCAAAGGCTAGTTAACAAGATGTTCAAAGAGAAACTTGGGGACACCATTTAAGTCTACATTGATGACATGGTGGTGAAGTCTAAGAAAGCTGAAGATCATCTCAAGGATCTTGAAGAATCCTTCAACATACTGAACAAATATAACATGAAGTTGAATCCCTCCAAGTGTCACTTCAGAATGAGATCAGACAAGTGCCTTGGATACATGGTGACCAAAAGAGGAATTGAAGAAAGCCCAGAGCAAATCAAGGCCATCCTCGATCTAAGATCACCATCCTCGACAAAAGATATTCAAATACTAACAGGAAGAGTGGCAGCCCTAAACAGGTTCATCTTAAGATCCTCAGAAAGATACAAGCCTTTCTACGACATATTGAAGAAGAACAAAAGGTTCGAGTGGACCAAGGAACACGAAGATGCTTTCCAGGAACTTAAAAAATATTTAAGTTCAATACCCCTATTGGTAAAACCATTATATAGGGAACCACTTCTTCTCTACCTTTCAGTATTCTCAAACGCGGTGAGTTCAGTCTTAGCTAAGGATCTTAACGGGGACCAACATACCATCTACTATGTAAGTAAAAGTCTCTTGGATCCTGAGACCAGGCACTCCCACCTTGAAAAACTTATACTTGCATTAGTAACTGCTTCTACTAAATTAAGACACTATTTTGAAACACATCCTATAAATGTAAGAACTAATTATTCCATTAAGAATGTTATGAGAAAACCGGAAATGTCAGGAAGGATGGATAAGTGGTCCGTGAAACTAAGCACATATGACATAAAGTATGATCCAAGATCTGCTATAAAGTCTCAAGCATTGGCAGAATTTGTGAATGTCTTTAGTGATGGAGTAGAAATAGAAGCCAAACAACTTCTAGAAGAAGAAAACATGGGAAGATGGACACTATTCACAGATGGAGCATCAAACCAAAGAGGAACTGGCCTAGGGATCATACTAAAATAACCACAGGGGGACATTCTACCCCAAGCAATCAGCTGTGAGTTCAATGCAACCAACAATGAGGCAGAATACGAGGCACAAATCATGGGATTGCAGTTAGCCAAGGATATTCAAATCAAAGATCTTCAGGTATTCTTCGATTCTTTATTATTGACTAGAGATTTTAATGGATCCTATGCAGTAAAAGGAGAAAGACTAGCACTATATCTCCATATCCTCAAAAATTTAGCCTCAGAATTCGAAACATTCAGCCTAATCCAAGTTCCTAGAGAAGACAATGTTGAAGCAGATGCTTTAGCCAATCTAGGATCTTCTCTTAGGATCCTGCCAGAAACCAGGATCCCGAAAATCCACATGTTGATCCCAACGATCGAGGATCCGGCCAAAAGACTAAAGGATCCCGACGATCACGAGGAAACTACCAACGTCGCTACAATTGAAGACCCCGATCCTCAACTTCCATATCAGGATCCTAACATCAAGGATCCTTCCCCAACCTCAAGATCCTGGATACAACCTATTATGGAATTGTTTAGGTTAAAAAATAATAAAACTAAAATGGAACAAAGTCTATGAGAGGCAGTGATGTTCAATGTAAAGCAAATAAGTAAAATGAATCAAAGCAACATAAATCGTTTACAAGGAAAGCCCTTGATCCTTGTTAGGATCTCCGGAATAAAACCTAGGGAGGTGATAATGATCACTTGCATTGATGTTTTTATTAATTGAAATGAAAATTACAGAGAAAATGGAATGAGTATGAGTACAAGCGATAGTATTCTGCCAGAAATTAGAGTGTAGTGTGATGATTACAAGTGTTTTATATAGTCAAACCCTAAACACCAGAACTCCAAGAATTTCGGGATCCTCCGAGGTTACTTATAACCGTTTGCTTGACTTAGTCCTCCAGGTTGTTTGTATAGTTGTGATGACTATCCATTGAGTATACAAATTTGACCAGTTATTTCTACACATGTGAGAAAGACAAAAGAATATATGTACGTTATAAATAATAATAAAAATATTGGTCAGGATCCTGGAGTATATTCTGGATCCTGATGTTTGAGGATCCTGGGCTTTTCAGGATCCTTAGACTTGAGGATCCTATAGCAGTTTCAGGATCCTAGCCCTAACAATTGCCCCCAAGTTATTCCTGAAAATAAGTGAATTAGTTTCGATAATATAAAAGGAATAACTTAAAGTAAATAAATGAAAAGAGATAATAATAATTTTTAAATTTTAACCCTTAACGGCTAGAACAATTAAAATTCTAACGAATGAATTACTAGTCGTTATCAAGCGGTCAAATCAGTTGTTGGTCCAATATAAATAGAGATGGTTTACCTCACGATTCTTTTTACTCTCCCTTGCTATCTTTCGATTACCGGCGATTTATTAGAAGGTAATTATCTCTTTTTCTTCTTCGTTTTTACTTCTTCTATCATGGTTAGAAAAATGTATGTTTCTCTTAAAAACATCTTAGCTCTCCCTGAAGATGACTTCATCGACCAAGGGATTCTCTCCTACGAGGAGACGTCTTCCTTCGGCGACGATGACATTGAGTCTTCGAGACTCAATGGAACCTTTCCTCCTAAAGCTGTTTTTAGGCCCTTCGGTTCTCTCATCCAACCTGACTTTGTTTCTCCTACCTTGGTGTGCTTCCTCGAATACCCCTTCTCCCTGGATTTGAAATACTCTTTCCCTGGGATTGTCTATGAATTCTTCAGGGTGACTAGGGTCTCATATATTCAGGCTATGCCGATTGCTTGGAGGATCCTATACTGGATTGACTAAGTAAATCAGTCAAAAGGCCTTGATATAGGTCTTCCTGAACTGGCATGCATGTATGATCTCACAACCTTCGGGAATTCTCGCTTCCTCCTTAAAATCAAAACCCATAGATCTCCTCTTGTCCTAAAAACCAAGCATAATGACGGAGCTTGGAAAGAAAAATACGTTTTTGTGAAACGTGACTCTATTCTTAGTGAGGATCTCCTGTCGGATGCCTGGGTCAAGAAGGGTAGGAATAACTTTTCCTTATATTGAGGATCCCAGATTTCATATTTCATTACTTTGTTTGTTGTTTTGCAGCTTTCAAAATCGAAGAGCTCGTGCCTGTT
Source organism: Lactuca virosa (assembly GCF_052849685.1). Lineage (NCBI taxonomy): Eukaryota > Viridiplantae > Streptophyta > Magnoliopsida > Asterales > Asteraceae > Lactuca > Lactuca virosa. Next base: position 295,050,348 of record NC_136427.1, on the reverse strand, counting down.
GCTGAGGATTCTAAAGAGAAGATCGAGAAGTACTTGGCCCTGTCTAAAGCTGAGAGGTCTTTTCGATTTGATTAAGCCACTCTACAAGAAAGCTCTTCTGCCATCGACCTCATGTCGACAGGTAGGGATCATTGATTCCTTTCGCTTGTGATGAAGGTTTTTTATAGTCTTATTATATATATATATATATATATATATATATATATATATATATATATATATATATATGTCACTCGCTCTAGTGCTCGCTTCACACTCGCTGATCTTGACACTGCCATGTCGAAGGATTAGCTGACGGTGAAAAAGGAGAAGAACTCATCTTCTCTTCCTCCCAAAAGATCGACCATTGACTTGACAGTGAAGACTCCGAGATCCTGGAAAAGGAAAATTGTTGAGTCTGCAGGTCTATCTTTGGAGAGCCTTGGGGATGAGGAAGCGCTCCAGAAATTGGTCTCTTTCTCCCAAGCTGTAAGTGTTGGTTTTACTCTCGTTCTATCTTTTATTCTGCCTTTTGCTGACCTACTATGTCTTTGTTTCAGGTCTCTGATCATGTTTCTGCTGATTTAAGGATCCGAGCGGAGAGGGCTGAGCAAGACTTTCAGGGACAGGAGAGGATGTGTAAAGCGACCAACGAGGATTTGTTGAGGAGAGTAGAGCAGATCAGCAAGGAGAAGGCTAAAAAGGAGGAGGATCACTTGCTCGAGATGGAGGAGGTGATCTCTGATGCGAAGGTCAGTGCTGCGGTGGCTGTTTGGGAGGCCAAGATTAAGTTGGCTGAGGATCTTGATAATTCAGGATCCTGGGATGTGGACGGTTGGCGTGAGGCACTGGCCAAATTGACTGGAAAGCCTGCTACCGCCAATCAGGATCCTGTACTGCGGCTGACCGAAGGAGGGGAGAAGAAGGATGCGACCGATGATGACCAGGCTAAGGTTAGGCCTGCAAGAAGTTAGTTTAGGTATTTTTTGTTTTAGTTAATGATGTAAAACAGTTAACTTTTGTTGGGTTGGTGCACAACCCCTTTTGAATGCAATGGTTGTGTTTTCTTTCTATATCTCTCTCTTGATTCTTCTGTATGACTTGTCATGATACTAAGATCCCTGAATAGTCAGGATCCTGAAAAACATGGTTCCTGCGAACAATCCTGAGACAAAATTCTTTTAGCGAATCATTTTTAGCATACTTAAATTTTTATAACCAAACGATTTCTGTTAAGGATCCTTAAACTTTACTTAGAGTTTTTCAAAAGTAAGGATAGATCAAACCTGGTGATCTTAGAAAAAGTTTGAAGTTATGAACTCCTTGTCTTCGTATGACCATGATGCTTGAAGGGATCTTTATTTTAGAAGCTTTCCAGGAAGGATCTTCATTTATTTTGTCAAATTTCAGGAAGGGCCCTTAACTTCATCTTGAGGAAAATCTTTGCTATGAATCTTGTTTTCTCAATGAATTACTTGAAAATTTCCAAACCATATGATAACATGTAAATGTTATAAATTTTATGTGTTTTCTGGGGAAAATCCCAATATGTGAATGTTATAGACCATAGGAGTTTTCTGGGGATGATTCCAACTTAAGATAACATGTAAATGTTATAGAGCTTAGAAAATTCTTAGGAATATCCCAACTTGAGATAGCATGTAAATGTTATTAACCTTAGGTATATTCTGGGGAAGATCTCAACTTGAGATAACATGTAAATATTATTAACCTTGGGTTCAAACTTCAGGATCTTAACTTATGTTCAGAAAAAAGAGGGTTACCAAGTCACTGAAGTGTGAAATGATCCCCTTGTTCCCATCCCATAGTTAGATATCGTGCGTCCAAGCGAGGTGTATAAACCTTAACTCGTGTGAAATAGGTAATTAACTCTAATCCTTATAGGGGATTAAGTACCCTTATCCGTAGGAGAGATGACCAGTCTCTATTCTTGGGAGATGCATCTTGTGAATTGTCGGATGTTTTCAGTTGTGGGACCCTCAGTGGTCCCTAAAGTACCAGAATCATTGAATGTTCGCCTATTTAGGATCCTTAAACATCGGGATCCTTAAAGATTGGGATCCTTGAGTGTCAGGATCTTTAGAGATCAGGATCTTCGATTCTTTGCCTGCAGCAAAAGTTAGCTAGGGGTGGGTGTTAGCTTGGCTAACCCCCCTCCTATTCTTAAGTTAGTAATGATATTTGAGGAAAATTAATAATGAAAAGCGAAGGATAAAGGATAGATAACATGCATACCTCGAGTGTATCAAGAAATGACTAACCTTACCTACATAAAATAAGCCTTGAGATGGATCCTGTTCCAGGATCTTGGTAATACATCTCCATCTAAGGTGGCTAACCAATATGCCCCTTTGCATGCTTCAGCGTCTATGAGGTATGGCCCTTCCCGTTTGGGAGCTAGTTTACCTGCACTAGGATCCTTGGTATTTTGGAAAGTCTTTCTTAGTACCAAGTCTCCTACTTGGAATCTCCTGATCCTTATGTTTTTATTGTATGCTCTGGTGATCCTCTATTGATGAGAAGCAATACGGATTTTGGAAAGATCCCTAAGCTCATCTACGGAGTCGAGATCCTGGGCCAGGATCCTGCTGTTGTCCTCTTGGTTTTGGAGTATGTATCTTGTTGTGGGTATCACCACTCTAGTGGGGATCATTTCTTATGTGACAAATACTAATGAGTATGCGGTTTGACCATTAGATACCTTGGAAGTGGTTCTATCTGCCCATAACACGAAAGGAAGCTCTTCTGCATATCTTCCCTTCTTCTCATTCAACCTCTTCTTCAAGTTGTTTACTATAATTTTGTTACTGGACTCTGTTTGGCCGTTGGCTTGAGGGTGAACAGGAGTAGACATTACCATCTTGATTCCCCAACTTGTGCAAAAATCTCTTGTTCTTTTGCTTATGAATTGAGATCCATTGTCGCATATAATTTCAGTCGGGATCCCGAACATGGTCAGGATGTTACGTTTGATGAAGGATGCTACCTCTTTGTCTCTTACTTGTACACAATCTTCAACTTCAATCCACTTTGAGAAGTAGTCAGCCATCACTAGCATGAAGACTTTTCCTGCAGGGGCTACTGGCAGTTTCCCTACTATATCCATTCCCCATTTCATGAATGGCCAAAGGGAAACTATAGGATGTAGAGATTCTGCAGGTTGGTGCAGGATGTTGCTATGTCTTTAACAAGCGTCGCATTTGTGTGCATGGAGAAACGAGTCCTTCTTCATCGTTGGCCAGTAGTATCCTCTGATTAATGCTTTGGAACATAAGGATCTGCCCCCACTGTGGTTGCCACAGTCCCCTTCGTGGATGTCCTTTAGGACTTCTGCAACTTCGTGATCTTCTAAACACCTGAGGTATGGTCCTGCCACAGATTTTTTATACAACTTACCTTGGATTAGAACAAACCTTTAGATCCTTGTTTTGAATGCTCTTTCATTTTTCTCTTCCTTAGGTATTGTGCCATTTTGGAGGTACTCCATGATGGGTTGGATCCAGGATCCTGAAGTCAAGGAAGGATCCTAGACATTAGGATCCTGGTGTTGGACCGTTGAGTTCAGATCTTCGATTGCTGCCACGTTGGTAGTCTCCCTAAGATCGTGGTAACCTTTAAGTTCCTTGGTGGAATCCTCGATTGTCGGGGTAAATATGTGGATTATAGGGATCCTGGTTTCCAGCGGGATCCTTAAGGAGGATCCTAGATTGGCTAAGGCATCCGCTTCAGCATTGTCTTCTCTAGGAACCTGGTTTAGGCTGAATGTTTTGAATTCTGAGGCTAAGTTTTTGAGGACTTGGAGATATAGAGCTAGGTTTTCTCCTTTCACTGCATAGGATCCATTAAAATGGTTAGTTAGTAGGAAAGAATCGACGAATACCTGAAGATCCTTGATTCAAAGATCCTTGGCTAACTATAGTCCCATGATTAGCGCCTCATATTCCACTTTGTTATTGGTTGCATTGAATTCACAACTAATTGTCTGGGGTAGGATGTCCCCCTATGGTGATTTTAGTATGATCTCTAAGCCAGTTCCTCTTTGGTTCAATGCTCCATATGTGAACAATATCCATCTTCCCATGTTTTCCTCTTTTAGAAGTTGTTTGGCTTCTATTTCGACTTTAACTCTTATATCATCACTAAAGTCAGCCACAAAATCTTCCAATGCTTGGGACTTTATGGCGGATCTTGGTTCGTACTTTATGTCATGCGTGCTTAGCTTCACAGACCATTTTGCCATTCTTCCTGACATTTCTGATTTTCTCATAACATTCTTAATTTGATTGTTAGTTCTTACAGTTATAGGGTATGTTTCAAAATAATGACTTAATTTAGTAGAAGCTGTTACCAATGCAAGTATGAGCTTTTCAAGGTGAGAGTACCTGGTCTCAAGATCCAGGAGACTCTTACTTACGTTGTATATGGGATGTTGGTTCCCATCGAGATCCTTGGCTAGTACAGTCCTCACCGCGTTTTAGGATATTGAGAGGTAAAGAAGGAGTGGCTCCTTATCTAGTGGTTTTACCAATAGGGGTGGTAAGCTTAAATATTTTTTAAGTTAGTTCCTAGGTCCACTCGAATCTTTTGTTCTTCTTCAAGATGCCGCAGAAAGGCTTGCATCTTTCTGAGGATCTTGAGATGAACCTGTTTAGGGCTGCCACTCTTCCTGTTAATCTCTGGATATCCTTTGTCGAGACTGGTGATTTCAGATCAAGGATGGAATTGATTTGTTTTGGGCTTGCTTCGATTCCTCTTTTGGTAACCATATATCCCAGGAACTTACCCGATCTCATCCCAAAGTGGCACTTGGAAGGATTCAGCTTCATGTTGTATTGGTCTAGGATGTCACAGGCTTCCTCAAGATCCTTGAGGTGGTCCTCAGCTTTTTTGGATTTTACTATCATGTCATCGATGTAGACTTCCATTGTGTCCCCCCAGTTTCTATTTGAACATCTTATTCACTAGTCTTTGGTATGTTGCTCCTGCATTTTTAAGACCAAATGGCATATCAATGTAACAATAAATACATGTTGGGGTTATGAACGTTGTTTCCTCTTGATCAGAGGGTTCCATTTGGATTTATTGGAATCCTGCTGATGTGTCCATGAATGTGAGTAATTTGTGACCTGTTGTTGCGTCTATCATGGATTCGATGTGTGGTAAAGGGAAAGGATCCTTGGGATAGGCCTTGTTAAGATCCGTATAGTCCACACACACTCTCCATTTACCGTTCTTCTTTTGTACCACGACCACATTAGTTAGACATCTTGGGAACTTCACCTCCTTGATCATGCCATTTTGAGAAGTTTTTCTACTTCTTCTTGTATAACTTGGTTTCTTTCGGGTGCGAATTTCCTTCTCTTTTGGTGTATTGGACTGAAAGATGGGTCAATGTTAAGTTTATGGGTTATTATGTTTTTGTCAATACTTGTCATGTCCTCATGTCTCCATGAAAATGTTTTGCTTCTGGCCTTGAGGAACTTTATGAGATCTTGTACGATTTGTTCAAGAATTGAGGATCCTATGAGAACTTTGGCTTCAGGATCCTCAAGGTTTAGGGGCATTTCTCTTATGTCATGCTCTCTTGCTTCCAGCACGCCTCGTGCCCCATGCCTTAATTGATATGCTTGTCGTGGTATTGTTGCGGACTTCATCGATGTCTTGTAGCATTCCTTGGATTCTTATTGGTCTCATATGATCTTCACTGTCCCCCATGGGGTGGGCATCTTTACACATTGATGATACGTTGATGGAACGGCCTTCATTTCATGGATCCATGGTCTACCTAATATGACATTATAAGAATATAATGTGTCAATCACACCAAAACGTTGAACAAAATGTACTCCCTCTATGTAGATTGGTAGTTTTATCTCGTCGATGGTGTGTTTAGTTTCTCCGCTGAAGCCAATTAGTACTGAGGATCTTGCAACTATCTCAGTCTCTGGGATGTTCATCCTTTTTAATGCATCCAGAAGTACGATGTTAACTGAGGATCCTCCATCGACGAGGATCCTTCTGACGAAGTGGTTGGCAATGTAGAGAGTAATCACTAGTCCATCATGGTGAGGATCATGGACGTCCTGTCTATCCACTTCGTCGAAGATTATCTCCTTTTGGTTGGTGATCATTGTGTTTTTAGTGGTCCTTTTTCCTTTTCCGCTTTGGACACCTTGGCATGCCTTTTTTTCGCGGAGTAGGAGGTACCACAAATGTCAGATCCTCCAGAGATCATGTTGATCACCTTGGCGTCAGCTTGGGGGATCCTGGTCTTTCAAGGATCTTTTGAGGATCATTGTCTTTTTCTTTGGGTTTTTCCTTTTTTTCTCCCAAGGATCTCTTTGAGATATCCTTTGCCCAGAAGGTAGCTGATTTCATTTCTGATAGCTATGCAATCCTCCATGACGTGACCAAAGTCCTCATGATATGCACACCATTTGGACATGTCCTTCCAAGCAGTGGATTTTTCTCCTTTCCTTGGTCACCTGGATTTGTCTCTAAGATCCTGCATGGCAAAGATTACACCTGAAATATCTACAGAAAAACAATAGTTAGTGATTTTAGGGACATCTTCGTCCTCCCCCTCATCTTCAAGGGCATTAACCCTGTGATGGTTGAGTTTGGAGTAAGGCTTTGACTTATAGGATCTTTGGGCCGAGGAGTCGGCCTTCCTATTGGGGTGATCATAGGAGCTTGGTGGGTTGCTCCTTTTCTAGATCTCCTTGTCTTCTTCTATCCTGATGAATCTCAATGCTCTGCTCCTGAATTCGTCCAATCTCATGCATGGGGTCATTACCAGATCCTCGTAGAAGGGAGAATCCTTCTTTAAACCCATTTTGAAGGCTTCAACTGCAGTTGCCATGTCGATGTTGGGGATGCTCAAGTATTCCCTGCCAAATCTGTTCACAAAAGTCCTAAGGGATTCATGAGGATCCTAAACCACTCGATAGAGATCACTAGTGATCTTTTCGAATGTCATGTTGCAAGAGAACTGGTTATTAAATAAATTCATCAAGTGAGCGAATGATGTGATTGAGTAAGGAGGAACATTAAGGAGTTTTAGGGCGGATCCTGTGAGGGTAGAACCAAATACCTTGCATAGGCAGGCTTCTTTCAAATGTGTGGGGATGCGAATAATTTCCATCCTCTCCCTATACTGTGCTTCGTGCTCCTCAGGATCTGTGGTTCCGTCGTAAGTCTTCATGTCGGGGGTCTGGAAGCGTTTTGGAAATTCAGTTTCAGCTATCGCTGGGATAAATCTAGAGATCCTGTGACTTATCGGGGATGCTTCTAGCACCGACTGGACTACTCCTGGCACGATTGAGATCATTTGTCTTAGCTGTTGTAACTCCTTGGCCATGACCGGGCTCAAACCTGTGTCAAGATCCATGGTGTTAGTAAATTATTATTATTGATAGAGTTACCAGGATCCCTATTATTGGGAGTAACAAAGGTTTCATTAGGATCCTGAATCTAGTCCGAACTTTGGAAACAATTTCTCGATCTACAGCGGAGACACCCGATCTTCTCAAAACTAGGTCGAAGGCTCGAAACGCGACAAGTTCTCCACTTCGGCCTTCGAAACGCGACAAGCTCTCCACTTCGGCCTTTGAACAGATGAATAATCAATCTTGAACATCCTTATACTGAAAAGATGGAAGTGATTTACTGTGAACCGGACCTTACCCCCTGGCGATAGAAACCAATGCGGAGAATAGAATCCATATGTTCTATCTATCAACTGACAAGCATATGATCTCTTCTCCCTCGAACATGGGAGGCTGGAAGAACATAACCCCAATTGTCATACCCTTGGCCACCGACAGAAACATCAGGTTGTATGATGTTAGAGCATTGGATCATATATATAGGGTCCGGATCCGGATCCGATAAGGACTCAAAAACGGTGATGACCACGAGGACAATTTTTGTTGCACTCGTTTCACAAAGGGTGTATATATATATATATATATATATATATATATATATATATATATATATATATATATATATATATATATATATATATAGTCAGGATCCGGATCCGGTAAGGACTCAAAAACGGTGAGGACCACGAGGACAATTTTTGTTGCACTCGTTTCACAAAGGGTAAAATTGTCAAATAATTTAGGACGTTGGGCTACTTGTTTCGTCATTTTTTGCGCCAGCAATTTACGCTATTAAGCGTCGGTAGTATTGGGCCATACTTACGCCCTTGGAAGCTTTAATAATGATAACAATATATATGTGCTGGGTAAACTTTTGCAAATAGCTGGTTAATCCTTTTTTTCTTTCTTAATTCGATCTCTTTTCTTTTTTCTCATATGTGGTTTTTACAAATGTTTTTATTTCCCTTTTAACCTGATCTTTTTTTTTTTCTTATATGTGGTTTGCGTTAAATGCAGGTGTACGTGTTTCTATTGTATTTTTATGGTGACACATAATGATTCTTTTTAATCTTTTATTTTTCTTTGTCTTAATTTTTTAATATTTTTAGTATATATTTAAATTTTCTTATGTTTTTAAAAATTTTAATTTTTTTACTTTTAGTTATTAGATTTTTTTTTTTTTGAATTATAGGTTGATTCGAGTTTTGCAGTTTAAAATATACAAATGTTTTGGATCATAAACGATTAAAAATCATAGTAGTTTTTAATTATATATCATTTTAGATCATATCATTTTGGAACATATCATTTTGAAGTACAATATTTTTGATCATATTATTTGTGAAATATGTGATTTTGGATCATTATTATTCAACTAAACAAAGTTTTTGTTCTTAACAAATTTTAAATTATTATATATTTTAAATCATTTAAATTTGAATCATGAAAAATATAATTAAGGTTCTTAAACTATTTGAATCAAAATATTTTTAATTCATATCCTTTAAACAAAAGTGGAATACCTTGACAACAATATTTTTTGAAAAAAAAACATTTTACATACTCACTTAAATAGTAACATGGAAAATTACATCCTTTGCTTTTGGGTCATAATAGTTTTTGATTAAGCTTCATAACATTTTGCATTATAATACTTAGACTATCCCTATTGGTGATCTATATCCCTATTGGTGATCTTTGGGATTAAAGGCTTCTACATTTTTATTCCTTTATGTTGCCAAGTGTCCCTTTTAGATAGGTGGACTTAAATTGACTTTTATATTTAAATATTTAAATCTAATTTAGTTAAAAAACTATATTTTATAATTAGTAAAAAATCAAATAAAATATACTGAAATATATAATTTATTTTTCTCTACAAAACAAAACCAATATTAATATAATTTTTTTATATATTTTTTAATATAAAAATTGAATTGGTTTGGATTGCTAATGTGTGTGAATAATTGGATTGGGTTGGGTTGTATAAGTGGAAAAAAGAGAAATTAATTTTTTATAAAAAAATTAGGTTGGATTGTGTTGCTAATGATAGTAATGTCAACGGGACCAAACGGAAGCGGAAATAACTGCCCCCGCTCCCGCCCCCGAAATCAGTTGTTGCCCCCGCTCCCGGTCCCGCCCCAGCTCCCCCGTTTACATAGCCCCCGGTCCCGTCCCCGGTCCCACCCCGTTCCCCCAGTTTATAGGCTTAAAATTCGTTTTTTTTTTGCTAAACAACTACTTTGGTTTAGGCTAAAAAACCTATTTTTAATAATTTTAAAAGTTTAAAACATAATCTTTTAGAAACTAAAAAATTAAAAATCCAACATTACGAATCCAATATTACAAAACGACAATTCCAACAATCTTAAAAATATAAAACATGACAAATCCAATATTACAATTATAAAATACTTACATATCCAAAAATATATGATCAATTCACTGCCTCTTCAATATCCATTAATTGGAAACGGGAAAGTGAAACCTAACCTAAACCTAAAATTAGAAAATCTATTTTGTATATGTATTTTATATTAAATATATATTTTTTTACATAAATGTACAACCGGGGCCCCCACGGGAGTACGATACGGAAATACCAACTCCCGACCCCGGTCCCGAAAATAAGCGGGGTTTAATTTTGCCCCCGCTCTCGCTCCCGATTTTTTTAAAAATTTAGTCCCGTACGGGATCGGGGTCCCACGGGAGCGGGGTACCATGGGGGTTTTTGACATCCCTAGCTAATGGGGATAGTCTTAGAATCATAATACATGTTGAACCCTAATTATTTTAGATCATAATATATTCAAATAAATCAAGTTTTTCTTCAAAAATAATTTTTGGATCTTTATATTTTCTTAGTCATAAAAATAAACAATTAATGATCATAACGTTTTTGGATAATAATATTTTAGAATCATAACAAATTAAGGATTATAACGTGTTGAATCATAATATTTTGGATCATAAATATTTGAATCATCTTAAATATTTATTTTCATATAGGAAGACTAGGGCTGTTCACTATTTAGATAAAACCGAATTGTCCAATTGGACAATTTGGATTGGACTATTTGGTTCGGATATTTGGATTTTTGGATTGGTTTTCAACAAGACCCAATTATTATTTTGAATTTCGGATTGATTTTGGTTTATAAAATAAGAACTGAATAGTCCAAAAAAAACGAATAAACACTTATTACTTAATTATTTATAATATATATCTATAGTTATCTATTAATTTTGTAATTTATTTTTTCAAATAGGTTCAAAACGTTTCACCCGATAAAAAAAACATCATTATGTATTATCTCTCAAAAGTTTTTTATCTATAAAATATTTAACTATAATATATCTTCTAGAAGTTGTTTATAAATTTCAAATCATAACTAAATAATTTGTTTTTGCTTCTTGTGTAAAATTGAGTAGTATTATAATTATATGTCGTTTTAAAATGTTTCGGTTTTTGAAAACCGAATTATAAAAACCGATCCAACCGAATTATAATTGGATCGGATCGGATCGGATTTGAATTTAGTTTGGACTATTCGGATCCATGTTTTGAAAACCGAAATCAATTTGGATTCATTTGATTGGATCGGATCAAATCGGTCCATCCAAACGAACACCCCTAAGGAAGACGCATAACTTAAATGAATGGACACCAAAACACATTATTGTTTATCATTTAGCCACTAGTCTTGGATCGGACTTCCTAGTCCCCGTCTTGGCTTGTGATATACAGTTTGTATATATTGTTACTACCGTGTTAAGACATTCCAAATATGGTAAAAACCATTTTCCAAGAATTATGGAGATATCCACTAAACAAAATACAACAATCTGCCACCAAACAAATTAATTGATAATTAATTATAGTACACACATAATTATGAAAATGATTAGTAATGAATTACCTTGTGGACATCGACACTTTGGTTACTAAAAGCATACAAAATAGTATGAAAAAAAGGATTGCAATTAACACGTTAGTTTATCTTGTGAAAGCATACCCACATACTAACAAAAAATCATTTAACGCAAGTGGTTTCCTAAAGTACGTTGCTATTTTTGGGTTTTGTGAGAATTTACCATTGCCAAAAAGATTATAGTTTATACAAGCAACAAGAGTTTTCTCATATTTAGTAACCAATAACGGGACGATAACCTACAAGCTCACAACAGAAAAGATGAAAATGCAAGGAAAAAAAATTGTCATTGAGGAATTACCAGAAAATGATGATCATGGGGTTGAAGTTGAGGCTGAAGTTCATGTAGAATCTTCATTAAGAAATATGAATTGTAACATCCGTCTCTCGAGGTATTATTTAATTTAAGTAATTAATATTTGTTAATTGGACTAATAATGGGACAAGTGGATTTTTGGAATGGACCTTAAGCAAGTGAGCCGAGAATTTGGGCCGCCCATAAGACGTACGCTGGGCGTAGCCTTGGTGTACGCGGGGTGTAGAGGCACGTTTTGGATACGGGGGACGCGCGCACATACGCGTAGCGTACCAGGAGTACGCACACATACGCGTAGCGTACCAGGAGTACGCGCAACGTACGCGAGCAGATGCCAAAACCCTAATTTTTAGGGTTTAAGACATATAAATACCCCATTATAGCCACCCCCTGGCCTCCTTACCATCCCCTTACCCTCAGAAAACCCTAATATTCCCTCATACTCCATTGTTGTGTGTGTTTGACCTTTTGAGCTCATTTTTGGTGAAGAAAAGCTTGGAAGAAGAGAAGAGGAGTTGAAGAAGAAGAACTTGAGTATCTTGAGCTCGAGGATCTGGGATTATTTCATCTTTTGGCACTCAAAGGAGGTATAAAGATTCCAACTTTCCTCTTAGAAGCTTAGATATAGGATTATGGAGCTTTAGACCTTTTTAGGTCCAAATGATGGACCTTTATCATGCAACTTCGTTTTTGAGCTTAGGGTTGCCACCCTTGGAGCTCAAAGCATTCCTTTAGCAGTAAAGTTTCAACCTTTAAGGCCTTTATGTAACCATGCATGAGATCTAGCCATTTCTATGGAGTTAGTTGCTATTATTCAATGTTTGGGCTCATTTGGTGGGTTGCAAGCCACCAAGTGATCGACTTTATGGATCAAGACATTGAAGAGGACTTGGATCTGTGATTATAGCCTTTGGATTATAGTATTAAGCACTTAATGGGAAAAGTGACTTAACAAGGAAGTACGTTGGGCGTACATGCAGGTACGCGCAGCATACACGCCATTTAGCAAGTACGCTTAGCGTATAGAGGAGTACGCCCCGCGTACTCAACAGATATGGGCTTGGCGTGTTTTGGGCCTCGGTTTGGCCCATACTTTGGATTTTGGGCCTTAGAGGGCTGGGTCTGGACTATTGGGCCCCGTGGCCCACTGTGGAGTATAGTTATGGGCCTGGGAATTTGGAATTAGAAGTATTGGGTTTTTTGGGCCATATTGGGCCATTCGAGATTATTCATTTTGGGCTAAGGACTTATTGGACTTGTGAAAAGGCCCATTTGAAGTGTTGGGGCCAATTTAGAAAATTGGGCCATTAGTGGGCCTTAGGGAGCCTTTGATGGGCCATGGTTGCACTGGGTTTAATAAGTTATAATTGGGCCTTAGGAATGGTTCAAGTTGGGCCAAGGGGGTAAAATGGTCAGTTTACCCTAAGTAGTGTTATAGATTCTGATTGAGTATTATTATGATTATGATAGCTGGGAGTCATCGGAGCAGCTGTTAGAGGTTACTTCCCGAGAGATTCGACACTCAGCTTTACGAGGTGAGTTGCCTTCCAGTAGCAGTGGGTCTACGGCCACAATGTCGGCCCACTAGTAGGAGTAGGTTGATAGATGATTATCTTTGTGATAATTATCTAGGTTTGCTACTACCTGATATGTTTTATGTGTTAGCATGATATGATGTTATGTGATAGTGGTAGTAGGGGGAATAGTCCCCAGTTACCGGTTGAAAGATATTGAAGGGGAGGTCAGCTCTCGGTTACCGGTTGAAAGATACCGAACTGGCTACCGGTTGAAAGATACCGAAGGGAAGTCCAGCTTCCGGTTATGCCAATCAGATACCGGTTGAAAGATACCGATGGATAGGCATTATATGTTTATGGTATGTGGTATGATGGGGGAACTCACTAAGCTCCGTGCTTACAGTTTTCAGTTTTGTTTCAGGTACCTCTTTAGCGAAGGGGAAGGAGCCGACACGGTAGCAGCGCATCGCACACATATGATTTCCGCATTTTGAGATCCATGGGATTGTACTCTGACATATTTTTACTATTTTGATGATATAGTTTGAGAGACGTGACTATGTTTTATGAAATGATATGAATCAATGATGTTTTTCTGTAATTGTCTTACAAGTCACTTAATTAAAAACGAAATTTTTGGTCTAGAAAATTGGGATGTTACATGAACCATGTCAATGATGAGCCAATTGGTGAGTACATGTATTTGATTCTTTTTGGGAGTAAAAGTGATGCTTTCTCACCAGAGTATAGAAGGGGTAGAGTTGGGAATTCAAAAGGAGGTGAAGGTTCTTGTAGCAAGAGGCTTAATTTAGAGGATATTGATGATTTAAAAGAGAAGGAAAACACTATTGAGGGTGTTAAGGAGGTTCAGGAGGTTGCAACCGTTGTTGAAGGATGCTACAAGCCATTTACTTCAAATATTGCTAATGTGGGGGATGAGATGACTGGGGTTCAAGATAATAACCATATTGAAGGATACTACAACACCCCACCTGTTAATGATGATGAGCAATTTAATGAGCTTTTTTATAACCTTATGGACAATTTACTTGGAGGTGATGAGGATGCCGAAGAGTATGAAGGGGATGATGAATCTCAATAGAGTGATGCAAAGTATGAAAAGGATGAAGGTGATGTTGAGGATGGGAAACAATTTGAAAATGAAGATCAAGTGGATGACTGTCACAACTAGTAAATTAGGGTTAAGGTTTTGGTCCTTGTGCGAGACAATCCCTCCATGTAAACTTGTAATAACCCATTTAGTGAGATTCAAACTTCAATGCTATTAAGATTCTATTTTCATACATCATCACTTAGGTCGAAGCAACCTCAGATAAGCCGAAACTCAATCCAATAAGCCAATTAGCTCAAGAGTTGTCAGTCCAAATCTCTTATTGGGCCAAGATTCTCTTATTGGGCCCTAATGGGCCGATAACCTCTCAAATTGGTCCTTTTGGGCCGAAAACTCTCTTTTGGGCCCTAATGGGCCGAAAACTTTTATTTAATATTATCTTTGGCCTTGTTAAGCCGAAAACCTCTTTTGGATCCTCCTATTGGGCCGAAGACCCTAAATGGGCCAAGCTAAAACCCGAGAACCCTTTCTTTTGGGCCACTCTCTTTGGGCCGATCGGTTAGCCCATCTAAACAAAAAAAAAAGATAGGGTTGACTTGTGTTGACACATCATTATTACACCACAAATACTTAGGTTAATTACCCTACATACTTCCATGCAAGTAGTAAATACCCACCATGTAAAATCTCTATCTCTTCTTTCTTCTTCCCTTATCTCGGCCAAACCACCACCATTTCTCCCAACCACTTTCACTTCAAAACTTCCTTCCATCTCATTTCCTCTCAAGATCTCTAGTGATTCTCTCAAGAATTTTCAAAGTTCTTCACCATCAAACAACAATTCAAGACTCTTTGGTAAGTTCATATCAAACTCAAGATGTTTATTTCCAAATTATACTAAGATTATCTTTCTTACAACTCCATTTTCGTGAATATGGAGCTTAAAACAACCACCATTTCGAGATCCCTTCCAAGCTCAAGCTAGGATTTGAAAATTCTTCATCTTCCTCATCTACATCTTGAAAACCCCAAGGTAAGCTTCATACCCCACTATTTTCCATGTTTTCATACTCTTTTGGGGCGGGGGGGGGGGGGGGGGGGAATACAAGTCAAAGTTCAGTTAACCATTGGATAATTGCATGTACCCTTGTGAATGTGTTTAACTTTTGGGTATTTGCATGAACATGAAGTTCATCTTATGCGTCTTCATAAAAATCTTGGGAAATGTGTTTTTTAACATATATATTGTATGGATACTTGTAGATCTGGGATTATACACTCAAAAATAGCAAAAATGAGTGTTGTGTTCAAACATGTATAACCTAAACTCAAAAATCAGCTTTCAACAGAAAAGTTTTGGTCTATTTAAGGAATGTTTTGACCATCTTAAACTCAATATTTTTCAAAACTTTTTAATATGAAAATAGTTCATATTTATACCTTTATAGGGACTACTTGCACGCATTCATAAGATTTTTCTACAATTTATGGCGATTTTTACAAAAGTGCCTATCATTTCAGAAATAATTTCAGTCCAGTCTGTGAAGATGAATATTTTCACACTGGTTTGAGTCCATTTAAAATTATGAGAAAAATTGTGAACAAATTAGACTCAATTTCCAAACTCCCAGAGTTTATGGATCCAAAATTCAACTTACGATGAATTTTCTATAATTTTTCTAACAACAGGGACAGAAAAGTCAAAAACAAGAAATTGTTTTTATCATGCTAAAAACTCTTATACTAGTGTTAGATGCAAGTTTATATGGTTTAAACATACTTTTAAAACATCTAGACATGTTATCTTACATGTATTTACACATAGGATCATATAAATTGTCTTGACTAGCAAAACATAATAAACTATAATCGGTATGGGTTGGAAAACCACACTTTCAAAGAGCTTATAATTATTTAAAGGCATAATTATCCTATTTTGCAAGAAAACGGAGTTATAGTTCACGTAAATCTGTTAAGGCTCTTGTGAGACATTCCTTCGCCGTACCTAATTAGTGTACACCGTAAGTCCTGTAATTGTAGTTATAACCAGAGTTTCCTGGAGGGAGAGCGGGAGTTTGTGTATAGATCTATACGGGGTTGACACCCCACACCTGAGTTGCTCGCTACAGCTAGACAGGCCAGTCTAGGGTGACAAATATCTTCTCAGAAACCGACGCCTGAAGAACGTCAATACAGGCACTCCGTCATATTAGTATGGTTATAATCACTCACATAGAGAATAACAACATTATTTGAATTTACGAAGAATTTACACTCTACTAGTTTTACAAAACACAAAACTATGTTTCGCTTACTTTGTAAACGAATTTCACCACTCAGGTCTTAGGGTTTTAAGACCACTACAAATACGCTTAAGAACTCACAAACATTCTATGTTGACGCTTTTCAAAACGACTTGTATTCTCTGGGACTCAGTGAACAGGTACTCGAGCCTTGGATCTGGATTTGTTTACTACCTTTTGAGCAACCATACTTTATGTTATTTTTGTGTAATTGATAAACAAGTACAATTTGTAAAATAATGAATGTTGGTATATTGTAATGTATGATGTTTGGTTGCTATGTTTCATTCATATTTAATTGTTATGATACTGTACATGAAGTCATCCGCCCCCGGACGTATCCGTCGTCCCGGTTCGGGGGTGTGACAATGACATAATGGATGAGGAGAACAATATACAAGATGTTGATGATGTGGTTATGTATGGTGCACAGACACTTTTATGCATAATTTGGTAATTGTTTTTGGTTACATTCATGTGGTTAATGAAATGTGCATTTTGTTCAAATTATGACACATATTTTGGTGATGTACTTTTGTTACATTTTGGTTCTATTGATGTGCTTATATTTGACTATTGATACACATTTTAAACACATTTTCTGTAACGACCCAAAAATCAAGAGTAAAAATTTCATTTTTAAATGTAGCTAAAGCATTGATACCATTTATTTCAAACATTTCAAATCATCATTAAGTAAAATATTTATCAGAGTTTATCCCAAAATCATTCATTGCGGAAATCATAGGTGTGTGCACTGCGATCAATCCGAGCCCTTCTTTTCCAAATCGATGATACCTGAAACCATAAACAAAATTGTAAGCACGAAGCTTAGTGAGTTCCCCAGAGCATACCCCACACAATCCACATAACCACATAATCCATATCAGCTAATACAGCTACATAAACCGTAACAATCGCATAAGCATGCATATACACATATAAAGATGCCATGGAAACCCTCCAAGGTCTTATTCACATACTCACGTAAATCATGTCAACTACATAAGCCATGCATATAAACATATATGGAAGCCCTGGAAACCCTCCAAGGTCTTACACTAGGTGCCCTGGAAACCCTCCAGGGTCATAGCCCACTGCCATGGGAACCCCCACATGGTCTTCATTAACTACCAATCAAACCATACATACAAACGTATAAGCTAAACATACAAACACATAAGGATGCCCTAGAAACCCTCCAGGGTCTTACACTGTGTACCATGGGAACCCCCACATGGTATTAGCCCAATGCCATGGGAACCCCCACATGGTCTTAACTAAGGATGCCATGGAAACCCTCCAAGGTCTTACACCTAAGTGCCCCGGGAACCCCCCGAGGTCTTCCATGCAAGTATCACAAAGACCACTAGCATATCACGTACCACATAATCAATTAGCATACCACATAATCACTAGCATACTCCCTATCACATAACCATCTAAAATGCCACATAATAAAACTTCAGCTAGTGTAACACATATCATAAAATGGGCCGGCATTGGTGCTTTAGACCCATTGGTATGGTGAGGAGACTCACCTGACACTGTTGAAGTCCCGCGAATAAAACTCCAGTTGCTGGTTGACAGATTCCCGAACTGTCAACATCAAATAATACCCAATTAATAATTGGGTTCCAAGCCCAAGTTCCAAATCACACTCTAAAGGCCCAAATTCCAAGTAATGGGCCAAAGTCCAACATATGGAATTGGGCCTAAACCTTTACATGGTCTCATTCAAAGGCCCAACCATTTAGTCCAGTCCAAACATTTGGAATTATTAATGGCCCACTATCTCATAATCATAAATGCCCAATTATGGCCCATCTATGGCCCAAACATTCACATGGGCCTTACCCTAAAGCCCATTAAATTATTATAGTCCATATAATTGTTCTTGGATGGCCCATCAATATCCCAATCACCAAAGCCCAATAAAAGGCCCAACTCAAAGCCCAGGTGAAATTAGGGTTTCACATAAAATGACAATTAGGGTTAAGTGTTTCTCACTTAACCCATTAAGGACTTAATCCATTAAGTCCATCACTCATCTAAATAAATCATATGGTGTGTTTGGGCTTAATACATAATTCCATTCCAATGGCCCAAATGTGGGTCCCGATAAGTCCAAATCCAAATATCCAATATTAGAGTTTTCTAAACCCTAATTAGGGTTTCCAACCCAGTCATAACCCAATAGGCCCAAAACTACATCTTTAAGCCCATTAGGGTTTCCCTTAGGCCCATTAGGGTTTTAGTCCCTTTGTCCAAACATCCCGACTAATCAAACACAACAAGCACACCGCCACTCAACACGGCGGCTGGTGGTGGCAGGAGGCGGCAGCCACCACCCTACGGTGGTGGTTTTCAGTTTTCTTTTCATTATTCCAATTTGTAATTTACACTTTACAATGCTAAATCTCAAAATAAACACACACACAGCCACCTTATGGTGGCCGGTGGTGGTAGATGGTGGCAGCCACCACCTCACGGTGGTGGTGGTGGCTTTTCCCGAGGATTCCGGCTAAACAAAGCACACACAACACACACTACCACAGAAAACACACTCACACACTTGTCTTGCCCAGAACAGGAGCACCTCCACCCTCTTAGTGGTGTTTGGCGACGGCAGATGTAACACCCATAAAATTCAGGCCAATTTAAAACATTTTAACCCATTCAAAAACCATTAAGTTATTACAACGTGTTTTCAAAATAGTTTAAACATCAGAGTATCCCCAGAACCAAATCACAAAATCATGAGATATGAGGAGCGGTACGATCACGACTTTGCCTTGCCACGATCACATGATATAGCTGAAACAATAAACTGAAAACCGTAAGCTCGAAAGCTTAGTGAGTTCCCCCAAAATACCCGTACACACATAACCATACACATACATCAATGAACAGCATACTATGGGTCCAATCAACTGTCAGGTTGGAATACCCCAGGCCCTCAACCGTCGGGTTGGAATGCCAACATACTACGAGTCCAATCATCCTCGGGATGGAATACTCTCGGCCCACAACCATCGGGTTGGAATGCCCACACACCTATACATACAATAACTACTATGGGTCCAATCATCCCTCGGGATGGAATACCCCAGGCCCTCAACCATCAGGTTGGAATACCCACCTACTATGAGTCCAATCATCCTACCGGGATGGACTACTCCTGGCCCTCAACCATCGGGTTAGAATGTCCACCTGCTATATATACACTAACTACTATGGGTCCAATCATCCCTCGGGATGGAATACCCCAGGCCCTCAAGCATCAGGTTGGAATGCCCACCTACTATGAGTCCAATCATCCTACCGGGATGTAATACTCATGGCCCTCAACCATCGGGTTGGAATGCCCACATACTAGCAAACATGTACACCTATCAAATAACCATATAACAGTCTATAAGACAACAAGCTAGGGCCCTATCATCCTACCGGGATGGAATACCCTCTACTACTACTCCACACGTGCACATACAACAGGTTATCTCCTACCAGCATACAGACAGTCAGACTAACTACCGGTCACTAAGCATAGCCACATCCAATCTACCGGAATACCGATCTAACAGTGCATACCATCATATAGCCATCCTATCTACCAGGATGCCAACTAACATAACACACCAGTAACTAACTCAAATAACAAATCAAAGGGCCGGCCTTGGTGCCTTAGACCCTTGGGTATAGTGAGGATAACTCACCTTGCAACTGCCGAACCGAACCACGAAAGCACAATCCCGAAGCACTTCCCCAAACTCCAACACCTATAGCCATCAATGATCCATTGACGTAAATAACCAAATTGCCATAATACCCTTGAAGGTCAAACTGGTCAAAGTCAAAGTCCTGGCCAAGGTCAACTTTCCTGATTGACCCTACTCGCCGAGTCAACCCGCTGACTCGCCGAGTTCCCAACTTCAGAAAACTCTTATATCACAACTCGAATCGCCGAGTCACTCCATGACTCGTCGAGTTCAACAATCTCTGAGTCCTAATGTCCAACTCACTGAGTCACCACTCAACTCGCTGATCTGAGTCTTAACCAGAAGAGGTTGGGGTATTGCGTTCTGACTCGCCGAGTCCAAGAACAGACTCGCCGAGTCCACAGCAATCTTCAACTGACTCGCCGAGTTGTTCCTCCAACTCGTCGAGTTCATGCCTATCTTCAACAGACTCGCCGAGTCCAAGAACAGACTCGCCGAGTCCCTTCAGTCCTTTATTCATACAGAGGCTTTTCGAGCCATGCAGGGGCTCCAAACTGTAGATCCACTCTTCTAGGGAATAACTCCTACGTAAAGTTTCAAACTTTACATGAAACCAAGGAGCTATAAGCCCAAATCACTCTAGGGCTAACGTTTAAGACAAGGATGCTTCACCAACAAGCCAAAGGCTGATACTTTGTGAGTTTCTGGGCCAAGACAAGTCTAGATCTGAAGTAGCAACATCAGATCTAGACCCCTAACCCGAAATAGATCCTTAACATGCAAAAAGGGCCCCAAATCTCATTCTTGAATAGATATAAATGCAATAGAGTCAAGGTAACAGCTTTTTACCTCCAAATGTGCCCAAACTTTAGTAGATTCTGGATCTACACCACTCTCTTGATGCAAGTCCTTTTGATCTTCAAGTTTCTTCCACTGGAAACAACTTCCAAGCTTCAATCTCCCTCCAAAGGCCTCACACACACGAGCTTAGGGTTTTCTGGTTCTCAAGGGCAATAAGGAGGCTGGGAGAAGGACATAAAGTCCTTTAAATAGCGTGCAACCCCCGAGATTAGGGTTTTTCTCATTCCAGCACCAACTCGTCGAGTCCAGCTTCCGACTCGGCGAGTTGGTCACTTAATTCGCGACCCAAGACCCGCTCCGACTCGGCGAGTAAGCATACCTACTCGTCGAGTCCCTTCTTCAAAATTACACTTTAAACCCTTAAATCATACCTCTGAAATTTGGGGTGTTACAACTCTCCCCCACTTAAATTAGGCTTCGTCCTCGAAGTTTGTTGTAGTATACGATTCTGAATGCACCTCTTGCACTGCAGACTCCGATTTCCAAATCAACTCAGGCCCTTCCAGACCCTACCACTGTACCCCTAAAAAAATAACTTCTTCTCGTGTGGTATCCTTGCCAATACTCCCGGCCGACCATCGGCTTTTTCTACTTAATGTCAGAACACATCAAACCAGTATCACCCGATGATACTGCCACCTTCCTGACATGAACACACCTTCAAGACTTGCGAAAGTTAGACACCACAATAATCCACCTTTCCTTTGCCCAAAATTGGCGATAACCCGGATAACCTGCAATAGGGAACGAATCATGTTCCCATCCCGAATCTATTCCCTTTTACAATGACAGGATACTGCATCCTTCAGCTTCTAGCACTCCCATGAATCAGCCAGCTATATCACATAACCATTCGTACCTAGCCCAATCAGCCTCGGGCTGGAATACCAGGTACGCCTATAACGGGTCCCGTCATCCCAAGGATGGTACACCCTTGCATTCCCACGCA
This sequence comes from Lactuca virosa, assembly GCF_052849685.1. NCBI lineage: Eukaryota > Viridiplantae > Streptophyta > Magnoliopsida > Asterales > Asteraceae > Lactuca > Lactuca virosa. The sequence goes on along the minus strand of NC_136427.1, from coordinate 295,028,288 downwards.
TGTTTGGCCCAATCAACCCTCGGGTTGGAATACCAAACACACCAGGTCTAATCAATCATAGGGTCCGGTCATCCTCATGATGGAATACCCTAGATTGGAATACCACTTCTCACGTAACCCATGCCTACAACCATACTTGAAGCCCAAGGATCCAACCTTGCAGCCCCCTCAATCTACTCTGATTCGACACAACCGAGTGTAACTCACTCATATCTCGAAATCACGTCTACTCCAAACGTACCATGACAGGAAACATTACCCTCGCGATCCCTAGGTCCACGACCTATGACTGAAATATCCTCACACGGTTCTCAGCCCGGTCTAGACTGTTCCCGAGTCTATCAACTCCGCTATCTCTAGCTCCTCTTTCCAAATCTCCAATCTAGAGTTACTCACCTTCTCCTCTTTCAAGGAGACCTGAACCATGACTTCGCATCATCAGTCGGTGCCGAAATATCAGAACCTCACTGTACATCATCCACTTGTGGAGCACGTCGCTATCCCATAACATGTATATATACTCAGAAACTGATTGCATAACCCACCATCCATAAAGAGTCTTTCGCATGCCCCTCATCATTTTCGACGCTTGGGAACAACCCCACTGATTGTTATAGCATAGCAGTATCCTCACTGCTCGCTCAAAGATCCACCATACAGACAAGGTTCTTACCATAACTGGAACGCCTCATCGCACCACTTCCCGTAACCGACATCCAAACTGCGTCAGGCGACATCCTTCCAAACCACGCCCCATCCGAGAATTTCCAATTCTCCCCCACTTAGAGCACTAACTACTGTCTACCAGCGGCGAAGCTGGTACGCGACTCAATCGTCCCAATCCGAGACAACGAACTTCAAGGGATCCGAGTTCCCGCTGATGATTCCGAATCTCTGGATCATGACCTTCCTCTCTCTTAAATGCATCACCAGATACTACCCCTCTATAATTTCTCCATAATAACTTCTCACTATCATCTACTATTCTCTAATAACTTATGCAGGAAACAAACAACTCATAATAACATGAACAAGATATAGAAGGAAAAGACATACCGGCTGTCACCTCTGGCATTGTCCCGATCTCCTCGGCCACAAGCTGATAAGCACGCCCTGGAGCCTTCGGAGGCTTTGCTCGACCCTGACCCCCGTCAGTAAGTCTCAACGTGGCTGGTGCTGGGACCTGCACTGGCCTGGTAGCCAAGAGAGGACACTGGGCCTTCATATGGCCCACCCGATCGCAATGATAACAAAGTCGGACTCCGGAAGCTGGAGCCTGCTGCCTGCAATCCCTGGCTATGTGGCCCTCCTTGCTACACTTGTGGCACCCAGAAGAAGATCGAAAAACTATATCATGTACCTTACCGCACTTCCCACAAGTGCGACTCCTCTGGCTTTCCTGACGATAATCAGCGGCCCTCATCCGTTTCGGCGCAGGCTGCGACTGCACCGGGGCCTGCCTCTGCTCCCTCAGCTGGAGCTCAATCTCTAGCTCGCGCCGCCTGGCGGCCTCCTGCAACTCTAACAAAGTATCACATCTCTGCGCGGACACAAACTGTCTGATGTCCCTCTTGAGCATGCTCAGATACCGGGTCATCTGAGCCTGCTCCGAAGCAAACTCAGGGCAGAACATTGCCCTCTCCGTAAACATCCTGGTGATCTCCGTCACCGACTTTGAATCCTGTCTAAGCTCCAAAAACTCCTGAGCCGATCTTTCCCGCTCTACCCGCGGAACATAACGAGTACTAAACATATCCCGAAACTGATCCCAAGTCACCGCAGCTCGCTGCGCGTCAGAGTATGATCCCGTAGTCAACCTCCACCAATCCTTCGCCCCGGACCTCAAAAGGTTCAGAGCACACCTCACCCTCTACTCAGCAGGGCACGAACACGTGAAGAAACATCCTTCCACGTTCGACAACCATCTCATCGCAACAATCGGATCCTGAACTCCGTCAAAGGTAGGGGGATTCGTATTATCGAAGTCCCGATACTGGAAGCCCCGACCGGCTCCTCCCCCTGCCGCTGTTACAGCCGCTGTAGCTGCCGCGGCAGCCGTCTCAGTAAGAGCTGCATAACGATCATCGAAGTACTCCCTCATAGCGGACTTAATAGTCCCAAACAACTCCGGAATCTGACCCCGGACAATCTCGACCACCTCCTCGCGGATGATCTCCCTGACCCGATCCTCTGTCAACATTGGCCCCTCCTGACCGATAATCTCAGGTGCCACTGGGGCCCCCTGATCATCCTGACCTGATCCCGATCCGGATCCAGTCACAAGACGCCTCGTAACCACCATACTGAAAATAGAAGAAGAAAAATATGAGACAATCCGCCTAGATAACCGGGGACCAACTCCCTTCTAAACCCTAGGGGTTGTGACTTCCTTGCTACGCATATGGGTCCTGTGCTTTCAGTAGTACGGGCCCATACTACCTTCCACACCGAATAATATACATAACACAACGAATGCTCTACCCTCACTCCTAGAGGAATGCTAATTATCTCATCACTGGCCTACCGGTCTCACACCACCCACCCATCCATGAAACTTCCACCAACCCTGCAGCACTAGCGTATGCTAGTCATACATAACGCTGGACCCTATAGACTTTCGAATATCCAATCCTACCCTAAGCTCCCAATCAGACAAGAACAGAACATAAGGCCAAATCAAACATTCTCAGACTATAAGATCTTAGTTATGTATAACCGTGATGCCTACACTAAATAACTACAGTAATGATGTCAATTTCATATAAGGAAAACCCTAGTCTAACAGGCATCACGTAATCAGGCAATTCTATCATGCAATTCCTGAAGATACCTAGCCTAGTACTAGCATGCTGTTCTAACATATCACATAATATCAAATAACTTGTATGGTATTTTGGGGTCTACTTACTGGCTCCGGTTGATCGTACCCTCTGCATCCTCCTTTACTTATTTTGAAAATCATTTGAAAACCATTTGAAAATCTATCCTTGATTTGAGACTGGATTCACACGAATGTTCCTCCAATTCACTCAAACCAAGGCTCTGATACCAACTTGTAACACCCATAAAATTCAGGCCAATTTAAAACATTTTAACCCATTCAAAAACCATTAAGTTATTACAACGTGTTTTCAAAATAGTTTAAACATCAGAGTATCCCCAGAACCAAATCACAAAATCATGAGATATGAGGAGCGGTACGATCACGACTTTGCCTTGCCACGATCACCTGATGTACCTGAAACAATAAACTGAAAACCGTAAGCTCGAAAGCTTAGTGAGTTCCCCCAAAATACTCGTACACACATAACCATACACATACAGCAATGAACATCATACTATGGGTCCAATCAACCGTCAGGTTGGAATACCCCAGGCCCTCAACCTACTCTCGGCCCACAACCATCGGGTTGGAATGCCCACACACCTATACATACAATAACTACTATGGGTCCAATCATCCCTCGGGATGGAATACCCCAGGCCCTCAACCATCAGGTTGGAATACCCACCTACTATGAGTCCAAACATCCTACCGGGATGGAATACTCCTGGCCCTCAACCATCGGGTTGGAATGCCCACCTGCTATATATACACTAACTACTATGGGTCCAATCATCCCTCGGGATGGAATACCCCAGGCCCTCAACCATCAGGTTGGAATGCCCACCTACTATGAGTCTAATCATCCTACCGGGATGGAATACTCCTGGCCCTCAACCATCGGGTTGGAATGCCCACATACTAGCAAACATGTACACCTATCAAATAACCATATAACAGTCTACAAGACAACATGTTAGGGCCCTATCATCCTACCGGGATGGAATACCCTCTACTACTGCTCCACACGTGCACATACAACAGGTAATCTCCTACCAGCATACAGATAGTCAGACCAACTACCGGTCACTAAGTATAGCCACATCCAATATACCAGAATACCGATCTAACAGAGCATACCATCATATAGCCATCCTATCTACCAGGATGCCAACTAACATAACATAGTAGTAACTAACTCAAATAACAAATCAAAGGGCCAGCCTTGGTGCCTTAGACCCTTGGGTATAGTGAGGATAACTCACCTTGCAACTGCCGAACCGAACCACGAAAGCACAATCCCGAAGCACTTCCCCAAACTCCAACACCTATAGCCATCAATGATCCATTGACGTAAATAACCAAATTGCCATAATACCCTTGAAGGTCAAACTGGTCAAAGTCAAAGTCCTGGCCAAGGTCAACTTTCCTGATTGACCCTACTCGCCGAGTCAACCCGCTGACTCGCCGAGTTCCCAACTTCAGAAAACTCTTATATCACAACTCGACTCGCCGAGTCACTCCATGACTCGTCGAGTTCAACAATCTCTGAGTCCTAATGTCCAACTCACTGAGTCACCACTCAACTCGCTGATCTGAGTCTTAACCAGAAGAGGTTGGGGTTTTGCGTTCTGACTCGCCGAGTCCAAGAACAGACTCGCCGAGTCCACAGCAATCTTCAACTGACTCGCCGAGTTGTTCCTCCAACTCGCCGAGTTCATGCCTATCTTCAACAGACTCGCCGAGTCCAAGAACAGACTCGCCGAGTCCCTTCAGTCCTTTATTCATACAGAGGCTTTTCGAGCCATGCAGGGGCTCCAAACTATAGATCCACTCTTCTATGGCATAACTCCTACGTAAAGTTGCAAACTTTACGTGAAACCAAGGAGTTATAAGCCCAAATCACTCTAGGGCTAACGTTTAAGACAAGGATGCTTCACCAACAAGCCAAAGGCTGATACTTTGTGAGTTTCTGGACCAAGACAAGTCTAGATCTGAAGTAGCAACCTCAGATCTAGACCCCTAACCCGAAATAGATCCTTAACATGCAAAAAGGGCCCCAAATCTCATTCTTGAATAGATATAAATGCAATAGAGTCAAGGTAACAGCTTGTTACCTACAAATGTGCCCAAACTTCAGTAGATTCTGGATCTACAGCACTCTCTTGATGCAAGCCCTTTTGATCTTCAAGTTTCTTCCACTGGAAACAACTTCCAAGCTTCAATCTCCCTCCAAAGGCCTCACACACACGAGCTTAGGGTTTTCTGGTTCTCAAGGGCAATAAGGAGGCTGGGAGAAGGACATAAAGTCCTTTAAATAGCGTGCAACCCCCGAGATTAGGGTTTTTTTCATTCCAGCACCAACTCGTCGAGTCCAGCTTCCGACTCGGCGAGTTGGTCACTTAATTCGCGACCCAAGACCCGCTCCGACTCGGCGAGTAAGCATACCTACTCGTCGAGTCCCTTCTTCAAAATTACACTTTAAACCCTTAAATCATACCTCTGAAATTTGGGGTGTTACAGCAGAATCACGGAGAGGCGGCAGCGGCGGTGATTAGTGATGACAGCCACCACCTCACGGTGGTGGCGACGGTTCCTCTTGATCTTCTGCCCAGCAACACGTCGATACATGCGAGACACGACACGAAATGGCGGCCCTCAGCCGTCGACTTGGCGGCTGGCATCATTGAAGTTATACCGAGTTTCCGATGGCGCTACGATGGCGACACAGTAGGCGGCAAAGCAACAACGACTCGTCGGCGGTCTTCAACGGTAAGAAAGCAGTGGCGGTCCTCAGCTTCAATGTCGGCGATGTAGCAGCGGAGACGGTGGCTGCTGGGCTCGATGATGCAAACGGTGGTTGCGGAGGGTTCATATGGTGGCGGCCGGAAGTTGGGAGGTGACGGCTGCTAGAAGAGGGAGGCATAAGGGTGGCGGCTACAGTACCCGATTAGGGTTAGGGTTATGGAGGGATCGATGGGTTATATACCCAGCTCCTACAAACTTATTACCATAATGGCAAAAATGGTCCCTCCCTCCAGAAATCATTTCGAAATAAATCCCATATTTACCCTTTAAACCCCTCCTTCAGAAAACCCTTACAAATTAAGTCTGAAATTTACCTTTTTAACCCAGCCTCCTGAAATCCTTTACAAATTAAGTCTAATACTTACCAAATAGCCCCTTAGCCTCTAAAATATTTTCAAAAAAAATCCCAAAATTACTTTTTAACCCCCGAATAATCCGATTTATAACATTTGGCTCCCCAAAACCAAGACCCCACTAAATAATATGGATTTAGGGCGACTATTCGTTCATCAATATTATCTATTTATTTATTTAATAAACAAGATGTTACATTTTCACACTTGAATATCATTTATATCATTAACAACATTGGAATTCATTACAAACATGATCAAGTCAACTTACAACAAAATGATACCATTTTTATACCATTACATTGGAATTCATTACCCTTCATCACTTTATCAACAAAAAACCCCACATTTTTCTAACCTTATCCCTTACACAGACCAAATACCAAAGATAACAATCACAAACATAAACCAATTTGCACATAAATACATTTTCAGCTTGAAACCTTCATCCTTCAATGCATCACACCTTGCCGCCAACATGTTGTTCCTGCTTAAAAGTCCATTGCACTATTCCTCTAACATGTTGATACTTCTTACCAGCACATTGCACCTTTCTTCCACCGTATTGATATTTCTTAGCAGACCAGGTATGATGGTTTTACTCCTAGCACACATAGACGGGTCAACCCACCCGATAAACCCACAAACAGAATCCTTAATAGGGCACGCATAAAACCTCCTTCCGAGATTCAGTGGTGTCCAAGACGTTTTCACCAAAACGAGCTTTCCATAAAAGCAAACCACCATTGTTCGATTGCAGGTCAGGAAGGAGAAATGGAAGAAAATAGTTGGTGGGGAAGAAGATAGTCGGAAATAGAAAATGGTATATAAAGGGGGTTTTATTTTTTCTCCCGCAAAAATGGTCCCTAGAAGTAAAAAGACGGAAATACCCTCACGTGGAAGGCACATGAGGGGGTTAACGGATTGTTTTTAACGGGAGTTAACTACATGGACCATTTTCACAAACAAATCAGTCCAAAAGGACCACAAAGCCAAAAAAACTCGTAATTTGGACCAAAACACAAAAAAATGCATACCACGGTGACCATTTTTGCAGTTTTGTCAAAAAAAAAATTAGGTTTCCTCTTTTGAACATAGCAGAAGAAAGAGAAGAAGAACGTTCAGTAATCGCACTTCACACATATTTTTTTAGAAGACCGATTCACCTCTAGAATATTTACCCTTTCTAAGGAAAAGCTTAAAATCTTGTACTTAATATCAAAAATGTCACCGTGCTTTTGAATAAAAAAGAAAAAAAAATCAATTAATAACAACCATTTATTTTATATTCTATTTTTTGTAATTTAAATTCGTATAATACATGAAACAAAGTTCATTGGAGATGGTGTTCTATTTCATTTTATTGGTCTTCATCTCTGATACTCTTAGTCTGTAGTAAATTTTAATTTTTATATTTAATATCTAAAACAATAAAATTCTATAATATGACGATGCGTTTTTTCCCTGTTAAATCTATTATTTTTTTTTTACCAAAATAGTGTTTTTAAAAAAAATATATTTATCAAAATAGTGTGGTTTTAAAAATATTTACCATTTAGGTTATATTTTATACTAAATCAAAATTAGAATATAAAATTAAAAAAAAAGAAATTGATTTATCAGTGTAATTATTTTTTCGTTTTGTTCATATTTTTGATAACTTCTTTTTTTACACATATAGGTAACAAAATTTTTTAAAATGTTCAAATATGACCAACCTAGCTATAAAAAATGTCAAGTAGAACAAAAAAACTAAAAATCCCTAAATATATGATGTTTGACAAAAATATTTGAATTTATTAGGTCAGAGGTAAAATATAACTAACTTTTGTAAAGATTTTTGTTACGATAAAACAAAAACCGGACGTTGGTGCCAATGATTTCACTCTAGTCGTCATTTGGGTTTTGATACGTTTAGATACTAACCAAAAGGTACTTGTCTTAATCGTTGATTTGTTGAATATTTTAGTCTTAATTATCGGTTGCAACGCTGACTAATGTGTAAAGATGACATCGTTTTGTTGAAATTAATTCGTCAACAAAAGTTGAATAACGACACTTCAACAACGGAATCAAATGTGATGTCAACTATGACTCATTTTATTAGTCATAATAAATAATTAACCAAAATATAATCTAACTTTCTTATTTAAATCTGCAGTGAACCTAAATTCAAACACGCCAAAAAGGATTCACTAAATTATATGCTCCTAAATTCGTACACGCCAAACAGGTTTTAACCAAAATATAATTTATGTTAACCAAATCATTAAACAATCAGCAACGATAATGTATACATTCTATTTTTGAGAGACGCAATTTAGGTAGACATTCTATTTTTGACATAAGAGCTTGAATTATGTGTTCACCTAACTAATTAATTAATTCCATCTATCTATGAACAAGTTGATATCTTATTTATGATGATCAGTTATTCTTATATATGAATCATACCTTACACAGGATCCTTCAAATTTTATGCAAATTCTAACAGAATGATTTGAGTTTCATCATTTTTAGTAGTTAACTAAAGATCATTAGCAAACTGTCAACTAAAACCATGAAATTTGCATGGATCAAATTTACCGAAATAATATATAACTGAAAACTGATATTGTAGAGATGAACATGAACTACCATCATGTGTAAATTTTCACTAATCAATTTCAATTCCGTTGTATCAATCAGTAATTATTGTATTTCTGGAAAAATTATGTACATATGAAAATAAGAAATGTGAAAAAGAACGAACAAATGAAACGAATTCGAATCCGTGAGATGATCTAAACAGACTTGAAGACTCAAAATCACTTGATGAAGTGCGTTTATATATCTCTAATTCAATAAATATTTCCTACTTACATATATAATGAATCTTATGTAATCGACGACCTGTTAGTTGTTAACGTCGTTGGTTCTCCGGCTCGGTCCAGACGGCGGCACGGTCGTTCCTTTCGGAAGAGCGCTCAGAAACAAACTTCCGTAAGTTCCTGCTCCATATCTCTTGAGCGACCGAGCTTCTCCGATTTCAGAACTCAATTCACATGGAACATTTTGCTTCTTGACCACAACGCCATCGGAATCTGCGCTAATTTTCTCCGGCAGAGGTCCTGGAAGTTGAAGGTTAAGCTCCGGCGTGATGACTGCTTTAACGTGATCCGGCATGAGCGGTCTTGCGGCGGCGAGATAAGATTGCGAAATCACGAAGAACACGAAGAGAAGCGGCGCGAGGAAACGGAATACTGACATCGTCGATCTGTGAATCGTAGGGTTTCGGTGGATTGCGGTGCAAGGAGTCGAAATAGGAATGAATTAACGAGTATAGACAGGTTGCAGGATTGGTTGTTATATATATGTATATAGTGGATGTATGGAGTATTGAAAACTTTGAAAAAGTCAAGATATCTTAAAAGTCAATGAAGAGGATACAGCTACGCGCTTTTTTCACACGTAGTCACCGGCAGAGTTGGTGTCATGGTGGCAGTCACCGTTTCAGGCAACCGGAAAATGTCTTAGGCTATACGTAAGGAGATTGTCTCCCAATAAATTAATAAATATTTTCATTTAGTTTTTCTTTATTGAATATAAACTTAAGCATCAACATTTGGATATATTCTTTGTATAAGTTTAAGAATGTTTTAAATAGTTCTAAATCGATCGCCTATCATAATTATCCTTTACAATTTCTCAAAGATATATCTATTGTCAACATGTTATTTCTAATATACATTGAAATGAAACAAATTTATATAGTTTAATAGACAAAAATATGAAGGTCTCAGTATAATATTCAAATTTATATTGACTATTATATAATATAAGTCGTAATAAAAAAATCGAACTAAAAATGTTGAATAGATAACAAAGACAATAATTAATAAATTCATCATTCACGCAATGTAAATTGTTAATCATATATAATATTAAATAAAAATTAATAAAAATTAAACCATATAATCTAGTAAAAATTTAAATTAAAAATAAACCAAAAACAAATTTCAATAAATAAATAAGCCAAATTAGGGATGAGAATCAAACTACTAAAACCCGATCCAGTATCACAACAGGAACAAATACATATTAAACTAGTTCCGTATTGGATATCACTTTAAGCCGAAAACAAGTATCGATTATAGTGGGTCCGTGTTTGTGGCTATAGATAGAACAAGTAAAATAAATCGGAACCGTAAGTTTAAAGACCTCAAATAAGGCCAGAATGAGTGATAGCACTCCTAGCACCTTGTCACATCATTATTTTTTTTTGTCACGCCATTTTTTTGCCTTCCACCTCACTAACATTTTTTCAGGCACTAACATTTTTTTTTGCCTTCCACTTCACTAACATTTTTGCTGTCACGTCATTTTTTTGCTGTAACACCCCAAACATGTCTTAAAAAAATTAATAAAAAATAAGGTCAAAAGGTGATTAAATGAGAGTCAAAGTGTAGCAACCAATCCCAAACCTTTACACCTTTCCCTCTCTTCACGTTGTCTCCTTGGCGGAAGGCACATGTAACGCCCCGATTCTCAGATATTGATTTATGTATGAATCTTTTTTGGTTTTTGGGTCTACTCCACGAGTTGGCTGCCCTACTCGTCGAGTAGTAGCGGGTTGGTCCACGTGTTTTAGTGATCTACTCGCCGAGTTCAAGAGCGGACTCGACGAGTAGGAGCTGGCAGATGAAACCCTAGATTTCGGGGCATTTCACCCTATTTAAAGGATCATTGGCCTCCCCCAGCCTCCCCTTTACTGCTTCTTGTCCCTCTCAAACCCTAAATCGAGTGTGTGTGTTCTTTTGGTGTGTTCAAGCTTTGAGGAGGAGTTTTGGAGGAGGAAACACTTGGGGAAAACAAGCAAGTAGAAGCAAGAACTCGTGGGATTCAAGATCTACATCAGTGAACACTCTCTTGAAGGTATTAGACTGTTTTCCCTTGTCTCATGTTCATCAAAGATCCCTTTTGGATGGGGTTTATGAAAGGCTTCTTATGTTTGAGCTAAGATCTGAAGTTGTAACTTCAGATCTGGACTCCCTTTGGCCTCTAGACCCATAAAGTTATCAGACTTACCTAGAATAAGCCTTCCCTCAAGTGTGAGACTCCATTGCAAGCTTAGATTTGTCATTTAAGGGCCTTAAAGCTTTGCATGCACGTAAAGTTTGCAACTTTATGTGATAAGCAGGCCTTGGAAGGTTGGATCTGTAATCTGGAACCTTTGCATGGCTTAAAAAGCATCTGTATGGATGAAGGACTGAAGGGACTCGGCGAGCCACAAAGTCGACTCGGCGAGTCATAAGAAGATGGTCATGAACTCGATGAGTTGGATGAACAACTCGGCGAGTCCGATGAAGATTGTCGTAGACTCGGCGAGTCAGTAGAGTGACTCGGCGAGTCTGTTAGGGTTTTCCCAACCTTCGGACACGTGTGAGCACGACCGTCCCATTGGTTATGTTATTGTAGCAGTATTAGATGTTGAATATGAGTTGGTGCTGCATGCTAGTGGTTATGCTAGTTAGGTAGATCTGTAGGACTACCTGTGTTGTTATATGATTATTTGCATGCACAGTGGTTATGTTTATATGTGGACATGTTATGTGGTATGGGTTGAGGTGATACTGCTCTGTGCGGTAACCAACATACCTGGGAGCATTCCAGATGCGAGCTAAGGGAGACTCGTACTGTGGGCTCGGGAGCATTCCAGTTACGAGCTGAGGGAGACTCGTACTGTGGGCTCGATGGCAAGCCAGATGTGAGCTGTGGGCCCGCAAGGCAATCCAGACTCACACTGTGGGCCCAGGGGGTAATCCAGTTTGTAAAGTTGTGGACCCAATACATACTGTTGTTTATATATGTGTTATGTGCGGTGTATCGGTATTTTGGGGGAACTCACTAAGCTCTCGGGCTTACAGTTTCAGTTTATTGTTTCAGGTACATCAGGGGATCGTGGCAAGGCGAATGCGTGATCGTACAGCTCCTCATGTTTTGTTTATGTTTCTGGGAAAACTCTGATATTATACATTTTGAAAACCAGTATGTAATATTTTGATGAATTTGGAATGAGTTTTAAAGTTAATTTGAATTTTTTTTATGGGTGTTACAACACATCTTAAGGAATGGTGTTGTAATGTTTTGCATTAAATTTTGGATTAATTAATATTACTAGGGGTGTGCGCGATGCGGTTTAGAGCCAAAACTGTAAACCGCACCGCGCATGCGGTTTGAGTTATTTAGAAACCGCACCGCGAACGTTCAAAACCGCATTATGCGGTGCGGTTTGGTGCGGGCGGTTTATGCGGTTTACATGCGGTTTGAGTAATTATTTACATTAAATTTAATGACAATACTATCATTGTCGTCACTAACGGCTCACTAAATGGTCATTAAGAAATTTTGTGGTCATAGAATTGTGGTCATTAACTACTTATGAATATATATAAGTTAAGAAAACATAGTGTATAAAATAATGGTCACTGAACGTTAGTTGAAAATGAATTTGAGACCAAAAATATGGTCACTCCATTAAATTTTGCATTAAATTTTGGATTAATTAATATTACATTTCAAAAACTTAAGATAATGTCATTAATTTAGGACCTGTCAAATTATTTTCGAATATATATATATATATATATATATATATATATATATATATATAATCATTAATTGATTTTATCAATGCGGTGCGGTTTAAACCACAATTTCGTAATCGTAAACCGCAAACCGCACCGCATAATGCGGTTTAACAAAAATACAAACCGCAAACCGCACCGCGAGTGTTTTTATCCGCGTTATGCGGTGCGGGCGGTTTGTGTGGTTTATTGCACACCCGTAGTGTACCATATCTTAGTGAAGGGTTTGTATTTATTTAAAGAAATATTAATCACATATGAATTAGCATTATTATAAATTAGCATTATTATAAATAAGATATGGTACACTAGGGGTGGTAACAGCTAAATATATTAATCACTTGCGGTATGTTTTTCTTCAAATAAATGGAACTAATAATATAAATATAGGGGTGGTAACAGCTAAATATATTATTTATAGGGATAACCAAAATCAAATTTTCCAATAAAATTATTAATTTATAAAAATTTAACCTTTTTATTTTTCTCCAACATACACGAGGCATTCCCAAATAATTATTGACTTATTGTTAAAGATTGTATTAACAAGGTCCGTAATATGTAAAACCAAATTGAAACAAAAAAAAACTATTTATGCCACTACTTTAGAACAATCAAGTGGCGGAAAATATTATGGGTGATAGTCTTATTCTGTATAAAGACGACTTAGTGTATCCGTCAAATATGGAATTTGGTCCATCATAGATAGCTACGAAGAATTGACACAAACACAGGAAGCTGCCCATCAAGAGAGGTAGCGGTCGGATTAAGGTCAAGCTTCCAAGTGGTTTTATTTCCATCCAATATTGGATTTGAGTTTACTTAATGTTATCAACTTTTACTATTGTTGATTATATGAAATTATTATATTTTCAATTTTTGCCATTCGTTAACATATTCTATAATTATTTACTGAAACAGCATTAGTATTTTAAAGTACATCTGAAGGGCAAATTAGGCAGATTGATAGAGAAAAATTGGTGAGCCACGTGTCATCTGGAAAAATAAAAATAAAAATCAAATGCTGGGCTCATAAAAGGGAGATGTGGTCTCTAAAAGATATTTATTTATTAGGTATAATAAATAATAATATATATAAATGATAGATGATATATATATTAAAAAAGAATTAGTCAAACGAAAATTCTTCTTAATAAATGAAGGTTTTTTTGCCACATGTCAATCTCTCATGAGTTTTGACACTTGTTATTTTGTGGAATTTTTGAAATAAATATTATACACTTGTCACTTTTTGGTTTGTTTCAATTTTTAAAATTAAAGTCATATATTTATATATATAAAGTATTAAATATAATATATATGATATTAAATTGAAATAAATACGTTTTTCTTTCTTATTTTAAAGTTGTATATTAAAAAATATTTTCTATTTATATTTTAATGTTTAATCTTTTTTTAAATCAACACGTGTAATACACGGGTCTCAGACCTAGTAACTATTATCATTCGTAAATTCACGAGAAATTCTCTATCACTTGCAATGTGGAATCAAATGTCCCACTTGAATACATATTTTAATATTCATAACTTGACTTTTAAAATAATAAGAAGTCTTAATTCTTAACAGTATAGGCTTTGTTATTATACAAAAGTCAAATTGTATCACTTGAAAGAGAAAAAAACAACATTAGATTTTTTTCACCAGAAAAACTTAAAACATGTAAGTTTTTTTATTTTAAATTTCAAAAATAATATTAACAGTCTTCAATTAATAAAAGAGTTAGCCCAACGGTATCTGGTGTTGCCCTCCCTCCTTGAGGTTGAGGGTTCAAGTCCCGTTGTGGACATATATGGATTTAAGGTGTAGTTTAGGAATAGGTTAGATTTGCCGTTTCAAAAATAATAATAATAATAACAGTCTTCGGTTAATAAAAGAGTTAAGATTGAAACTAACATTAAATTATCGTATAATTATTCATTTAGTTTTTAAATTTTATTTAAAGTTTAAAAAGTTAGAAGAAGTGGTAACGATCGATGATGTTCATATTTGAGTATTTGCTGACGAAATGTCTCACATGAAGTTGACACAATTCGAACATATGTCCCTCTGTATCCAAAACATATGTTGTGACTGCACTACACCTCGTCTTTCCACCCCAGAGCATATAGATCCACCAGAAAAGACTTGTTTGCTTTTAGTCAATTTGGACTTTTTTTTGACGGGTAACAAGTTTTTATTCTTTTTTGGTGGGGAAAATGCAATAAAAACCTTACGTTTGTAAGTTTTTGTTGTTTTTACCCATAGTAGTATTTTAAGTCCGCTAATCCCTCAAATTTGCAACTTTTTATATTCAAATTTACTTTTTTTGCTAAAATATCTGGTATAACTGAAAATTTCTGCTAAACTTAAGGGCTTTAATAAACCAAAAAACAAAACTTAAAGGCTTTTATGAACCAGAACAAAATGGTAAAACTGAACATTTCTGCCAAAGATAAAAAGTTTTAATAGATTAGAGGGTCAATTGGAAAAAATACAAATATCCGATTTTAATAAACCTAAAATCCACAAAAAGGTAAAACAACAAAAACTTCCAAACTTAAGAGTTTTTATATTATTATCCATTTTTGGTGTTACAAAGGCATCTACAATGGCTTTTAAAAGTTTATTTATTTATTTATTTTACTTTTGTCACGTTAGTTTTCAACAATTTTTCTAATAAAAACATTTTGTCAAAAGCTCTTTTTAATTGTTAACTTTTCCCAAAAGTTTTTTTAATAAACTAACTAATTTACTCTTTTATCTATTTTATCAAAAACCTTCTCCAATGGTTAAAATTGACAAAAATTATGTGAGTACGTGTTATTTTACTTCCAAAGGTAGTTATTAATTTAGTCCTTTCTGTTAGTGGTGAGCAAAAACTGAACCGTAAACCGGAAAAGCTGGAAAAACCACAACCGAAAAACCAAAATAAAAACAAAAACCGATGATGCGGTTTTAGTTTTGCAAAAACCGGAAATTTTCGGTGCAGTGCGATTTTTAGTTTTGCAAAAACCGCCAAAAACCAAACCGCACCATATATATATATATATATATATATATATATATATATATATATATATATATATATATATATATATATATGTTCAAATGTTTCTAAAAACTATTATGTTTTTTAATGCACCAATCAAAATTTAGCAAAAAATTAAATAATTAATTTAACTAATATGGGTATTTTCGGGGTTTTGCATTTACAATTAATGATATCATTTAATTGAATCCCTTCAATTAAGGAAAGAAAATAAAGACTTAAACTTTCTCGTATAAACGTTTGTATTGTAACCCTTTCGTTCTCATCAGCAAAAATTTACAACTTTCATAATCTTCATTAACCCTACCCACCCACGATTGAAGAAGACAACCACCAACGATCGAAGAGGACAGGAGGGTCAGAGTTGGACCCCTTTGTTGGCCAACACCATCAAACACGACCGAGCCACCATCGCCACCCAACATCGAGAAAGGCTTGAACGATATTTTAAAAAATATGATTGTTCCACCGTCGACCTGTTCATCTGCAAATTCTGATATAAGATCTTCATCAATGGCCACTAACATCAAAAGACCCTTCAATCAGGCAAACACTTCTTCCTCCTCATCTCCGTCGCCGGTTGCCTTTCTCCTTGTATCCACCGCCCACCGTCGCCGGTTACTCATCTTGTTCAAGAAAATTGTTTAAAAAGGTAATTAATTTGTCTGCGTATTATCTTGGTTCAATTTGTGATTTTAAATTCCAATTTCTACTCTGATGGTAATTGGTTTTTTGTGTGAAATTTAGTATAAAATACAAAATTTAGGTAGAATATATAATAGCTATTGTTATGTAAATAATGTTCCGGTAGAATATATTATATATATTCTTATAGAATAAAGTATATGTATTCTTATAGAATAACTTTATATGTATTCATTATGTATTTGTTTTCTGTTCGCATTCAAGGTGTATATTCTAGTAGAATATAGTTTGGCATTTAGTATGTATTATGTAATTAAACCAGCATTTATGTAATATGATAGTATTCTGTTAGAATATCTTAGTTTATGAAGTATATATATTCTAATAGAATAAAGTTATTTCAATGTATGTATTCTATTAATGTATCTATTCTATTAGAATGTATAAGTAACTTCAATGTATGATAGTATTCCGTTTGAATAAAAGAGTATATGTAGTGTCATTTATGTATTATGATTGTATTCTGTTGGAATTCGGTGTATGATAGTATTCTGTTAGAATAAAAAAGTATATGTAGTGTCATGTATTATGATTGTATTCTGTTGGAATAAAAGAGTATATGAAGTGTCATTGTAGTAGTATGATTGTATTCTGTTAACATACAAGAGGCTATGTAATATCATTTATGTATTATGATTGTATTCTGAAGGAATAGTATCTGTATTTTCTTTTAAAAAGCATGTTGTTGTATAATGCTAGCCGATTCTTTAAGAATATGTTTAATGTATTCTTTAAGAATACATTATTCATGCTTTTAACTTGGTTTCATGTTCTTAATGTTTTATAAGGTGATTCGTAGCAATATTATTCTGCTAGAATGTATAAAATGTATAAAGCGATTCGTAGCAATAATATTTTTTCATAATGAATTAGTTTTATGTTAGATTTTGATATATATATATATATATATATATATATATATATATATATATATATATATTCTTTTTAGATTTTAAAAAGGTTGACATTAATGTGGAAAAGAAAGTAGAACATGCAGAACGAGAAATGTATTCTACCAAAATATATAAAACGATTCTTAATTATAATATTTTTTCAGAATGAATTATTGTTTTTGTTAGATTTTGATGTTTTTCTCCTTTTTAACCATTGTTAGTTTTAATCTTTAAGAATAAATGTAATTCTTAAACATTATTAGTCATATTTTTGTTTTCAGGATGAATGTAATTATTGTTTATAGTCTTATTCTTCAAGAATTAATGTAATTAGTGATTCTTAAAAAATAAAATATGTTTCATATAAAGTCTGTATTATTTAGAAATTGTTATTCTTGATAATATATGTTGTAGAATTCTTAAATCAGGCTAATTATCAAAAATATCTTAAATGGAACTATATTATGTAAAAAAAATCAGAAATGTCTTTACTAGTTTTATGTGTGACATTTTGTCATTCTGTGAGAATAAATTTGGTTATTATATAAAATTACGTTAGAATTAAAATTGAATTAATTTAAAAAGTTCAAAATTTTAAAATTAGGAGAATTAATTATCCCTAAAAATCCGAAAATTTTCTTTTTTAAATATAGTTAATTGTCAAAATTACTCTTATGCTGAAATTTGTGTGACTATATCCTACATGTTACCCTATTGTAATATCATACACTCTCTAATCATGACCATTGATAATATTCCATCCGTTGATCCAGATTTATGCTTACGAACGCACAGTAGATGCTAAGAACACATGAAATAGTTGTACTACTTAAATTTTTAATGTTTTTTTTTTCTTAATAGACTGTACAATATATATGTATATAGTATGTATGTATATGGTTCTTTATCAAAATGAAGTACACGTTAAAAAAAAGGTGGTCTTCACTTGTAAAATGAAGCTTTGCATTTTATATTGACTGAGGACTCCTTGAATCATATTACCCTTTTTTTCAATTGGGTTTTTTAGTTGTTTTTATTCTACTAGTCCGGTTCACCTATTTCACTAAACTTGACCGGTTTATACTTTTTTATTAATAGTTGTTTAAAAACTGAAACCGCACCAAAATAACCATAAAACTGTAAGAAAAACTGCAAAATTGCACCAAATAAAAACTACAAGTTTTGGTTTTTCTCTATAAATAACCGTAACTTGCATTTTGCGGTTCCGTTTGGTCCAAAAACTGCACCATGCATGTTCACTACTTTCTGTAGTCAACTCATATACTTTCTGTAGTCAACTCATATGAAGTGAACACTTAGAAACTAATTTTCCTTCTAGTTTGAAAGAATATGGAGAGAAAGAAAGTAGATCTATATAAATTTATTTTCTCTTCCTATAAATTTCTTTTCGCTTTCTTTACACTTAGAAACACATGATGTTCATTTCTCTATCATTTATTTTCAAGTTCGAAACATAAATTTTTTTCTATTTCCCTTCCCATCTTTTTTTCTCTTTTTTTTCCCTCCTTTTCGTTTCATTGCTAAACTTGGGAACAGAGCTGTAATCATTATCATGTATATTTTTTTCAAAGACACTTATACTTACAATATGGAAGTACATAGATTTTTTTAGCAAAACCAATATATTTAATTATTAAATATATAAAATTATGTTTTAATAAATAAATAAATATGTATTTTTCTAAACCAAACGCATATAACATGTTTGATGATTCAACTGGTGAACTAGTACATGAACACGAAAAGCTTTGCAAATTTCAAACATAATTAGAGTTATAGGCCTTTAAAAAGACTTGACAACGTAAACACATGGACAAACGAATCAAGTTGATCCGGCGAAATCTCTGGCATTTTATTTTCAACTAGGAAAAGGCTCATACGTTGCACGAGTGAAAGTTTAGTGACAAAAATATAAAAAAATAAAAATAAAGTGCCAAAATTATAAAAAGGAAAAGTTTGTTGAAACTTTAGTGGCAAAATTAGTAAAAATAAAATACCAAAACTATAAAGAGGAAAAGTTTGTTGAAACTTTAGTGGCAAAATTATAAAAAAGTAAAAATAAAGTGGTAAAGTTATAAAAGAATAAAGAAAAAGGGTTTTAAAGAAATAAAAGTGAATGCTTAGTGGCAAAAATATGAAGAAGTAAAAATAAAGGTGCAAAATTATAAAAAGGAAAAGTTTCTTGAAACTTTAGTGGCAAAATTAAGAAAAAATAAAAATATATTGTTAAAATTGGAAACATGGAAAGTTTCATGTTGAAACTTTCCATGTGCTTTAATATATATATATATATATATATATATATATATATATATATATATAATAGTGAATTAATGAATTTCACTTATGGAGTTTCAAATTTGAATTTTATTCGAATATATGATTAACAA
Source organism: Lactuca virosa (assembly GCF_052849685.1). Taxonomy (NCBI): domain Eukaryota; kingdom Viridiplantae; phylum Streptophyta; class Magnoliopsida; order Asterales; family Asteraceae; genus Lactuca; species Lactuca virosa. The sequence goes on along the minus strand of NC_136427.1, from coordinate 295,008,618 downwards.
TAATATTTTTTTTCTCTATAAACTTGTTATGTACACGGTGTGCTTTCGTCTTGCATATTTTGGTTTTGTTTTATGAGTTATCTTTTTTGATAAATTTTCAATTCCTTTTAGTTCTATTAAAGATTATTTGGTTATTATATTTGTAATCATGGTCTAAGCCTCTAAGGTCATATGATCCGATTCCATCATAATATATATAAGCTGCGGACAAAACTTTATCTAAAATAAAAATGGCATTACCATAATAAAAAATGAAACCAATAAAGCTGAAACACAAATAATATTAAATTGATTTACCGACCTGACCCATCATTAAATCTAAAATAAATTAAAAAATCCTCCCTAAGGGAGGAGAGAGTCGTTCCCTCCCAACCCACCGAACCCACTGTTATATCATTTTTTCTCTTTTTATTTTTATTCATCTTTCCGAACCCACAACACACAGAAAATCTTATCTTTTTGAACCCACTCAACCCACTCAATTAAAAAAAAATACAAAACAATCAAATATAAAATCTTAATTAGCAATAGAGTTATCGGCGGTACCACTCCCGCTTCAACGACTGGGTTGATTGGTTTCACTAACCCACTTCATCATCTCTCTCTACTTTCTCTTTCTTATTTTCTCTTGTATCATGTGTTTTAAAACTTGTACCTTAGTTGTTTTGTATTTTTTTTAATTGAGTGGGCAGGGCCTGCTCCATGATTTTAAGGGTCATGTGCTAAAAAGAAAATAGGGCCCTAAATACAAGTTTTTAATATATAAGAAAAACAAACTTATAAAAAGTTTAAGGGCTAATTATGTAACTTCTGAAAACTGATTTGTTAAACATATTGGAAGGAGGGGTTGATTATGAAATATATAGGAAAAAGTAATGGCTAAAATTGTAAAATTCTAATATGAATTTAAAAAATCAAGGGTAAATTACACCAATCGTCCCTCGTGTAGGTGCCAGAAAGCACGTTTAGTCCTTATTTTTAAAAATTAACTCGGACCGTCCCTTCTTTGCTTAAAACTTGCATGCTTCGTCCCTGATATGCGTTTTTGTTGCGTATGTAGTCCATGACAGATATAAAATGACCATAATGCCCTTTGTGTATTTCTTTTCCTATTAATTTAATGTTATTATTATTATTATTAATTAAAAAAATAAATGTGGCCCTACCTACCCCACCTTTTAAAGATTGTTAATCTAATTTATGTTTTTCTCTCTAACTCAATATAGCATCATCGGAAACGTTCACCACCACCACCATATATCTAAACAACCACCGGAAACATCTCCACTTCCTCCGGTGTACCGCCGTCACCTACCGCCATCTCATATCTTTGTCTAAAACCCTAAAAAACCACCTAAATCTCCATCTCCATCGCCATCAAAAACTTCACTATTTATAAATGCCTCACCTTCTTTGGAACTGTCACGTGGTCGTGACTGCTACCTCACCGGAGAAGGTGACCTCTTCGTCAGATCTTAACCATCGTCATCTTTATCGTCATCGCCTTCATCTTCGTGAAAACCTCCGTCATTTCAGATCTACAACATCTCAGATCTACACTTTCGTCGCTACTACCTGTTCTCCTAAAAACATCGTCGATGGACTCACAAATCGGGAGACGAGGGTGGTAGTTCATCAAAGCTTATAGATCTGGTGGACGATTTGCACTATTTTTGTCGTAGAGGTGAGTTGTTTCGAACCTTCATCATCTTAGTGTTGGAACGTCGTCGCCTTCATCGTCTTAGGGTTCCGATCTGAGGATTTTGTAACTCCGCCGCCTAGGGTTTCGAATGCCGCCTATGTTTTGGGTTTGGTTTGGTTAAGTAGCGGTGGATGGTCATTTCCAGTGGTTCATGAGGTACCAGATTTTAAAGAGGGGATATGTGTGTGTGTGTGTGTGAGAGAGAGAGAGAGAGGTATGTGAGAGAGAGAGAGAGAGATAAAAAGAGATGAAGATAAGTCGGAGTTTCCGATGGTTTTCAGTGTTGATGGATGGTGGCCGGAGGTGGCTGGTGGCTAGAGATGGATGGTAGTTGGAGTTGATTGGTAGTGTTGTAGTTGTCGGTGGTTGATGGCTAAAGGGGTTAGAGTTAATTTAAGGGGGTGTTTCCTTTTCTAAAAATTATAATTAATAAAAAATAATAGATTAGTTATAAACAAATCCATAAATAATTAATAAATAACAAATAAATGGAAAATAAGTCAAAAAATAAATAAATAAGGGCAAAATAGTCTTTTTATGCGTGGAGGGACTAAGTGTGCAAGAAAAAACATACATAGGTTCTGTCCGAGTTAAATTTTAAAAATAGGGACCAAACGTGCTTTCTGACACCTACACGAGGGACGATTGATGTAATTTACCCAAAAATCAAAGTACCGTCTACAGGAAGAATCGAACTCACGCTAATTTTAGAGAAAGGCGACGCATATGCTACTTAGGCTACCCAACATTTATGGTAAAAGTTGAATAAATTCATATATATCTAGTTACTAAAGATATAATTTAATTAAAACTCGGGCCCTATTTTTTTCGGGGCCTTGTGCGGCTGCACCTCTTGCCCCCCCTTAAAACCGGGCCTGTGAGTGGGTTCAAAAAGATAGGATTTCCGTGTGTTGTGGATTCGGAAAGATAAAGAAAAATAAAAGAGAAAAATTGATGTGGCAGTGAGTTCGGTGGGTTGGGAGGGAACGACTCCCTCTTCCCTAATAAATAAAAAACTTTTTGCCACATGTCACACTCTTATTGATTTGCACACATATCATTTTATGGTTATTTTCAATTAATTTTTTTCCACATGTGGTTTTTTTATTTTATTAATTTCCATATAATTTTTAAATGTAATAATTGCAATAAATGTAATAATAAATACATATCAATTTCATTAATTACTTTCTTCTAATTTCAATTTTTCTAAATTAAAGTTTCATAAGTTTCCTTTGATAGTTATCTAAATTATTTGTTTAATTTAAAAGAAAAACAAACAATTTAATTTTAATAATTCAATATTTTTTTTATTTTTTTCCAAACTTCTTAAATGTTTAGAAATTCATATTTTTTTTCTTTAAAATAAACACATGTAATACATGAGTATTACACCTAGTTTAAGAATAAATATATCGGTTTTTAATTACATTAAATTGGCACAATTTGTTATTAGTTACATTAAATTTGCATGATTTGCTATTAATTATATTAATTTTCTATCAGTATTTCAATATTTTCTTATTATGTATTTGAGTATGTCATGGACCCATCATCCTACATAATACATATTGTTAAAATCGAATGGTGTGTTTATTTTCACAATTTTCCTTTGAATTTAATTAAAATCTTAAAGTAGACCTCCGCTTTGTTAATTCATATTTTAAACTTTAAAGTCATGTAACTATGATTTAAAAAAAAAAATAGCAAATAGAAAATGAGTATAAAATCTTAAAAATCATATCATTAAAACTATCTGGTGAAAACGTTCTAATTAACTAAATTTAAATATTTCTAAGTATTATTTTATTATTCATAAAATAACATTTTGTTGTCAACTTGTTGAACAAGAAATACAAATTTGAAACTCTTATAGAAATAAAAGGGGTATAAATGAAACTTTGATTTCAATGAGTTTCTATATATAGATCATTGAATCTTTCAAATTTATTTAATTTTGAAAGTGATTTCGTTGTCATTGTAAAAGTAACTGCCAATGTCAAGGTGGGAAGAACAAATGTGAGAAGTACAAATGGCAAAAGTTGGGAAGAAGAAATTGAAGTTTATGATGGATAAGAGGTATTTTTACTTATTATTTTGTAACACCCCAATTTTCATATATAGATTATATAACAAACAATCGTTCCAACATCTCTCAAGATCAATTCTGAACTTACGTATAGACTAAACTATAGCGGGAGCAAAATAAAATAAAATAAAGTCTTCAACCGAAGAGCTTCAGGTGTTACGTCGTTGCGGAACTCCCTTGTCGTCTTGCTGATCAATCTTTCTCCTTAGCCTTCTTACTGCCACTTGTTAAATAGTTTCCTGGGTTGCGCACATTTAAAGTTTCTAAAAGGGTAAGCCTAGGGTCTAGTGAGTTCGTGTTGCACATACATGTCCATCACTTAAAAAAACAAAAGGTTTTATCATATAGTATCAATAAATCATACAAAACATATCACCTGATGACATAATTTAGGGGAACGATTAATTGTCCAGAGAAAGAACCAAATGTTCGTTTCCCTTCTCCTTGAGACAACTCGTCATCCATTGTACTCAAGTATTTTAAATATCTAAGAAAGTGAGTATAATTCTCAATTCTCATCCCCGCCGATCACACACATTCGTCATGCTCACGGCGATTAAACACCCCACCCGTTCCCACTAAAACACGTCACCCAAAATCACACACAGTAGATAACAAATCCAAAATAATAACATTTGTACGGAACCATACTTATCATAAAATATACTGTCAATAAATAAATAAATAAACCACATAATAAACGCATGATAAACATTTATGTGCGAGCAACCACAGAACACGAAAAAAAACTCACCTCGTTGTCGTTATGTCTTAACCGAAGCTTATTATGATATCTGCACCCTACATTCCACCAACAATATTTTCTAAGTCTATAATCCTAGAAAAATATCCTACACACCCGTTTTTTGTTCAACCATCCATATGTCTCGTTCGGCCATCCAATAATTATTCAATCACGTTAATTACAATGTTTGTAACAATTTTAGTAAAATATTATATCTATTTTTTTTGTCGAAGTCCCAATATTAATAAGGTTTTACTCTTAAAATTTATACTCAAAGTCAATACATTTAAACCTTTAAAATACAAAATATATATATATATATATATATATATATATATATATATTTATATATATATATATATATTTATATGTATAAAAATATCAATAATAAAGACTATCAAGTTATTAAAACTTTAGGGACCGTTTTCGAAATTCACATTTCCCATAACGTATCATACTTAGAAGAAAATTGATTTGTCAAAGTATTGATAGCTTAGGGACCATTTATGTACGTTGAATTTTATATTCAAAAATCAAAAGAAACATTATACATGAATAGATGTTGAAATTGGCTAGCTCTATTAATAAAAATAAACAGATTACCAAACTTCAGGGATTAAAGAGTAAATTCGAAATTCCCAAAATTAAGCTAGACGTACGACAACAGCGTGTCAATAGTTTTTTTTTTTTTTTTTTTTTTTGTACTTTTACTGCATCCTTTTTTTTTTTACTTTTACTGCATCCTTTTTTTTTAATAAAGGTTATCTTAAACCACAGAATTAAAAGACCCTAATCAGTAATCACTTTCTTCTATACCCGAAAATTCTTTCTTTTTTTCTTCCATTGTAGAGTATTCTAAAGCTTCAATTTTCCAATTTTCCACCGATTAAAATATATAAATCACATTTAGCTCTCTCTCCAATTCTTACTAACACATTGAATTTTGAAAATCAATTCATAACCACACGAAATTTCAGGTTTTATTATACTAAAATTAAATTCTTCATATTTTTGTCAATTTGCTACTGCTTGGATCAAATTGAGACCAGAGGTTGAACCAAAATGCGATGAGCATGCATATAAATCTATCTAAGCAACTATATCAAGCTTAAATCGAATGATCATACCTTAATTTCAAGAGAGTACCGGAAGGGTTCGGAATGGACGTGGGAGGCCGATGAGGAAATGAGGGAGCATTACCCAGAGATATTTTTAGATTCAGCAGCAGCAGACTTCGAGGACGAAGTCTAAGATAAGTGGGGGAGAGTTGTAACGCCCCATTTCTGGTATGTGATTTAAATAAAGTAATTTTCTTTTCTTAAGGGGTACTCGACGAGTCAGTAGCCCGACTCGTCGAGTAGAGACGGGATTTGCACGCGAATTAAGTTGGCGACTCGACGAGTCCATATTCCCGGACTCGGCGAATCTGCCAGTTTGGATGAAACCCTAATTTCAAGGGTTTGCACCATATTTAAACATCTTATGAGCCCCAAGACCAGCCTCCCTCACCCACAAAGAGTCCCATACGAAACCCTAGCCGTTCTTAAGCATTTTTGGAGCATTTTCTCACTTGTGAAGGTTTTAGTGCATCTTGGGGATTTGGGGAAAGAAGAGAGAAGAGAAGTATTCAAGGGGAGCAAGTAGATCCGGATTTCTGGTTGCATTTCAGTCCCCTTTGAGGTATCAAGCTCGAATCTTTGCTTATTATCAATTAGATCTCTTGAGAAGTTTGCTCTTGTTGATTTTGAGCCCTTTCTAGACTTTAAGGTCGAATTAAGAGTTAATATGATGAATGGACTTCAGATCTGAGCTTTCCAGAGCCTCTCAAGCTCAAGGTTGCCACCTTTATTGAGCCAAGTTTCCATTCCAAGCTTAGATCTCTTCCTTAGCTTATTTTGGGTATTTGAGCTTCATATTAGCATGCATGCACGTAAAGTTAGAAACTTTACGTGAGAAACCAGCCCTAGGAGCCCAGATCTATGAATGGAATGCGTTGGATTCGAGCAGAATCGACTGTTTAGTAATGACATGCATGGGACTCGGCGAGTCGTTCTTCAGACTCGACGAGTCGAGTCGCGAGTCCCCGATTTTCCCCATCTGAGAGTTTAAAGTGGAATCAGTGAGTAGGTAATGGACTCGGTGAGTAAAGGCTCAGATCTAGTAGTGGAGGGACTCGACGAGTTGTTCATACAACTCGGCGAGTCAAGGACTGATCTCATTCATAGGATGAAGGAGGACTCGACGAGTTGTTCATACAACTCGGCGAGTCAGATGAAGATGAACTAGATGTTAGTATCGAAGAAGAACTCGTCGAGCCTTTGCCAAACTCGACGAGTAGAAGCGGGTAGAGGATTAGAAAGGATTATAGGGACTCGGCGAGTTGGCGGCCCAACTCGGCGAGTCCGGTCAACTGAAAGTTGACTTTGACCAGGAAGTTGACCTTGACCAGGATGTTGACTTTGACCAAGGGTAAAATAGTCATTTTACCTTGAGAGTAGTTATCAGTATCTGATTTAGTGTTTATGGGATTTGTAGCCGGGGAGTTCCGGAGCAGCAGTCAGACAGTTTCAGATTTAGCGTCTCAGCAGTCAGCATTACGAGGTGAGTTTCCTTCCAGTAGGAACGGGTCTACAGCCACAATGCCGGCCTGTTTAGTTAGCAGTAGTTCCGGACTTCGGTCCGATGCAGTAGTTCAGTGTGCTTGATGTCTTTGTGATTCAAGCATGTCTGTGTGTTATGTGTTCCGAACTTCGGTCTGATGCAGTATGCAGTATATGTATTTATGCTAGTAGTTATGATTATGCTATGCTATGTTCAGTCAGTTCCGGACTTCGGTCCGATGCAGAGGGCAAGGCCCTGGTTAGTTCCGGACTATGGTCTGATGCAGTTCCGGACTTCGGTCCGATGTAGAGGGCAAGGCCCTGGTTAGTTCCGGACTTCGGTCCGATGCAGTTTCCGGACTACGGTCCGATGCAGAGGGCAAGGCCCTGGTTAGTTCCGGACTTCGGTCCGATGCAGTTTTACGGATTTCGGTCCGATGCAGTGGGCAAGGCCCAATAGTTGCTTTATATGTTATTGTATGGTATGTGGTAGTTTGGGGGAGCTCACTAAGCTTCATGCTTACAGTTTCAGTTTTGGTTTCAGGTACTTCCGCTTGCAAAGGGAAGAGCTCGGGATGATGGCATCGCACACACCACAGCTTCAGTTTTATCCTGGGAGTTTTATTCAGATATTTTGATATGATTGATACAATACTTGTTTTGACATAGTTACTTGACTTTCGAGTTACTCATTCTATGGTTCTTAGTATGAATGACATTCGATGATGTGATTTTTAGTAATATTAAAACAAAAATTTTTGGGTCGTATTTTGGGATGTTTCAAGTTGGTATCAGAGCCTTGGTTTGAGGGATTCAGGCACACTTTCGGGTATAACTGGACTCAAACTAAGGAAATGGTAAAAGATTTTCAAAAGAAAAATGTTTCGAAAGAATTTTTGAAAAAGAAACTTAAAAAGAAAAGTGTTTCGAGAAAAGGAAAAGGGTGTGGTGCATGCGATCAGCCGAGCTCAAGTAAGTACTCCCAAATTACCCATACAAGTTTATGTTATAAATATCAGTTCCAGTTTCAGTAGAAAATCATGCTAGAATAGGACTAAGGATCTAGGAGGATGCCTTATGTGCCTGTTGTATGTGTTTCAGCTTTATGAGAATTGCATGCTAGTATTGAGTAGATAGCAGTAGGATAACCTGTTTAGGTTATGCCTGATAATATGAGCTTAGCATTGTATGCTAGTACAGTTTCTCGTTATGATGATAGATTTGCTTGAGTAATTTCCTGTGTCTGAATGCTGCTTGCTTCGTGCTTTGTAAGACTCGGAGTGATGGGAGTTAGCCATTAGGTGAATACGTCACGTCACATGTGATCAGGGTTGAATAATCTCAAAGTGTTGGATTTGGCCCTATTGCGCAACTCTTGTTTGAGTCTAACTGTTATAGGGACGAGTCTTTTACTCAAAGGATTATCTGAGCCTCGTCACATGTGATGGTATTCAGGTGATGGCTAATTGGCATTACAAGGAGGCCTTCAACAGCTGAGGACTGGATTGGGTGGAGTCAGAGATTTCCCTAGGGCAAGCCTAGGATGAGAGTAGCAGAGATCAGTAGTAGTAGAAGTGACTTGGTGGAGTCGAGGCAGTACTTGAGGAAAGTACGGATAGATGTGGAAGGTAGTATGGGCTCGTACTACTGAAAGCAGAGGATCCGTACTTGAACCAAGGAAAGTTGAGATGAGACCAGGAAACTTGTAGTAGTATTGATCCCTCGAGATATATCAGTGTTCCTGACGTTTATTATGATGTGTTTTCAGAATGGTGGTTTTACGTCCTAGACCAACAGTCGGCAGTTCAGGTGTCGGGGAGGGATCAGGATCAGGCTCGGGGGACGAGCATTTGGACGAGCAGACTAGGGAGTTTCTCTCATCAGAGATTACTCGCATCATACTTGAGCAGACTCCTGTGATCTTTGGTTCGATCAAGGAGGGTATTTTGGAGCTGATGGATGAGAGGTTGAGCACCTTCCGTGCCGAGGTGGCGACCATGATGGGGTCGTGCACACTCACCTTCAGGGTGTTTCGGGCTTGTGGAGCTCCAGACTACCATGGGGCACGGGATCCCATTGCGAGTACCAGGTGGTTGGCGGATGTCGCCAATGCGTTCCGCAACAGCAAATGTCCCGAGGGGGACAAGGTCAGACTAGCATCCTGTCTTCTGAAGGACAGGGCACGAGATTGGTGGGAGGAGATCGGGCATGTCATCGGGTATGATGCAGCGCTTGATACGATGACTTGGGCTGATTTTACTACCAGGTTCAGAGCCGAGTTTGCACCGGTTATTGAGGTGCAGCAGTTAGCTAGGGAGTTTCAGGATCTCACCCAAACTACAGAGACAGTGACGGAGATTACCGCCAAGTTCAGGGAGAGGGCTCTTCTCGTTCCTCAGTACGCAGCTGATGAGGAAATGAAGAAGGCACGTTATCATGTGATGTTGCGGAGTAATATCCGCCAGTTTGTGAGCCGGTCTAGCTGTAAAACGCTGGATGATATGATTACGAGGGCTCGTGAGAGAGAGATAGATTTGGAGATGGAGAAGAAGAGGAAGCCAGAGGCGGCATCTGGCATAGGGAGTTCGGGCAAAAAGCCCAAGGTATCAAATCACAGATCTAGAGGACAACAGAGCCACAGTCGGTGTTGCAAGTGTGGGAGATTGTACGATGGGGCGTGCAAGGCAGGTAGTGCCGGTTGCTATAAGTGCGGCCGGACCGGGCATATGAGTAGAGATTATACAGCTACCACCACCACCACTACAGCTGATCTGATTTGCTTCCATTGCAATCAGAGGGGACATAAAAAGTCCCAGTGCCCGAGTTTAGCAGCAGCAGGTAAGGTGGCAACACCTGCCCCTGCTACTTTGAGGATTACAGATGGCCGTCAGGGCCGGGGTGAGGCGCCAGTGGCGAAGAGTAGAGCTTTTCAGATGACATCAGGGGAGGCGCGAGCAACTCCTGATGTGGTGACGGGTATGTATTTTCCTCTTATCTCTTTATTGATATTGATTGTTTCTCATAGTTATGTGTTTTCTTATAGGGTCATTCTTAGTGAACGGCATTTCAGCTACAGTATTGTTTGATTCGGGGGCCACCCGATCATTTGTTTCACTTGCGCTTAGCAAGAGGTTTAGCAGAGCTCCGGGGGAGCTGGATTGCCCACTTGAGGTCAAGATAGCTGATGACAGGACCGTCAGGGTCGCGAGAGTACATAGGGCGTGTTCGCTACTAGGGATGCAAACGGATCGGGTATTACCCGCGACCCGCGGGTACCCGACCCTAACGGGGCGAGTATTACCCGTCTTAACGGGTAACGGAGCGGGGACGGATGCAGATTTTTATACCCGAAGTGGGGACGGGTCGGATGTAACACCCAATTTTTTTTCAAAACAACTTTTCATTTCAAAACATACTTTCCACCACATAAAAATCACAAAATCATAATAAATCTCTGTATCATCACAAAACATGTCCCAAGATCTCATATAAATAAATCCTCTCTCGTGTGTACGAATCATGCCGGCGCCTTCCCGCGATCCTCACTAGTACCTGAAACACATCACACAACAACTGTAAGCATAAAAGCTTAGTGAGTTCCCCAATATACCACATACAACACATACGCCACTCGAGGCTACAATACGACCCTCCGATCCGATGTGTCTCAGCGGGACCCTCCAGTCCCGTAGCTCATTAGACCCTCTGGTCCGGTCATAGCTCGTTGGACCCTTCGGTCCGGTCTGTATCGTTGGACCCTTCGGTCCGGTCTATATCGTTGGACCCTTCGGTCCGGTCTATATCGTTGGACCCTCCGGTCCGGTCTATACAAAACATAGCATACATATAACACAATGCACATAATCTCATACATACACATAACATACAAGACCCTCTGGTCTACACATAAATACCACTCTAGGTAATGTATAGTGAGAAGACTCACCTCGGATGTCTCGGATAATATCCCGCCCGTGTATATACTGATCTAGCCTCTGCCTATACACATAACATAATCATCTCAATCAATCACGACTCTCTAGGCTAGACTAGACTCTCACATGTCCTCTAAGAAGGCTAAAAGGCTATTTTACCCTTCAAACAGTCCACAAGTTCCATTGTTGACCAAACCCAAAAAGTCAACAAAAGTCAACGGTCAACCCTTGACCAGACTCGCCGAGTGCACAAATGTGACTCGGCGAGTTCAGTCGTGAACTCGAGTCCTCTATCCCCCTTCTGACTCACTGAGTCATTCCCCCAATTCGGCAAGTCACTCACTGTGTGATTCACGGGAAACCCTAACCCTACTCGCCGAGTCTGCCCTTGGACTCGGCGAGTTCATGTCATGCACAAACTCAATTGACCTCCTGAGGTCAGATCTGTTCCTTAGAACCATAGATCTGACCTTCCCAAGCCTGATAATCACGTAAAGCTTGGATCTTGACACTCATGTGACACCTAGGAGGCTTTACTTGGTGATTTAGCCCCAAAAACAACAACCTGAGCTCATTGCCTCCATAGCTCAACATAAAGCAAGCTGGAATAAGCTCTTTAGACCACTATGGGTCCAGATCCGAAGTCTCAAAGTGAATAGGGGCCATATTCTCACAACTCCTTCCAATAAAAGACATAAAAACTCTACATCTATGGATTCCTTCAACAAAACAGATAAAGGGGCGACATAATACCTCAAAGATGAAGTCTTTTGCTCGAAATCCCCAGATGCACAACCTCCTTGGTCCCCTCCAAGCTGGAATCACCTCCTTCTTGTAAGAATCAATCACAAAGATCAAGAAATGGCTCCTTTCCTCTCACAAACGCTCTAGCTCTTTTAGGGTTTCTCTCTGGGGTTTGGTAGCCGCAAATGACGGCCCTAAGGGCCTTTAAATAGGTCCCAAACCCAAGAAATTAGGGTTTCATTAAACAGCGTGGACTCGCCGAGTCCACGTATGGACTCGCCGAGTCCAGTCATTAATCCAGTCCAACAATGCGCGGCTCTACTCGGTGAGTCTAAGCGCCTACTCGCCGAGTCCCTCTCCAAAACTCCAAAATAATTAGATAAATACAGTACCTAGAAATCCGGATGTTACATCGGAGACGGGTGTGGCACTATCCGCACCGTTTAAAACTCGATTATACAATAATCCTTCAACTTCATCCACCCTACTTTCATCGACGGTCATGGGATTAGAGGATAACAATCTACAAAAAGTTATAACTTCATCCAAAAATCATGAACCCAGGTTAGTATTCGATTTGGTTTTCTACAAACGATTTTTATGTGCCTAGTATAATCAATTTCTACAAACGATTTATTAACTCCAATCAATTTGTAACTGATTAATCCATATATTAGCTGTAATCCATAATCGATATCCTGTAATCGATTAAACGATTTTTACTAACGATTTCCTAGAAATTTTTTTTATTGTATTATTAAGTTGTATAAGAAATTGATTAAATTGAATTTCTATATTAGATTGTATCTGAAATCGATTATTGTATCCCTATTAGATTGAAGAAGCTTGAATCTTGATTAAACTGATTATACACAATTACCGGCCTCGTTTTTTATTCCAAACGAAATCAAAGCTATATACAAAGTTATATGCCCGCCAAGTGTTCGACGATTTGCCTAACTTAGATTTAGACTACCAAAAATTGTTCTCTAGTAAATTTCATTGCATACTCACTGTTTGATGATTTGGCCAAGTGAGATTGACAAAGCCAAAAAGAAAAGTATAAAGGAACACCCATACAAAAACTAGAAACAAAACCAAGAGAACTATCTTTTTTACTGTGATTGTTTTTATAAGATTATTCTGAAACTTGATTAAATCATAGAAACTTGAATTCTGAAACTTGATTAAATCATAGAAACTTGATTAAACTGCATTTAAGGAATCCTTTTTACTATGATTAAGTGTATAAATGTAATATTTTTTTTGGCTATGATGTTAACTGCATCTATGGAATCCTTTAACATAAAATATTTATTTGTTTAATCTTTTATTGCTAGGTGCACATTCAAATAGAGAAAAACATCTTTCAAAGATTGAAGTTGTAAAAGATGATGAAGCGGTTCAAGCTTTGTGGATTTTGATAATTAGCCTATGAAGAATTATTGTTTTTATTTTAGTTTTTTGGGACAAACATTGAGAATATTGTGGGTTTTTTTTTTGTATGAAAATGAAATCTTAACTTATGAATGTTTGGATATGATGATTGTTATTATGTTTATATATATATATATATATATATATATATATATATATATATATATATATATATATATATATATATATATATCTGATTTACAAAAAAATGGATTTTTTTAATAAACGGATATCCATCGGGTTCCCCGAATCCGGCGGGGATTTTTCTACCCGTACCCGCCGGGGATTGTGCGGGGCGGGGGCGGGGGTGGGTATAGGGATCGGAGTTCGGGTGCGGGGACGGGTATTGTAGTATCCGCCAATATCCGCCCCCGTTTGCATCCCTATTCGCTACAGTTATTTGATGAGCAGTTTTCAGTGGACTTGGTACCTATTCCCCTGAGAGGGAATAAAGTTATAGTGGGTATGGATTGGCTTAGCCCCAATGGGGTAGTGATTGATTGTGAGATGCAGTTAGTGAGGGTTCGCACTCCCAGTGGGGGAGAGTTAGTGATTCAGGGCGAGAGGCCACAGCGCAGGCCAGTCCTTTGTTCAGCAGCAAGAGCGAGACGCTACGTTCAGCAGGGTTGCGCAGGGTACATCGTCTATGTTATAGATGCCCGGGAGAAGGGTAAGGCGACAGCTGATGATGTACCAGTAGTACGAGAGTACCCGGACGTATTCCTAGAGGATTTTCCTGGAATACCTCCGGAGAGACAGGTTGAGTTTCGGAATGACCTGGTTCCGGGTGCAGCTCCGATAGCCAAGGCACCATATCGGCTGGCTCCTCCAGAGATGCAGGAGTTGTCTACGCAACTGCAAGAGCTGCTAGACAAGGGTTTCATCAGGCCAAGTAGTTCACCGTGGGGAGCCCCGATCCTTTTCGTGAGGAAGAAGGATGGGTCGCACCGTATGTGCATAGATTACCGGGAGCTAAACAAGGTAACGGTGAAGAACCGTTACCCACTCCCGAGGATAGACGACTTGTTTGACCAGCTTCAGGGAGCATCTTGGTTCTCCAAGATTGATCTACGGTCATGATATCACCAGATGCGGGTCAGGGTGAGGATGTAAAGAATACCGCTTTTAGGACCCGCTATGGTCATTATGAGTTTGTGGTGATGCCGTTTGGGCTCACCAACGCTCCAGCCGCGTTCATGGATCTCATGAACCGCGTATGCAGACCGATGCTGGATCGGTCTGTGATAGTGTTCATTGATGACATCTTGGTTTATTCCAAGACTCAGGAGCAGCACGAGGAGCACCTGAGAGAGGTGCTAGAGACGCTGAGGAGGGAGAGACTTTACGCGGAGTTCTCCAAGTGCGAGTTCTGGTTGCGCGAGGTGCAGTTCCTTGGTCACCTCGTCAACCAGAAGGGTATACTAGTGGATCCGGCCAAGATAGAGGCTGTGATGCAGTGGGAGGTCCCGAGGTCTCCATCTGAGATTCGGAGCTTCCTAGGATTGGCAGGGTACTACAGGAGATTCATCCAAGACTTCTCCAAGATAGCAGTACCCTTGACCCGACTGACCAAGAAGTCGGTGGTGTTTCGTTGGGGTCCTGAGCAGCAGACAACCTTTGAGAAGCTCAGGCAGCGACTGTGCGAGGCGCCGATTCTTACCCTGCCGGAGGGAGTAGATGACTTTGTAGTCCACTGTGACGCTTCGATCACAGGTATGGGAGCAGTGTTGATGCAGCGGGGGCATGTGATAGCTTATGCCTCGAGACAGTTGAAGCCTCACGAGGCTAACTACCCGACGCATGATTTGGAGTTGGGGGCTGTAGTGTTCGCCCTCAAGATTTGGCGACATTACCTCTATGGGGTCTGGTGTACTATTTACACGGACCACAAGAGTTTGAGGTACCTCATGGATCAGCCGAATTTGAACATGAGGCAGCGTCGGTGGTTAGACGTGGTAAAGGATTACGATTGTGAGATCCTCTACCACCCGGGCAAGGCCAACGTAGTGGCCGACACCCTGAGCCGCAAGGCGGTAGCGGCTCCGATTCGAGATATCTGCTTGAGGATGACAGTGATTACTCCACTGCTGGAGAAGATTAGGGAGGTGCAGGTTGAGGGCCTGAAGGAGGAGCGCCAGAAGTGTGAAAGGATAGTGGGTCGAGTGGCTTCGTTTGATTACGACAGTCGGGGATTGTTGACCCTTCATGGGAGAGTTTGGGTACCGTACTGGGGCGGAGTACGACAGGTGTTGATGGACGAGGCTCACAAATCTCGGTTCTCCTTCCACCCAGGGGCGACGAAGATGTACAGAGATCTTCGACCCGATTATTGGTGGCCCTGCATGAAGCGGGACGTAGCTTGGTACGTGGAGAGATGCCTGACCTGCAGGAAGGTCAAGGCGGAGCATCAGAAACCCTAAGGCAAGATGCAGCCGTTAGACATTCCCGTGTGGAAATGGGAGGATATCACCATGGATTTCATCACTAAGCTTCCCAGGACTGCACGTGGAGTCGATTCGATTTGGGTCATAGTGGATCGGCTGACCAAGAGCGCACATTTCATACCGATTCAGGACAGTATATCGGCCGAGAAGCTAGCTGATATTTATGTGCGTGAAGTAGTGGCACGGCATGGAGTGCCTGTCTCGGTGGTGTCAGACCGAGATGTCCGGTTTACTTCCAGATTTTGGAAGCGGTTTCATGACGAGATGGGTACTCGTCTCCATTTCAGCACCGCTTTCCACCTTCAGACGGATGGACAAAGCGAGAGGACGATTCAGACTCTCGAGGAAATGCTTCGGGCATGTGTACTAGATTTCGGTGGCAGTTGGGATACGTATCTTCCGTTAGCGGAATTTTTGTATAACAACAGCTATCACTCCAGTATAGACCGACCTCCCTTCGAGATGCTCTACGGGAGGAAGTGCAGGACCCCAATCTGTTGGGGTAAGGTCGGCCAGCGAGTCATGGGGAGTACAGAGGTGGTACTCAAGACCACATAGATGATCCAGCAGGTCCGTAGCAGACTGCAGACTGCGCAGAGTCGGCAGAAGAGTTACGCCGACAGGAGGCGTTCGGATTTGGAGTTTCAGGTGGGTGATATGGTCCTCCTGAAGGTATCACCCTGGAAGGGTGTTATCAGGTTCCGGAAGAGGGGCAAGTTGGGCCCCAGGTTCATTGGTCTGTTTAGGGTTTTGGCCCGGGTGGGTCGGGTTGCTTATCGGTTGGATCTTCCAGCAGAGCTTAGCCAGATCCACAACACTTTCCATGTTTCTCAGTTGAGGAAGTGTTTGGCGAACGAGTCAGCAGTTGTACCCTTGGAGGATATTCAGGTTGATAGCAGCCTGAATTATATTGAGAGGCCCGTTGCGATCTTGGATCGGAAAACAAAGACCTTGAGGAACAAGGTAGTCCAGCTAGTGAAGGTGCAGTGGCAGCACCGGAAGGGTTCGGAATGGACATGGGAGGTCGAGGAGGAAATGAGGGAGCATTACCCAGAGATATTTTTAGATTCAGCAGCAGCAGACTTCAAGGACGAAGTCTAAGATAAGTGGGGGAGAGTTGTAACGCCCCATTTCTGGTATGTGATTTAAATAAAGTAATTTTCTTTTCTTAAGGGGTACTCGACGAGTCAGTAGCCCGACTCGTCGAGTAGAGACGGGATTTGCACGCGAATTAAGTTGGCGACTCGACGAGTCCATATTCCCGGACTCGGCGAGTCTGCCAGTTTGGATGAAACCCTAATTTCAAGGGTTTTCACCCTATTTAAACATCTTATGATCCCCAAGACCAGCCTCCCTCACCCACAAAGAGTCCCATACGAAACCCTAGCCGTTCTTAAGCATTTTTGGAGCATTTTCTCACTTGTGAAGGTTTTAGTGCATCTTGGGGATTTGGGGAAAGAAGAGAGAAGAGAAGTATTCAAGGGGAGCAAGTAGATCTGGATTTCTGGTTGCATTTCAGTCCCCTTTGAGGTATCAAGCTCGAATCTTTGCTTATTATCAATTAGATCTCTTGAGAAGTTTGCTCTTGTTGATTTTGAGCCCTTTCTAGACTTTAAGGTCGAATTAAGAGTTAATATGATGAATGGACTTCAGATCTGAGCTTTCCAGAGCCTCTCAAACTCAAGGTTGCCACCTTTATTGAGCCAAGTTTCCATTCCAAGCTTAGATCTCTTCCTTTAGCTTATTTTGGGTATTTGAGCTTCATATTAGCATGCATGCACGTAAAGTTAGAAACTTTACGTGAGAAACCAGCCCTAGGAGCCCAGATCTATGAATGGAATGCGCTGGATTCGAGCAGAATCGACTGTTTAGTAATGACATGCATGGGACTCTGCGAGTCGTTCTTCAGACTCGACGAGTCGAGTCGCGAGTCCCCGATTTTCCCCATCTGAGAGTTTAAAGTGGAATCAGTGAGTAGGTAATGGACTCGGTGAGTAAAGGCTCAGATCTAGTAGTGGAGGGACTCGACGAGTTGTTCATACAACTCGGCGAGTCAAGGACTGATCTCATTCATAGGATGAATGAGGACTCGACGAGTTGTTCATACAACTCGGCGAGTCAGATGAAGATGAACTAGATGTTAGTATCGAAGAAGAACTCGTCGAGCCTTTGCCAAACTCGACGAGTAGAAGCGGGTAGAGGATTAGAAAGGATTATAGGGACTCGGCGAGTTGGCGGCCCAACTCGGCGAGTCCGGTCAACTGAAAGTTGACTTTGACCAGGAAGTTGACCTTGACCAGGATGTTGACTTTGACCAAGGGTAAAATAGTCATTTTACCTTGAGAGTAGTTATCAGTATCTGATTTAGTGTTTATGGGATTTGTAGCCGGGGAGTTCCGGAGCAGCAGTCAGACAGTTTCAGATTTAGCATCTCAGCAGTCAGCATTACGAGGTGAGTTTCCTTCCAGTAGGAACGGGTCTACGGCCACAATGCCGGCCTGTTTAGTTAGCAGTAGTTCCGGACTTCGGTCCGATGTAGTAGTTCAGTGTGCTTGATGTCTTTGTGATTCAAGCATGTCTGTGTGTTATGTGTTCCGGACTTCGGTCTGATGCAGTATGCAGTATATGTATTTATGCTAGTAGTTATGATTATGCTATGCTATGTTTCAGTCAGTTCCGGACTTCGGTCTGATGCAGAGGGCAAGGCCCTGGTTAGTTCCGGACTATGGTCCGATGCAGTTACGGACTTCGGTCCGATGTAGAGGGCAAGGCCCTGGTTAGTTCCGGACTTCGGTCCGATGCAGTTTCCGGACTACGGTCCGATGCAGAGGGCAAGGCCCTGGTTAGTTCCGGACTTCGGTCCGATGCAGTTTTACGGATTTCGGTCCGATGCAGTGGGCAAGGCCCAATAGTTGCTTTATATGTTATTGTATGGTATGTGGTAGTTTGGGGGAGCTCACTAAGCTTCATGCTTACAGTTTCAGTTTTGGTTTCAGGTACTTCCGCTTGCAAAGGGAAGAGCTCGGGATGATGGCATCGCACACACCACAGCTTCAGTTTTATCCTGGGAGTTTTATTCAGATATTTTGATATGATTGATACAATACTTGTTTTGACATAGTTACTTGACTTTCGAGTTACTCATTCTATGGTTCTTAGTATGAATGACATTCGATGATGTGATTTTTAGTAATATTAAAACAAAAATTTTTGGGTCGTATTTTGTAATGTTTCAAATTTGATACAATCCTCTTTTTTAAATGTCAATTGCATACTCACGCCTATAGTTATACTTTTAATTATATATCTTTGTCCACGACTAGATTTGAACCCATAATCACTTAAGGAGAGTCATGATTCCTTCACACTTTGATACAATCCTCTTAATAGCCAAAGTGGGATTAGTAAAATATTTAACATATATATATATATATATATATATATATATATATATATATATATATATATATATATATATATATATATATAGAGAGAGAGAGAGAGAGAGAGAGAGCTAGGTTATAATGTGGATGGACAACTATTATGCGGACGTGTGAACAGTGTTATTTTATGAGAATTACTAAGAGAATAGGTTGTTTAGTAATGTGAATACGTTCAACCCCACACAACTATTGTCATTTTAATGCATTCTCACTAATTCTTGTTCATTTTTGTTCTTACGCATCGTTTTCACTCATTTTCATTCTTACAGAATACGACTCAATAAACATTGTGACAACATTCTTATAGAATGAGAATAATAATAAAAAAATCTATAATAACCTTATAGACGATTTAATTAGTGAGAATGCGTAATAATGATAATAGTTATGTAAGATTGAACGTATTCACATTATCAAACAACATATTTTCTTTATCAATATTTACGATGAAGTTAAAAGAATAAGACAATATCAGTATTTTATTACTTTTAATTTTATTAACATAATTTGTTATGAATTAAACAAACTTTGAAAACAAATTAGGTTAATATAATGACTAATATATAACCAAAATGATATAAGACATAAATATAGAAACTTTTAGAAGCGTAAAAAGATATAAAATAAATTAATAAAATTCAATTGGTTATTAATATGATGTGACATGCAATTATTGTAGAAATTTTATTATTCTATTCTATGCACCTGAACTTGTAAACCATTAAACCTCTGTTTTTTTTTTAAAAAAAAGGTAACCAACGACATCAAATATTGGTGTTTAGCAGTCTCTTCTTCCTGCCTTCTCTTTTCTTTCACTGTCCACACCTGCGCCGGTGACTGAGAATCTGTTGCAGTCTCTTTGCTAAGGCATTTATCCAAGCGTCTGCCCACATATATCCACCCATTTCCGACAACAAAGATGGCTGAAGCAAATGTCATCGTTTGTAATGATGAACCATTCGACCTCCATTTCCAAGAAGTCGGACAACTTATCATATGTGATGGCGAGGCTTAACCACCAGTGGCATTCAGTTTCACCGACTTTTCAGATTTCAGTCAATGGTGGCTGGCCCTAAAATTGTGCACCCCAATAATGACCCATTCTTGGATTTCATCCTTGAAAATGAAGTGATTGATGAAGGTTTACAAAGGGGCAAATCTAGGGCTTCAGTTGAAATCGGTAATTCTTAGGTGCATAAATTGCACATTTTCATATGTTTATTTCATGATTATTCATAACATTGTATTGCATTTTAGTCTAATTTTACATGTATTTTGCATTTTTGGGACAAATTGAGGATCTATCTACTTTTCACTATTTTTGTGGACGTTTCATAATGATTCGAAGATTGGAGCATGCTTAGGATGTTCGAGGGAAGCTATCGGTAAATTTTTGAATTTTCGGAGCCGTATTGAAGAAGTTGCAAAATTGGAAAAATCACACTTTCTCAGGTCATTACGCGGGGCGTGTAACGATGCATTTGCGTTACACGACCGTATTTTGGAGCATTTCAGCAAATATATAGTTGTTAAACAGTCGTGTAACGATGCCTTGGCATTACACGGGGCGTGTAATGCAATCTAGTAGTTCAAATTCAATGTGTAACTTTCGATTAAAAGAGGGATTTTGGGGCATTTTCGACACAACTTCGACCATAGTCTTCAAAAGGGCGATTTTGGGAGATCATTTCACTACTTAGTACTTTGGAAACACTTTGATTTTGATTTTAGAAGTTTGTTTGAAGATCAAAACTTGTTGGATCTATGTTTTAAGTTAGTCATTTGTGGCTAACTTTCCTTATCATTTCCGGTTCTAGATTCTTATGTATTTGTTGTTTAGATTGTGATTTGCACTTGATTTCATGTTTCTATCTAGTAATATTTGGTTTGGTTTTCAGTAAAATGTTTGATTTGTACTCAATTTCACTTGATCAATGGAATTAAGGTTCTTATTATTCTAGTTAATCAAATTGTAAAATTTGTATATGTTTTATGATTTGATGGTGGTAACAAACACTTGATTGGGTTCAAATAGATCAAAATTAGTGTAATCAAAGATTGTATGTTCTTATACTCCCGAGCATATAAAGAGTTTTGAACATTGTTGGTAATTGTTACATGAACTTAAAGTCTTCTAGTGATTCAAGAGCTTGTTTGTGTTGAATCAACTAGATGAAGTTTTACTTAAAGATCATGTTTTGAGTAAAATACTTTTGTTAACTTGGATAATAGAGTTTATTAATATCTTGATTACCAACCTAGATTGAACATGAATTGAATTAATATTACATCTTACAACATGGTGCACGAAAAGGAATCAAAATCGAAAATGTCTTTTAAATCCCGAATTCTAGTTTTTAACTTGTTTAGTTCTAAAGTTGTTTATTATTAAAATTAATTTTCACAAACAAAATCCCCCATTTTATCAGATGATTATGTGTATGTGTGAATACATGGCCAAACATTAAGTCTTGTATCTTTGTGGACCTACCTTGGTTGCTCTATATTATCTCATAGTATATAGTAGCAGCGATTTGTGTTTAATTGTTATTATTATATCCTTTTATTTGTTGGTTTGTGTAACGTCTCAAAAATCACAACAAATTTAAACTTTTTAAAACAACCCATAATCATAAAATATTTACAAAATCATTGTTTTCAAATTGTTTATCAATATCAGAGTATCCCAAAATCAAAAAGTCATAACAAAGGATGTGTATGGTCACGCCTTCGCCTTCCTACGATCATCAGAAGTACCTGAAACAATAAACTAGAACCGTAAGCCAAAGCATAGCAAGTTTCCCAAAACACCACATAGCATACATATCAACATATATTGGGCCCCGCCCGGCTTCGGACCCCGTCTGGCATCGGGCCCCGCCCGACATCGAGGCTCGCTCGGTAACAGATCTGTCAGTCATCAGGCCACGCGTGACATTGGGCCCCGCCCGGTAAACATGCAAACACATAAACATATGTAAAGATCACAAAGATAAATGCAAATAATAAAACTCAATAACATAAAATATAATCATCAGACACCGCCTAGCATCGCCCCCGCCCGGTACATATAAAACACATAACACATGCAAGAGTCATGCAAAAAACTAGCATACTAATCATAACAAGCCATGGGCCAGCATTGGTGCCTTCGACCCGCTAAACATAGTGAGGAAACTCACCTTAAGCAACCAACACAAAATAGAATCGCTAAAGTGACTAAGATGGGCTCCCAACTCTCTGCGCACCTATAAGCATATTAATAATATTTATCTAGCGTACATTTCAAGTATTAGTTATTAATATTCCTTAATATACTTTTTATTCACTTCTATTATTAAATCGGCAACAGATCACTTCTAAAGTCATTATTGCTAACAGGGGCGGATCTTATATGGGCTAGTTTATAAATATTTGGCCCAAAAATATAAAATTTTGACTATGACCTCTCTGTTCACCAATTTTTATACAAATTATATTTTCAGCCCCAAATGAAAGATTGAAGCTCTGCGACTGCTTGCTAAAGCATTATACTTAAAATGTGATCTTATATACTCCCTCCGTCCCAAAATAATAGTCCACAGACAAAAAACACAGTTTAAGAAAACATTAATTACCATTAACTTTATTAAATAAAATGACAGTCTTACCCTTCTGTTGCATTTAATTCTATGGTAGTTGCATTTAATTTTATGGTAATTTAACTAACAATGAGGGGTATTATGGTAAAATACATATTTATTTTTAGAAGTAGACAGTTATTTTGGGACAAACCAAAAAGAAAACATGGACTATTAATATGGGACGGAGGGAGTATAAAATATCTTCTCGTCAGATAAATTACATTTAAATTCCGTCTTTATTTATAAATAGCTACCGTATGTCAAATTCCACAAAACTATGTGAGTAGGCCTGGCAATGGAGCGGGTTTGGAGCGGATCGACCTTGATCCAAACCCGTTTAACAATTTTCAAATGATCATCCAAACCCGACCCGTAACCCGCAGGGTTTTGAATGATTAAACCCATACCCTTATCCACCGGATCAACGAATTTCAACCATTTTACCCAATCCATTTACAATATTAATTTTAGGCTATAATTATTCATTAAAACACATATAACATGATCACTAAAACCAAAAAAATTTCACTCCAAAACAAACATCAATTATAGTTATATAAATAACTTTTCCAATGTATTATGATTGGGAATGTCGATCACTCGATTGCAACATTTTCTTCTTCTTGAAACTTGATTGAAACCCTTTTTCTTCTTGCTCTTGAGTCTTGATTGTGGAATATCGATTTCATAGTCGATTTCAAAAGATTATAGAGTCGATTATATTGGAAGTCGACTGCAATCGGTAATTTGGATTAGGAACTGAACTGGGAAGTTGAAGTAGAACGTCTAACGGTCTAACTCCTTGACTCCTATATATGAAGATTGATAAATGTATTATTTATTATAAATAATTAATTTATATTTGAAATTTTTAGATGGGGCGGGTCATAAACGGATCAGATCGATAGTGATCCATACCCGACCCTTTTAATAAAAGGGTTAACGGGTATGGGTCGTTAACGGGTAAACGAATCATAAAATATGATCAAAACCCATTAATTTTGCACGGTTTTGGAGCGGATCAGGGTCAAAACCCGCTCCATTGCCAGGTCTATATGTGAGTTATTCATTTTATTACCAACTCATTTATCTTAATAGTAAGTTAACAATAAATTATGTTTAGCTAAACTCAATGCCCAAATCAGCGCATATTACAATTTGATTTGCATAAACTTGTCTTTAATTGGACCTAATAGACTTCAACCCAATTACTTGAGCCCATAAGAAAATAAACGGTCCAATTCATATAATTTTAACCTAATGTGACAAAGTCAGAATACACGCAATGAGACCTCCTACACCAGACAATCGATCGATGACGTCTTGCCCTCTGGCGAAGCTTTCGTTTCCGGCGATGCCCTTTTCTCTGTCGATGCGAACCAGCCCCAGCAATCACCCAAAACTCCAGACAAAGTTTAAGCTGGACATGATTCTCATAGCTACCCCTTTTCTTTTTCTCCGCTGCTTCATCTCTCTAATCCTTGTCGTGATAAGCTAACTGGAGATTGCGATCAGTAGCTCTGCCTTACACCTTGTTCGTCAGAAAAATATACTTGGACAGGACGGCTCTGCTGCCAGGAATAGCCGAAGAAACAATCGGCGGTCCCATCGGAATGCATTAAACAATAACTTTCTCATTGGAGTTTGTGATTCACTGTCGGCTTAACTCCACACATCAAACTCTCTCCTAGATGTCTTCTGGTGAAATTCCAACAGGTCCATCGGCGACAGCCGGTTCTTCTTCATTTCTTCGTCTTCCTTCTCTCTCTCTCTCTCTCTCTCTCTCTCTCATTTCTAGATCTAAGAACCTCGATCACAAGAGGATAAACCTTCGATGATTGAAAGAACTCAACTTATATCTCTATCTCTAACTGTTATCTTTCTCGAATTTTCTCCAACTCTCTTTCCAGCTGCACACAAAACACACTCACACCCACACTCACTATTTAAATTGAGGTTGATTCTTGGTATTTATAGATCGATCAGGTGCAACAACGAAAACGGGAGAACAACTCCCTCCCTCACGTTATGTTGCTAACAGGGGACAAAAATGTCCAAATTTAGCAGATGGGCAAAAACAGTCCCTGTGGTTTGGTCACTTGGAAAGATATAGCCCCACAACCTTAAATTCAATTCAATATAAGTTTCAAAAATGACTATAAGACCCTCCTAACTCCATTCATCCATCAAGGTTATCATAAATATGCTATTATTATTATTACTAAACCTTAATTATTTTATTTGACTAATTAATTGACCTTTAAATGTAAAGGATCTTATAAATACTTATTTAGATTAATTAAGGCGCTCAAGATCCCTATATACATATATAAATATTCCTCTCAAGAATAATTAAATGGAAACATGGTGTTACAGTTTGACATACAAACAATTTGACATACAAACAATTTGACGTCGTTGTCGGGAAGGGGTGAATGAATTCCGTTGCATTCCATTCTTTTCATTAACATAAAAAAAAATAGAAAAATATATCTATTAAATTGCATATATATATATATATATATATATATATATATATATATATATATATATATATATATATATATATATATATATATATATTAAAAAAACCACAAAAAGATTTTGAATTTCTCACTTTGATTTTATCTTTTCATTTAGGTTTGTAGGACCATTTTCATGCATTTTTCTCTCATCTTTCTTCTCGTCTTTAGGATGCCTTTAACTTTTTATCACAATACATTGTCAAGTTCAAAGTTTTATCTGATCATACTTCGTATACATGTGGTGTCACTAATTTATAAAACTTTGGAACTATTAAGAACATACTTATTTGCTAATTCACTTAGTAGCGGTGCGTTGAGGTATTTTATGAAAAACAACTTCTCTTAAATAATTCGAGTCACAGCAAGTGATAAACAAATATAAGGCGTTTTTTAAATACCCGTGAGTACATCATTGTGTGAATCGGTAAGACATGATACGACGTAGAAGTTCATTTAGTTTTCTAGTTTCATTTTTGGTTTTATATTGTTAATCGTTTGTATATATGTTTGGTTTTGCTTTGTTTTGTATTATATAGTTTAGATTAATTGATCTTTTGTTGAATTATATATATATATATATATATATATATATATATATATATATATATATGTGTGTTCTTCGCTTGGTTCAAAAAAACAATAAAATAAAATAAAACTAGGATTTATGTAGCTTTTTCAATACTTATCTTTGTGTATTTTGAAGTCAAGTCAATTTTCCAAAATATAGTTGTTGAAATTGTTTGTCATTTTCATTAAAGTTTATTAGTTGTAAATATTTAGAAGTTTGTTGCTATTTTAAACAAAGTTGTTTCTTAAACTCAAAACCGCGAAGTCATAAAATGGCGGATTTCAAAGTCAAATCCTTACAAGTGTCTGCCATCTATAAATGAGTTCTTCAAAAAGTCAGTTTATCAAGTTTTGTATTTAAGTTTTTGTAAAAAGTTTTAGGTTATGTTAGTTTTTTTTTTCATCTCTTTTGTAATTACTTAAATTGAGTATAAGTACATACCTATGCTGCTTTCTAGAAAAAAAATGAAAAAAAAAATGAAAGGAAAAAAAAAGAACCGAACCAAGCCTTTCCAGATTTGTCATGATGATATTTTCACAGGAAAATCGTTTGTGTTTGATTTTGTTGGCTCGTTTAGTATTGATAGTTTATTTGAAGCCAACAACCATGTTATACGGTTCTACTTTATGTGCTTTGTATGTTTGATGTTTGTATATATTTCTTCTACACACTTGTTATGGTTTTTGGATTTATCTCTTATTATGGATTGCCAAGAGTTGACACGAGATTTGGCAGATGATATGAAGATTATGCAACCGCAAATTGTTGAAGAGCATGGAGAGAAGACTAGGAAGAATAGGATATGTCTTACTGACGCCTGAGTGCCCTCCACCTTAAATAACGATGTAGATTCTTTGATAGGAGTGAGTTCACACATCTTGTGAAATGAGTGCATACACAAGTGGATGAGAGCTTCAGTGAGTACGCCCTATAGATTGAGATGCACCTTCCTTTTTAGTAAAAGTTACTAGGAAATGCCTTATACTATAGCTCTATGCATTTAAGCTGAGTGGTTAGCAAATCCTTGTGTTCCATGCATTCTACTGTCCTGATTTGGAATGCAATACATTTGTGTGTATATGGGGTATATGTTGACGACTCTTTAATCATAATTATGTTGTCGGGATGAATAACTTGAGGCATTCTTTCTTTTTGTCTCTTATTTGCATTTCATTTGCATTTGCATTTTATCTTTCCCGAGGTTTATCCATGTTTTTTTTTTCTTGTGGACAAGAAAATGTTCAAGCTTGGGGAGATTTGTTAGGTGCATAAATTGCACATTTCACATGTTTATTTCATGATTATTCATAGCATTACATTGCCTTTTAGTCTAATTTTACATGCATTTTGCATTTTTGGGACAAATCGAGGATCTATCTACTTTTCATTATTTGTGTGGATGTTTCAGGGTGATTCGAAGATTGGATCATGCTTAGGATGTTCGAGGGAAGCTCTCGGTAAAATTTCAGAATTTTCGGAGTCGGATTGAAGAAGTTGCAAAATTGGAAAAATCACATTTTCTCAGGTCATTACGCAGGCTGTGTAACGATGCATTTGCATTACACGGCTGCGTTTTGGAGCATTTCAGCAACTTCATAGTTGTTACACGGCCGTGTTACGATGCCTTGGCATGGGCCCTGTAACGTAGTCTTGCAGTTCAAATTCAATGTGTAATTTCCGATTAGAAGAGGGATTTTGGGGCATTTTCGACACAACTTCGACCATAGACTTCAAAAGGGCTATTTTGGGAGATCATTTCACTACTTAGTACTTTGGAAACACTTTGATTTTGATTTTATAAGTTTGTTTGAAGATCAAAAGTTGTTGGATTTATGTTCTGAGTTAGTCATGTGTGGCTAACTTTTCTTATCATTTCCAGTTCTAGATTCTTATGTATTTGTTGTTTAGATTGTGATTTGCACTTAATTTCATGTTTCTATCTAGTAATCTTTGGTTTGGTCTTCATTAACATGTTTGATTTTGTGACAACCCGGAACTTTTATCTCGCACACTTAGTCAATTCAGTCAAAGTTAAACATGTTTTGTTGACTTCTCGCACTGTTTGAGGATTCGTTTAAGTGATTCTAAGCTTGAGTATGACCAAGGTTGAGTCTAGGAATGAGTCAGCAAGTCGTATACTGTCAAAACGAGGCCATACACACCTTTAGAGGGAGTGTACGGCCGTACACATGGGTGTGCGGCCGCACACACACCTCCTGGCAGCACACTCCCTTCTTGACAGCACACCCACCCTATATAAAGGATAGACCCCTTTCCTTTCATTCCTTTAACACCTTGGCAGCACACAACACTTTTTCTCTCAAGCCTCTTCAACCACAAACCCTCCCAAGGCTTCAAAAACGTGAGCAATCCATCCCTTAACTTGTTGTGCATGAAGAACCTCTTGATCTAGGCCTTGAATCATGAAAGTCCCGTCATGTTCTTCATCTCTTTGAAGGAGTGCGACCACACACTCATGTGTGCGGCAGCACACTCCTGTGTGTGGCAGCACACTCCTGTATGAGGTAACACACTCCCTTGTGCAGCAGCACACACATTTGTGCGACCATACACACACACCATAGGACCACAAACCCATTTCTAAGACCCTAAACTTGTACTACAACCAAGTATGGGCCTAGGACACTTCACGGATGCAAGTATGGACCTTGAAAACACCTCAAAGGCACCTTCCATCATGAGTGTACGGCCGCACACCCATTGCCGTACACACCTTTAAGGTGGCCATACACCTCCCTCATGCAATCCTTTGAGGTCCTAACACTTAGTGCAAGTAGTCCCAAGTTCTTAGAGTGGTTCTTCATCACATCTAGTGGTCAAATACCATCATTTGACTCCTTTATGTGTCATTACTTGTTGATTAGGATCAAATCGTGTTCAAGGCTTCACTTGAACATCCCGCATTCCGTATCGATCCTTCATTCAAATCACCCGAGGTGAGTTCATACCCCTACATTTTCCGTGTTTTTAATGTTTTCAGAAGGGGGGGGGGAATACAAGCCAAATGCTAAGTATTTTGTTAAAGTTTTAAACTTATTAATGCAGTCCAACGATTTCCACGTTTAATAACATATTCAGATATTTTATCTCTTTTTGTAATATGTTTAACATAAGGGAAACTTCTATTTGGGAAATCCAACTTCATAGCTTTCAGAAAGGTTTTTACAAAGCATTTTCCATATCAACTCTAATAAACTATAATGGGTATAGTTTGGGATAACCCTCTAGGCAGTCTCTACTTAATCAGATTTCATAAATGAATATATATAAACTATGACAGATTTAGTTTATGTTATATGTTTTCTCAGAAGTATAAAGTACATTTATTCAAGGATAATTACTGTTTTATACTGATTTCTCGCTAGTAAACTAGATTATACAGAATTGTGAGGCGCTACTTCAATACTGTACCCTTAGGTGTATAGTGATAAATCCTTTTAGTATAACCAGAGTCTCCTGGAGGGAGAGCATGAGATTTGTGAATAGATCTATTCGGGACTGACAATCCCACACCAGAACTAATAGCTACAGTTAGGCGGGCACGCCTGTGGTGAACAAATGTCATTTAGCTTAACGCCTGAAGAACGTTATAAAGGTCTCTCGGTCATATCAAGTATGGTTATACGACTCGCAAATAAGTATAAACTAACTTTGTTTACGGACTCTATTCTTCATTTGTTTTATTTTAAGTAATAAAACTACTTTTATATATGCTGATAGTAATCAAGGACTTCTAAACTGGCATCTCTACCTCTAGGACGGATAACATGTTTTCTAAAACTGATGGTTTATTTTCTACTAATAGACACTCTTTCAAGACCGCTTTTCATAAGAAAATACAGGATTTTCTTGAAGAACACTTTTCAAATGGATTCAAAGAACATTATCTCACTAAAACTAAATGCTTATGAACTCACCAACTTTATGCTGATATTCTTTCAAAACTGCTTGTATTCTCAGGGATTTAGTAAACAGGTACTTCCAGGAGTTCGGAGAAGACGAAGCGTTAGAGTCGCGTCTGTCTACTTTACTTTTGATATGATTAAAACTATGTATTAAACAATGTAAACCTTTTTCATATATGTATTCAATGTCTGGTTGTGTTTACTATGCTTGCTATGATACAATTGTTGTGATACTACGCATGACGTCCTCCACCCCGGAACGATTCCGCCATCACGGTTTCGGGGTGTGACAGATTTGTACTCAATTTCACTTGATCAATGGAATTAGAGTTCTTATTATTCTAGTTAATCAAATTGTAAAATTCATATATGTTTTATGATTTGATGCTGGTAACAAACAATTGATTGGTTTCAAATAGATCAGAATTAGTATAATCAAAGATTGGATTTTCTTACACTCCCGAGCATATGAAGAGTATTGAACATTGTTGGTAATTGTTATATGAACTCAAAGTCTTCTAGTGATTTAATTCAAGAGCTTGTTTGTGTTGAATCAACTAGATGAGATTTTACTTAAAGATCATGTTTTGAGTAAAATACTTTTGTTAACTTGGATATTAGAGCTTATTAATATATTGATTACCAACCTAGTTTGAACATGAATTGAAGTTATACTACATCTTACAACGTGGTACACGAAAAGGAATCAGAATTGGAAATGTCTTTTAAATCATGAATTCTAGTTTTTAACTTGTTTAGTTCTAAAGTTGTTTATTATTGAAATTAATTTTCACAAACAACATCCCCCATTTTATCAAATGATTATGTGTATGTGTGAATACATGGCTAAACATTAAGTCGGGACTCTGCTTGCTCTATATTAACTCATAGTATATAGTAGTAGTGATTTGTGTTTAATTGTTATCATTATATCCCTTTATTTGTCGGTTTGACACCCAAACAGTAATTACGACTTTGGATGATCTATTAATCCTTGAAAATGAGGTGTATGATCAAGAAGGTTTTCAAACAGCTACATCTATGGCTTCTGCTGAACTTATTGGGGAAAATACAACTAATGGAAGGAATGATTTTAGAAACCCTGTTCCGGTTCCACTTCCATCTAGGCCATTGCAAGTTCCTCTTTATACTCGCGGTTGGCATATTCTCAGAGAAATCATACATAGTAATGGTACGTTCTTTGTTAGTTTTGATAGATTTTTAATTTATGCTTTTGTTTTTAATTTGTTTAAAATTCTATTTTTGATTAGGTGTTGATATTACGAAGCTTAAGGTTCATGGAAGACTTGGATTGATGTGTCATGTTGTTCTTGAGAAACATTCTATTGATCTGATAAGGAACCCAGGGCATGAGTACAAAATGTTGGAGTAAGCTTAATTAATTAACACTTGTTTGTTTTAATTTGAGGAATGATCGATCAATTTGTGTTAGTTTTTGCAAGAATCAAAGAACAAATTCGTTTCTTCGAAATTTTAGTACCAATGAGCCTATTCAAATGATCAAAAATCAAAAGTATCAAAGAACCAAAAGCTTCAGCCAACATCATCATGGTCGCAGAAACAACTAAGGAATTAGGAGGTATTTAGAAAGAATACTACAAGGACGAAGACAAAGAAAAAACGGATTGTATCAATAATAAAGGATTATGTATTATGATGTAATAGATGCAAAGAAAAAGCCTAAATTAGCCCATCATTATTCCCAAATCATATGCTTTAGCGGATGAAAAAGGAGCACTTGTAGCATCAAAGACAAATTGATTCAAGTTGAAACATAAAGAGAACTGTTTGGTTCATAATTTTCAGATAACAATAAAGACAATTTTTTTGTAATATACTCTAACTTTTAGTCGAATTTTAATTTTATAAATGTCACGCTGACACAAATGACTAGTTAATTAGGTATAATATAATTGTAATGATTTTCATAACTAAACAATAACTTTTCATGTATATGAGTTGGAGAAGCATAATTTTTTTTATGATAAATATAGCTAAAAGTAATAGTTACATACTCAAAACCATGTCCCACTTTTAATTTTGACGGAGGTGAAGTGCACGAAGGCCTCAATTTATGATCCAATACTTGAGCCCAAATTTATAAAAAATTATATATAGAGAGAAAAAGACTCGAACAAATACAACAGTTTGGAATTGGTTTCAAATCTATGCTAATAGTTTTCACAAAAAAGTTAATAGACTATTCTCATAAAATTACATAATTAAATAATAACTAGAATAACATATATACCGGTGTAACCGTCATATCAATGCCATAAGTAGTGGAAGTCTTTTGCGATTTGTAAAACTTATCTTTTATCTTCAATTTGAACTTCAAAGTTCAAACAATTTATTTCTTCTTTATCCATACGTTACAAATATAACTACAGCACGCCCACTTTTGTAAATATAGCTACAACGATCTTATATGCCAAGTAAAATTGAAAGCAACAACAAATATTTTTTATTTAAAAGAACTTATGAGAAGTTATAAAAATGACCTTTAAATGTAAGAATTGTAAGCACTAGGAACAATAGTCCTAATTAGGGATATCATGATACCAAACAAGATGAGGTAACATGGGCATCCCCCTGGGAGTGGATGAAATAGATGATGAAGAAGTGTTGATCGTTACGTTCTTGAATGTTTCCTTAGTGCACCACAAATATCACATGACAACATTTAATCAACTGAAATTGAAAAAATAGTTACTTCAGAGTCCAAGTTTCATGGGATTGGATGAAATAGATGATGAAGAAGTCGTGATCGTGACGTTCTTGAATATTTCCTTAGTGCACCACAAAACCCAATGGATTAGAATGAATATCAAATCGGTGTTCTTCCTAAATGATTGTGGCTTATGTTTTTTGGAAGGAAAGAACTGCAAGGGAGGATATAAGAGAGAAGCTAATGTGTTGTTTGTTTTTTCAGAGGTAAAAGACCTGCAATATGTGGACTATATCTGCAAACATCTGCAGTAGAAGTGGTGGATCAAACGTCTACAGTCTGTAAGTAGAAAACTTTTTGTTTTTTAACGTTTGTAGGCTGGTAAAATCAATTGGAATTTTATTAAATCAATTTTTTAAACTTAAAAAGTTTTTCAACATGAAAATTTAAATAATTTTATATTTATAACATTAAAATATAAATCATACAACATTGAAATATAAATCAACATCTAAAATCTTTTATTTTCAAATCGTACAACATTGAAATGTATATCAAACCTCTTAAAATCTTTTTGATATCACAAAAATCAAAGTTGCAATTCTTTTAGCAAACAAAAGGCAACTAATATACATTATTAGTTATATTAACTAAACAATAATATATAACATAATAACAGAATGGTTGATAAATAGATCAAACCATATTTGTACAACAACTAAAAACAATTCTAAATGGTTCATGAATCATTTATCACATTCGCCTTCTAATTTCACATATTATACAAAAAAATCAAATAACTCATTTGATATGTATTCCAAACGTGGTATGGTAAGTGGAGTCATTCATCACACCAACATACACAAAGTTGATTCATAGACAAATATTTTTAACTTATAGCCATCTCTATACATGAATCATATTTAATGTAACCAGCTTCAACCACAGCGCTCTCAAGCATTTCATCAAATAGATTTCATGCATCCATCAATCGCTTATGTTTATAGAATGTGAGCCTTCCTTTTGCCAATGCTATTCTTCACTGCAAATCAATTAAGAACTCAGTTCAAGGAAATCTTTAGCCTAATGCTTCAAGGCTATAATTCCAATGAATTACAAAATATATGAATTATAAGGATTAAAGCATCATATATGAATACTATTCCAGCAAGAATAACAAATAATTTCAGTTAAAATGTGATTTCCATCAAATATATACTAGAATTTTAGTTAATAAATACAATTTACAGCAACAATAACAACTAACTTCAGATAAAATGTGATTTTCAACAAATATATACATCTAATTTCAGTTAAAAATGAGATTTCCAACAACAATAACAACTAATTTCAACAAATTGAATGAACATTTTTTTTTTCATATTTCAGCAAAATAACAACTAATATCGTTTTTTATAGAATTAAATCACATAAAATGTCTTCTAGTATTTAAAGAATTAAAGTTATACGCTTTGGGTTAAATATTAATTTATCATTTATATTTATCCGATAAAAAAATTATATACGGATCGTGAACCATCGTCTACATCCACCCATCTGAATAAAGACAATGCTATACTCGACATTCGACCCGACACTAAAATATTCCCCATTTGAATACACAATATTCAAACAAACTTCAATCCTTATTCAAATCCTCTAATGCCTTCACAACCACTTCACTTTCACTCGTATCATATATTTATATTCACTTCACCTAAAATCGTTCCTTCAATATTCCCGCCCATCTATTTCTTTATGCAGATTGCAGATACAGTCATACACCAGCATCCGACTTTAATAATATTCCCCTTTCCTCTTGCCCACACACCATTTTTCTTTATTTTTTTCTCTCAAGATCTATAATGGCGAACCCATCTCCAGTTTCCAGATAGACGCTGTTTGTAAATCAAGAGAAAGTAACCGACTTGGCTGTTAATTGAATGAATTTGGAGCTGGAGGGACTATGGAGCTTTTTGAGTTCATTAATGGCTGAAAATGGGATTTAGGTATCAGGTTCATGTGTTCTCTTTTCTGTAAACTAGACGTTCATCTCATGTTATCATAGATAAAGACTGGTGCTTTTTATGTGTTTGTTATGATTGATTGTACTCATTTGGATTCAATATATTGCTTTACATACAGCCTCAAATCTCGATAATGACTGAGAACACGACAGGTAGGTGACCCCCACTCTCATTTTCACACATTTTTGGGGGGTTCTTGAAAAAAAAAAAAAAAAAAAAAGATGAAACCTTAAAAACTTAAACGTTGAAGCCGTGAGTACCAAACAAACAAGCAAGGGTTAGGAGAGAAAATAAAGGAGATATTTGGCGAAAATTAAGTCACGATTTCATAAAGGGGTCCATGTTGTAGTCACGTGCTCTTGCTTCCTTCTCCCATAAACCATAACTCCCACCCCACCCCACCCAAGAATCTCATTCTTTATATTGGAAAAATGGGTTACTTTTTCAAATCTTGATTTGATTAAGCCTAATAAAGATTATCAGTTTCAGGTAATTACTTGATCATATGAAGTGTTGGATTTCATTTTAGCATGATTTGGTTTACTTAAATGTGGAATTTTTGAAAGAACATCCTGCCTAATTCTTGACAAGTCCATTGAAATCTTGATTGTGTGTTTAGATAGGTTGGTGGGAGTTTGGTATCTATCATGAATTATGAGCATGCCTAAGTGAGTGATAGAGAGGGTAAAGTGGTCCTTAAAAGTTTTGAATCTTGTGGGCTCGATTTTTCTGTGACTGATTAGATGATATCATAATGCAATTGTCGTTGAGTCATGTGATTGTCCTCTCTTTCCTAATTTATTCTCTAAACTTTTTAAACTCATGTTACTTTCCTGCCTCTACATGGTATTCTCATTTATAAATCACACTTGATTAATTAGGGGTTAAATTTCATTTATTTAAATTTACTGTTCTGGTAAAGTTTTGTTGCTAAAAGTAGGTGCACATTGGGATTGAGTGAGGTATGGGTTCCATTCCATTTCTCACAAGAAAAAAGAATATCTTCTTGGGTTATGAAAAAGTTCTCAAGTCTTTATCTTTTTCAATTCCATCGATACTTATCATCTATTCTGCATAAACATGGTGTCTTTTGCTTCATATCATTCGCCTTTTCACTTTCAATGAGTATGGGGCACCATTAGAGTTCTTTTAGCAAGTGGGTCACTCTTTCTTCATTCTCAAAATACAACTGTGAAGTAGAAGTCCAAGTTTCTTGTTTTTCTTTCAGCTGGAATCTTTGCAATTGTGAAGCATGGATCTTGAATATGGAAATTGTTGGGCCAATTCCAAGGTATCAATCAAGAACATTGAAGAAATCTTTTTCCGGTTTTCAATTTCTTTCTATATATATATATAAAATGTTTTTGTTTAAATTTGTTTAGAAGGATTCATGGAGGACAACTTTGCTGTTAGCTTATCAAAGTCTTGGTGTCGTCTATGGTGACCTCAGCATTTCTCCACTTTACGTTTACAAAAGTACATTTGCAGAAGACATTCATCACTCTGAAACAAACGAAGAGATTTTTGGGGTTCTTTCTTTTGTTTTCTGGACATTAACCCTTGTCCCTCTTTTCAAATACGTGTTCATAGTCCTCCGAGCTGATGATAATGGCGAAGGTAAACTTCATATAATTTCTCATTATTTGATTTGATTTCAACCCAATTAAAATCAAATTAAAAGTTAAATTTTCTAATCGATTGATCTTTTAGGTGGTACTTTTGCTCTTTATTCGTCGATTTGCCGGAATGCTAAAGTGAGCCTGTTACCAAACCGACAAGTGGCTGATGAATCGTTATCTACATATAAACTTGAGCAAACTCCCGAGAGAAAAAACAACACAAAAGTGAAAATGTTGCTTGAAAAATACAAGTTTTTGCATACTGCTTTGCTAATTTTGGTTCTTCTTGGCACCTGTATGGTGATCGGAGATGGACTCCTTACTCCGGCGATATCTGGTAAATATAAAATCTTGTCTAATTTACATTTCGACCCCTCGCTTTTAAGTTTATTAACAACTATCGTACTGTATATTTGTTTGTTTTGCAGTTTTTTCTGCAGTTTCTGGGCTTGAGTTATCTATGTCCAAAGATCACCATCAATGTGAGTTTAAAGCTTTCCGTCTTTTAGGGGGTGTTTCAGTTTCATTTTCAGTTTGTATGTACGTTAATAATTAATTTTTTTGAGTGTTTGAGTACAAGTTATTATTATTCTGAATTTCTGATTGTCAGATTATTTAATGTTAAAATATGAAGAAGCCGAGTAAAAAAAATTTACAAAAAAAAAACTGATTATTGAGATAAATTCAATATTTTCAAAACAGACATCTCCACACCCAACTTTATTATAAATGCAGCTTTTTTCATCATTTTGCATGATTGTAGGATGGGGGACCCTTCATTTTGTTAAAACCATGGTCTCATGGTCCCTTCTTTAAACTTATACATGTTCTTTCTTTCTAAAAGCGTTGTAAATTTTAATTGGATGGAAAAAACTGTTTGTTTTTTATGCTCGAAATGTTTTCTTATAAGAATTAAAAATAAAATATTGTTTTGTTATTTGCAGATGCAGTAATACCCATTACTTGCTTCATATTAGTGTGTCTGTTTGCACTACAACACTACGGGACACATCGAGTTGGGTTCTTTTTCGCGCCCATTGTGTTATTATGGCTTATTTGCATAAGTGCCCTTGGAGTATACAATATCATTCATTGGAATCCAAAAGTCTATCAAGCTCTTTCACCTTATTACATGTTAAAGTTCTTCAGGAAGACCAAAAAACAAGGCTGGATGTCTTTAGGAGGGATTTTACTATGCATAACAGGTAAAAAAAAAGTACAAGTCTTTTTCACCATTTGGTGTCAAATCTTACTGTCTTTATTACATGTTTTACCTTTAAAATTGATTGAAACTTTTTTGATGACCCCAAAAGTCAAAATTGAATCAATGTAGGCTCAGAAGCTATGTTTGCCGACCTTGGTCATTTCTCTTATGCTGCAATTCAGGTAGATTTAGACTGTTACAAAGGTTATCTATATTTTGATATACGTGTTTGATATTTACGGGTATTTTGTATTTTTCCCATTTTGCCCTTGCAGATCGCGTTCACTTTTCTGGTTTACCCTGCGCTCATACTTGGTTACATGGGTCAAGCGGCTTACTTATCAAAGCATCACGAGATGAACGATAACATCAGCTATTACGTTTCGGTGCCAGGTATTTTCAATTTTGTTTGTTGATTAAAGGGCAAAATCGTAAATTAGCAAGTGGTTTTACGTGATCCCATTTGATTTCAGAAAGTTTGAGGTGGCCGGTGCTTGCAATTGCGATTCTTGCTTCTGTTGTGGGAAGCCAAGCGATCATCAGCGGGACATTCTCAATCATCAACCAAAGCCAATCACTCGGTTGCTTTCCAAGAGTCAAAGTCGTGCATACGTCCGATAAAATTCATGGTCAAATCTACATACCGGAGATCAATTGGATACTCATGATCCTATGTATCGCTGTCACCATCGGTTTTCGTGATATCAAACACATGGGAAATGCATCTGGTACACCATGTTATGTCATGTCATGTCATATCATCAGTCAATATCAAAGTCAATATCAAACACAGTATAATCTCTTTTATCTGAATGTTTGTTTTTGATGTGATTGAAGGATTGGCGGTAATGGCGGTGATGCTTGTGACAACGTGCCTCACATCATTAGTAATCATTTTATGTTGGCACAAAC
The DNA here is from genome assembly GCF_052849685.1 of Lactuca virosa. Taxonomy (NCBI): domain Eukaryota; kingdom Viridiplantae; phylum Streptophyta; class Magnoliopsida; order Asterales; family Asteraceae; genus Lactuca; species Lactuca virosa. Next base: position 294,970,386 of record NC_136427.1, on the reverse strand, counting down.
CGCCAATTGTCGCGTTATTTTTCCTATTATTCTTCGGTTCAATTGAGTTACTCTACTTCTCGGCTTCCCTAGTCAAATTCCGTGAAGGTGCATGGCTACCAATCCTACTCGCCCTCTTCCTAGTCACCATAATGTTCGTATGGCATTACGCGAGTGTTAAAAAATACGAATACGACCTTCACAATAAGGTCTCGTTAGAATGGCTCCTAGCCTTGGGTCCCACTTTAGGCATGTGTCGTGTACCCGGGATCGGGCTCGTGTTCACCGATTTAACCTCGGGGATCCCTGCAAACTTTTCGCGGTTTGTCACAAACCTTCCAGCGTTCCACCGTATTCTAGTGTTCGTGTGCGTGAAATCGGTACCCGTCCCGTTCGTCCCTCCGGCCGAAAGGTACCTATTGGGCCGTGTGGGTCCCGCGTCCCTTCGAGCTTATCGGTGCATCGTGCGGTACGGGTACCGCGATGTGCATCAAGATGTGGATTCGTTCGAGTCTGATCTTGTTAAACGGTTAGCCGATTTCATCCATTATGATTGGTGCCGCCCGCGGGCGAGCAGTGCCGGTGATCACGCGGGGGCTTCCGATCGGTCCTCTGGCGAGCACCGACTGGCGGTGATTGGAAACTTTGATGTGGATGAAAACATGCAACAAGAAAGTGTGTCACTAGGGTTCCAAACGGTTGAGAGCATAGGGGATATAATTGAGATGAGTTCACCAAAAGAGAGACGGGTGCGATTCACGGTTGATGATAATGATGAGTCGGAAAATTCGAGCTCACCGGATGTGCAAATGAGGCGTGAGCTTGAAGATTTGTTGGCGGCTCAACAAAGTGGGACCGCGTTTATTCTCGGGCACTCGCATGTGAAAGCAAAACAAGGGTCGTCTGTTTTTAAAAGATTAGCGATTAATTTCGGGTATAATTTCTTAAGAAGGAATTGTCGGGGACCGGATGTCGTGTTGAAAGTGCCTCCGGCATCTTTGTTGGAAGTTGGCATGGTTTATGTTGTATAAACTTAGTTTGTGTAATAACTAGTTTATGTTGATAATATCAAAATATGGAAGAAATGGTGTTCCCAAATTGGGTAAATGTTTACTTTTCACTTAACAGGCTTTATAAGAACAGAACTTAAATGTTGTTTCTTCAAATATTATTTATCCAAACACAACTTTATATAGATAACACTTCATAGAAAAAAAAAAAAACAACATGAGTGTTCTTTTTTACTTAAAGAACGGTTTAATAGAAAATGTCAGTTTATTAAACACCATCATGACAATTCTCAAAGTTAGAACAACAAAATTACAACATTTATTAGTGACATAAACTAACCTTTTTTCTTTCTTACTATCATTTTGTTCAAGTTCCACGTAGATCACGAACACGATTCTGAATCAGTTTCCTCTCCCACTCCGCCACATTCCCAAACGCATCTTCCGGAAGATTCTCAAAAGGCTCTTTCCCAGGATCATTTTTAGCCAAATCATAAGTAGCACCTCGTATCGCCTTTTTATTCGGTCCACATGGTCTTATTGTAGTAAGCTTGTCATATGCTGTATTCAACTACACGCAAACACAAATCCAATCAATATAAAAATGTAAAATTGCATTGACATCGGTCTGTCTGAGTCACAGTCCAATGCAGTACAACCTGTTCTTTTATGATGAGAAAAAAGGTTAACTTACATCCATGTCAAGGAACCAGAACATGTAAGCAATGGAAACAGCAGGAGCCCGACCTAAACCAGCTGTGCAATGTACATACACCTTTCCTTTTCCTTCAGAAACGGCCCATTCTATTGAAGAAACAGCTTTTGGTAACATGCTCCTTAAAGAATCCGGATCAAAATCTCTTGCCTGCACTTTAAGAAAACACAACACTTAATGGGGAAAAAAGAAACAGCATTTGTTAAATTCTTGTGATTTGATTTGTTGGAGATTAGATAAGTTGTTGTGCTTACGGGTCTTCTCATATGGCGTATTCCAAGTTGTTTACATCTTTTGACTATTGACTCCAAATCTATTCCCCAATAAGCAATATCGCTGTCCTGCTGTAAGTTAAGAATGTATGCCACATTTTGTTCGTTTTTAAGGTGGTCGATATCTTCAGCTTTTTGAGGTTGAGATCCAACGATAAGATTTTCCGTTATCAGATTATAATTCATGCCTGAAAAGGCACGTCAAATATTGTTATAAATACTATCAAGAATCAAAGATATAACCTTTTTTTAATCTTTCTTTTTTACACCATAAAAGTGAAGCTTTTTATAGGTACTTTACAATTTACATTTATGTATCCTTCTTTTTCATATTTTTGTAATTGACCTTGACTTTTGGTAGTCAAAGGAATAAAGGTAAAATGCATATCGTAGATTCGTAGGTTTATGTTAAAGACTTCCAAAAGGCAAACACATATAAAAAAAACCCAAAATAATAACACAAAGAATACCTTATCAATTGATTTGAGACCCTAGACACATGAAATAAACAATCTCCGAAAGTAGAAGAATTTAAATTTGTCAATCGTTAATAGTCACTACAGTAATTGAAGTATTCATCACAGATATCAATCAAATTGAAACAAATTAGTTTAGCCAGATTAAAGAAGTAAGTCCAAGATCACAAGAGGGATTCAATAAAACCCACAAACCATTACATGAATTCGTCCAAACCCATGTAAATATTCATCGGTAACATAACTATTCATTCGAATCCAAATAAAAAAAAGATACAAGAGAGATACTGACCAAGATCATGGTGATACTCATAAGGGTTTCTCATCATACTCTTCATGGCAGTGTTGTAATCCTCCACTTTGTGTGTTGTTGAGCTTTGACGACTCTTGCTTGGTGGGGTTTCATCGATCTCATTTTGTGTTGCTTTACAGGAAATTGTGTCTGGTTTGAGGTTCGTAGGAGTGAGATTGAGATTGAATTGGAGTCTCCTATTGTTTGGATTTGAGAGCAGAAGTTTGATTTCGAGTGATGAAGATGCAAACATGAAAGATGAAGAAGAAAAGGGAGAGGGAGCAAGAGATTTCATTTTCACACTATCTCTTCACTGGATGTGTTCCTCCTGTTTTTATGGTTTGTGGCAATTTCAATTCCTGTAAAACGCTTCTTTACGCAAACAACAACCTATAAAATATAAATTTCATAAACATAACTAAAATGGGTTAGAAGTTTTTGAACAAGTTATTTTTAGGGATAATGACTTAAAAGGGTAATATATTTTTCAGTTTGTACACATTTAGTCGGTGATGTTTTTTTTTGTCCACATTTTATCATTGAACTTGTTCAACTGTTCAAATAACATCCTTATGACTTGTTATCGGAGGTTAAGCCGGTTTCCGACATATTTGTCACCTCCGGCGACACTCTGGTCGTCTTCTCCGGTGAGTCTCCAACCATAAATATAAAATAATTTAATTTTTTATTTTTTGATCAACAACACACACAATACTTCATTTCCAAACCAGAAATCTAAACCAAACATGAACTCAATAACATAAATCGAAAAATCTGATGAAGAACATGAAGAAAAACCCAGAAATCAAAGTTGTGTTCTTGAACAGAAATGGAAAATCGAAGTTAATGAAGAACACGAACTCAAGAACATGAGCTTCGGTGTCTTCATATCGTGATTTAGCTTGAAGATCAAACAACTTACACTTAAATATCATTTTTAGAGAGAGAAATAATGATATATGTTCTTGAGTTTGAATAGAAGAAGTATCAGATGAACACATACACAATGATCTTCAAGGTTTGTAGATCTTCATCGTCTTTATCTTCTTCCCAAATCTGATGTTCGATCATCTTCTTCTTTCCAGAAACAATTTCCAAGCACATAGAAGAAATCGATTTTATGTGAGCTGGTTCAAAGGATAATGCATTGATGAACTTGTACATTGTGCTGCATTGTTTGTACTTTGTTGACTTCCAAGAACAAAGAAGATGAACACGATGAACAAAAGATCTGGAACAACACTCCGATGACTTTTGGGTTTGAAAAACCTAACTCGAGTTCATCTTAAAGCTCATCAGACCTTCAAGAACACAAACAAAAAAGATTTATGCTGGTTTTTAGATCTGATGAAGAACAAGAACACAAATATGATGAAGAACACGAACACAAACTCAAAAGTCATCTTCATCTGTTCAAGAACATACAAACACTCATGATTCTCGATTTCTTATATGAACTTGATTTCAGATTCGAGTTCAGTGTGTTCTTGAACAAAAATGGAAACATGATTTTCGAGCTTCAAACTTTTCACATGAACACTTCTAGATTCGAGTTCAGTGTTTTCTTGAACAAAAATGGAAACTTGATTTCAAACTCTAACTCAAAAGCACAACTTCGGTTGAAGATCTTTTGATTTCTAGGAAGTATGAACTCACACATCGATGAACTCGTTTTTTCTGATCTATTTGTTCTTGAAGATGGTCAAATTTGGGTTGAAGTGGTTGAAGGATTTATGAGTTTATGATTTTTGGGTCGAAGGGTTTGAAGGGATGAACATGATTGTGTATGTGTTTTTTGATCTAAAAAACCCACACATACACACCGATTGAAGGGTTGGAGAATTTTTCTTCAGATCTAACAAACACACACACTCACACGCAAATCTGAAAACATTTTTGATGAACTAATTTTTCAGATCTAGTTGTTCTTGAAGATGTTCAATTTGGGTTGAAGGGGTTGAAGAATTTCTTGAGGAAAACACATGAATCTAGGTGTTTTTTGTTTATGTATGTGTTTTTTTGGTCGGAGACTCACCGGAAAAGATGACCAGAGTCTCATCGGAGCTCACAAGAACGCCGGAAACCGGCTAAACCTCCGATAGTAGGTCATAAGGATGTTTTTTGAACAGTTTAACAAGTTCAATGGGAAAATTTGGACAAAAAAAGTCAATGACTAAATGTGTACAAACCTAAAAATATGTTATCCTTTTAAGTCATTATCCCTTATTTTTAATGAAAACATCACATGTTTTGTAATGCGAACAAATTACTAGTACAATCACAAAAATCTTATTTTTTTAATAAAAGAAATTCATATACCGTTGGAATATAATCAATATATGATTATTCAAAAAGTTTCGTAAAATATATCTTCTTTTTTAGAAATGAAACTTCCGTGACAGGGTTGTCGTGTATTTCAAATTAAACATCTTTATCCCAAAGATCATTTTCTTCTATTCAATTTGTTAATTCAATGACAAAGATGATTCGAGTATTTCAAATCAAACATGTTTATCCTAAAATCATCTTAATTGGTGAAGCCAAATTGGTTGTAGAGGTATATTAAGTGCATTTGTTTTAATATTATCTTTACCAAGTTATTGTTTTACTTCATGTTGGGATTTTAGTTCTTTACAAACGTCGGGATACCATGTCCAAGTTGAAGAAACCCTTCAGAACACTTCCTTCGTTGTATTAATGGTGGGATGTCAAGTCCACCAAGCAAATTACACTATTTGTTTGCAAATAAAACGTAATATAATGGTAAAAAGGGGTATCGATCCTCGGGGAAATGGTTGTATTTAATCACCAATCCAATCCAATAGAACTAGTGTAAATAAACTAACTAACTACAATTAAACTAGAAGGGGGGGGGGTGTTGTGATTGCTTGAAAACTAAAAGACTTGAATAACTAAAAAAAAGCTTGCAATTAAGCAAGATGGTGAGATGCTCAAATATTGGTGAGAATTGGTTAACCAAGGCAATTCAACACAATGAACATTTGTGTGTTTATCATTAGGATTCAACATGAAGCTTATCATTCATCCCAAATTGGTTATAGCAATCATGAAGCATGATATGCCAAGATTCCTCATAGGTAGTATGGAGGTTGGGGAAGCCCACAACACACCTTCTTAATCAAAATCAAAGATCCAACTGAAGCAATTGAACCCAAGAAGTTGATTAGCCTTAAGAATGAAGGAATCCCCAATTCCTAAAGGATGTCAATGCTTACACATCCATAAAGGAGCTATGATTCATAAGCTAGAGATTATTTCTACCATCATAAAGCTCTTGTTCTAAGTAAATTCAATGATTCAATGCTAAACCAAAGAAATAAACCAACAATTGCTCATTCAAGTACCAAGCTCATGATCAAAGTATTAAACAAGCATAAGAAATATGAACTAGAACCATAAACATAAGATAAATGATAAATAAACATGAATCCTTCAAAAATCCATAAACATTCAAAGGTTTTAGCCAAGGCTAACCAAAATAGAGAGTTTAGCCACTCATGGCAATAGAATAACAATCACAAGAGTCTAATTGCATAAAGAAACTACCAATAACTTGAAAAGATGAAAAGAAATGAGTCTCAAGCTCCAAAATCGCCTTCTTCTGGTCTCCAATGGTGTAAAATCGAAGTGATAGCTGATAGATCCAATCCCCCAAGGTAATGGCAAGCCAAATGACCAAAATGCCCAAAACTGGGCAGTTGCGCGGGTACCCACGCGACGAAAATTCCACCCGCGCAAATATTGCTGGAATACTATTGGCTCATTTTTCCTCCATTAACCATCCCACTACCAAAGATTCCCTTGGTCCCCTCCATATCCCACATGATTCAAATTAACCAATCATCTTTTAGCTTAAAAAATGGATGCTCCAAGCCCAAAATAAAAGTCCAAGATCCATCTTCACAAGCCCACTTCATCCAAGCCTTTAGCTTTTTAAGCCCAATCTTCTTTGGTGGATCCGCCAAGCCCAATAATGCATCAGAAAGCCCACTAAGCCTAAATCCAGTCAAACCACACCCGCAATGAGCTCCAAAACCCTGCAAAATTTCTCATGCAAAATAAAAAGTTCCCGATACGATCAATGATAAAGAAAATAAAGAATATACAATGCAATACTAATAAAAAGAGCTAAAAATCTAAAATAAACTAATAAAAATAAGGAAATAAAATAAGCTATCAATTAACAAAGATTTCGATAGGATCAACGCTACATTAAAGGGGTCACAAAGGCAATAAGATACCATGTCCAAGTTGGAGAGCTTTACACCTGAAGAACTCTATATAACCTAATAAATAGACCATCTTTGGGATGAATATGTATGATTTGAAACACACAAATCAGCAGTGTTACCGAATTAACAAACTGAATAATGTAAAAGAGTTTTTGTGATGAAAATGCTTGATTTGAAAAAAAAAATGAGTCACAAATCGATTTTTTTTATAATATTGTGGCTTTCATGTCATGTGGCCATGCTACGCCAACATCATACTGCAACTCAACATGACAACCGGGTAATCGATGTCCCGATGAAATGGTCAAAGAAATTAAAAAAATATAATATTCAATTTAAAACAAAAAGTAATAAAGTTTCTAAATTGAAGAAAAGTGATAATTAATGAGTTTTGTATTATTATCCCCTTAAGTTAATTGCACATCTACCTTACCTAATAAAAGAGTAGTTATCTTTGCCACGTGTCAGATTTAGAGGCATTTCGCCACGTGTCATTTTTTAAGCTATTTTTTGTATTTTTTGAATTTGAATAAAATTGAATATTCGTTATTTGGTATCCAAAAAATCAGCAAAGGAATTTGATATCTATTGCAAGAAATTAGGAATCTTATCATATCCAAATTTAAAATCGATAGTTAGGGTTTTTGGTTCCAACCCTCATACGAATCGGCAACTAATACATGTTATTATCAATCGCAAAAAATTAGAGCATAATAGTATTGATGCATTAGTTTTTTTTCATGCATCTTATCTCCATCGCTCCGTCGCTTGCCAAAGTACCATCACCATCTTCACCTCCTATTCTTACACTGATCTAGGTTTCTCTGTTATCTCTGTTTAAATTTCCGTTTATTTCAAGTGAAAATTCGTATTACAATCAGAATCACAAGTGATTTCTCAAAATTTCATGTTCATTTGCCTAATTTCATTTTGTTGGTAAGTGACAATTAGGTTTCATTCTATAGTTTCATGTAAAATCTTGAACACTGTCTAACCTTTACTCTGTTTTCCTTTCTCTGTGGGTTTTCGTGTAACTTAGTATTGGAATTTTATGAACCAGTTATTAGGATAACATAATGCAGGCTAACTGTTTGATGTAGTGCTTGGTTCTTTTGATAGTGGAAAAGGAGTCACATTTGTATTGTTTTTTTCATTTACATTTTGTCACTTTAGTTTTTACAAGAGATTTTATATACCTTCCTTTTATGTGTTTGTTAAAATTCCTAAATGTAAATGAGACGTAGTCATTGTGTAAATGTAAATACGATGCTTCTATTATGGCATTGTGGTTTGATATAAAGATCTGGGATGGAGCTCTAAATAGGGACTCAGTATGTTTGAACCCTGAAAATGTGATCGTTTTGCATAAAATGGACCAATTGGAGAACCAAATTGACTTGAATACAAGAGTTGGCCTTTCTTCCTACTAAGTATTTGAGTCTCTCTTCTTCTTACTAGGTTTTTTTTTCCAATTGTTTAATTCATTAATCAAGCATCTTGTGTGCATAAAAGATATTATGAGGTGGTTCTACTTCCAGCTTAAAGAAATGAAATCTCTACTTCCAATATCATAAACATGTCCAATTATGTAAACAAATTAAATCATAGACTGTTTAAAATTAGTAAATTATGTACCATTTGTGTGTAGTTTAAATAGGTATGTTACAAATAGGGGTAAATGGGTTGGTTATAATTAGGGGTAAAATGGGAAGAGATGAATTATTTATATATTGGTTTTAATGTGTTTAACAAATTTAGATAAATGGGTTATTTGTGAGATGAAAAATATGGAAATAAATGTGCAGGGAATCAAGAAAAGATGCAACATGTAAAAAAATGAGTAATTTCTTTATAAAACAATGAAAGAAAGATGATAATTTGTTTGAGTCATTTCATAAAAAACGGACTGGTTTTTTATAAATGTTTTGTTAATATACATTTCTCAGTCATTTAAAACCATCAACTTTATTAAACATTTTTAGTACATCGGTACATCTAATATCTTCTTTATGGTTTTTGCTTTCAGCTTTTAGTTATTTTATATTTATTTGTTAATTTAGGAAATATTGAAAATGAATAAAGATTTCAAAGTAAATTAGTTATTTTATACTATTTATTTGTTAACACAATCTCAACGAAAACGAAAACAACTATGCAGTGTATATGTTCACTGGTACTAATTGTGAAAATTATTATTAATATTATTAGATGATGAATAAGTGGCATATTTAATTTAAATTTATTTATTGTTTTAATGTAATTATAAAAACAATCCATAAATTTATTTCATATTTTTCACATGATTGTTAATAAAAGTATTTACATACTTCGATCGGTATATTTTCCATATAGATACGAAAGAATTTTTCTAATTTAAAAAATATTCTATAACATAAAATTGATTTGTCATATTTGTTTAACCATGTCTTAAAATGTCATTCTATGTATTTCCTTTTACCACTCATTAATTATGAATTTATATCGGTATGTTAATTTTTTTATAACATTTTTTATTTATTAATTGAAAAACACATTATATTCTTATAACATCTTTTATTTTTTAATTATAAAACACATTTGATTCTAAATTTTTATTTGTAATTTATTATATGTTTTCATTTATGTCTATCAATTTAAAATTTTCGTATAATAATTGTATTTCCATGACTGTGGTTGTTTTTTTTATACTATTCAAATTTATATTTCCCTATAAAATATCATCATTTTTATTTATTAATTTACACATAAAGAATGTCTATTCAAAACATTTTACATATTAATTTGAATCAATTTTTATAAAGTTAATTTGACATATCTAAATTAATAACTGCTTCAAAATAATTGATTAATGATTATGATTTTGAACTATGAATATTCGTTTAATTTGTTAACCGTGGTTTCCACGGTTATAACCTAGTGTTCAAATATATTTAAATTATAGCCCTATACTTTTGTACGTGAGGATAATGATATCGCATAATTTATATAAAAACCATGTTAATGCCTGGAGGAAATCCCACCCTAATTTCCTAGAACCGTAATTGAAACAATTGGTTTTTGAAATGTTGGAACCAAAATCACAATTGGGTACACTGGTTTCTAAGATATTTTTAGCAACATTTTTTTTCCAATTATGAGACATGGACTATACATGACGACGTGAGTTGTTTTTTTTTTTTTTTTTTTTTTTTTTTTTTTTTTTTCAGAACTACAACTTTTATGTATCTTTCTTCACAAAAATTGAGAAGTTTAAACTTTTAATGCAAAAAATAAACAAAAATTGCAAATAACACTAACAAATTTCATCTGCTGCCTATAAATCTCAAAAGAAAATATACATTTTTACTATCTTTTTCATTTTTGTATGAAAATAAATTCTTGTAACCAATGTTAAGGGCACGTGGTAGGCACATGATAGGCACGTGATTGTTAGAAAGAAATGAAACAACCCACAACAACTTACATTTGTTTAATATATATTCAGAACATATGTTTTGATATGAGTTTGATAATTACTAAAGAAATTTTGTACAATATCTTTTGATAATTCGTACATACTCGCTTGATGGTTATAAGAAAAGGTTTTATAGATCAGAACCAATATTATTAATATTTTATGATTATGATAAACGCCAATAGATAATATATAAATTTTACGGAATATATGTGTGCCATGCACATGATTTAAAAATTAAAACTATTTTTGTTCTCAAGATCAGAAGAAGGAGCAATGCAGAATAACTAAGCATGACAAGGAGAGGATAGCTAGACTTTCAGTCCCGGGCCAGTCCCGGATCGGCCTCCCCGACAAACCTATTGCAGTCTGGGTCGACCTAGGCATGCAAAAACCGGTTTTTTTTCTGAACCGGACCGGTTCAGAAAACCGGTTCGGTTCCGGTCAACGTAGTCAAAACCGGTTCACCCCCAAACCGGTTCGGTTCCAAACCGGTTCTGCCCCAAAAATATCCGAACATATGTAAACCGGTTCGGTTTAATAGAAACCGGTTCAGCAAAAACCGGTTCAAAAAACCGGTTCAAAAACAGGTTCAAAAACCGGTCCAAAAACGGTTCAAAACCGGTTCGACGCAAATAAGCTTTTCTAATTTTTTTTTGTTTTTGGGCTAATAAGTGTAAAATAGGAATGGTTTTTTTTTTGTTTAGAGTATAAAGCACTAGATTGTCTTGAACCAAAAAAAAAAATTGACTTCACAGTAGGTGGTTTGGGGGACTGGGAAGGCAAAGGCTTATAAGCCTTACATATATACATACACATACACGTCCATATGGACCATATTGCCAAAAGGTTTTTTTTTTTTTTTTTTTTTTTCTTGTTCAATAATATACATATCTTTTCATGTATTAACTTTTTTTTTGGTTTTAAATTTTATGTTTGTGTATATGTAGAAAAACATAATGTATGTAAAAAATTGTTCAACTTGAATCAACACATTTTTTGGAGCAATTTTCAATCTTTTTTTTCATTTTTTTTTTCGTTTTTTTTTATATTAGAAATACATAATACAACTTCAAACATAAAAACACAAAACATCCAAATATAAAACATTGTTGTCGTCATACTAATACATCTTCAGAAAGGGAACATTGTTGTCGTCGTAGTCTTCATTCCAAGTCCGTAGTCATTGTATTTATTCGTCATCCGCCATGTCGTTGCACAATCCTCTCTCATACTCGAGCTCTTCTAGGGTGAGTGGCACCGACATTCCCATTGCTACTTCTTCCTCATGTACTCGTGCTTCGGCATGCAACGATGTGCCTTTTAGTGCTTCAACATCTTGTATCCGTTCCACACCATCAAGGTAGCATTTCAAGCAAATGCACACTTCCACCGACAAAGGGGTGAGTTTTGTTCTTCTTGGTGATATAACCCTACCACTAACAGAAAAAGCCGATTCCAAAGCTACCGTAGAAGCTTGGGAGCTTAGTAGATCACGGGCCATAGCGACTAGAATCGGAAATTGGGTTTCCTTTCCTTTCCACCAAGCCAAAATATCAAAATTTTCAAACTCTTGAATACTCATTTGAGACAAGAAATCGGAACCAATGTACCTTCCGAGCTCGCTACTAGGGGTGTTAGACCGAGCTCGTTTGGAATTTTCATTCCTCAAAGTATTATAAAGCCTAATTGTTTCGTTATTTTGGTGAGAAGTGGATCCGGATGCCCCCGTATTTTGCATCATGTCATGAATGTTTGTTGAACCATATTTTGTTAAATAAACTTCAAACAAATTTTGAAAAACTTTGTTAAATTTTGAAACTTCCTTTGATGCATAATCAATGTCATCATCCAATAAACCCAAATCGTAACAAATATTTTCAATTAAAGTCTCAACCCCCCCAACATTTAGAGCCGGATTCAAAGCGGCGGAACAAGTAATAATGGGAGGCATTTCTTGAAAATATTTTTTTAACTTTGCTTTCATCGGTTTCATCATATTAGCAAACATTGCGCTCCTCATTTCAAACTCATTTATTTTCGCACTCATTAAAAAAATTTGGTTTAAAACTAAACAACTTGTAGGGTAATAAACCCCCGATAAATAAGTAGTTGCTTTTTTAAAAACATCAAGCATGTCCGTAACAAGTTTGATAGTATCCCAACTTGATTCCGGATAAGCCGTAACCTTGTTACGGTCTGCAAGGTTGTCATGAAACATTTTTAAAGTATCTTTTTGACGTAAGGCACATTCAAACATTTTGCAAGTGGAGTTCCATCGGGTATTATTTTCCCAATTCGGACCTAAAAAGAGGGCATTCGCATCGACACAAAATTGCATATAATTATGATATCGAGCGTTACTTGAACTAAAAATATCTTTTAGCATGTCTTTGAAACCATCTTTTATAGTTTCAATGCTAGTTAGTCCATCTTGCACAACCAAATTAATGATTTGTGCAACACATCGACTATGAAAAAAAACACCATCGCAAATTGGTTTATATTTTAGTTTTAGTTGTCCAACCGCGACGGTGTTGTTTGAAGCATTATCAAAAGATATAGAAAAAATCTTTCCTTCAAGTTTATAAGTTTTGATCACACAATCTAAAATTTTAAATAAATTTCTACCGGTGTGCGGGTACTCAAACAATTCAAACGTAATCGTACGCTTCATCATTACCCAATTAGTTGGATTAATCCAATGAGCGGTAACACAAAGGTACGCATCCGGTGAACCGTGAGGAGCCGTCCAAACATCACAAGTTAAATTCACACCGGTTTCTAAAGATTGAAATCCTAAAATCAATTCATTTTTTGCAAGTTTCCACATTTCAATACAATCACGTCTAATAGAAGTACGACTCACATGGCAATATCGTGGTTGGAGAGTATCTTGGATGAGTGAAGTCAAACGTTTGTTGTCGAAGTGGTCAAAAGGCAAGCATTCTTGAATCACGAACTTCGCCATCCTATCCCGAACTTTAGCCAAATCGTAACTCCACAATGTTGCATCATTCGCCATTGTTGTTTGATTATGACCCGACCCAAATTTCACCGCGGGGCATCTTTTGGTCATATGAGTTTTCAATGTCGAATTCTCTTCTTCACTAAAAAAAGCACCACATTTCTTGCATCGCGCCTTTTTTAGACCATTCGACATTACACACAAATCATAGTTGCACCAAATAGCCGGATTTCTATTTGTTTCTTTGATGTTAACAACGGTAAGAGTGTTTGATGAATCTCCAATACCAACGGAAGCCGAATCCATTGTTTGAATTAAGAGCGTTTTTTGAAGTAAGAGATGTTTTTTGAGGTTTGGTTAACCCAAAACATCTAATAGCTATTTATACTATCAAATATTGGGGAATATGGCCAAAAGGGACCAAAAATCGGGTGTCTAACAGCCATAAACGGCTATATAGCCGTTAGAATAAGACAAAAAAACGGGCATATGCAAAACCGGTTCAAAACCGGATCAAAAAACCGGTTCATACTAAACCGGTTCGAAACCGGTCTCAACGGTAACTACAGCGAATCGGTATTGGTCCGGCGGTTCGGTTCAAGTGCGGTTCGGTTCAGGGCTGAACCGGTTCGGGGGTAAACCGGTTTCCGGTTCACTGACCGGTTCGGTTTGTGAACCGGTTTTTTTGGTCACGTCTAGGTCGACCCCAGATTGGTCTTCCGCTTTTTGCCCACCATTTATAAATCACCTAATTCCAACCTAACTCGGTCATTTATCAAATCAACCAATTTCCCTCTTACAACCTACCTAACACAACTCTTTATGAATACGAACAAAAAAATCGAAACGGAAAAATGAACGAATAGATAGCTAGACGAGATTGGTCTAGAACCATGGCCGATCCCAAGGTAATTCATGCCCGATGTGAAAAAAACAAAATAAATGCTTCATGCATGTTTATACTATACAACTACAAAAAACCATTTATTATGTCGTAAAACTATAGTTTCTCAATGTACGAAGCAAACATGTAATACAACCCTTTTATTTTAACATATACCATATTCATACAAACTTATTGAGAATAAGAATGTCCAAGATCACAAAAAACTTTCTTCTTCACCAATCACCAACATTATCTCACTCATTAATCAATGCTCACCAATAGCTATAGACAATAGACAACAGACCTTTTATTTAAGGCTTTTAAAAGTTACCAAACCAGACTTAGGTCCCGTTTAATAGTTTCTGTTCGGGAAAGTGCTGTCTGGGAAAGTGCTGTATAAGAAAGTTTTCTGATTGGGAAAGAAACCATGTTGTTTGATTGTACATTTGATTAACTGTGCTGAATAATGAAAAATGACAATATTACCTTACTATTCTATATTGTGATGGATGAAGTTGCTGAATAATTATACAAAACATATAAATTGTCACACAAAAACAAAATTACACAATAATCATCTAAAATCCAAATAGAATGTCGATTAAGTTGTTTTTTAATTTATTGTTTTTCAAGTTGATGTTACATTGTTATTCTTTCTAGCAATTTTTATTTTTTTATAACTCAACGTGTGAATCTTGACCCGGTTTATATCCAATAGTGGTGAGATGGATGAAATTTTTTAAAATATATTAGGATGATGATGGTGTTGTCTAAAAAAAATTAATACATAAATATTATATATTAAAAATAATATTTATTAATATATAATAATCCCAATAAAAAAGTAATAATTCAATAAAAAAAGAAATTAAAAAAACATTTAAAAGAAATTAATAATCCAAAAAAGAAACATACAGGGTTTGGGACACAATTGTTTTTCCAGCCTATTCAGCCAGAAAGATATGGTTTTGGAGCTTTCTGGGAAAGATATGTCTTACCGGGAAAGACCTATTTTTTTGTGCATATCAAACAGTCTTTCCGGTCCATTCAGCCAGAAAGATCTGTTTGGATCTGAAAAGATGTCTATCAAACGGGGCCTTATGTTACGTTGGTCTTGGGGGCGATTAAATTGAAGCATGTCGCACCAAGAGGGCCAAGAAGTGGCACTGGAAACTGGGTGACCACTAGTGAGACCGGTGACTGAAGAGAGGAAGCTGCTAAAACCAATTTCACAATCGAATTCCCAATACATGTCTTCAAAAAACTTTAAAAACAGAATACGAAAGCTGTAATATTACATTTAAAGGCCATGTACAATTTATAAACTTTTGGCCCAAAAATCTTTAAATTCAAAAATTAGACAAATATATACCAAAATCAACCTAGCTTGGCAAGTGAAATACATAATATAATACCAAGTTATGATTGTAGTTCCAAAAACTCAAATATTAAAAACAAATGATGAACAATTACTGAGTTATCTAACAAAGAAAAACAGTTAATTTCAATATTAGTATCAAGTACAAAAACAGTAAAGCACAATATTTGTATAGTTCATATCAAGTTATCCAATTATAAAGAAAGTACGACACAAATAATGAACAACTAAACATCAGGTAGTTTAATATATATTGTTCTACAACTCTTTTATCTTTTTCTGAAAGTAAATTTTGTAATTTAATATGGTTCTTAATGAACTCTTTCTTTATGATGATAATATCCATAGTTTATTGGCCATTTCAAAATTAGTTTGGAACCTCTGTTAGAGAGGCAAAACACATGCTCAATTATATTAAATAAATCTATTAATGAAAAAAAAAGCAAAAGATTCCATGGGGTTGAAAGTGCTACATCCATGACATTTTTGCAAGGCGATTTTTTTCATTTGTTTAACCGTTTTATATTGGGATAATGACTTAAAAGGGTAATATATTTTTCGATTTGTACATATTTGGTCACTGAGTTTTTTTTCCGTCCACATTTACCCCTTCAACTTGTTAAACTGTACACATTCAGTCCTTATGACCGATTACTCTATGTTAGCCGGGAAAAATGACTTAACAGGGTAATATATTTTTCATTCTGTACACATTTAGTCCTTAATATTTTTGTACATATTTAGTCCTTAACATTTTTAATTGTTTCAAAATAAGTCTTTTTTTTTTGTACTCATTCAATACTTATGAATGATTTCTTTAGATTTTTCTCACGATATCTTACGTGAGACCAGTGTTGTAAAAATCGGTCTAGGCGGCCGATTTATCGGCGCCTAAGCGCTTGGCGGCCTGCAACCGCCTACGAATAGGTGTTAGAGGGTTAATTAATCGGCCCTGGTCAATATCGGTCAAAACCGGTCCAATTCGGTCCAAATCGAACCAATTAGCCTACGTTGAGTGATTTCTACGTTGAGCGATTTCTACAACCTTGCGTGGGACAATCATTGATGAGGTGTTTGAGGTTGTTGATGCTTATGTCCAAGACTGCTTGGTTGCGTAGGTCTTATGGTTTGGCTTAAGTCTTGTATTATGAACGTTGTAACTTCTTCATACGATATCAAATTTTAACGATCTTTATATCCACGTGTTCATTTTTTCATTAAGATTACTCCCGTTAAAATGTAATATATTTTTACTTACGATTTTATAAAAAAAAACATCCATACATGTATTCATAAAAAACGTATGGACAGGGGCGGACGCATGAATACATAGTAGGTGTTGCGAAAATGAAATAGGTGTTGCTGATACATGAAAATAGGTATAAACGAAAAAAAATTGATAATTTTTCCACCGCGGACAGTAAAAATAGGTGTTGCCGGTGCAACACCGGGGCCGGGCTAAATCCGCCCCTGCGTATGGATATAAAAAACGTAAGTAAAAATATATATATTTTTTAATGAGAGTAATCTAAATGAAAGTTGTAGTAGACTAAAATACGAACGCATGGATATAAAGATCATTCACATGAATATAAAGATCGTTAAAATTCGAGATTGTATGAAGAAGTTATGACGTTCAGAATACATAACCTAAGCAAACAAGTAGTCGAGATCGCGATGGACATAAGCATCAAAAAGCCCAAACACCTCATTAATGAATGCCCCACGTAATATTTCGTGAGAAAAACCTAAAGAAATCATTCATAAGTACGAAATGAGTACAAAAACAAAAATGACTTATTTTGCAAAAAAAATATTAAGGACTAAATGTGTACAGACATATTAACTATTAAAGACTAAATGTGTACAAAATGAAAAATATATTACCCTATTAAGTCATTTTTACCGGCTAACCTGGAGTAGCCGGTCATAAGGACTGAATGTGTACAGTTTAACAAGTTGAAGGGGTATATGTGGACGAAAAAAAAAACTCAGTGACCAAATGTATACAAATCGAAAAATACATTACCCTTTTAAGTCATTATCCATTTTATATTTTTTTGCATTAAATTTCTTATTTGTTTTTCTGGAATTTTGTTTCATATTTATTTTTGCGATTTCTTCTCACCCCATATTGGTAAATTTGGGCCATCTATGATTTTGGGCCCAGTTCCACCGGTTACACTAACTAAACATACTTATGACCAGACCGGGCCTGATATATTACTATATAAACCGGACGTGTAGTTGCAATTTGCAAAGTAAATGCGACGTCGACACGTAACTAATCAAATGAAGAATATCAAGATTTGGAAAGTTAAAAGTTGGTAGAAAGAAAGGAAAATTAAAAACATTGTGGTATTATATTATATGCCCCAATCAGTAACGGAATTTTTTAAATAAATGTATAATAATAGCAATAATAAAGGCACAAAAAAGACAGGTGTGTGGTGGTATAATAAAGTCTTCACCATTTATTTTCGGTGGGGAAGGTAGCTCAAAATGGTCTTAATTTAACCAATATTATATATATTTAAATGTTATACGACCTTACTCATTTATATTAATATTGTTAAGATCGTGATGGATTGTATGGTTTTACGATTGTACAATCAAAAAGGACCCCAAAAAGTAAGTACGATCGTTCTTAAGATCGCAACTAATATCATAAAATTGTATTTAATATAAGAAAACATTTTAAATATTCATATCTTAATAAGAAAACCTAATATAATTGATATCTAGGTTTTATCCTTTTTGGCTTTTTTATTTAATAAAACATTTTTACCTTTCAAGATCACGATCACAAGATGTGATCGGGAATAAATATTTTTACTACCATGACTAGTTTGTTTGTTTTTTGTGTATTAGTTGTAATTAGATATTAACTATAAGTCAAACTCACAAAAAAGATTTAAACTTCAACATCAAATTTAAACAATCATAAGTCAAAATTTCCAAGACAAAACTTCATAAATGGTCATTGTGGTATCCCAAAATCTTAAGTTAGTCCCTAAACTCAAAAAACCTCATAGATGGTCCCTGTGGTTTCAAAACTTCTAACAAACAGTCCCTTAGCCACATAAAAAGACTAATATGCCCTTTCTATTCTTTTTAGAATTAATTTTACCTAATCCTAATTAAGAAAAATAGAAAGACAAAATAAATAATTCATTGGGCCCACCTGCTCTCTCTCTCTCTCTCTCTCTCTCTCTCTAAACATAAAAAAAACGCACATCGTCTTCTTCATCTGTTTGGAGATTTGGAGGAACGAACGAATCAGAAGCGATGAGAAGTTAAGATGGTGGTCATTTAAATCGCGAGGAGGGACAGAGTAGTCGATCTCCGGCGACCCTCTGAGGCTTTAACTTGCATCATCTCTGGTTGAGAGCTAAGGGAACGGGTCTCCGTCTTCGTCTGTTCGGAGAAGCTGAAATCACGAATGGAAGGCTGCGATCAGGAAGCTCCGATGGTGGAGTGTGGTTCTGCAGTAGTTAAGCAGTCACAGGGGGGAAAGGCGGAGGCGGCTATAATGGTGGAAGAGGGAAGAGCATCTGGTTTTTCCGATGAGCTCCTTCTCGGCTGATAGCTCACTCGTCGGAGTTGTGGCTTCAAATCACCAACAGTAGGCGGAGAGAGGAGGTGACGGAGAACCAAGTGAGGATGGTTGGGGAGTTGTAACAGCTCGCTAGTTTATCGGTTCTTTTTCCTCTCACTTCATCGAAGCCAAATCGAGGACCACTGCAAACGAGGGGATGTTTTGAGTTGTTGATCGATAAGGAAGAATGAGGGAGGAAGGAGAGAAACTAAAACAGGGGCGGTAACCTTGGTTCGCCGGATTCTTTCCTCACGAACACCCCCACCTGCTGTTGTTTTCCATTCTTGCTTCTCCCTTCTCGATCAGACGAGGATCGAAGAACCTCCCTCGATTTCTGCCTTCGCTCGATTTCTGCTGGTGTTATTGTTGTTAGGATTGATTGTCGGAGCAGGAGAGGGAAAATGAGGGTTGTTGGTTGACAAACGATGGCCAACAGTGGTGATTCACATTGGATACCGGTGGTTCTATGGCGGAGTAGTGGTGAAGCAGTGGTGGTGTATCAAAATCAAGAGGCTTGGGCTATGAACTGATGTAAATGAAGTGCCCGTTTTTTTATCAGTCAAAGGGTGTTGGGGATTGAGTAGAAGAAGATGACAAAGACTTTCGAGAGAGAGAGAGAGAGAGAGAGAGAAGGTGGGCCCAATGAATTATTTATTTTGTTTTTCTATTTTTTTAAATAGAATTAGGTAAAATTAATTTTAAAAAGAAATAGAAAGGGCATATTAGTCTTTTTATGTGGCTAAGGGACTGTTTATTAAAAGTTTTGAAACCATAGGGACCATCTATGAGGTTTTTTGAATTTAAGGACTAAACTTCAGATTTTGGGATACCACAGGGACCATTTATGATGTCAATTTCCAATATTAAAGAAGGAAAATCTTCAGAAACGGTCCATTTGGTTTTCAAAAAGTCGAGTTGAATCATTAACTATTTTTGTCTTCATGGATGATACTTATGCTTTGAAAACTTTTAATGGATGATCCTTTTATCAAATTGAGGACAGTTAACGGCTCCAATTTGACAGATTCACCAAAAGGGCCATCAATTAAAAGTTTTTAAACCATAAGGATCTATCGGTAAAGACAAAAAAAAAAAAAAATTAAACTTGATTTTTTTGGAAACCACATGAACATGAAGATTTTCCATTAAAGAATAAAAATATTCAAAACAAGAAAAATTCATAAACATATATAGAATTAGGTGTTAATTTAGAATAACATTAGACTTGCTAGTTAAAAAAAATATTACAAATGATACTTAGAGTGAAATAAATATAAAGTTTCGATTAACATAAAAATAAAAAAGCCACGGTGGAAAGAATAAAACCTATACATTAGTTATATTATCCTTTTTTATTAAGATATGACTATATTTAATATGTTTTTTTTCGATTAAATGCGAGTTCAATTAAAAGTAAAGTTAAATATTAATTTATTTATTCTTTTAAATTTTTTCTAATATATAAATATTAATAATGATCCTACTTCGTATTCTTATGATTATACTAATGGTCTTACGATCTTATCACTGTTAAGATCGGTATTGATTTGTGTGGTACGATCATAAGATTCTACGATATTGTTAACTTTGTGAATGTCAATAAGATTTGATCTGATATACATGTAATTCTACATGTTATTCAAATCAAACATAAGATACTTTTTAGTTTATGATTGACTAACATTCAAATTATACTTAAATTTATTCATATTTAATGATCCGTTGACAATAATGAATTGGCCGACAATGGAGATAGATACGCAAGGCCTGTTTGCCTATCTATTGCCAGTGATTACATATGTTTGATTTGTAGAAATAATATGTTAGAAATTGAGTAGGGTTTATGGTGGAGATCTGGATACCCCTTGGATCGTGTAAACACTTTCCGATCTGATATTTCTATCCTATGTCCGAGTTACAAGAAACTCAGCCTA
Organism: Lactuca virosa; assembly: GCF_052849685.1. Lineage (NCBI taxonomy): Eukaryota > Viridiplantae > Streptophyta > Magnoliopsida > Asterales > Asteraceae > Lactuca > Lactuca virosa. The sequence continues at coordinate 294,949,171 of NC_136427.1, read as the reverse complement.
GGATAATCCCAAGGGGACACTCTAGGCATAGAAAACGTAAGCCAAATTGCTAGAAAATTCTAAGTTTGTATGAAGAAAAACAAGAGCTAAAAGGATTATCCTTCTCCACAAAAAGAGAGTCGTTTATATAGAAAACGCTAAGTAGGATTTCGTTTTAGGGTTGGCCGTCATGAGTTTCTTTGGAAACAAGTCAAGGGAATTCAGAGTTAATGAGGAAATCAATGGTTTCCAAAACTGACGATCTTAGTCAGTTTTACCATAATCACCCTCAAGAATTCGGTTTTTCCACTATGTACCCCAGCCAGGGGCTCTGCCCCTTGGACCCCGCTAGAGGCGCTGCCCCTAGACTCCGCCAAAGGGGCACTGCCCCCGGACCCCCGACTTGTCGTTGAACCAACTTCTATTTCGATCTTATACATGCGTGCACTCTGCACATACCCAAACATATATTAGAGTACAAATTATGAAGGCCCTTAGCTTACATGTAAGTTCCAATTACACAAAATGTCATGGTGACACTAAAATCACCAACATAATATTACAGAAATGTACGAAAACAAACAAGAAAATAGAAAAGGTTAAGGCACGTGTTTAACATATTGTCCATAAAACAAAATTTTCCGCTACCGGGTGTTTGTTTCCCAGGATACAACAACTAGAACTGGTTCTTCTAAACCACTCGAGCCCTCAATAATCAGAATACAACAGCTAGAAGTGGTTCTTCTAGACCACCCAAACCCTCAATAAGTCTGAATTTTACTTAGATACAAGAAGAAAAAAGAAGATGAAGTGGAGAAGAAAAGAGTTTCATTGCACTTTATGGTGTCTTCCAAATGGTTGTATTTATACTACAACCCATAACCAACAAAACAATTAAATTGTTATTAGAACACAATTCATAATCGACATTATATTTAATATCGTTTTTAATTACAATTTGTAACTGAAAATTAAACAACAATTTTCGATTATACACCATTTAACCCCTCAACTTTGGTGATTAGTTTCAATTTACCAATTATTTTTCCAAAAATGCCCCACATGAATTGAAATTGATCATACATTTCCAAGCTACTTAGATAAAATCCTACAGTTGAATCATACATAGGATAGGTAGATGCTACCCTTTCAACCCAATAAGTCTGTTTCAACCGAAAGGGTATGTTTCAACCCAACATGTTTGTTTCAACCGAACGAAACATGTAAGCATACAAGCAACAAGCAACAAGCAAAACCCTACTAGTCTTGCTAAGCATACTATCATATCATAGCAACTATATCATACGTAACATAGTGAAAAGACTCACCTGAAGTAACAACTACAATCTCAGTATTCTAGAAGTCTAATAAGCTACCACGAACCACCAAGAAATCGCATAGAAGGTTCTAACTCACCCTAAAGCTCAATTCTAACAAGTTTAACCAAAAATCTATAACACTCATAAAAATCATGCCAATTTTAAACTTTTTAAAACATTTCAATACCAATGATTATTACAAAACGTGTTTTTAGAATATTATAATGTTAGAGTATCCCAGAATCAAATCATAAAATCATGAAATATGAGGAGCTGTACGATCACGCCTTCGCCTTCCCGTGATCATCAGAAACACCTGAAACAATAATCGATAAATGTAAGCTCGAAGGCTTAGTGAGTTATCCCAAAATACCAACGCCATGCGATCATAATCATAACATATAAACAAACACAACATGCATAATGAGCCATCAGTCTGACTGGACCGCCCACACCGGGCCGTCAGTCTATCTGGACCGCTCTCCGAGCCTTCGGCACGTCTGGACCGCCTCTCAGGGCCTTCTGCCTATCCGGACCGCTCATCGGGCCTTCGGCCTGACTATATGCCCTCCCGGGTCTGCAGTCTATCTGGTCCGCCCTGGGTATCTTGGCCTACAACACAAAGTAGGACCTGCCTCAATCCAATCCCCCAAACCAACAAACGTGTGCACATAAATATCATACGCTAGCATGCAAGTACAGATAGTCATACAGATCTAACAGATCACTAATATGGCAACCATCCTATAACCAAGATATCGATCTAACCGATCAATAACATAACAACCATCCTATAACCAGGATACCGATCTAACCAATCAATAACATAACAACCATCCTAAAACCAGGATACCGATCTAATAGATCCCTAACATAGCAAACATCCTATAAAACAAGATACCGACCTACCAGGTTACTAAGCATATCACCATCCTAACTATCAGGATGTAAATCAATAAGCATATCATGCAATAAACCCGGATACAAATCCGATAAGGGCCGACATTGGTGCCTTAGACCCTGTTGATATAGTGAGGAGAACTCACCTCACAAGTGTCGAACGGTAACTATAAGATCAACTCCCGAATCATTGTCACGAACCCCACCACCTATAACCACCATAGGACTAAGTCCATCAGAATCCCAATTTACAAAAATGCCCTCAAAAGTCCAACTGGTCAACCCTTGGTCAAAGTCAAAGTCAAAGTCAAAGGTCAAAGTCAACGTTCCATGTTGACCCGACTCGTCGAGTGCAGCTAGCAACTCGCCGAGTTCTTCAAGAACTCAGAAAGTCATAAAACCCTTACTGACTCGTCGAGTTTCCAACCAACTCGTCGAGTCCATGCGTGTCTAGAAGTCGGGGAAAACCCTTACTGACTCGTCGAGTCCCCTTACTGACTCGTCGAGTCCATGCAGAACCCAACCACAGTGAATCTTCATCGGACTCGCCGAGTCGTCTATGCGACTCGTCAAGTTCATGCATTCCACTTCTTATACAATTGTTTTTAAGCTACTCCAAAGCTCCAATTGGTAGATCTAGTCTCCTAGGGCCTAGTTACCACGTAAAGTTGCAAACTTTACGTGCATGCAAGGTCTTAAGAACCAAAACTAGGCTAAAGAAGAAGCTTAAGGCAAGGAGAAGGCCATGGATTGACAAAGACTAGAACTTTGTGACAATAAAGGGTTAAAGGAGTCCAGATCTGAAGTTACAACCTCAGATCTTGCCCCAAATCCGGAAATACCACAACAATATGCTAAAAAGGGTTCTAAACCCATGTATGAAGAGATCTAGCTAATGGAGAGATAAGGTAACGACTTGTTACCTTCAAAGTAGGGATGAAAGTGGGTCCAAACCCGGACCGGATGGACCCGGACCCGGAAAACCAAGAACCGATTAACGTGATTTTTTAGAACCGGAAACCGGACCGGTATATAGGAACCGGTTCCGGTTCGGTTCCGGGTACGGTACCGGGTAAAGTGGGTCTAGAACCGGAAAACCCGGAAACATCAAAGTTGGTTGGTTGGAACCGGATAAAGTGGGTTTAGAACCGGAAAACCTGGAAAAACCGGAGTTTTTTGGTAATTACTTACTACTTAGTGGGTTGAACTTTGAAAATTTTCAATTTGATATCCCGACTTTGGGGGACTGTAACTCATTGAATATGAAACCAAAATTAACAAAATTATAGTCTAAAATCATTTACAAACTCTAGACTACACTTTGGAAAAAACCGCATGTTAATCCGACTTTAAACGAATGAGAGATGCATGTGTTAACATTTTCACAGATTACAAACTACAAAAACAAAAAGCTGAAAAGTTGAAAATTTTCAGTTTTTATATCTTGACTTCGGGGGACTGTAAATCATTGAATATTAAATCAAAAATGACAAAATTATAGTCTAAGCTCATGTACAAACTGTAAACTACATGTTGGAAAAAACCACATGTCAATCCGACTTCAAACGAATTAGATATGCATGTTTTAAAACTTTCACCGCATACAAAAAAACTGAAAAACTAAAAACTTCCAGCTTTGATATCTCGACTTTGGGGGACTGTAAGTCAATGAATATTAAACTAAAAATGGCAAATTTATAGTCTAAAATCATGTACAAACTCTAAACTACATGTTGGAAAAAACCGCATGTCAATCGGAGTTGAAACGAATGAGATATGCATATTTTAAACGTTTCATAAAAACCGGTTTCGGCCCTAAAAGTGGTTCCGGTTCCTAACATCGGTTCCTGTTTTTAGACCATCCTACAGGTCAAGCACCTCTCAACATACAAAGCGATCTCTCGCTTCATGCACGGCCACCAGTAACTCAATCGTAAGTCCTGATACATCTTGGTGGCCCCCAGGTGAATAGAGAAGCGGGACTTATGAGCCTCCTCCATTATAGTCTGTCTGAACCCACCAGACATCGGAACCCAGACCCGACCGCAACGGGTTAATAATCCCCGGCTATCCTGAACAAACAGGGTGTTCTCACCCCTAATCCTCTCAAGCTTCCAGTTCTCCTGACGCATACCCTTTGCCTGGGCTTTCATGATCAAGCCACAAGTGGAGAATCCACTGAAATCCTCATTCACGTCACTGGAGTAGAAGATCCAGCTGACTTGCGGCTCAGAGCGTCCACAACCACGTTCGCTTTACCTGGGTGGTAAAGGATCTCACAGTCGTAGTCCTTGACTACATCCAACCATCTGCATTGTCTCGTGTTCAGGTTCGGATGATCCATGATGTGTCTCAGGCTTTTGTGGTCCGTATAGATAGTACAACGGACCCCATAGAGGTAATGTCTCCACATCTTGAGAGCGAATACCACCGCTCCCAACTCCAGATCATGAGTAGGGTATCTCGTCTCATGCGGCTTCAACTGTCGTGATGCTTAGGCTATCACCCGTCCTCTCTGCATGAGGACCGCTCCCAGTCCCGTGATGGATGCATCACAGAAAACTGATGGGTTTTGAGCATTCTAACACTTCCTAAGTGTACATGCAACCCTAATAACCTTGGATCTATGTTTGTCTAATAATCATGCAAAGTTGAATTCCAAGGTTATATTCCTATCTAGCATACATGGGGAACATTTTTAACTTGAATGAAAGATAGAATAACTTACCTTGTTGTTGATTATGATCCTTGAAACCTTGTGAGCCTAGCACCCCAAGTGTGATGCCTCAAATGCTTCACACAACACCAAATGCAAAGGAGTAAACTTTGAGAGAGTCTTACACTTGCAAAATCGGCTCTAGCCCTCTTGTTTCTTAGTGTCGCCGATTTTGGTGGAGAATGGGTTTCTTATATAGTGTTGACACATCTAGGGTTACACCATGTAAACCCTAATGTGTCATGACTCTTCATTTCCATGACCCATGGGTTTATAACTCCCATGGAGCATCCATGGAGCATCCTATGGGTGGAACCCAACTTGATAATCCATGGAGCCTCTTAGCCCATATATAAGATATGGAAGATTTACATAATCTACCCATATATTTAATTAGTTATCTTTTGATCACTTAATTAATTCTAAATTAATTCTTGATCAAACTAATTAAATAATATTATTAATATATTAGAACTTATAATATATTAATAAACCATAAGTGTTATTTCTCTCATTTTAGTTTATCCAATTGCATGGTGCCATGCAACCCAAATGGACCATGCCGGGTCGGGTCAAGTACATACCAGAAATAGTTATGGACTTATACACCTTATCCAACAGTCTCCCACTTGGATAAGTCTAATAACTATAACTGCAATACTTCAGGAACCGATCGGCAATCGTAGCTCTTTCAAGGTCTCTCGGAACTGAGAAGATGATGATACGCCATTTAAGATAAGTGATCATATAATCCTCTGTTCTAGATATCAGCCGGACAAATACATCGAACAATGTCTTACTTATTGTCCAGCAGTTTGTTTCCCGATTTCCGATTTGTTTGACAAAGAACTTAATTGAACACATCAACTTAGTTCTGACCGGGCCCGGTACATAGGTCAAAACAAAATCATCGAGGGGCCCAGATATCAGCTTCTAATCCAAGAAGGAACAGATAAACTTCGACTCATATGTTTGTTCTACCACTCATTGAATTATACACAAAAGCACGTTTTATAACATCGAGTTACCAATGCGTTTTCGTACAATCAATGCATAACCAACTCATAAGTAACAAATCATATATCTAGGTTTGAAGACTTATATGATATTACCGTCTCACGATCACTCGAGATAAATTCCATGAAGTGATTCCAGTGAGCGTGGGTTGAGTCCAATGCTCAGAACTTATGAGCACTCATGAGTGTTGTAGCCATGTCCAACAACTTAGACCTCTGCAACCAATCATGACAGTCTAGATTCATACCTACTTCCGACATATGACCGACTGTGGAGGTTCGAATAATATGATATACCAAACATAATTATTCTGGAAGTCAAAACATGCAAAAGAAATATAGTAAACGATCGACAAGAGATAGCAACACTTTACTCATAAATAAAACACCTTTTATTCATCATCTAATGTCAATTACACTTTACAAATTTCAAGGTTATCTAACTACTAAATCTAATATCATCCTTCAGCCCTATGCTCCGAGCATGCTGGAGATGCTTAACCCGAGTCAGTCCTTTCGTGAGGGGATCTGCTGGATTCTCATCCGATGATACCCTCTTTGCCACGAGGAGTCCTTCTTCTATTCGATGTCTGATGAAATGGTATTTTCTGTCGATGTGTCTGGATCTCCCGTGATCCCTTGGTTCCTTGGCTAAGGCAACTGCACTTTCACTATCACAGAAAATTTCCATTGGCTCTTTAATAGTTGGTACAACTCCAAGGTCTCCAATGAAGTTCTTCAGCCATATCGCCTCCTTTGCTGCCTCGCTAGCTGCTATATACTCTGATTCGCAAGTTGAATCAGCCACTGTCTCTTGCTTGGAACTCTTCTAAGAAATTGCTCCTCCATTTAAGGTAAAGACCCAGCCTGACTGAGAGCGGAAATTATCCCTATCAGTCTGAAAGCTAGCATCACTATACCCTACAACTCTCAAGTCTTCACTCCCACCGAGGGTAAGGACCCAGTCCTTAGTCCTCCGTAGGTACTTGAGGATATTCTTTACCGCAGTCCAGTGTACCTTGCCAGGGTTCCCCTGATACCTGCTAACCATGCTCAAAGCAAAGGCTACATCAGGTCGAGTACACATCATAGCATACATGATCGATCCTACAGCCGAAGCATAAGGTATTCGACTCATTTATGCTATCTCAGCCTCAGTACTAGGGCTTTGTGTCTTACTCAATCTGGCATTACTCTGGATGGGTAACTCTCCTTTCTTGGAGTCCTGCATGCCGAATCTCTTCAACACCTTATCCAAGTAAGTACCCTGACTAAGTCCAATTAGTCTTTTACTCCGGTCTCTCAAGATCCTTATCCCTAGAATATAGGCAGCTTCTCCTAGGTCCTTCATAGAGAAACACTTCCCAAGCCAGGACTTAACTTCCTGTAGAGTTGGGATGTCATTTCCTATGAGTAGTATGTCATCCACATACAATACCAAAAAGCTAACTATACTCCCACTAGCCTTGACATATACACAAGATTCATCTTCACTCCTAGAAAAGCCAAATTCCTTGACTTTCTCATCAAAGCAAAGATTCCATCTGCGAGGTGCTTGCTTTAACCCATAAATGGATTTCTCAAGCTTACACACTCTATTAGGGTACTCTGTGTTGACAAAACCCTCTGGCTGACTCATGTAAACATCCTCAGCCAACTTTCCATTAAGGAAAGCAGTTTTGACATCCATTTGCCATATTTCATAGTCATGAAATGCGGCTATGGCTAACAGAACCCTAATAGACTTAATCTTGGCCACTGGAGAAAAGGTCTCATCATAATCAACTCCCGGAGTTTGTGAGAAACCATTTGCAACCAGTCATGCCTTATAAGTATGTATATTACCATCCATGTCGGTCTTCTTCTTGAAGATCCATTTGCACCCTACAGTCTTACGACCTGGTACATTCTCAACCAAGTTCCAAACTTGATTGTCATACATGGACTGTATCTCGCTGTCCATTGCCTCTTTCCACTTGGCTGACTCAGGGCCTGCCATGGCTTCCGCGTAACTGTTAGGTTCATCCAGACCTATCAGTGTCTCATCACTGATAAGTGTATCACCTTCCGCAGTAATATGGAATCCATAGTAATGCTCAGGTGCATTCCTAATCCTTGTGGAACGCCTCAGAGGTACAGACTTGTCAATTGGCTCAACAGGAGTTTCCTCCTCAAGTTGAGTGCTAGGGTTTGAAGCTCCTTCACCACTTGACTCTTGAATTTCTTCAAGGTCAACTTGCCTCCCACTGTCTCCTTGGCTTATGAACTCTCTCTCTCGAAAGAAAGCCCTCCTAGCTACAAAGACCACATTCTCACTAGGTCTGTAGAAGAGGTAACCAAAGGATTTCTGTGGGTAGCCGATGAAAATACACCTCTCACTTCGAGGTTCGAGCTTATCATGAGTCTCGCGTCTCACGAAAGCCTCGCAAACCCAAATCTTAATGTGGTCTAGTTTGGGTACTTTACCAGTCCACATCTCATGAGGAGTTTTGGCAACTTTCTTTGTGGGAACTAGATTAAGGATATGGGCGGCAGTCTCTAAGGCATACCCCCAAAATGAGATTGGTAGCGAAGCTCGACTCATCATGGAACGAACCATATCCAACAAGGTTCGATTACGCCTCTCAGCTACACCATTCAACTGCGGTGTCCTGGGAGGTGTCAATTGTGAGACAATCCCACATTCCCTAAGATAGTCGAGGAACTTTGAACTAAGATACTCACCACCTCGATCGGATCGAAGCATCTTAATGTTCCTGCCCAATTGATTCTCGACTTCCTGTTTAAACTCTTTAAACCTCTCAAAAGTCTCTGACTTATGCTTGATTAAGTAGACATATCCATATCTACTGTAATCATCAGTAAAAGTAAAATAATAACGATTAGCATCCCTTGTGGCATGTTTGAAGGGCCCACACACATCCGTGTGTATAAGATCCAACAAACCTTCACCCCTCTCACAAGAGCCTGTGAAGGGTGACTTTGTTATTTTTCCAAGTAAGCATGATTCGCAACTATCATCTGACTTTAGGTCAAATGACTCCAATACTCCATCCTTTTGGAGTTGGCCTATGCGTTTCTTGCTTATATGTCCAAGACGACAATGCCATAATGATGCTTTATCCAAGTTATTATCATTAACAGAATCAATACACAATACATTATTTCCTAAGTTATCAACCACGGATACAGTTTCATACACACCATCACAAGGTAATGCTTTAAAATAAAGAACATTATTAAAGAAAGCATTAATCGAACCAACTTCATTATCAAATGAAAAGGTGAAACCTTGTTTATACAATGCATGAAAGGAAATAATATTTCTTGCCCTTTCTGGCGAATAACAACATTTATTCAAATCTAAACTAAACCCACTACTTAGCGATAAAGTATAAACTCTAATCTTGGTGACAGGTAAAGCTTTCCTATTCCCCATGATTAAGTTTATTCTTCCATGCTCCACATTCTCACTTCTTCTTAGTCCCTGCAAATCAGAACAGATATGAATACCACAACCGGTATCAAGGACCCAAGAGTTAGAATGGGGTGAGTTATTAGATAAGATAGTGTAAATACCTACATGGTTGGGTTTAACTTTCCCATCCTTCACATCTTGCTGGTACTTTGGGCAGTTCCGCTTCCAATGTGACTTTTCATGGCAATAGAAGCATTCAGCCTCTTTAGGGTTAGAAGAAGGAGTGACAAAACCTTTCTTGGTTCCACTTGAAGAAGAGCCATCAAGGGTCCTAGCCTTGGTACCCTTCGAAGAACTCTTCCTCTTCTTCCCTCTACCTTTCCCGATTGCCAAAACCGGGGCGGAGTTTGGAGTAGGAGTGTTAACAACTGACTTACCCTTAAGACCTGTTTCTGCGGTCTTGAGGAGTCCCTGAAGTTTGCTGAGTGTGACATCTTCCTTATTCATGTGATATGTCATGCGGAATTGATCATAGCACGATGGTAAGGAGTGCAAAATGATATCTATTGCAAGCTCCTCAGGGAAGTTCACATTAAGCTTTAGCAACCGATCCACATACCTTTGCATTTTCTGCATGTGGCTCCTGACGGATTCCCCGTCCTTCATCATGGTTGTTATGATAGAGCATATGATTTCATACCTCTCTTGTCGTGCACTTTGATGGTATCTTTCCATCAGATCTTGGTGCATTTCAAAAGGGTAGAAGTCCTCATAGGACTTTTGGAGTTCCGCTGTCATGTTGGCCAACATGATGCATGCTACTTTTGTAGCATCCCTTTCATGTGCCCGGAAGTCAGCGATCTCCTGGGGAGTTGCAGTGGTCTCATCAATCTCCTTAAGCTCCTTGTCAAGGACATATTGTTTGTCCTCGTAGCGGGTAATCATCCTGATGTTTCTGATCCATTCATTGAAGTTGGATCCATCAAAAGAGACTTTCCCACACAAGTTCATAAGGGTAAAGGAGCCATTAGGATTAGAGCCAGAAGCAGCATTGTTTGAAGACATCTGAAAGAAGAGAACAAGATTAGTTTAGATATTAAGAGAGTCCTTAATAAAACACCCAAATGTAATATTAAGGCTAGGATCCAATCACAATATATTATAACTTAGAAGAGGTATGCCGTAATCCAAGCTATAACATATTTGAAAGGTAGGTGAATGACGATTCACCAATTTCCACCATGAAAAACGAAATATAAATATTAGGTTTTTAATTGGTTCTTAGAAATTCCTAGATTCTTTTGAGATTCAATGAACTTTTCAAAGGCATGTTTCAATCTCGAGTGTGCCCTCCAAGTTTTGTGACTGGGATACCGAGGATCACAAAACGAGGTGTGAAGTAACCATGCAAATCACTTGGTACCCTCAAGGTTTATCACTCAATCGATGTGCCGGTAAACCACACACGCTCCACCGATGCTATGGTAAACCTTAAGTCACCCTTTACTTACCTTGTTAAGTCCAAGTTAGTGTGTCGGTTAACCACACACGCTCCACCAATGACTTAAACAAAGTGTAAAGTGTAATTTCATGGATTAGCACCTTATTCACATTTTCCTAAAGTAACTAAGATTGGGAATTTAATAAAAGCATTTAGTTACTTTATAATATTCATCATACTTTTAATGAGAATTTATAAGTCTTTGTCTTACCCGTTCGGCTAACGACCCTCCACCGATCAAGGAAGCGGTGGGTGAGAGTGGACACCCATTAAGTTGCCATTTTATAGGCAACAACCTTATACCCCCCTTATAGACCGGCTTCGCGAATGAGGCGTACTAGCGGTAAGACGACTTGTTGTTATATATATATATATATATTAGTAACTTATAATATTATAAAGTATAAGGGTTGAATTTTAACTTTTAAAATTCTAAGGGTTGGAACTAAAGTTTTAATCAAGATTTTACATGTTCCAAAACTTGAGGGCAAGTTTTGTAAACTTCCAAAACTTTTCATTTCTTATAACTTATGAATTAATTGAGTAATAAAAATGAAGACTCTTCATTTTTATAACTCTTGTGTTCTTTTAATGGCTTTAATAAAAGTGAGACTTTTGGTTTTCCATAACTTGAGGACAAGTTATGGACTCCATTAAAACACATTATGATCATGAATTAAACTACCATGAAGGTTACAAACAATTCCTATGATCATCTAATCTTCATAAGTTCAAGAACATGAATATGAACACTTTCAAGAATAAAAAATTACACTTAAAAAAAACTTGTAATTTTAATAATTGCCATTGTAAATGGATTAGCATAAACATTACACCATCTAAAACAAGCTTTAAAACATCAAAACAGTTTAGGGTAATGTTTCTAGTCCATTTCCAGCAACAAATGTGCAAACTTTCATACGAGCAGAAAACAGAAAAACGATTTTTTTTCAAGCTGTTTGCACACAAAAAAAAACAACAAACAAACCTAGGCTCTGATACCACTGATGGGTTTTGAGCATTCTAACACTTCCTAAGTGTACATGCAACCCTAATAACCTTGGATCTATGTTTGTCTAATAATCATGCAAAGTTAAATTCCAAGGTTATATTCCTATCTAGCATACATGGGGAACATTTTTAACTTGAATGAAAGATAGAATAACTTACCTTGTTGTTGATTATGATCCTTGAAACCTTGTGAGCCTAGCACCCCAAGTGTGATGCCTCAAATGCTTCACACAACACCAAATGCAAAGGAGTAAACTTTGAGAGAATCTTACACTTGCAAAATCGGCTCTAGCCCTCTTGTTTCTTAGTGTCGCCGATTTTGGTGGAGAATGGGTTTCTTATATAGTGTTGACACATCTAGGGTTACACCATGTAAACCCTAATGTGTCATGACTCTTCATTTCCATGACCCATGGGTTTGTAACTCCCATGGAGCATCCATGGAGCATCCTATGGGTGAAACCCAACTTGATAATCCATGGAGCCTCTTAGCCCATTATATAAGATATGGAAGATTTACATAATCTACCCATATATTTAATTAGTTATCTTTTGATCACTTAATTAATTCTAAATTAATTCTTGATCAAACTAATTAAATAATATTATTAATATATTAGAACTTATAATATATTAATAAACCATAAGTGTTATTTCTCTCATTTTAGTTTATCCAATTGCATGGTGCCATGCAACCCAAATGGACCATGCCGGGTCGGGTCAAGTACATACCAGAAATAGTTATGGACTTATACATCTTATCCAACAAAAACTACAAAATCCTCAACTCCCTCTGGGAGAGTCAAGACTGGAGCCTCGCATAGTCGCTGTCGGAGGGTCTCAAATGCCCTCTGCTGCTCGGGCCCCCACCGAAAATCCACCCCCTTCCTCGTCAGACGAGTGAGGGGTACTACAATCTTGGAGAAATCCTGTATGAATCTCTGGTAGTACCCTGCCAATCCCAAGAAGCTCCTGATATCCGAGGGAGATTTCGGATCCTCCCACTGCATAACCGCCTCGATTTTGGCCGGATCGACCAAAGTCCCCTCCTGGTTAACGAGATGTCCCATGAACTGGACCTCTCATAACCAAAACTCACACTTCGAGAACTTAGCATAAAGCCGTTCTCGCCTCAGAACTCCCAATAGCTCCCATAGATGCTCTTCATGCTGCTCTCGGGTCTTGGAGTACACCAAGATATCATCTATGAACAATATGACCGAGTGATCGAGCATCGGTCTGTAGACCCGATTCATTAGGTCCATAAATACTGTTGGCGCGTTGGTGAGCCCAAACGGCATCACCACGAACTCATAGTGTCCATAACGAGTCTGGAACGCGGTCTTCTCCACGTCGTCCTCCCTAACCCTGACATGATGGTACCCGAACCTCAGGTCTATATTGGAGAGCCAAGATGCTCCCTGAAACTGACCGAAAAGATCTTCTATCCTTGGGAGCGGATAACGATTTTTCACCGTCAACTTGTTCAACTCCCGGTAATCAATGCACATCCGGTGTGAACCATCCTTCTTCCTGACGAAGAGAATCGGTGCTCCCCATGGAGAACTGCTCGGACGAATGAACTGCTTCCCCAGCAGTTCCTGTAGCTGTGATGACATCTCTTGCATCTCTGGTGGCGCCAACCGGTACGACGCCTTGGCGATAGGGGCCGCACCTGGCACAAGGTCGATCCTGAACTCGACCTGCCTCTCAGTAGGCACTCCTGGTAACTCCTCCGGAAACACGTCAGCAAACTCTTTGACTACTGGAACCTGTGATACTGAAACCTGATCCCTGACCCGCGTATCTACCACATACGCTAGATAACCTGCACACCCGTGTTGAATGTACTGCCGAGCCATGGCAGCCGAACAAAACCTTGATCCCAATCTGGTGCCCTTGCCGTAAACAATCAGTTCTCCCCCACTTGGGGTTCGAACTACTACCTGCTGACCCTCGCAGTCAATCATGGCACCGAAATGGCTAAGCAGTCCATACCCACAATCACACATACCTTCCCCATGAGAATCGGAATTAGGTCTATCGGGAAAGATACCCCGAAGATCTCCAATACGCAACCTCGATAGACCGAAGAAGCAAAAATCTCGTGTTCATTGGCGATAGAGACTCGCAACGGACACTCTAGCTCTCCCACTGTTAACCCGAACTCCATACTGAAAGACTGAGAAATAAACGACCGACTCGCCCCCGAGTCGAATAATACCAAAGCATGTAAGGAGTTCACTAAAAACATACCAGCAACCACGTCTGGTGCTGCCCTGACCTCCTCTGCTGTAAGCTGGAAGGCGTGTCCCTGAGCCCTCGGGGGCGCTGCTCGACCCTGAATCCTGTCAGTAATCCTTAGTGTAGCCGGCGCTGGAGCCTGCGCCGGCCTGGCCGCGAGCTGTGGACAGTTGGTCTTCACGTGAACAACCTGATGATAGTGGTAGCAGATCCTCATATCCTGAACCGGGGCTGACTGGCGACAATCCCTCGCAAAATGTCCCTCTTTGCCGCATTTGCGGCACCCGCTACCCGATCTACACACCCTCGAGTGACCCTTCCCGCACTTGCCACAAGTGCGGCCCTGCTGTCCCCTTGTCCTGGAATCAGCGGTCTTAGACCGCTTCGGCGTCGGCTGTGATTGTGTCGGGGCTTGCCACTGCTCCCTCAACTGCAACTCAATCTCCAACTCATGCCGCCTAGCGGCCTCCTGTAACTCCAACAAAGTATCACATCGCTGGGTAGCAACAAACTGTCAAATACCAGTCTTGAGCATGCTCAGATAATGTGTCATCTGAGCCTGCTCTGAAGCAAACTCTGGGCAGAACATCGCTCTCTCCGTGAACATGCGGGTGATCTCCGTCACCATCTCACTATCCTGTCTCAAATCCAGAAACTCATGAGCTAACCGTTCACGCTCGACTCGTGGAATGTGTAAGTCCCCAATCTGTTTGTGTATCAATCAGATCCGTTTGATGGTGTGGAATCCCGATCAAACGGATGATGCCAGATCTAATGAAGAAGAAGTAGAAGAAGAAGATGATGAATCTTGTATGATTTGATTAGAATGAAGATCCAAATACAAGATTCACACACAACTTACACACACTTAAGCTCCTCTCTTCTCTCTAACTTTCTCTCTCTACCATACACTCTCACTCTTTATGCACTCCTCACCACTAATACAATATATATGAGACATGGGCCGTGAACAGGTTCACGGCCGTAAACACAACCGTAAACACATATACAACCGTAAACACCAAGCTGTTTACGGTCCTAGACATAAAAATACATTTTCCTAGAAAAGTAAAGTATAAACCATATTTTTGACCCAACAATCTCCCCCTTGGTTTATAGCTTTTTTTCTAACTGACCAAACAAGCTCCCCGTAAAAAGTACCTGACTTTTCTTGTCAATATTCATTTGGAGTTTGGCTTCAACTTTTATCTTCGATTTCTTCACAGCTTCAAGATGAACTTAATGAATCTTCAATAAATGACTTCATCTTGAGCAGTTGGGCTTTTCTTTAGAATTTGGCATTGAACGCACGTTGGGTGAGGAGGCTTCTTGAAAAGATTCTTGAAAGATAACGCTTTCAGCTTGAGAATCTTCAGAGAGAAACAATCTTCTGGATCACTTCAGTAGGTACAAGATAGCAACAAATTGATTGAGGAGGCTTCAATACAATCTGACACATAATCTTCAAGTGCATCTTCACCTTGCTTCTGGGGTTGAAGAAATTAATGTTGAAAGAATAATCTTCATTTCTTGCTCCTTCGAATGAAAATTCTTCAATGATCACGGATGAAGCCTTGGCTCAGAAAATTTCGACACAGTCTCCATGAGTCTCATCTACATCTGAATTCACTTTTAAGACAAAACAAAACTAAAAGAAAACTTAGCACACAATATTTTTGAATTTTTTTATATTTTCTGAAAGAAATAAAACAGAAATAACACTATTTTTGGATTTTTAATTTTTTTATTTTTTTTTATTTTTGTTTGATATTTGAATTTTTTTTTAATTTTCCCCCTAAATTTGTGCATAGATGAAAACTTTGAACAAATTTTACAAAAACAAAAATATTTGGGATCAAAGTTGTCAAGCAATCCAATATCGTTTATCAGCACACGCCTGCATGTCTAGATCTGGTCAATCACCGGTATTGTGGTCCACTTAAACACAAAGGATGTTGACAATTTGGACAGATTATAAGTGACAAGTCATTGTGATATATATTCTTAAATGGACATTTAGCTGACGACGACCAAGGATATTGTTGTCCACTTAAATTAAGCAGCAAGATCTATAGACAACCTATTAAATGGTTCAATTTTAGATGTACTAGAACATGTTTCCCACTTCCCGATATACCCCGATAATCAAGAACTTCCAAAGAACTCCTTACTTTAGGTGAGTATTCAATCATTAAGAAAGAAGTCAGATATAGAAGTACATATGTTGTATCCCAGGTCGGATGTCTTCCAATCACACAGATGGAACAACATATGACTAACATAGATAGGGGGTTAGAGAGATAGTAGAGTGCATATGCTATGTCCCAGGTCGGATCTTCCGATCACGCAGAAGGAACAACATATGGCTAATGGATAGAAAGAATTTGATAGATATGGAAATGCATAGAGATAGAGTTGCATATGTTTCATTCCAGGTCGGATATGTTCCAATCACGCAAAGGAAACAACATATGACTGACAGATAGAAAGTAAGAAAATAATTTCCTATAGACCTACTTCATCAGAACCCCCCCAGTTGCCCTATCAATACCGGAATTAAGAACATGAGTCCATACATCAAGGAAATGTTGAGCCACAGTTCTAGATAATTAACTTTTAGTGTATCTCACAGGCTCCCATGTTTATCTCACTGCTCAATCTACCCGAGCGTCATATGGTCAGTCCAAATGAAACTATCTAAGTTCATATAGTCAAGTCCTTTCAATTGTCAAACTAAGTCTAGTCCTTTTGAATCCTTTGTGCCTACCAGCACATTGAATACAGAGTCTAGACAATTCGGGTTTAGTGCATTACACGCATCATAAATTGCCCTTTAGCACTATACTTCATATCACTTCCCAAACAATACCTACTAAAGAAAGACATATAAGGAAATTAAAGAAAATTGTCTTTGAAATGAATCAATGTAAGATAAACTCAGGAGTATCGAGAAGAAAACTCAAACCGTAAGTCACCGATTGAATTTGCATCCAGAAGGTCTGAGAACAGCACGCATAATCTCAGAACAGATCCAAAAATTCTTCACATCGTTAAGCACAAACCCCATGAGTGATCCCTTCCTTTCTTCCCTTCCTACAAAGGACACATACTCTCAAACAAAGTTCTGAGTGTTGTACAGTTAAGAGATGTCTCCAATCATGTGTCTGGAACAGCCACTACCAACAAACCGAATTCTGGTGATATGCCTCCATAGCTGCACCAGCACAGAGCGGGATTAGTTGGTCTTTGGAACCCAGTCCATTTTGAAATTGGGTTGACCTTTGTCATCTTTGAAAGGTACTCTATCCCATGACATGTCCTGTTTATCACAAACAGAAGATGTAGAAATATTAGAATCATTAGAAGATTTGGGAGATTGTGTAGCACCCGATTCCTGGTACGCATTTAAATTCAAGAAAATATTGCATTTTACTCTGGGACTCGGCGAGTTGGAGGCCCAACTCGTCGAGTAGACTCGACTGTTGATCGGGGGTTTAAGTGACCTGCTCGACGAGTCGGAAGACCGACTCGATGAGTAGGAGCTGTTTGGACAAAACCCTAATATTTAGGGTTTGCACCTTATTTAAACAACTTAACTTATCCCAAACCAGCCTCCATCGTCACTCTCATTTCCAGAAACCCTAGATTGAAACCATAAGCCCTTGTTTGTGTGCTCTTAAGCCATTTTGTGCATTCTTGGTGATTTGAAGTTTGAAGAAGGAAGGAAAGACTTGGAGATCCAAGAGGAGGTCAGTGGATCCATAGATTTGGTTGCATTTCCAGCTTGTTGGAGGTAAAAAGCTCCAACCTTGACTTCTTAATTGATAGATCTACTTTAGGGCTTGAATCTTGACATCTTTGGGGTATTCCTAAGCCATTTCGGGTTTAGAGGGTAATGTAGAAGTAATTGTTGGGTAAGGTGTCTAAGTCCATAACTTATTTGGTATATACTTGACCCGACCCGGCATGGTCCATTTGGGTTGCACTTCACCCAAACTAGTTATGGATAATTTTATGAGAGTTGTATACTTACGATTTATTAATATATTATAAGTTATAATATATTAATATAAAGTCATGTTACTTAATTAGTTTTAATCTTGAATTAATTATGAATTAATTTAGTGATTAAAAGGAAGACTAATTAAATCATGGGCTATTATATTTATATGGTGTGGGCTAACACCCATTTGGGAATGGGCTAAGCTTATATGGAAGTCCATGGATGATCCATGGAGCTTTTACCCATGGATCCTTGGAAGAGGAAAAGACATGGGTTATTAGGGTTTCACCCTAACCATGTACACTATATAAACAAGCTTATGTTTCATGAAAAAGACACTAATGTGTGTGTAAGTGTGGTGGCCAAAATCAAGAGTTAGTATACTCTCTCATACATTTTCCAAGTTTGTGGTGATTTGTGATTTCCATTTGAGGCATTCACATTATTGGTGCTTGGCTCTCAAACTCCAAGGAATCAACAATCAACAAAAGGTATGTAATTCATCTAGTTCTTTTATGGTTAAAAGTACCCCATGCCATGCTAGATAGGTTATAAACCTTGGAAAATAATATTTTGCATGTATCTTAGACAAACATAGATCCAAGGTTTAATAGGGTTGCATGTACACTTAGGAAGTGTTAGAATGCTCAAAACCCGACAGTGGTATCAGAGCCTAGGCTTGTTTGTTTGATACTTGATGCAAAATAGTGAAAAAAGTCGAATTTTTTTTGCTGTCTGCCTGATGAACTCGCCGAGTCCATGGGGGGACTCGCCGAGTTCATGTGTAAACTCATCCTACTCGCCGAGTAGGTTCGTGCACTCGGCGAGTAGGAGCCTCAGAATGCAAATTTTCGACTTTTGCTGCTGGAAATGGACTAGAAACATTACCCTAAACTGTTTTGGTGTTTTAAAACTTGTTTTAGTTGGTGTAATGGTTGTTCTAATCCATTTACAATAGCTTATATCAAAATTTCATGCTTTGTATGTGTTCATATAATTCTTGAAACTTTGATGATCATGTTCATGTTCTTATGAATTTAGAAGATGATAGGAATTATTTGCTGAATTGTTTAGGATTAATTCTTGATCATTTATGTGTTTTAATGGAGTCCATAATTTGTCCTCAAGTTATGGATATCCAAAGGTCACTTCTTTTAAACACACACTTAAAACACATAAGTAACATGGAAATGAAGAGTCTTCATTTTTTATGAACCTTTAATTCATAAGTTATGAAATGAAAAGTTTTGAATAGTTTCAAAACTTGTCCTCAAGTTTTGGAATTTGTAAAGTTACACACACTTTAATATACTTTAATTCCAAACCCTTAGAGTTTTAAAAGTTAAAATTCAACCCTTATACTATTTATAACATTAATGGTTAATTATTATATATATATATATATATATATATATATATATATATATATATATATATATATATATATATAAGATCAAAGTCGTCTTACCGCTAGTACGCCTCATTCACGAAGCCAGTCTATAAGGTGGGTATAAGGTTGTTGCCTATAAAATGGCAACTTAATGGGTGTCCACTCTCACCCACCGCTTGCTTGACTGGTGGAGGGTCGTTAGCCGAACGGGTAGGACAAGGACTTATAAATTCTCATTAAAAGTATGATAAATATTATAAAGTAACTAAACCTTTTATAAATTCCCAATCTTAGTTACTTTAGGAAAATGTGAATATGGTGCTAACCCATGAAATTCACACTTTGTACCTTACCAAGTCGTTGGTGGAGCGTATGTGGTTAACCGGCACACTAACTTGGACTAGTAAGGATCACGAAGGGTGACTTAATGTTTATCATAGATCGGTGGAGCGTGTGTGGTTAACCGGCACATTGATTAGGTGATAATATTAAGGGTACCAAGTGAATTTGCATGGTTATTCACACCTTGTTTTGTGATCCTCGGCATCCCAGTCACAAAACTTGAAGGGCACAATCGAGATTGAAACATGCCATTGAAAAGTTCAATGAATCTCAAAGGAATCTAGGAATTTCAAAACCAATTAAACCTAATAATTCATTTCGTTTTCATGGTGGAAATTGGTGAATCGTCATTCACCTACCTTCAAATATATTATAACTTAGAAGAGGGATGCCGTATTCTAAGTTATAATATATTGTGTTGGATCCTAGCCTTAATATTACATTTGGGTGTATTATTAAGGATTCGATATATCTAATCTAAACTTGTTTTCTTCTTTTCAGATGTCTTCCAACAACAAAGCTTCGGGCTCTAACCCTACTGGCTCCTTTTCCCTCATGAACCTTTGTGGGAGGGTCATCTTTGATGGTTCCAACTTCATGGATTGGATCCGGAACATCAGGATGGTTACTCGTTACGAGGACAAGGAATATGTCCTCGATAAGGAGCTAAAGGAGCTTGATGAGTCCACTGCTACTCCTGAGGAGGTCGCTGAGTATCAGGCACATGAAAGAGATGCCACCAAGGTGGCATGCATCATGATGGCCACCATGACAGCTGAACTCCAAAAGTCCTATGAGGACTATTACCCTTTTGAGATGCATCAGGATCTGATGGAAAGGTACCATCAGAGTGCTCGTCAAGAGCGGTATGAAATAATATCCTCCATGATCACTACCCGTATGAAGGATAGCGAACCAATCACGAGCCACATGCAGAAAATGCAAAGGT
Source organism: Lactuca virosa (assembly GCF_052849685.1). NCBI lineage: Eukaryota > Viridiplantae > Streptophyta > Magnoliopsida > Asterales > Asteraceae > Lactuca > Lactuca virosa. Next base: position 294,928,383 of record NC_136427.1, on the reverse strand, counting down.
ATGTGGACCGTCTAATGAAACTGAATGTGAACTTCCCTGAGGAGTTGGCAATTGATATCATTTTGCACTCCTTGCCATCGTGTTATTATCAATTTCGTATGACATACCACATGAACAAGGAGGAAGTCACACTCAGTAAGCTTCAAGGACTTCTGAAGACTGCCGAAAGTGGTCTTAAGAGTAAGTCGGTTGCTACTCCTACTCCTACTACTACCCCTGTTTTGGCTATCGGGCAAGGCAAAGGGAAAAAGAGGAAGCACCCTTCGAAGGGTACCAAGGGAAAGTCCCTTGAAGGCTCCTCATCTGGAACCAAAGGTGGTTCTATCACTCCTTCTGCCATCCCTAAGGATGCTGAATGCTTCTACTATCAAAATAAGGGGCACTGGAAGCGAAACTGCCCAAAGTACTTACAGGATGTCAAGGATGGGAAAGTGAAACCATCCCATGCAGGTATTTACACTATATTGTCTAATAACTCACCATATTCTAATTCTTGGGGTTCTTGATACAGGTTGTGGTATTCACATCTGTTGTGACTTGCAGGGCCTAAGAAGAAGTGAGGATGTGGAGCACGGAAAGATAAACTTAATCATGGGGAACAAGAAGGTTGCACATGTTACCAAGATTGGAGTTTTGTACTTTGTTGCTAGATAGTGGGTTAAAGTTAGATTTGAATAAATGTGTGTACTCGTCTGAAATGGTGAGGAATATTATTTCCTTTCATGCTTTGTACAAACAGGGTTTTACCTTTTCTTTTGATAATGAAGTTGGTAGTATTAATGCTTTCTTTAATAATGTTCTTTATTTTAAAGCATTACCTTGTGATGGTGTGTATGAAGCTGTATCGGTTGTAGATAATTTAGGAAATAATGTATTATGTATTGATTCTTCTACTAGCTTGGATAAAGCATCTTTGTGGCATTGTCGTCTTGGACATGTAAGCAAGAAACGCATAGGCCAGCTCCAAAAGGATGGAGTCTTGGAGTCGTTCGACCTCAAGTCGGATGATAGTTGTGAGTCTTGTCTACTTGGAAAAATGACAAAATCACCCTTCACTGGTACTTGTGCAAGGGGTGAGGGTTTGTTGGAACTTATACATACTGATGTATGTGGACCATTCAAAACCCCCACAAGGGATGCTAATCGCTATTATGTGACTTTTATTGATGATTTTAGTAGATATGGTTATGTCTACTTAATCAAACATAAGTCAGAAACTATTGAAAGGTTTAAAGAGTTTAAACAGGAAGTAGAAAATCAATTGGGCAGGAACATTAAGATGCTTCGATCCGATCGAGGTGGTGAGTATCTTAGTACTGAGTTCCTCGACTATCTTAAGGAGTGTGGGATTGTCTCACAATTGACACCTCCTAGGACACCACAGCTGAATGGTGTAGCTGAGAGGCGCAATCGAACTTTGTTAGACATGGTTCGCTCTATGATGAGTCGAGCTTCGCTACCAATCTCTTTTTGGGGGTATGCCTTAGAGACTGTCGCCCACATCCTTAATCTAGTCCCTACAAAGAAGGTTGCCAAAACACCTCATGAAATGTGGACTGGGAAAGTTCCCAATTTGGACCATATCAAGATTTGGGGTTGCGAGGCTTTCGTGAGGCGCGAAACTCATGACAAGCTCGAACCTCGAAGTGAAAGGTGTATTTTCATCGGCTACCCACAAAAATCCTTTGGTTACCTCTTCTACAGACCCAGTGAGAATGTGGTCTTTGTGGCTAGGAGAGGGGTCTTTCGAGAGAGAGAATTTATAAGCCAAGGAGACAGTGGGAGGCAAATTGACCTTGAAGAAATTCAAGACTCGATTGGTGAAGGAACCTCAGACACTAGCAATCAACTTGAGGAGGAAATTCCTGTTGATCCAGCTGACGAGTCTATACTTCCGAGGCATTCCACAAGGGTTAGGAACACACCTGAGTTTTATTATGGATTTCATATTACTACGGAAGGTGATACATTTATCAGTGACAGTACACTGGTAAATCTGGATTAACCTAACAGTGTTAAGGAAGCCATGGCAGGCCCAGAGTCTGCTAAATGGAAGGAGGCTATGGACAGCGAGATACAGTCCATGTATGACAATCAAGTTTGGAACTTGGTTGACAATGTACCAGGCCGTAAGACAGTCGGGTGCAAATGGATCTTCAAGAAGAAGACCGACATGGATGGGAAGGTGCACACTTATAAGGCTCGACTGGTTGCGAAGGATTTTACTCAGACTCAGGGAATTGATTGTGATGAAACCTTTTCACCAGTAGCAAAGATTAAGTCTATTAGGGTTATGCTAGCCATTGCTGCATTTCATGATTATGAAATATGGCAAATGGATGTCAAAACCGCTTTCCTTAACGGAAAGTTGGCTGAGGATGTTTACATGAATCAGCCAGAAGGTTTTGTCAGTGCAGAGTACCCCAATAGAGTGTGCAAGCTTGAGAAATCCATTTATGGATTGAAACAAGCATCTCGAAGTTGTAATCTTTGTTTCGATGAGAAGGTCAAAGAGTTTGGTTTCTCAAGAAGTGAAGATGAGTCCTGTGTGTATGTCAGAGCTAGTGGGAGTATAGTTAGTTTTTTGGTACTGTATGTGGATGACATACTACTCATAGGAAATGACATCCCAACCTTGCAGGAGGTTAAGTCCTGGCTTGGGAAGTGCTTTGCTATGAAGGACCTTGGAGAAGCTACCTATATCCTAGGGATAAGGATATTAAGAGAAAGGAGTAAAAGACTAATTGGACGTAGTCAGAGTATCTACTTGGATAAGGTGTTGAAAAGGTTCAACATGCAGAATTCCAAGAAAGGAGAATTACCGATCCAAAGCAATGCCAAACTGAGCAAGGCTCAGAGCCCGAGTACAGAAGATGAGATAGCTGAGATGAGTCGATTACCTTATGCTTCCGCTGTTGGTTCGATCATGTATGCTATGACTTGTACCCGTCCTGATGTGGCCTTCGCTTTAAGCATGGTCAGCAGATATCAGGGGAACCCTGGAAAGGCTCATTGGACTGCGGTAAAGAATATTCTCAAGTACCTGCGGAGGACTAAGGATTGGATCCTTACCCTTGGTGGGAGTGATGACTTGAGAGTGCTAGGGTATAGTGATGCTAGCTTTCAGACTGATAGGGATAACTTCCGCTCTCAGTCGGGCTGGGTCTTTACCTTAAATGGAGGGGCAATCACTTGGAAGAGTTCCAAACAGGAGACTGTAGCTGATTCGACTTGTGAATCAGAGTACATAGCAGCGAGTGAAGCGGAAAAGGAGGCGATATGGCTGAGGAACTTCATCGGAGACCTTGGAGTTGTACCAGCTATTAAGGAGCCTATGGAGATTTTCTGTGACAGCAATAGTGCGGTTGCTTTAGCCAAGGAACCAAGAGATCATGGCAGATCCCGACACATTGACAGAAAATATCACTTCATAAGACACAAGATAGAAGAGGGACTCCTCGTGGCAAAGAGGGTATCGTCAGATGAGAACCCTGCGGATCCCCTTACGAAGGGACTGACGAGGGTTAAGCATTTGCAGCATGCGAGGTGCATCGGGCTGAGGGACGATATTAGTTTTACAGATTAGATAATTTTTCTGAAACTTGTAAAATGTAATCGACGTTTGATGATGAATAAAATGTGTGATTTATTTATGAGTAAAGTGTTACTATCATTGTCAATTATTTACTATTGTTTCAGTTTTGCATGTTTTGACTTCCAGAATAATTAATTTATTCAAACTCTCCACAGTCGGTCATATGTCGAAAGTAGGTATGAATCAAGACTGTCATGAATTGGGATTGTAGATAACTAAAGGTGTTTAGCCATAGCAATGGTTGCTACAACATTTATGAGTACTCATAAGTTATGAGTATTAGAATAAACCCACGCTCACTTGTATCACTTCATGAAATTTATCTCGAGTGATCGTGAGACGGTAATATCATATAAGTCTTCAAACCTAGAGATATGAGTTGTTACCTATGAGTTGGTTGTGCATTGATTGCACGTAAACGCATCAGTAACTTGATGTTATAAAACGTGCCTTTGTGTGCAATTCAATAAGTAGTAGAACAAGCATATGAGTCGAAGTTTATCTGTTCCTTCTAGAAATAGAAGCGATATCTGGGCCCCTCGATGATTTTGTGTTGACCCATGTACCGGGCCCGGTCAGAACTAAATTGATGTGTTCAGTTAAGTTCTTTGTCAAACAAATCGGAAATCGAGAAACAACTGCTAGACAATAAGTAAGACATTGTTCCATGTATTTGTCCGGCTGATATCATGAGAGCAGAGGATTATATGATCACTTATCTAAAATGGCGCTTCATAGTTCAACAGAGTTTTCGAGAGCTACGATTGCCGGTTGGTTCCTGAAGTAATATAGGCAAATATAGTTATTAGACTTATCCAAGTGGGAGTCTGTTGGGTAAGGTGTCTAAGTCCATAACTTATTTGGTATATACTTGACCCGACCCGGCATGGTCCATTTGGGTTGCACTTCACCCAAACTAGTTATGGATAATTTTAAGAGAGTTGTATACTTACGATTTATTAATATATTATAAGTTATAATATATTAATATAAAGTCATGTTACTTAATTAGTTTTAATCTTGAATTAATTATGAATTAATTTAGTGATTAAAAGGAAGACTAATGAAATCATGGGCTATTATATTTATATGGTGTGGGCTAACACTCATTTGGGAATGGGCTAAGCTTATATGGAAGTCCATGGATGATCCATGGAGCTTTTACCCATGGATCCTTGGAAGAGGAAAAGACATGGGTTATTAGGGTTTCACCCTAACCATGTACACTATATAAACAAGCTTATGTTGCATGAAAAAGACACTAATGTGTGTGTAAGTGTGGTGGCCAAAATCAAGAGTTAGTATACTCTCTCATACATTTTCCAAGTTTGTGGTGATTTGTGATTTCCATTTGAGGCATTCACATTATTGGTGCTTGGCTCTCAAACTCCAAGGAATCAACAATCAACAAAAGGTATGTAATTCATCTAGTTCTTTTATGGTTAAAAGTACCCCATGCCATGCTAGATAGGTTATAAACCTTGGAAAATAATATTTTGCATGTATCTTAGACAAACATAGATCCAAGGTTTAATAGGGTTGCATGTACACTTAGGAAGTGTTAGAATGCTCAAAACCCAACAGTAATGTCTTCAGATCTTGGACCTTGGAGGGTCCTCATGGCATAAAGGTGCCAACTTTATGGCCATGAGACACCATGCATCTTGTAGATCTCATATTTGGTCCTTTTTAGCTTAAAGGCCCATGCATGGACGTAAAGTTCGTGACTTTACGTGTTATATCGACCCCAGGAGGTCAGATCTACCCTTTGGATGAAATAAGCTCCACAGAAATCGAGTTTATGGAACAAGGACTTAGTGGACTCGGCGAGTTGTTCTTGGGACTCGGCGAGTCGGGTAATGGCTTCCCAACCTTTGCTGTTTTGAGGAACCTGTTTGAGTCTAGAAAAGGACTCAACAAAGAATGGACGTGATTATGGATCTGGAAGTCATAGGACTCGGCGAGTGTATCAACAAACTCGGCGAGTCCAAGGCAATCTCCCAACTTATGAAGACGGACTCGGCGAGTTCAAGAGGAACTTGGCGAGTCATCGACTGTACATATTCTTATGGATGAAGATGAACTCGGCGAGTTCAAGAACGAACTCGGCGAGTCGGTTGAAGATTTGTCTGATGTGTTGTTGAAGGCGAACTCGTCGAGCTCTTGCTAGACTCGAAGGGTAGGAACGAGTTTATGACATTTTGTGGTTATGGGGACTCGACGAGTTGGCGGGCCAACTCGGCGAGTCGAGTCAACCAGATGTTGACTTTAACCAAAGTTGACTTTGACCATGGATTTGACTTGGTCATTGACTAGGATTGAGTGACCGTTGTAAGGGTTACGAGTATGAGTTGATAACTAAGAAGAGTTATCGTGTAGGTATTGAGGAGGCGGGGAGAGTCGATTTCCACACCGAGATCAGTGCAGACACTACGCGATAGCGAGGTGAGTTACCTTCCGGTAGGAGTGGGTCTACGGCCACAATGCCAACCCGCTAGTAGGAGTCGTTTGCTAGATGATTATCTTTGTGATGATTATCTGATGTGGTTATCTGATATGCTTTGTGTGCTAGGATGCTATGACATATGTGTTAGTAATGATAGGGGTGGGATAGCCCTAGTTACCGGTTGAAAGATACCGAAGGGGTAGGTAGTACCCATGCATGCCTAGCAGTATGATTATGATATGCTATAATGCGATCATTATGCTTTTGATATTTTATTATGAGATAGTGGTAGGGGGAACATAGTCCCCAGTTACCGGTTGAAAGATACCGAAGGGGAGGTTAGCTCCCGGTTACTGGTTGAAAGATATCGAAGGGGAGGTTAGCTCCCGGTTACCGGTTGAAAGATACCGAAGGGGAGGTTAGTTCCCGGTTACCGGTTGAAAGATACCGAAGGGGAGGTTAGTTCCCGGCTACCGGTTGAAAGATACCGAAAGGGAGTCCAACTCTCAGATATGCCAGACTGATACCGGTTGAAAGATACCGATGGATAGGCTTTATGTGGTATGTGGTATGATGGGGGAACTCACTAAGCTTCGTGCTGACAGTTTTCGGTTTTGTTTCAGGTACCTCTTCAGCGAAGGGGAAAGAGCCGACGCGGTAGCGGTACATCACACATACGCATGATTTGCGCATTATGAGATTTACTTGGGATTATACTCTGATTTTTATTACTATTGATGATATGGTTTTGTGACACGATGTTACAGTTTTATAAATTGATATGACATAAGAATACATCAAGAGCTAAGAAGGGGACCAACAAGCCCCTTATTGGCAATGTTTTGGTAAACTAATTTATGAGTTACTTATTTAAAAATGAAATTTTTGGCTTCGAAAATTGGGATGTTACAAGTTGGTATCAGAGCCTTAGTTTGAGAGATTCAGATACACTCTCGGGTGTGTCTGAACTCAAACTGAGGACGTGGTATGAAAATTTTCAAAAGAAAATCATTTTATGAAAAGAAGTTTGAAAAGGGAGAAAAGTAACTTTGAAAAAGAACAAGATGTGTGATGTGCGCGACCGACCGAGCTCAAGTAAGTTTTCCCCAAGATACCCATACATGTTATGTTATGATATGATATGATTATTGGAACTGCATGCTAGATTAGGGCTAGAGGATCTAGGAAGGATGCCTTATATGCCTACTGTATCTGAATGAGAATTGCATGCTAGATTAGGGCTAAGGATCTAGGAAGATGCCTAATATGCCTGCTATATGTGTTTTTGAGCTGCAAGATGTTACTGATTAGTCAGTTATATGATAGCTTGGATAGAGTATGATTGGATTGGGTTACTCAATGCCCGAATGTTGTTGCTTTGTGCTTCGAGAGTCCTAGTTATCTTTAGCTAACTAGTAAACGAATACGTTAAGTTACATATGGCAAGGACGAAATAATTTCAGAAGGTTAGGTCTAGCCCTACTGCACAACTCTTGTTTGAGTCCAACCGTTGTGGTGTAGGACCTCTCATTCGAAGAATTATCTGGTCTTAGTAATATGTAATGGTATTCACATGCTAGTTAGGTAAGGGTAGCAGGGGTTCCTTATGCAGCTGATGGCGGAGAGTAGGTCGGAGAGTTACCCAAGGGTAAGCCTAGGACGAGATTGGAAGAGTGCAACAGTAGTAGAAGGGACTTGGTGAAGTCGAAGCAATCCTTGAGGAAAGTACGGATAGATGTGGAAGGTAGTATGGGCCCGTACTACTAAAAGCAGAGGATCTGTACTCGAGTCAAGGAGAGCCGAAATAGAACCAGGAAACTTGTATAGTGTATGAGACCTCCCGAGGTTTATGTATGATTCTGACAGTTATGTGTTATGTTTCAGAATGGTGATGATCACACGTCACGGAGGAGGTTCGGGGTCAGGATCCGGTTCAGGATCAGGTTCGGGAGCAGGTACCGAGCCAGTTGATGAGGGAATACGTGAGTTCATTGCTTCTGAGATCACGGGAGGTATCCTTGAGTCGACCCCGGTGATTTTCGGGTCAATCAAGGAAGGGATCATAGAGTTAATGGAGGATCGCCTCAGGGCGTTCAGGAGCGATAGGGCATCCAGTCAGTCAGGATCACGCACACTGTCCTTCAAGGACTTCAGGAGCAGTGGTGCGTCGGATTTCCATGGGGCTAAGGACCCCATCGCAGCCAGAAGATGGAGTGCAGACATTGAGTCTGCACAGTTGACGAGCTTCTGCCCTGAGGGGTCGAAGGTGCGATATGCTGCAGGTTGTTTGAGAGACCGGGCCAGGGATTGGTGGGAGTCGGTTGGTGACTCGTTAGGAGCCTCAGCAATTGAGGCTATGACTTGGTCGAACTTTGTGACCAGGTTCAGGTCTGAGTTTGCGCCAGCTGTAGAGCTTCAGCAGTTGGCCAGTGAGTTTCTGGATATGAGGCAGACGACGGAGTCAGTGGTGGAGATTACCGCCAAGTTCCGGGAGAGGGCATTGTTGGTGCCCCGGTATGCGGGAGACGAGGAGATGCGGAAAACCCGCTATGATGATATGCTGAGGGCAGACATCCGGGAGCATGTCAGCTTCTCGGCATGCCCAACCCTGGATTCCATGATTGCCAGGGCGAGGGAGAGGGAGATAGACTTGGAGCACCTCAGGAAGAGGAAGGCGGAGGAGGGAGAGGTTGTTGGGGCTTCGAGAAAGAAGCCCAAGGGATTCGACTCTAGGTCGAAGGGCCAGCAGGGCCGGGGCCGCTGTGGGAAATGCGGCAGGTCACATGAGGGGGTTTGCCGCACTGGGCCGGGATCAGGCTGCTATAAGTGCGACAAGATTGCACACTTTGGTAGGGATTGTACTGCCCCTGCCCCCACCTTTCAGACATCAGACCTGATTTACTTTCATTGCAATCAGAAGGGCCATAAAAGGCTAATTGCCCTCAGTTGACAGCAGCAACGCCAGTGAAGGCGCCAACTCCAGCGACCCTGCGGATCACTGATGGTCGGCAGGGCAAGACAGAGGCTCCAGTAGTGAGGAGCCGAGCCTTCCAGTTGACTACCGAGGAGGCACACACCACACTCGATGTGGTGACGAGTATGATTTCTTCTGCCTAGCTTTTATTTTTTGTTGCTTATGATATTGATGTGCCATACGATATGTCTTGTTTAGGATCGTTCCATGTGAACGGTATCCCAGTTCAGGTGCTGTTTGATTCGGGTGCTACCCGATCATTTGTCTCTCTTGCGCTTAGCAAGAGATTCCCTGAGTCTTCGGGCATGTTGGATTGCCCTCTAGAGGTCGAGATTGTCGTTGATTGATCAGTACGAGCGTCGGCGGTTTTCAGGGACTGTGTTTTGAGGTTATTCGAGGATCGTTATTTGGTAGACTTGGTTCCCATTCCGCTGCGTGTGAACAAGGTGATTATAGGCATGGATTGGTTGAGCCCCAACGGGTCAGTGATCGACTGCGCGCAACAGTTGGTCCGGATCAGGACCCCGAGTGGTGGAGAGCTGGTGATTCAGGGCGAGAGGTCGCAACACGGACCAACACTATGTTCAGTAGCGAGGGCTAGGCGCTACCTTCAGCAGGGCTGCGCAGGGTATGTCGCCTATGTTATGGATACCTGAGAGTCGGGCAAGGCGTCGGTGAGCGATGTACCCGTGGTGCGAGATTATGCGGATGTGTTCCCAGAGGAGCTGCCTGGGATACCTCCGGAGCGACAGGTGGAGTTCAGGATCGACCTAGTCCCTGGTGAGGCTCCGATAGCCAAGGCACCATATCGGTTGGCTCCTCCCGAGATGCAGGAGTTGTCTATGCAGCTGTAGGAGCTGTTAGACAAGGGATTTATCAGGCCGAGTAGTTCGCCTTGGGGAGCCCCGATCCTGTTTCTCAAGAAGAAGGTCGGGTCGCATCGCATGTGCATAGATTACCGGGAGCTGAACAAGGTAACGGTGAAGAACCGTTACCCACTCCCGAGGATAGATGACTTGTTCGAACAGCTTCAGGGAGCATCTTGGTTTTCCAAGATAGACTTGCGGTCAGGCTACCATCAGATGAGGGTCAGGGATGAGGATATACAGAAGACTGCTTTCCGGACTCACTATGGCCACTACGAGTTTCTTGGTGATGCCCTTCGGGCTCACCAATGCTCCTGCCGCGTTCATGGACCTCATGAACCGAGTATGCAGACCGATGCTGGATCGGTCTGTGATAGTTTTCATTGATGACATCTTGGTTTACTCCACGACGCAGGAGCTACATGAGGAGCACCTGCGAGAGGTTTTGGATACCCTGAAGAGGGAGAGCTTGTATGACAAGTTCTCCAAGTGCGAGTTCTGGTTGCGCGAGGTGCAGTTTCTTGGGCACCTTGTCAACCAGAACGGGATATTGGTTGACCCGGCCAAAGTGGAGGCCGTGATGAGATGGGAGGTTCCGAAGTCTCCATCTGAGATTCAGAGTTTCCTCGGATTGGCAGGCTATTATAGGAGATTCATTCAGGATTTCTCCAAGATAGTCGTACCTCTGACCCGGCTGACGAAGAAAGTCATTGTTTTCGCTGGGGCCTGAGCAGCAGGCAGCGTTTGAGACATTGAGACAGAGACTGTGCAAGGCGCCGATCCTCGCCCTGCCATAGGGTGTGGAGGATTTTATAGTATACTGTGATGCGTCCATTTCAGGTTTGGGTGCAGTTTTGATGCAGAGAGGGCATGTCATCGCCTACGCCTCAAGGCAGTTGAAGCCTCACGAGGCGAACTACCCGACGCATGATTTGGAGTTGGGGGCGGTCGTCTTCGCCCTCAAGATTTGGCGACACTACCTCTATGGGGTCCGTTGTACCATCTACACGGACCACAAGAGTTTGAGGTACCTCATGGATCAGCCGAATCTGAACATGAGGCAGCGTCGGTGGCTAGACGTGGTGAAGGATTATGATTTTAAGATCCTTTACCACCCGGGGAAGGCCAATGTCGTGGCCGATGCGCTTAGCCGCAAGGCAGCGCCGATCAGGAACATCTGTATGAGGATGACCGTGGTGACTCCGCTTTTGGAGTAGATCCGAAAGGCCCAACTGGAGGCCATGAAGGAGGAACATTGGAAGAGCGAGCATATTGTGGGTCAGGTTTCCTCCTTCGACTATGACAGCCGAGGACTATTGACTCTACATTGTAGGGTATGGGTTCCCTACCATGGGGGTGTGTTCCAGGTTCTGATGGAGGAGGCGCACAAATCCCGATTCTCAATTCATCCCGGGGCGACGAAGATGTACAGAGATCTTCGACCCGATTACTGGTGGCCCTGCATGAAGCGGGACGTCGCCTGGTATGTAGAGCGGTGCTTGACCTGCAGGAAGGTCAAGGCCGAGCACCAGAGGCCATATGGCAAGATGCAGCCGCTAGACATTCCCATGTGAAAATGAGAAGATATTACTATGGATTTCATCACCAAGCTTCCCAGGACTGCACGGGGAGTGGATTCGTATTGGGTCATTGTGGATCGGTTGACCAAGAGTGCCCACTTTATACCGATCCAGGAGAGCATCTCGGCCGAGAAGTTGGTCGATATCTACATCCGAGAGGTAGTAGCTCGGCACGGAGTACCAATTTTGGTGATTTCGGACCGAGACGTGCGGTTTACCTCCAGGTTCTGGAAGAAGTTTCACGATGAGTTGGGTACTCATCTGCACTTCAGCACAACGTTCCACCGGCAGACGGATGGTCAGAGTGAGCGGACCATCTAAACTTTGGAGGATATGCTGCGGGCATGTGTTCTAGTTGGGATACCTATCTTCCATTAGTTGAGTTCTCTTACAACAACAGCTATCACGTGAGTATCGATCGTCCTCCCTTCGAGATGTTGTACGGGAAGAGATGCAGGACCCCGATATGTTGGGGCGAAGTCGGACAGAGGGTCATGGGGAGCACCGAAGTGGTGCTCAGGACGACAGAAAGGATCCAGCAGGTTAGGAGCAAGCTTCAGACTGCACAGAGTCGGCAGAAGAGTTATGCCGACAAGCGCCGATCGGACCTGGAGTTCCAGGTCGGGGATATGGTCCTCCTGAAGGTGTCACCTTGGAAAGGCGTCATCCGATTCAGGAAGCGGGGCAAGTTGGTCCCCAGGTACATTGGACCTTTCAGGGTTGTAGCCCGGGTGGGCAAGGTGGCGTATAGGATGGACCTGCCAGCCGAACTCAGTCAGATTCACAGCACGTTTCACGTCTCCCAGTTACGGAAGTGCCTGGTAGACGACACAGCGGTGGTACCCTTGGAGGATATTCAGGTGGATGACAGCCTGAATTACATCGAGCGGCCAGTGGCGATCCTCGACAGGAAGTCGAAGGACCTGAGGAACAAGAGGGTGGAGCTGGTGAAGGTGCAATGGCAGCACCGCAAGGGATCAGAATGGACTTGGGAGCTGGAAGAAGAGATGAGGGAGCACTACCCCGAGCATTTTCCAGATTCAGCAGCAGACTTCGAGGACGAAGTCTAAAATAAGTGGGGGAGATTTGTAGCACCCGATTCCTGGTACACATTTAAATTAAAGAAAATATTGCATTTTACTTTGGGACTTGGCGAGTTGGAGGCCCAACTCGTCGAGTAGACTCGACTGTTGATCGGGGGTTTAAGTGACCTGCTCGACGAGTCGGAAGACCGACTCGACGAGTAGGAGCTGTTTGGACAAAACCCTAATATTTAGGGTTTGCACCCTATTTAAACAACTTAACTCGTCCCAAACCAGCCTCCATCGTCCCTCTCATTTCCAGAAACCCTAGATTCAAACCCTAAGCCCTTGTTTGTGTGCTCTTAAGCCATTTTGTGCATTCTTGGTGATTTGAAGTTTGAAGAAGGAAGAAAAGACTTGGAGATCCAAGAGGAGGTCAGTGGATCCAGAGATTTGGTTGCATTTCCAGCTTGTTAGAGGTAAAAAGCTCCAACCTTGACTTCTTAATTGATAGATCTACTTTAGGGCTTGAATCTTGACATCTTTGGGGTATTCCTAAGCCATTTCGGGTTTATAGGGTAATGTAGAAGTAATGTCTTCAGATCTTGGACCTTGGAGGGTCCTCATGGCATAAAGGTGCCAACTTTATGGCCATGAGAGCCCCATGCATCTTGTAGATCTCATTTTTGGTCCTTTTTAGCTTAAAGGCCCATGCATGGATGTAAAGTTCGTGACTTTACGTGTTATATCGACCCCAGGAGGTCAGATCTACCCTTTGGATGAAATAAGCTCAACAGAAATCGAGTTTATGGAACAAGGACTTAGTGGACTCGGCGAGTTGTTCTTGGGACTCGGCGAGTCGGGTAATGGCTTCCCAACCTTTGCTGTTTTGAGGAACCTGTTTGAGTCTAGAAAAGGACTCAACAAAGAATGGATGTGATTATGGACCTGGAAGTCATAGGACTCGGCGAGTGTATCAACAAACTCGGCGAGTCCAAGGCAATCTCCTAACTTATGAAGACGGACTCGGAGAGTTCAAGAGGAACTCGGCGAGTCATCGACTGTACATCTTCTTATGGATGAAGATGAACTCGGCGAGTTCAAGAACGAACTCGGCGAGTCGGTTGAAGATTTGTCTGATGTGTTGTTGAAGGCAAACTCGTCGAGCTCTTGCTAGACTCGACGGGTAGGAACGGGTTTATGACATTTTGTGGTTATGGGGACTCGACGAGTTGGCGGGCCAACTCGGCGAGTCGAGTCAACCAGATGTTGACTTTAACCATAGTTGACTTTGACCATGGATTTGACTTGGACATTGACTAGGATTGAGTGACCCTTGTAAGGGTTACGAGTATGAGTTGATAACTAAGAAGAGTTGTCGTGTAGGGATTGAGGAGACGGGGAGAGTCGATTTCCACACCGAGATCAGTGCAGACACTACGCGATAGCGAGGTGAGTTACCTTCCGGTAGGAGTGGGTCTACGGCCACAATGTCGACCCACTAGTAGGAGTCGTTTGCTAGATGATTTTCTTTGTGATGATTATCTGATGTGGTTATCTGATATGCTTTATGTGCTAGGATGCTATGACATATGTGTTAGTAATGATAGGGGTGGGATAGCCCTAGTTGTCGGTTGAAAGATACCGAAGGGGTAGGTAGTACCCATGCATGCCTAGCAGTATGATTATGATATGCTATAATGCGATCAGTATGCTTTTGATATTTTATTATGAGATAGTGGTAGGGGAACATAGTCCCCAATTACCGTGATATGATGGGGGAACTCACTAAGCTTCGTGCTTACAGTTTTCGGTTTTTTTCAGGTACCTCTTCAGCGAAGGGGAAAGAGTCGGCGCGGTAGCGGTACATCACACACACGCATGATTTCCGCATTATGATATTTACTTGGGATTGTACTCTGATTTTTATTACTATTTATGATATGGTTTTGTGACACGATGTTACTGTTTTATAAATTGATATGACATTGGCAATGTTTTGGTAAACTAATTTATGAGTTACTTATTTAAAAATGAAATTTTTGGCTTCGAAAATTGGGATGTTACGGATTGAACCTTTGGTACCCATCTGTAGTTAGGTTTAACCCATTTCTTTTTCGAGCGGATGGGTGCCTCGACACTTGATTTTGAACTTGAAGCCGATCTTCGAGATGACTTTGAGCTAACTGATCTTGGTTTCACTGGAGCATCTCTTGAAATTGGCTTCTGGGCCGGCATTCCCTTCTTGCCCTTGGGAGTTGATTTCTTGGACTTGGGAGTTTAACTCTTGCCCTTTGTGGCATTCCAGTCGCCATTGTCTGAACGTGACCTTGAGGGGTTTCTTTTGGAAAATCTCCCTCTTGGCGCGTTCTGCCACCCTTGTGCATAGTAGGGAACGTATGCGCGATTTGAACAATTTATGGCAATGTGTCCAGGTGTACCACAGTGAAAGCAAGTCTTTTTCTTCACTGTGAAGTTGTTTCTTCCTGCCCCTGGTGACGTGTCCTTGCCTTGTTCCTGGTTGTTCCCACATGCACACTTGCAGCAGGCTGGCTGTTTCACTTGATTTGGTGGCCTGTATTTCTCAACAGTAGGTTGATCAGAAGTAACTGAGTTAGAAGCAACAGATTCAGAGTTCAAGGAGTCATTTGTTTGATAATCATCAGAATTTGCAGAACTAGAATTAGTTCTGTTCTCCTTGTCCTCATCCTCTACTACTTTACCTGCACAAGAAATAGAAGCATTAGAATCGTTCAGCTCAACACTTTCTGGCACAACCACGGCAGAATTATCAAAGATATCATCAAATATATCGAAAAAAATTGAGTCATCAGACTTTGATACAATTTTATTATCAGACACACTCTCTTCAGTTGCTTGCTTGCAATGACTTAGTGGTTGATCTGCATAAGAAGTAGAAACATTAGTAATTGCAACCTGAGGACCACATCCCGACACAAATACAACAGGTTTGCCATATTTGAGATGTGCCTCTCTGTCCATTTCCTCTTTTGTCAAAGGCTTATACTGTGTGATTAAAAGGAGGAGGCACTTTATCATACCCTAAACCCTTTTGCTGGTTATTTTTAAATCTCAAAATATTTTCCATCATTGACGCAACTACTTCACTCGACACATCAAATTTTCTGAAATTAAAATCTGCATTTTCAAACTTATTTTTCAATGTGTCAAGTTCAGCAGTTAACTCAGCAAGTTGTTCTGTCACAAATCTATAGTTTGCACATTTATTGCTATACTCTTCCTGAAGTTTCCTAAAATCTTTTGTTTTGGCTTCTAGTTGTGCTTTTAGAGGTTTCTGTCCTTTCCTAAGTTGATATCCTTCGTATTTTAGGTCCTCGTTCTCTCTATGTAATAATTCGATATGCTCAAGTAAATTTTTAACATTATCAATGCATGTTTGAGAACAAGAAATTTCATTGACTTTGGTGTTTGAAGAACTCATTGTTTATCAAAAATGCCCTTTGACTAAAAACTCAAAAGTCAACCTTAAAAGTCAAACTTAAAAGTCAAACTTAAAAAGTCAAACTTAAAATTCAAACCGAAAAGCTAAATTTGAAAATTTGAAGGTTAAACGAGAAAGTCAAAGTTTAAAGTCAAAGGTCAAACTTGAAAGTCAAAGTCAAAATTTTAAGTAAAAAGTCAAAATTAAAAGTCAAAAATCAAAAACTAAAATTTTTGGGTTGAAAATGAAATTTAAAAATAAAAGAAATTGGTTTTTGGGCTAAATATGTCAAAATGCGAAATTAGGAACCGAGAAATGACTCCTTTTGAATTAAATTTCGAAGGATTATTCCATCTAGCAACCTAGATGAGTTGGAAGAAGCACTGGGGTGAGGAATCAGGAGACCTAGGTTCGATCCCTGGCAACCCCCAAAATTGATTCCCTTTTTTTTTAGTGTACGCTGCTGCTTGCGAGGACTAGGGATGAGAGTGGGTCCAAACCCGGACCGGTAGACCTGGACCCGGAAAACCCGGGAACTGGTTAACGAGATTTTTTAGGATCGGAAACCGGACCGGTATATAGGAACTGATTCCGGTTCGGTTCCGGGTAAGGTACCGGGTAAAGTGGGTCGAATGCATGTTTTAAAATTTCACAAAATACAAAAATAAAGCTGAGAAAAAAAAATTCGCAGCTTTGATATCCCAACTTTAGGAGACTATAAATCAATGAATATTAAACCAAAAATGACAAAATTATAGTCTAAAATCATGTACAAACTCTATACTACACTTTGGAAAAAACCGCATGCTATTCCGACTTCAAACGAATTAGATATGCATGTTTTAAATCTATCACAAAATACAAAGAAAGCTGAAAAACATAAAAATTTCAGCTTTGATATCCCGACTTTGAGAGACTATAAGTCAATGAATAAACACCCAAAAATAACAAAATTATAGTCTAAAATCATGTACAAACTATAAACTACACTCTGGAAAAAACCTCATGCCAATCCGACTTCAAACGAATGAGATACGCAAGTTTTAAAACTATCACATAATATAAAAAAAGCTGAAAAACATAAAATTTCCAGCTTTGATATCCCGACTTTGAGAGACTATAAGTCAATGAATATAAACCCATAAATGATAGAATTATAGTCTAAAATCATGTACAAACTATAAACTATACTATGGAAAAAACTTCATGCCAATCTGACTTTAAACGAATGAGATATGCATGTTTTAAAACTATCACAGAATACAAAAAAAAAAAGCTGAAAAACATAAAATTTCCAGCTTTGATATCCCGACTTTGAGAGACTATAAGTCAATGAATATAAACCCAAAAAATGACAAAATTATAGTCTAAAATCATGTTAAAATTATAAACTATACTATGGAAAAAACCTCATGTCAATCCGACTTCAAACGAATGACATATGCATGTTTTAAACTTTTCATAGAAACCGGTACCGGCCCTTAAAACCGGTTCCGGTTCCTAACACGGTTCCGGTTCCTAACACGGTTCCGGTTCTTAAACCCGGTTTACCCGGACCCGAAGGACCCGAAACCCGGATTACCCGGAACCCGGATAGAGCCATTCTTTAAACCCGGGACCCGGATCGGTATTACATATTCCGGTTCTAACGGTTCCGGTTCCGGTCCGATTCTCGTTACGGTCCGGTTTTCCGATTTTAAATCTCATCCCTAGCGAGGACGACTGCTGTGTATACGAGACCGAGGCTGCTGAGCGAAGACTCGCTGGGCCGAACACGTGCGAGGCTGGCCGCACACCGCGGACCGTGAACGCCGACCGAACACGTACGAGTCTGGCCGTAAACTCCGAGGGCCGTAAACGAACTTCGGGCCGTGAACCCTTCTTGGGCCGTACACCCTTCAAAGGCCGTAAAGCTCGCAGACACGAAAAAAACAGCGATTTTTGCCCCTTTTTGCTCCAAAACTCGATCAAAAACTCATTTTTATGAAAAACACGAAGAACAAACCCCTCTTATTTTGCCAAGATCTATCCAAAAACGCAAAAATCCTTCAAAAATAAGATCAAATAAGCTCCAGATCTGACAAAAACTGATTGATACAACCAAGCTCTGATACCACTTGTAAGTCCCCAATCTGCTTGTGTATCAATCAGATCCGTTTGATGGTGCGGAATCCCGATCAAACGGATGATGCCATATCTAATGAAGAAGAAGTAGTAGAAGAAGATGATGAATCTTGTATGATTTGATTAGAATGAAGCTCCAAATACAAGATTCACACACAACTTACACACACTTAAGCTCCTCTCTTCTCTCTAACTTTCTCTCTCTACCATACACTCTCACTCTTTATGCACTCCTCACCACTAATACAATATATATGAGACATGGGCCGTGAACAGGTTCACGACCGTAAACACATATAAAGCCGTAAACACCAAGCTGTTTACGGTCCTAGACATAAAAATACATTTTCCTAGAAAAATAAAGTATAAACCATATTTTTGAACCAACAAAATGTAGCGAGCGCAGAACATATCCCTGAACTGCTCCCAAGTAACAGCAGCTCTCTGATCATTAGAATACGATCCAATCACCAACCTCCACCAGTCCTTTTCCCCAGTCCTCAGCAGGTTCAGGGCACATCTGACCTTCTGGTCAGTAGGACATGAACACGTAAACAAGCACCCCTCCACGTCAGATAGCCACATCATGGCTTTGATGGGGTCCTGAGTCCCATCAAAAATAGGTGGCTTCGTGTTGTCAAATTCCTGATACTGAAAAGCCCGACTGGCTCCCAACTCTGCTGCCGTTACAACCGTTGTGGCTGCTGCAACAACCGCCTCAGTGAGGGCTGCATAGCGATCATCGAAATACTCCACCATGGCGGTCTTGATAGACCCAAACATCTCCGGTAACTGAGCCCGGAACATAGCAACAACCTCATCGTGCAGGATCTCCTGGATCCTGGCGTCCATCTCGTCTGGCCCCATATGGCCGATAGTCTCGGGCACTGTCGGTGCCTCCTGTCCGCCTCCTCCTGATCCTGACCCGGATACAGTCACAAATCGTCGAGTAACCAACATGCTGAAAATATACCAGAAAGATATCAGATAATCCACATAACATTCCGGGAACCAACTCCCAACAAAACCCTAGGGGTTGTGACTTCCTTGCTACGCGTATGGGTCCTGTGCTTTCAGTAGTACGGGCCCATACTACCTTCCACACCTACCCATATTTGTCTCAAGTATCATCACAACGCCCTAAATCTATACGTAAGCATGGCATGCACTCAATCCTCACACCTACAGGAAGGCTAAATATCTCATAACTGGCGGACTCATCCCAAACAACCCGTCCATGAAACTTCCACCAAGCTTGCAACACTCGTGTATACTAACCATACATAATGCTGGACCCTATAGACTTTCGAATACCTGATCCTACCCTAAGCCCTTCATCAAACAAGAACAGGAAATAAGGCCAAACCAAACATTCTCAGGCTATAAGATCTTAATTATGTACAACCGTAATGCATACAATAAGCAACTACAGTAATGATGTCAATTTCATATAAGGAAAAACCTTGGCTATCAAGCATCATATAATCAGGCAATTCTATCATGAAATTCCCAAAGGTATTTTGGGGTCTATCTGCGAGCTCCGGCTGATCGTACACTTGCATCTTCCTTCATTATTTTGAAAACATTTTAAGAAAATCGTTTTAAAATATTGTCCTCAGTTTGAGACTGGAGACACGCGAGTGTTTCCTCCAATTCACTCAAACCAAGGCTCTGATGCTAACTTGTAACACTCATAAAAATCATGCCAATTTTAAACTTTTTAAAACATTTCAATACCAATGATTATTACAAAACGTGTTTTCAGAATATTATAAGGTTAGAGTATCCAAAAATCAAATCATTAAATCATGAAATATGAGGAGCTGTACGATCACGCCTTCGCCTTCTCGCGATCATCAGAAGTACCTGAAACAATAATCGATAAATGTAAGCTCGAAGGCTTAGTGAGTTACCCCCAAAATACCAACGCCATGCGATCATAATCATAACATATAAAGAAACACAACATGCATAATGAGCCATCAGTCTGACTGGACCGCCCGCATCGGGCCGTCAGTCTATCTGGACCGCTCTCCGAGCCTTCGGCACGTCTGGACCGCCTCTCAGGGCCTTCAGCCTATCCGGACCGCTCGTCGGGCCTTCGGCCTGACTATATGCCCTCCCGGGTCTACAGTCTATCCGGTCCGCCCTGGGTATCTTGGCCTACAACACAAAGCAGGACATGCGTCAACCCAATCCCCCAAACCAACAAACGTGTGCACATAAATATCCAGGATACCGATCTAACCGATTAATAACATAGCAACCATCCTATAACCAGGATACCGATCTAACCGATCAATAACATAGCAACCATCTTATAACCAGGATACCGATCTAACTGATCCTTAACATAGCAAACATCCTATAAACCAGGATACCGACCTCTAAGCATATCACCATCCTAACTACCAGGATGTAAATCAATAAGCATATCATGCAATAAACCCGGATACAAATCCGATAAGGGCCGGCGTTGGTGCCTTAGACCCTGTTGATATAGTGAGGAGAACTCACCTCACAAGTGTCGAACGGTAGCTATAAGTGAAGGGTTTTGAGCACTCTAACACTCCTAAGGTGTACATGCAACCCTAGAAACCTTGGATCTATGTTTGACTAAGATACATGCAAAATGATTTTTCCAAGGTTCATAAACCTATCTAGCATACATGGGGAACTTTTGAACATAAAAGTTAGTAGGAAATACATACCTTGTAGTAGTTTGGATTCCTTGAAACCTTGTGAGCCTATCACCTCAAGTGTGATTCCTCAAATGTCTCACACAACACCAAATGCACTTGGAGTAAACTTGAGAGAAATGTCACACTTCTTAAAATCGGCTAGCCCTCTTCTTTCTTGCTTAAGTCCAATTTTGGTGAACATATTGATCCTTATATAGTGTGTTACAATTAGGGTTACACCATGTAAACCCTAATTGTCATGACCTTTCATTTCTATGACCCATGGGTTCTATAAACACCATGGAGCATCCATGGAGTATCCTATGGGTTTTAGCCCAACTTGATAATCCATGAAGCATTAGCCCACTATATAAGTATAGATGATTTACGCAATCAACTCATATATTTAATTAGTCTTCTTTTGATCACTTAATTAATTCCAAATTAATTCTTGATCAATACTAATTAAATAATATTATTAATATATTAGAACTTATAATATATTAATAAACCTTAAGTGTTATTTCTCTCATTTAATCTATCCAAATGCATGATGCCATGCAACCCAAATGGACCATGCTAGCCGGGTCAAGTACATTCCAGAAATAGTTATGAACTTAGACACCTAATCCAACAGTCACCCACTTGGATAAGTCTAATAACTATAACTGCAAGAATGACTTCAGGAACCGATCAGCAATCGTAGCTCTTTCAAGGTCTCTCGGAACTGAGATGATGATGACACGCCATTTAAGATAAGTGATCATATAATCCTCTGTTCTAGATATCAGCCGGACAAATACATGGAACAATGTCTTACTTATTTTCCAGCAGTTTGTTTACCGATTTCCGATTTGTTTGACATAGAACTTAATTGAACACGTCAACTTAGTTCTGACCGAGCCCGGTATATGGGTCAACACAAAATCATCGAGGGGCCCAGATATCGCTTCTAATCCAAGAAGGAACAGATAAACTTCGACTCATATGCTTGTTCTACTACTTGTTGAATCATACACAAAGGCATGTTTTATAACATTGAGTTACCAATGCGTTTTCGTACAATCAATGCATAACCAATTCATAGGCAACAAGTCATATCTCTAGGTTTGAAGACTTATATGATATTACCGTCTCGCGATCACTCGAGATAAATTCCATGAAGTGATACCAGCGAGCGTGGGTTGAATCCAATACTCAGAACTTATGAGCACTCATGAGTTTTGTAGCCATGTCCAACATCTTAGACCTCTACAACCAACTCATGACGGTCTTGATTCATACCTACTTCCAACATATAACCGACTGTGGAGGATTCGAATAATATGATATATCCAAACATAATTATTCTGGAAGTCAAAACATGCAAATTGAAACGATAGTAAACGATTGACAAAAGATAGCAACACTTTAATCATAAATAAATACAACTTTTATTCATCATCAAATGTCAAGTACACTTTACACATTTCAAAGCTATCTAACTACTAAAACTAATATCATCCTTCAGCCCTATGCGCCTCGCATGTTGGAGATGCTTAGCCCTGCCCAGTCCCTTCGTGAGGGGATCTGCCGGGTTCTTATCCGATGATACCCTCTTTGTCACGAGGAGTCCTTCTTCTATTCGATGTCTGATGAAATGATATTTTCTGTCGATGTGTCTGGATCTCCCGTGATCCCTTGGTTCCTTGGCTAAGGCAACTGCACTTTCACTATCACATAAAATCTCTATTGGCTCCTTTATAGCTGGTACAACCCCAAGGTCTCCAATAAAGTTCTTTAGCCATATAGCCTCCTTTGCTGCCTCGCTTGTCGCTATATACTCTGATTCGCAAGTTGAATCAGCCACTGTCTCTTGCTTGGAACTTTTCCAAGAAATTGCTCCTCCGTTTAAGGTAAAGACCCAGCCTGACTGAGAGCGGAAATTATCCCTATCAGTCTGGAAGCTAGCATCACTATACCCTAATACTCTCAAGTCATCACTCCCACCGAGGGTAAGGACCTAGTCCTTAGTCCTCCGCAGGTACTTGAGAATGTTCTTTACCACAGTCCAGTGAGCCTTGTCAGGGTTCCCCTGATATCTGCTGACCATGCTCAGTGCAAAGGCCACATCAGGATGAGTACAAGTCATAGCATACATGATCGAGCCTACAACGGAAGCATAAGGTACTTGACTCATCTCAGCTATCTCAACCTCTATACTCGGGCTCTGAGTCTATTCAACACCTTATCCAAGTAGGTACTCTGACTAAGTCCAATTAGTCTTTTACTCCTGTCTCTCAGAATCCTTATCCCTAGGATATAGGCAGCTTCACCAAGGTCCTTCATAGCGAAACACTTCCCAAGCCAGGACTTCACTTCCTGCAGAGTTGGGATGTCATTTCCTATGAGTAGTATGTCATCCACATACAGTACCAAAAAACTGACTATACACCCACTAGCCTTGACATATACACAAGATTCATCTTCACTCCTCGAAAATCCAAACTCTTTGACCTTCTCATCGAAGCAAAGATTCCATCTGCAAGGTGCTTGCTTTAATCCATAAATGGATTTCTCAAGCTTACACACTCTATTAGGGTACTCTGCACTGAAAAAACCCTCTGGCTGACTCATATAAACATCCTCAGCCAACTTTCCATTAAGGAAAGCAGTTTTGACATCCATTTGCCATATTTCATAGTCACGAAATGCAGCAATGGCTAGCATAACCCTAATAGACTTAATCTTGGCTATTGGTGAAAAGGTCTCATCATAATCAACTCCCAGAGTTTGAGAAAAGCCCTTTGCAACCAGTCGCGCCTTATAAGTGTGTACATTACCATCCATGTCGGTCTTCTTCTTGAAGATCCATTTGTACCCGACTGTCTTGCGACCTGGTACATTGTCAACCAAGTTCCAAACTTGATTGTCATACATGGACTGTATCTCGATGTCCATAGCCTCTTTCCATTTAGCAGCCTCAGGGCCTGCCATGGCTTCCGTGTAGCTGTTAGGTTCATCCAGACTCACCAGTGTGCTATCACTGATAAGTGTATCACCTTCCGCAGTAATATGGAAACCATAGTAATGCTCAGGTGCATTCCTAACTCTCGTGGAACGCCTCAGAGGTACAGACTCTTCTGTCAGATCAACATGAGTTTCCTCCTCAGGTTGATTGCTAGGGTTTGAGGTTCCTTCACCACTTGACTCTTGAATTTCTTCAAGTTCAATTTGCCTCCCACTGTTTCCTTGGCTTATGAATTCTCTCTCTCGAAAGACTCATCTCCTTGCTACAAAGACCACATTATCACTGGGTCTGTAGAAGAGGTAACCAAAGGATATCTGGGGGTAACCGATGAAAATACACCTCTCACTTCGAGGTTCGAGCTTATCGTGAGACTCACGCCTCACAAAAACCTCGCAACCCCAAATCTTGATGTGGTCCAGATTGGGAACTTTCCCGGCCCACATCTCATGAGGAGTTTTGGCAACCTTCTTTGTAGGGACTAGATTAAAGATATGAGCGACAGTCTCTAAGGCATACCCCCAAAATGAGATTGGTAGCGAAGCTCGACTCATCATGGAATGAACCATATCCAATAAGGTTCGATTGCGCCTCTCAGCCACACCATTCAACTGCGGTGTCTTGGGAGGTGTCAATTGTGAGATAATCCCACATTCCTTAAGATAGTCAAGGAACTCTATACTAAGATACTCACCACCTCGATCGGATCGAAGCATCTTAATGTTCCTGCCCAATTGATTCTCTCCTTCCTGTTTAAACTCTTTGAATCTTTCAAAGGTCTCTGACTTATGCTTGATTAAGTAGACATATCCATATCTACTAAAATCATCAGTAAAAGTCACATAATAATGATTAGCATCCCTTGTGGTAGTTTTGAAGGGTCCACACACATCAGTGTGTACAAGATCCAACAAACCTTCACCCCTAGCACATGTACCAGTGAAGGGTGACTTTGTCATTTTCCCAAGCAAACAAGATTTACAACTATCATCTGATTTTAGGTCAAATGACTCCAAGACTCCATCCTTTTGGAGTTGGCCTATGCGTTTCTTGCTTACATGTCCAAGACGACAATGCCATAATGATGCTTTATCCAAGTTATTATTAGAATAATCAATACACAACACATTATTTCCTAGATTGACTACAACCGACACAGCTTCAAACACACCATCACAAGGTAATGCTTTAAAATAAAGAACATTATTAAAGAAAGCATAAATACCACCACTATCATTATCAAATGAAAAGGTAAAACCTTCTTTGTACAAAGCATGAAAGGAAATAATATTTCTTGCCATTTCAGGCGAATAACAACATTTATTCAAATCTAATGTTAACCCACTACCTAGCAATAAAGAATAAACTCCAATCTTGGTGACAGGTGTAACTTTCCTATTTCCCATGATCAAGTTTATCTTCCCATGCTCCACATTCTCACTTCTTCTTAGTCCCTGCAAATCACAACATATGTGAATACCACAACCTGTATTAAGGACCCAAGAATTCGAATAGGGTGAATTATTAGACAATATAGTGTAAATACCTGTATGGTTGGGTTTTACTTTCCCATCCTTAACATCTTGCTGGTACTTTGGGCAGTT
Organism: Lactuca virosa; assembly: GCF_052849685.1. Lineage (NCBI taxonomy): Eukaryota > Viridiplantae > Streptophyta > Magnoliopsida > Asterales > Asteraceae > Lactuca > Lactuca virosa. Next base: position 294,903,021 of record NC_136427.1, on the reverse strand, counting down.
TCGCTTCCGGTGCGACTTTTCATGACAATAGAAGCATTCAGCCTCTTTAGGGTTAGCATAAGGAGTGACGAAACCTTTCTTGGTTCCACTTGCAGAGGAGCCATCAAGGGACTTTCCCTTGGTACCCTTCGAAGTGTTGTTCCTCTTCTTTCCTTTGCCTTGCCCGATTGCCAAGACAGGGGTCGCGGTAGGAGTAGGAGTAACAACCGACTTACCTTTAAGAACTTTCCGCGGTCTTCAAAAGTCCTTGAAGTTTGCTGAGTGTAACTTCCTCCTTGTTCATGTGGTATGTCATGCGGAATTGATCATAACACGAAGGTAAGGAGTGCAAAATGATATCTATTGCTAACTCCTCTGGGAAGTTCACATTCAGTTTCAGCAAACGGTCCACATACCTTTGAATTTTCTGCATGTGGCCCGTGATGGGTTCACCATCCTTCATCCTGGTTGTTATCATGGATGAGATGATCTCATATCGCTCTTGACGGGCACTCTGATGGTAGCGGTCCATCAAATCCTGGTGCATCTCAAAAGGATAGTAGTCCTCATAGGACTTTTGGAGCTCGGCTATCATAGTGGCCAACATGATGCATGCCACTTTGGTAGCATCTCTTTCATGGGCCTGATATTCAGCGACCTCCTCAGGAGTAGCAATCGGCTCGAGTTCTTTAAGCTCCTTGTCGAGGACATATTCCTTGTCCTCATACCGAGTGACCATTCTGATGTTCCTGATCCAATCCATAAAGTTGGATCCATCAAAGATGACTCTCCCAAAAAGGTTCATGAGAGAGAAGGAGTCGGTAGGGTTTGAGCCAGAAGCAGCATTGTTGGAAGACATCTGAAAAGAAGAAAGACAACTATAGATTAGATATAAAGATAGTCCTTAATAAAACACCCAAATGTAGTATTAAGGCTAGGACCCAACACAATATTTTATAACTTAGAAGAGGGATGCCGTAATCCAATCTATAAAATATTTGAAGGTAGGTGAATGACGATTCACCAATTTCCACCATGAAAAACGAAATAAGTTATTAGGTTTTAATTAGTTTTTGAAACTCCTAGATTCTTTGAGATTCATTGAACTTTTCAATGGCATGTTTCAATCTCGAGTGTGCCCTTCAGGTTTTGTGACTGGGATGCCGAGGATCACAAAACAAGGTGTGAAGTAACCATGCAAATTACTTGGTACCCTCAATATTTACCCCTCAATCGATGTGCCGGTTAACCACACGCGCTCCACCGATACTATGATAAATATTAAGTTACCCTTTGTCTACCTTGTTAAGTCTAGGTTAGTGTGTCGGTTAACCACACACGCTCCACTAACGACTTAATCAAAGTACAAAGTGTGATTTCATGGGTTAGCACCTTATTCACATTTTCCTAAAGTAACTAAGATTGAGAATTTATAAAACATTTAGTTACTTTATATTCATCATACTTTTAATGAGAATTTATAAGTCCTTGTCCTATCCGTTTGGCTAACGACCCTCCACCAGTCAAGGAAGCGGTGGGTGAGAGTGGACACCCATTAAGCTGCCATTTTATAGGAAACAACCTTATACCCCCTTATAGACCGGCTTCGTGAATGAGGGCTACTAACGGTAAAACGACTTGTTCTTATACATATATATATTATTAAACTTATAATATTATAAAGTATAAGGGTTGAATTTTAACTTTTAAAATTCTAGGGGTTGGAACTAAAGTTTTAAAGTGACTTTACATGTTCCAAAACTTGAGGGCAAGTTTTGTAACTTTCAAAACTTTTCATCTTTCATAACTTATGAGTTAATGATGTGATAAAATGAGTGACTTTTCATTTTATGTAACTTATGTGTTTAATAATGGACTTTAAAAGAAAGACTTTTGGTAATCCATAACTTGAGGACAAATTATGGATTCCATTAAAACACATAATGATCATGAATTAAACATTAACCAAGTAATTCCTATGATCTATCAAGAACTCATAAGAACATGAATATTCATATCAAAATTTCAAGAACATATGAACACATATAAACATGGAATTTTGATATTAGCCATTGTAAATGGATTAGCACAAACAATACACCATCTAAAACAAGTTTTAAAATAGCAAAACAGTTTAGGGTAATGTTTCTAGTCCATTTCCAGCAGCAAAACTCGAAAAACTGCACTCAAGGGCTCCTACTCGTCGAGTGCAAGAATCTACTCGACGAGTAGGATGAGTTTACTCATGGACTCGTCGAGTCCCCCCATGGACTTGGCGAGTTCATGCTTCAGAGTGCATAAAAACGAGTTTTTTCCACAATTTTGCATCAAGTATCAAACAAACAAGCCTAGGCTCTGATACCACTGAAGGGTTTTGAGCATTCTAACACTCCTAAGGTGTACATGCAACCCTATAAACCTTGGATCTATGTTTGACTAAGATACATGCAAAATGATTTTTCCAAGGTTCATAATCCTATCTATCATACATGGGGAACTTTTGAACATAAAAGTTAGTAGGAAATACATACCTTGTAGTAGTTTGGATTCCTTGAAACCTTGTGAGCCTAGCACCTCAAGTGTGATGCCTCATGTGACATCCCCAAAATTCACGGCCAGAAAAGACCGATTTGTTTATGCTTTGTTTTAAAATCAGAGTAATCTTTTAAAGAAAACAGTTGCAGAATTTGTTCCCAAACAAAATATGATAAAACTTTATCAAAACATTTCTCAAAGAGAATGTACTTTTCATTAATAATAAAACCTCGGGATGTCATGTTCCGATACAGACCAAAAGCATAAACAGTATAATTCGACCTTACAACAGTTATTTACAACTACTAGTCTATTATCCAAAATCTCTCGTCAAGTCCACCAACTTATACTCTTGTGTCATTACCTGTAATACAAAGAAAACTGAGTGGGTCAGGCTTGGGAGCCTGGTGAGCATATAGGGTTTTCAACCCACAATGTTATATCATATATATATTAGAACTCACAAACATATACAATTTCTCTATATACAAGCAACTCTTATCCCACCCCGTCGATCCTTACAACGAAACGATCCATACTCTCCTATCACAATTTACCTCTTTACCCAATCCATACTCACGGATCTAAAACTAACCTCTCTACCAAATCCATACTCACGGATCTAAAACTAACTTTTCTACCAAATCCATACTCATGGATCTAAAACTAACCTCTCTTCCAAATCCATACTCACGGATCTAAAACTAACCTCTCTTCCAAATCCATACTCCCGGATCTAAAACTAACCTCTCTTCCAAATCCATACTCCCGGATCTGGTATATCTGATCCATACTCCCGGATCTAAATTAACCTCTTGATCTGATCCATACTCCCGGATCAATAACTGTGCCCAATCCATACTCCCGGAATAGAGACAATTAACTATACCTAAATCCTGATCTGATCCATACTCCCGGATCACTAACTGTGCCCAATCCATACTCCCGTAATAGGTACAATTAACCATGCCTTAATCCTGATCTGATCCATACTCCCGGATTAATAACTGTGCCCAATCCATACTCCCGGAATAGGGACAATTAACTATACCTTAATCTTTAGCTACCAAAGTTTTTCTCTAACAGGTGCTAAGTCCATAACTACCGATGTTTACTCATATCATTTTTCATCTCTCATCGTTCATCTACCCATGTTCTACCCAACATAATTTTTAGATACAAAATACATATACAGTTTAACTCATTTAAACTATATAAAACATCCATTCCACACCCATCTCATATAAACAAACAATATATAACACATAGCACGTATTTCGTAGCAAATACTTTGTATTTATGTGTTAGAAGAAAGTAACTACAAACTCACTTGATCAGAAGATGATCGTACAACACTACGGCTCTAAGAGTTGTGTTCTTCGGTGAAACTGTGATCTCTTCACACACCGGGCTTCTCGCGGGCAGAGCTTCGGCCCGGAAACTCTTTTCTTCTCGGGATCTTCGGGCTTCTGGACTCGCTTCGGATCTCGGGATGATATCGGGGCTTTGAGGGGTTAAAAGAGGGCTTAGAGAGAGTATCGGGAGTGAGAGAGAAGAGATTGAGCAACCAAACTCGGCTGCCCCTTGAATTCTATTTATAGGGCCAACATTCTGTACTCACGTCGTGAGTTTTAAGTGTTCACGTCGCGAACACAGTAGGTCACTGCGTTCGTCATTGTCCACTTGATGTGGAGGACGTCCAGTCTGTTCTCACGTCGTGAGCACTGTGCTCACCTCGTGAGTTCTGACACAGCCTCGAATATTGTGTTCCGAATTTCAGAAATTCATATCTCTCGCGTACGAACTCCGTTTTCGACGTTCTTTATATGCACGCGTCGGTGAGATCATGATCTACAACTCTCGTTTAGACTCCGTTGGCTAATTTTGATTTTATTTTTATTATATTATTTTTAGTAGGCCGGGACAGGAAAACTCCGTTAGAAAATCATAACTCCTTCATCTGACGTCCGTTTTCGTCTGTCTTTTTACCGTTGGACTACTATCGACGAGATCTTCGATTCTCGTTTAGATTGTTTCGGCTAGAAACCACTCGATCTTATAATCAAACTTTGGGCTGCATACCGCTAAGTCGAAACTTCGAAAAATCATAACTTCCTCATACGAAGTTAGATTTAGACGTTCTTTTTATGCACGCTCTCGGTTTAACGTATTCTACGACTTTCGTTTAGATCACTAAGGCTAAATATCGCTCTATCGTAAATTCACTATTTACGTCGCGCTGTGTCGTGCCGGTTCTGTCGCGAAACTTCGACATGTCATAAATTCTTCGTTATAACTCGGATTTCGGCATTCTTTATATGTACGAAAACCTTGTAACATATACTACAACTTTTATTAAGACTATTCATTCTAAATAACCTTCTATCAAAAAGTCGTTTTTGACACTTATTGTCTCTTAATTGACTAGCCCTGATCTACGGGCGTTACACCTCAAATGTCTCACACAACACCAAATGAACTTGGAGTAAACTTGAGAGAAATGTCACACTTCTTGAAATCGGCTAGCCCTCTTCTTTCTTGCTTAAGTCCGATTTTGGTGAACATATGGATCCTTATATAGTGTGTTACAATTAGGGTTACACCAAGTAAACCCTAATTGTCATGACCTTTCATTTCCATGACCCATGGGTTATATAAACATCATGGAGCATCCATGGAGTATCCTATGGGTTTTAGCCCAACTTGATAATCCATGAAGCATTAGCTCACTATATAAGTATAGATGATTTACACAATCAACCCATATATTTAATTAGTCTTCTTTTGATCACTTAATTAATTCCAAATTAATTCTTGATCAATACTAATTAAATAATATTATTAATATATTAGAACTTATAATATATTAATAAACCTTAAGTGTTATTTCTCTCATTTTAGTCTATCCAAATGCATGATGCCATGCAACCCAAATGGACCATGCTAGTCGGGTCAAGTACATTCCAGAAATAGTTATGAACTTAGACACCTAATCCAACAATAAGATCAACTCCCGAATCACTGTCACGAACCCCACTACCTATAACCACCATATGACCAATGTCACACCCCCAAACCAGAATGGCGGAAACGTTCGGGGGCGGAGGACGTCATGCTCAGTATCATAACCATAGTGAAGAAAGTAAACACAACCATCATAAATATAATTTAAAAGGTTACATCGTTTCAAAAGTATATGTTTCCAAATAAATTACATATGATGTCAAAATATAGCAAAAGAATCTACGCCTTAGCGTCTTGACTTTAGAAATCTTGTGATTACCTGTTTTACTGATTACCTGAGAATACAAGTTGTTTTGAAAGAGTATCAGCATAAAGCTGGTGAGTTCATAAGCAATTTATGAATGAAAAAATGAATGATGTTCCTTTTTGTTTGTTACAAGTTTGTTTCCAGAAAATCCAATATTTTCTAAAGGTTTGTTATAGTCTTAACTAAACCAAGACTTAGTGTATGTAAGTAAATTGTTGTGCTTGTGTGTGTGTGGTTTTATATTTAAATAAAACCCCTTAAATCCCTGTGAACTGTGTGTTTTGTTAATTTCCCATGTGAGATGTTATAGCCATACTAAACACGAAGACCTCGTACTTGACGTTCTTCAGACGTCGGAATGTTATGACACTTGTCACCCCGGACCTGGCGGTCTAGCTGTTGCAAGCAGTTTAGGTGCGGGTTTGTCAGACCCAATATAGATCTATACACAACTATCACGCTCTCCCTCCAGGAGATTCTGATTATAACTACAGGACTTTACTGTGGTACTTAAGAGTACCTCGAAGGAGAATGTCTCACAAATTTATTTATTAACAAGTTCACGTAGTGTGTAATGAAATACTTGTTTTGTAAGTCGATTGAGTTACTGTTTTCTTTGTCAAACGAAGTGATCAAACTATACCTATTATAGTTTATCAAAAGTGTTGTGTGTTTGAATGAAACCTTGTTATGCATGTCTTTGTATTTCCATAAAATGACATTTAAAATACTAAGTGCAAATCGTACACACCTTGCTCAGCATGTTACAAGGTGTGAATAACTCTTAAACATGTATTTGACAGTTTTACCTTAATTGTCACTGTTTTAGAATATTTATAGAAAAATCATCGTAAGTCGAAAGCTGAGTCTGTAAACTCTGAGTATTTGGAAAAAAAGTCTACTGTATCCATTAATTTTCTTATAATTTTTGGTGGTCTCAAACCAGGGTGAAAATGTTCATCTTCACAACCTGGTCCGACTTTGATGCTGCAGTGATAGGCAGTTTTGTAAAAATCACCATAAATTGTAGAAAAATCGTATGGAGATGTGAAAGTAGTCATTTTAAAGGTATAAACCTCAACTATTTACATATTAAACAGTTTTGAAAAATATTAAGTTTAAGTTGGGTAAAACAGTTCGTGAACAGGTCACAACTTTTCTGTTGTAAGTTGTCATGTTAAGTTTCAAATATGTTTTGGTGTTTTAACTTGTATCCCCCCCCCCAACCCTGAAAACTAAAGAACATGGGAAAATGTAGGGGTATGAACTCACCTTGAGTGATTTCTAAAAGAGCGGATGGTTGAAGTCGAGGAGTATCAAGTCAAGAACACTTGATGAACACGTGGAAGTTTGGATGATCCTAAGAACGATTTTTGGTGTTAAGATATGAGTCGATGATCCAAGAGTGTTATGAAATTATGGAATAACACTTGAGTTTAGATGAAATACTTACCAAAAAGTGCAGTAGTAGCTCAAGAACACTTTCACAAAGTGGTGGGAAGTAGAGAGAAAATGAGGCTCTTTTGGTGTTTTGAGAAGTGTAAGTGTTTGAAATGATCAAGTAAGCCAAAAAATCCTCCAGAGGTTTCTATATATATTGAAGGTTGCTGGAGCAACTTGTAAGTTTGAAGTGATGTTTGCATTGGTTTATGTGATGTGGATAAGGTTGGCTAATGAGAGGATGACACATGGAGGCAAGTGGGCACACTTGTCCCACTTGTAGGGTAGAATACTCCTCTTATTATAAAATAATGATTTTTAATTAATAATCCTTGAAAAATAAATAAAATATGAGTTTTGGGGGTTAAAAATGGTAAAAATATGAATTTGGTGAAAAAAATCCCGTCAAAAACGAGCTTAGGAGGCGAAAGTAGTCGAAAACCGGCATTAAGGACCGAACCTGTGAGGTTCGGCTCTTAGGAGTGTGAGAACCGAGAGAAGGGGAGGAAGAGACGAAAGGGGAAGGAGGGACCGAAGGTGGCAGGGAAGGAACCGAAGGTGGAGGCTCGGTCCGAAATTGTGAAGGAAGCGAAATAGACCGAGCCCTCGGTCTATTTCGGCTGTATCAGGGCTCGGTTCGGCTGCAGTTCGGTCCGAGATGGTGGGTTCGCTTCTGACAAGCTCGCTTCTGATAAGTTCGGTTCTATTAGAGGGGTTCGGCTCTAAGAGGAGGGTTCCTAAGAGGTTCGGTTCCTAAGAAAGGTTTCAGCCCTAATTAGTCGTTTTTCGATATAACTCTCCGTTTTAAGCGGTTTTTGGCCAATTTAAGGGTCGGGATGACCCGGATGACTATAAAAGGATTGAGAGAGATTTCACATACTTGGAGAGATTTCACATACTTGGAGAGATTTGGGAGAGATTTCACATACTTGGAGAGATTTAGGAGAGATTTCACATACTTGGAGAGATTTGGGAGAGATTTCACATACTTGGAGAGATTTGGGAGAGATTTCACATACTTGGAGAGATTTGGGAGAGATTTCACATACTTGGAGAGATTTGGGAGAGATTTCACATACTTGGAGAGATTTCACATACTTGGAGAGATTTGGGAGAGATTTCACATACTTGGAGAGATTTGGGAGAGATTTAATCTTAGCCATTATTATCGTATAATCTCGTAATGCAAGGTTCGTGAATCTCGTTATGCTTCGTTTATGATCGTTTTAAGTCCCCTGAAGGGTCCATAGTCGTGTTTTGATGCGTTTAACTCCCTTTTTAGGGTTTTTACATTGCTAAACACATAGATCCTTCGAGACACTTTGAATTCTTGACATACAAATGCACATTTTTATACATAAAATAACTTTTAACATACAAGTACTAATTAAGTTTGACCGGTTTAACTTGTTGACTTTGACTTTGACTTGTTGACTTTGACTTTAATTTGACGGTTGTCACAACCAAGTCCATCAGAATCCTAATTTACCAAAATGCCCTCAAAAGTCTAACTGGTCAACCCTTGGTCAAAGTCAAAGTCAAAGGTCAAAGTCAACGGTCCATGTTGACCCGACTCGTGGAGTGCAGCTAGCAACTCGCCGAGCTCTTTAAGAACTCAGAAAGTCATAAAATTCTTACTGACTCGCCGAGTTTCCAACCAACTCGTCGAGTCCATGCGTGTCCAGAAGTCGGGGAAAACCCTTACTAACTCGCCGAGTCCCCTTACTGACTCGCCGAGTCCATGCAGAACCCAACCACAGTGAATCTTCATCGGACTCGCCGAGCGTCTATGCGACTCGTCGAGTTCATGTAGTCCACTTCTTATACAAATGTTTTTAAGCTACTCCAAAGCTCCAATTGGTAGATCTAGTCTCCTAGGGCCTAGTTACCACGTAAAGTTGCAAACTTTACGTGCATGCAAGGTCTTAAGAGCCAAAACTAGGCTAAAGAAGAAGCTTAAGGCAAGGAGAAGGCCATGGCTTGACAAAGACTAGAACTTTGTGATAATAAGGGGATAAAGGAGTCCAGATCTGAAGTTACATCCTCAGATCTTGCACCAAATCCGGAAATACCACAACAATACACTAAAAAGGGTTCTAAACCCATGTATGAAAAGATCTAGCTAATGGAGAACCAAGGTAACGACTTGTTACCTTCAAAGTGACGCTAAGATGGGGTAGAATTCGGATCCACAACTTCTCCTTGTTCCAAGCTCCTTGGACTTCAAGCTCTTCTCACCAAAATCCACCTTTCAAGCTTAATAACACACAAAATATGGAGAGTACATACGGTTTTAGGGTTTCTGAGCTCAAGGGGGCTGTAAGGGAGGCTAAGGGAGGCTAATGACCCTTTAAATAGGTGCAAAACCCTGGAAATTAGGGTTTCATCCTCCAGCTCCAACTCGTTGAGTTGTGTCCTCCAACCCATCGAGTTGGTCACTTAATACACGCAGGCAAGTTCGTTCCTACTCGACGAGTCAGGGCGAGTAGACCTTTCAAAATGAATATAAGGCTGTAAACTTTATACATGAGAGTCGGGGTGTTACAAAATCAAACTTGGTCAACAAGTCAAAGTCAGAGGTCTAGGTTAAATTTCTTATGCATGATGTAGGTTTACGTGCAACGTAGAGGAGTCTAGATCGCAATTCCTACTTGCTAAGCGCGACATAACACTGTTCACAACATACATTCCATTAAGTGCTTAATACCTCAACTCCAACGTTCTAAACTTCCAGATAACATTAAAACAACAATTTAATGAATAAAGTTTGCAACTTTATTCATTTGCATAGCTCTGAACATCAGATCTCAAGGTTATGTCAACAATGGTAAAAAATATAACTAAAACCATGCATGACACTAAATGGAAAATATAGTCCAACTTTGTGTACCACAATGGGTCCATAAGACCCAAATATCTAATATTTATTCTTGGATTTTTCCAAACTCCAACTCAAATACATAAAAATGGACCAAAACATACATAAAGCCCAAGATTCATAAAGCTAGAACTAGTCAACCTCAAACTGTACCATTGCATATCCTTACAGACACACCCAATGTGAAGACTATATTCAATCACTAAATTGCTCCCACCCTAATAATGATACCCGATTGAACATGAAACGAAGAAAGCGCACATACCTATTTCTAAAATTGATCAATAATTGCCAATCCTTGAAAATATATAACCGATCATTGTTGCGAGCTAACCAAACTCTCTAAATCCAATACACGACCTGAGTGACCAGTCTGCTTTCTTCACGAAAAATACTTAGCGCTTCGAAAAGTGACTATTGACCAGAGTGAGTCCCTTGTCCAGTATCTCCTACGATGAAAGGACAACTCATGCATCCCTGAAAACATAGCCCATTCGGCTTCCCCAGATATACACACGATCTGATCGACTCCAAAATTCTTTCTGGCGCTTTGTAGGGAATCTGACGAATCTATGAGAAGCACACTGTGAAAACCTCATAATCATGAGTACTCCAGTGATAGACTGATTCCCACCCTTCTAGTAAGAATAAGCCTGAGCTAAAACACCGCATACGTGAACCACAGATTCTTTGGCCCACGATGCTGAAACCAAAAGTCCAACCATCATTTAATCCCCTAATCTGAATACTCAACTCTCTCCCACTTAGGGTTCGAACTTCCTTTGTTTTTCATCCTCAAATAGCGGGGCCCTGAACCGGCCCTGACAAACATACCATCCTTGATCTAAAATGACTATGCTTAATACGAATCCCATAGTCCTTCGAATAGTCGACTCCGCCTTAAAACCCTATCATACAAGAATAGGAAGTGGAGCTGAGTCGAAATTCTACGCCTATATAATTAAATTTTGCATAACCCCTTGACAACTAAAGAAAAATCCTAATTTCCTTACCAATAACTTTGATGCTCCTAAAGTAACATTACTTCCCCTTGCAACAAACCATCGACCTCAACGAATAGTCGACTCCACCTTAAAAACCTATCATACAAGAATAGGAAGTGGAGCTGAGTCGAAATTCTACGCCTATGTAATTAAATTTTGCATAACCCATTGACAACTGAAGAAAATTCCTAATTTCCTTACTAATAACTTTGATGCTCCTGAAGTAATATTACGACCCTTTCAACAAACAATCGACCTAAATGAATAACCTACTCCTCAGTTGACAAATCAAGACAAGATCAGGGATGGTAGAATCATACCACCAAACCGAGAAATAACAGAATCGCCATAACGTAGAAGAATATATGGCCACCACGGTGGGCTTTGGATCTCACAATATTCCTCTAGGTCTTTAGAGACAAACATCCTTGACGCATGAGCATGACAACTCCTCCACGCGTTTTCCCATACCCATCGCATCAAATGCGACTTTCCTGACCTCATGATGATCATTAATAGACTCATATCCCTTAACTTCTAATGGTGCCTAATCATGCACTATCCCTTTCGCCCCCCATCGGACCTCCAGTCTAAACTTCAGAATCATATACTTGAACTCCATCAAAGCTACACATTCTTCTTTAAATTGGGTCGAAGACTAGAGTCACAACATGGTTTCTACCTCTGCCACCGAACCGACAGAAAAACCAAATTTCTATCATCCCCTCGCTGTTACACGAAAACGACATGCGACGAGTCGGACCTTGCCTCTTCGGGAAAAAATTGGTGTGGAAAAACACCTTCCCTCTCTTCTATATGTTGACTGATAAGAATCCGATCTCTTCTACTTCGATTACAGAAGGCTAGAAAAAAATATAACCCTATCGTAGCAAACGACAAAACAAGCCATTGACTGACCATCCTAAAAAAGGCTGCAATCCTCACGACAATCATCACACTTGCTTCCTGCATGAGTCTCGCGGCTCAAACTGGCACTACCTCAAATAAGGCCCACAATAGCTTAGAATCAACCAAATCACGCGGGTATACACCTTTCCGACCCAATTCACCATGGCCACCTGGGCCCAAACAAATACCATAATCATCCTTATCCTGCCCAACCATAACCAAAAGACTAATAGAAACATAAGCATACCACAACTGAATCTTAGCGCTATAGCACATCATCTACCCATCTACCAGTTCCTTAGTAACCTTGTGACTCATCTTGATCTCCATATGTATCCTTTGCTTTCGGTAGTACGGCCCCACACTACCTTCCACACATATCCGTACTCGTCCTAAGAATTTCCCCAAAGTTCCTTAGTCACTAGTACAACTAGGCGTTGTAGCATACACAAACATGTCCAACCAACACATACAACTACTCTTTCTAGAACTTCCCTTCTAGGATGCCTCCCACCCTTTCTCTCCTACCACTTAAAGTCTATAATAATGTCGCTAGTCGTCTCGTGAATACAATTCATACATAATTAAGGACAAGATAGACATTTGAATGGATGTCTTTACCCTAAGGCCTTTATCAGAGAAGAACATGAAATAAAGTTGAAACAAGAATTCTAAGGCTATCTAATACTAATTATGTATAAATATAAATCATTCATCTAACAACTAATAACATTAGCATGAACTTCAAATAGCACATAACAAGCAAACTATAAGGCAATAAGGCATCATAAAGGCATTTTCTGTACTCAGCCGGAGCTCGAACAGAAAATGGTTCCCAAAAATATCCATACTTGTTATATATATGTGTGTATATATATATATATATATATATATATATATATATATATATATATATATATATATATATACACACATATATATAACAAGTATGGATATTTTTGGGAACCATTTTCTGTTCGAGCTCCGGCTGAGTACACATCGCATCTTCTTTTTCCTCTTTATTGAAATTCATTTAAAAAAGTTTATAAAAATTCACGGATCCTAGTTTGAATTTGGAGTCCCACGAGTGTTCATCCAAATCCCTCAAACCAGGGTTCTGATACCAACTTGTAACGTCCCAATTTTCATAATAGATTTTTCATTTTTAAATAAGATAAAATACCTATTCTCATAAATCATAATATCGATAAAATTCATTTGTTCAATAAGCCACAAACCCAAAATCAGAGTATAATAAATAAACGCGGAATCTCAAAACATGATAGATGTGATGATTGTATACAGTTACGCTTTCGCCTTTCCACGAACTGATGAAGTACCTGAAAACATTTAATCCACAAGCTGTAAGCCAAAGCTTATTTAGTTCCCCAAAATATCACATACAACATATATAACTATTCATAACAATAATGGGTCTATTTCAACCCAACATGTCTGTTTCACCTGAACATGTTTGTTTCAAACCAACAGGTTTATTTTGAAAGAATATGTATGTTTCAACCCAACAGGTCTGTTTCACCCGAACGAGTATGTTTCAAACTAACATATCTATTTCAACCGAACAAAGCATGTAAACATACAAGCAACAAACAAAACTCTACTAGTCTAGCTAATTATAGTATCATATCATAACAATTATACCATACGTAATATAGTGAGAAAACTCACTTGAAGTAACAGCTAGCATCTTAGTATTCCAGAAGTCTAGTTAGCTACAATGAACCACTTAGAAATCACATAGAGGCTATAACTCATCCTAAAGCTTAATTCCAACAAGTTTGACCAAAAGTCAAACCTGGTCAAAAATTCAAAGTCAGCACTCTAGGTCAAACTTCCTACGCGTAGTGTAGAGGTGTCCGGGCTGCGATTCCTACTTGCTACACACGACGTAACACTATTCAAAATATACTTTCCATTAAGTGCTTAATACCTTAAGTCCAACATTTTAAACTTCTAGATAACATTAAAACAACACTTTAATGAATAAAGTTTGCAACATTATTCATTTTCATGACTCTAAACATGAGTTCTCAAAGCTAGGTCAAAATGTGTAACTCCCGCAGATTCGGGCTAGTCAATTTAAGGACAATGAGCGTCAAAAATGACTTTTTTATGGAAGATTATTTAGAAGGAGTAATCTTAACTAACTTGTAGTATATGTTACAAGGATTCCATACATATAAAGAACGCTGAAATCCGAGTTATAACGAAGAATTTATGACCCGTCAAAGTTTCGCGACAGAACCGACACGACACAGCGCGACGTAAATAGTGAATTTACGATAGAGTGATATTTGGCCTTAGCGATCTAAACGAAAGTCGTAGAATACGTTAAACCGAGAGCGTGCATAAAAAGAACGTCCAAATCTGACTTCGTATGAGGAAGTTATGATTTTTCTAAGTTTCAGCTTAGCAGTAGACAACTAAAAACTCGAATTTTAGATCGAGTGATTTTTAGCCTACACAACCTAAACGAGAATCGAAGGTCTCATCAATAGTAGTACAACGGTAAAAAGACTGACGAAAACGGACGTCGGATGAAGAAGTTATGAATTTTTAACGGATTTTCCTGTCCCGGTCTGTTAAAAATAATAATATTAAAATTAAATTCAAAATTAGCCGACGAAGTCTAAACAAAAGTTGTAGAGCACAATTTTACCTACGCGTGCATATAAAGAACGTAAAAAACGGAGCCCGTATGCGAAAGTTATGGATTTTAGAAGTTTGGGACACAAAAATCGAGAAAAATGCTAAAACCAAGGAATTTCGCATGGCTGGGGTTCAGCCACGTCACCTCGCATGGATAAGGTCTGATCTCGGTGAGTCACCCGCCTCGTGTCCGCCACGTGCTCGTTGCTGATTCGACCGAAGGTGCGGCCCAGTAAGAACTCGACGCGCCTCGCACCGGTGGCAGGTCCGAAGTGAGCCACGTGCCTCGCCCTCGCATCCGACGCGTGTCGATGACTCCCCTCGCATCCGAGCCTCGCTGCTGCTGCCGCGTGTCCCTTCCTTCGGCCGGAGCTCCGAACCTCGCACCTATATAAAGGGGGTGCGAGACCTCCCGGGTAACTTTAGAAAATTCACATCTTTCACCCTAAATTCAATATTTTTACTATCTCGACTTCCCCCGAAGCCTCGGTATCATACCAAACACCCAAAACACGTTCCGGATTGCCCAAAGAGCCCGAGAAATTTATCTTTTCGGTTTTGAAGCTCAACCTTCGCAAGGCCCGATTTTTCATTAAAAAGCTCCCGGTTTCATCGGAAACGATCGTTTTAGGAAACGAAGTGCTGCCCGATTATCGTTAAATCAAGTGAGTGTATAGTCACTTTCACCTTACACATAGATATGAAGTATTTTATATTAAATACGTGCTATGTATATATATATATATATATATATATATATATATATATATATATATATATATATATGTTGTTTATTTATTTGAGATGGATGTTGAATGAATGTTTTATACATGTTTAAAATGATTAGAAAAGTATATATATTTTATCTTCAAATATGTTGGGTAAAACATGGGTAGATAGAGAATGAGGGATGAAAGTATGGTATAGATGTACGTTGGTAGCTATGAATTTAGTACAGTGTAGATGTACGTTGGTAGCTATGGATTTAGTACCTTGGCAGCTATGGACTTAGTGCCTGTTGTATAAACCTTGGCGACGATGTGACTTCGTGCCTATTTGACATAAATTGCTGAGGAAAAGCAGTGTTGTCACCCCGATGTTTTCCTTATTTGACATAAATTACGGAGGAAAGCAATGTTGTCACCACATTGGTTGTCTTATTTGACATAAATTGCTGAGGAAAGCAGTGTTGTCACCCCATTGGTTGTCTTATTTGACATAAATTGCTGAGGAAAGCAGTGTTGTCACCCCATTGGTTGCGTTATTTGATAAAAATTGTTGAGGAAACCCCGAAGCAGTGTTGTCACCCTGATGAAAATCCTTAGGCTAGGCCCCTTGTGATAGTTGTTTTAGGGACGTAAAGTGAGGATAACGGGAATGGGTAATCAGGGTTATTTTTGGTTGATGAAATTAATAAATTTATTGTTGAATGATGAAATTAATAAATTTATTATTTGTGGGTTGAAAACCCTATATGCTCACCAGGCTCCCAAGCCTGACCTACTCAGTTTCTTGTATTACAGGTAGTGGCAAGAGCATAGTTGGATGACTTAACAAGAGATTTTGGATTATACGCCAGTAGATGTAAATAAATGTTGCAAGGCTTATAATATACTGTTTATGCTTTTGATCTGTATCGGAACTTGACATCCCAAGGTTTTGTTATGAAATGGAAAATATATTTCTTTAAGAAATGTTTTGATAAATTTTTATTATATTTTGTTTTGGGAACAAATTCCGCAACATCATTTGGAAAATTATTCTGATTTTATTTTAAAAGCATAAACTAAATCGGTCTTTTCTGTCCGAGAATTTTGGGGATGTCACAGTTGGTATCAGAGCATTAGTTTAAGCGAACTAGGAATTTGTAGGATTTCTAGACTTAAACTTAGAATGCTAAGTGATGATAGTGAGATGAGTGTCTACCATATTTTAGACACGAGCACTAGTATATTTTAGGAAAGTTCCCTAAAATACTTTTATGTGCTAAATGTTATATGTTTGCCATATATGATGTTATTTGTTTGGATCTATGGTCTGTTGCCGACCGGATCTGGAAACTTTATGTGTGTAGGATTCTAAGCGTACGACTACGATATTAGAACTAGCATGTAAACGTTTGGAGTGATAATGAGAATTTAAAATATCGATCGTAGATAAAGATCTAAATTCGCCTTATTTGGTATATAGATAATAATGGCGAGAACTCGCAGTGGAGTTGGAAATGCAAACGGAAACAGGAATCAACAACCTCAACCCCACGTACTTGAGCAAGTACCTGTTGTAGCAGCTGCACCTGAGCCAATGACAATGGTTGGAGTACAAGCAATGATGCAGATGATATTGGATCGCCAAATGGAAGAGACAAGGCGATTACTACACAGAATAGGGAAGAAACTACGATGCCTGTTGAACAGCCCGAAATGAATGAAGGGCATTCGGATGGAGGAAACTTCAGTGGGGTTGTTGGTCAAGCCAACCCACCGATAGTTAGACAAAACCATCAGAATGAAGGAAATGACGGACGTGGATGTAAATACAAGGATTTTATGGCATCCAAACCACCATGCCTATCTGGAATCCCGACACCGGTGGAAGTCATGAATTGGATCTCCGAAATGAAGACAATGTTTGAAAGTTACGAATGCAGCAACAGACAGAAAACCGCTCTCGCGATTCCTCTGTTAAAATCTGGAGTACTGAGCTGGTGGAAGCTACTAGCTGATTCGATGCCTAAGGGAGAAGCTAGTAAGATGTCTTGGGAAGATTTTCTGGTACAACTGAAAATGCAATACTGCTCTGAGCAGGATCTTCTGGAAATCAACAATGAGTTCTAGAATATGAAGAAGGGAAAGATGAGCGTCACTGAATACGCTGCTAGTTTTACGGAAAAGATAAAGCTTGTTCCTTGTCTAGTTCCGACTGAACTCTCCAAGGTCAACAAGTTTGCCCACGGATTACCAGTGGACTTTGGTCCGATGGTCAAGCAAGCAACCACTTTGAAAGCCGCCATCTGGGCTGCTAAGAATGTTGAGACCCAGATCAGAGAGAAAGGTCTTGAGAGGGCATAAGTTGGCGAAAAGAGAAAGTTTGAAGGAACTTCAGGTTCCAACAATAAGAGCAAGTCGGAATCAAGAAATCTTAAAGGAGGAGTAAACGAACCAAAATGGTGCGAGAAGTGCAAAAAGAAGCACTTCGGGAAATGTAGCGAAGAGGTGACCTGCTACAAGTGTGGGAAGACTGGGCATTACGCCAACGAGTGTCCGTCCAATAAAAGGGTATGCTATAGATGTAACGAGGAAGGGCACATTTTGAAAGACTGCCCAAATAAGAAAGAGGCAGCAAGGCCCAATGTTCTATCAAAACCAAAACCAAAGGCATTCCAAATGATCCTTGATGAAGCTGATGGAAATGCAAGGGATCGGGAGTAAGGACCTTATATTCCCAAAACCAATATATAAAGTAGCCATGTAGTTAGCATCCAGTGGTGTAGCCTATTAAAGGAATAGTTTAGATTAAACTTAAACATCCATGTAATCGTTTCAAGAAGTAATATAAAACTTGGTTTTGTTATCTGGCGTGTTAAGTGGTTAATTGATTTTCTTGTGTGGTGACTTGGAAAACTGCGAGACAATACTTGGAACGAGTATGAGTAGGTGTGAATAGTAGTAGAGGCCTATACTACTGGAAGCACGGGACTCACACTTGGATAAGGAAAAGTCACAAGGTTACCAAGAAGCTAGTAATTGATTTCGTTTTTGTTCAAGTATGTCGTTACCATCGTTTCGGTAATGACTAAGAAGATGATTGTTATTCCGACCCTAGAGGTCATATCGAATTGAGTCCGACTACGATGAGTTTGTTACGTGGTTCAGAGAACCAAGTTCGATGTAAGAATATGGAGGAAGGTATATTCCATTATGGAATTTGACTCTAAGAGACTTGAGTCTAAGCGTTGCATCATACGATGAGAGATCGTTAGAGCATGACCCATCAGTCTGTTACAATAGATAAAGGAAAGTACTTATCCTAAGAAGAAGAAGGAGTCCTTAATAAGGATTTATTTTGTAACGCGAAGGTTACGATTGAGTGTCCAACATAGTACGAAGAGAAGATGCAGGATTGAGCACTACCTGCGATCGAGAAGTCCAAAAGCTAGATACTCATTTGAAGAAACATATAAATTACAGTTATTAATTAGGATGGAAAGATGATGTATGGAATCATTATACCAGACCTATTTCGTTGATGATTCCGGGATGTAATCATCCTAAGGGGGAGATAATTGTAACGCCCACATATTCGGGCTAGTCAATTTAAGGACAATGAGCGTCAAAAATGACTTTTTGATGGAAGATTATTTAGAAGGAGTAATCTTAACTAAGTTTTAGTATATGTTACAAGGATTCCGTACATATAAAGAACGCTGAAATCCGAGTTATAACGAAAAAGTTATGACCCGTCGAAGTTTTGCGACAGAACCGGCACGACACAGCGCGACGTAAATAGTGAATTTACGATAAAGCAATAATTGGCCTTAGTGATCAAAACGAAAGCCGTAGAATACGTTAAACCGAGAGCGTGCATAAAAAGAACGTCACAATCTGACTTCGTATGAGGAAGTTATGATTTTTCTAAGTTTCAGCTTAGCAGTAGACAGCTAAAAAGTCGAATTTTAGATCGAGTGATTTTTAGCCGACACAACCTAAACGAGAATCAAAGGTCTCGTCAATAGTAGTACAACAGTAAAAAGAATGACGAAAACGGACGTCGGATGAAGAAGTTATGAATTTTTAATGGATTTTCCTGTCCCGATCTGTTAAAAATAATAATATTAACATTAAAGTCAAAATTAGCCAATGAAGTCTAAAAGAAAGTTGTAGAGCATAATTTTACCTACGCGTGCATATAAAGAACGTTAAAAACGGAGCCCGTATGCGAAAGTTATGGATTTTAGAAGTTTGGGACACAAAAATCAAGAAAAATGCTAAAACCGAGGAATTTCGCATGGCTGGGGTTCGGCCACGTCACCTCGCATGGATAAGGTCTGATCTCGGTGAGTCACCCACCTCGTGTCCGCCACGTGCTCGTTGCTGATTCGACCGAAGGTGCAGCCCAGTAAGAACTCGACGCGCCTCGCACCGGTGGCAGGTCCGAAGCGAGCCACGTGCCTCGCCCTCGCATCCGACGCGTGTCGATGACTCCCCTCGCATCCGAGCCTCGCTGCTGCTGCTGCGTGTCCCTTCCTTCGGCCGGAGCTCCGAACCTCGCACCTTTATAAAAGGGGTGCGAGACCTCTCGGGTAACTTTAGAAAATTCACATCTTTCACCCTAAATTCAATATTTTTACTATCTCGACTTCCCCCGAAGCCTCAGTATCATACCAAACACCCGAAACACGTTCCGGAGTGCCCGAAGAGCCCGAGAAATTTATCTTTTCGGTTTTGAAGCTCAACCTTCGCAAGGCCCGGTTTTTCATTAAAAAGCTCCCGGTTTCATTGGAAACGATCATTTTAGGAAACAAAGTGCTGCCCGATTATCGTTAAATCAAGTGAGTGTGTAGTCACTTTCACCTTACACATAGATATGAAGTATTTTATATAAAATACGTGCTATGTATATATATATGTTGTTTATTTATTTGAGATGGATGTTGAATGAATGTTTTATACATGTTTAATATGATTTAAAAAGTATATATATTTTATCTTCAAATATGTTGGGTAAAACATGGGTAGATAAAGAATGAGGGATGAAAGTATGGTATAGATGTACGTTGGTAGCTATGAATTTAGTACGGTATAGATGTACGTTGGTAGCTATGGATTTAGTACCTTGGCAGCTATGGACTTAGTGTCTGTTGTATAAACCTTGACGACGATGTGACTTCCTGCCTATTTGACATAAATTGTTGAGGAAAAGCAGTTTTGTCACCCCGATGTTTGCCTTATTTGACATAAATTGCGGAGGAAAGCAATGTTGTCACCACATTGGTTGTCTTATTTGACATAAATTGTTGAGGAAAGCAGTGTTGTCACCCCATTGGTTGTCTTATTTGACATAAATTGCTGAGGAAAGCAGTGTTGTCACCCCATTGGTTGCCTTATTTGATATAAATTGCTGAGGAACCCCCGAAGCAGTGTTGTCACCCTGATGAAAATCCTTAGGCTAGGTCCCTTGTGATAGTTGTTTTAGGAACGTAAAGTGAGGATAACGAGAATGGGTAATCAGGGTTATTTTTGGTTGATGAAATTAATAAATTTATTGTTGAATGATGAAATTAATAAATTTATTATTTGTGGGTTGAAAATCTTATATGCTCACCAGGCTCCCAAGCCTGACCCACTCAGTTTCTTATATTACAGGTAGTGGCAAGAGCATAGTTGGATGACTTAACGAAGGATTTTGGATTATACGCCAGTAGATGTAAATAAATGTTGTAAGGCTTATAATATACTGTTTATGCTTTTGATCTGTATCGGAACGTGACATCCCGAGGTTTTGTTATGAAATGGAAAATATATTTCTTTAAGAAATGTTTTGATAAATTTTTATTATATTTTGTTTTGGAAACAAATTCCGCAACATCTTTTGGAAAATTACTCTGATTTTATTTTAAAAGCATAAACTAAATCGGTCTTTTCTGGCCGAGAATTTTGGGGATGTCACAAAATGGTAAAAAAAATACAACCAAAACGATGCACAACACTAAATGGAAGATGAATTCCAGTTCTTTTTACCATAATGGGTCCATGATACCCAAAGATCCAATCTTTAATACCGGAGTTTTCTAAACTCCAACTCAAATCCATAAAACGGGACCAAAACATGCATAAATCCCAAGATCCATAAAGCTAGAAGCATAAAGTTACAATCTTGAAGACTTACAAGGATCCAAAATCACAAAAGAAGGGTTAGATCTTCAAAAAATCAAACTTCTAAGAACCACCAAGGTCGTTCTTATTCTTCAAGCATCACCAAAAATAGGGTTTAACACAGAGGGTGGAGGCTGAGAATGGCATATAAGGCTATAAGTTAAGGCCATTAAATAGGGCCCAAACCCTAAAATTATGGTTTTCATGACAACAACAGTTACACGTGGCGTAGCTAAATCTATGCACAACGTAGATCTATGTGTAACATAAACCTACGTGAGGCGTAAATGAAGCTATGTGCAACGTAGACCCAGAATTATGAATTTCCAAATTTACCACAAATGACGATCTGGAAAACGGGTGTTACAACTCTCCCACATTTAATAAGATTTTGTCATTGAAATCTGTCATTGCTATATTGCAGAAGGCAATCCACACTCAAATCCTTAAAGGCTTTAACAAATTCACTCCCTTTTTTTCTACATACCAACAAAAGGTTCACGAGACCAAACACACAAGTTACCCCAAATCACAAAGACTATCAGTGTAATTTACGCTAAATTATATTTAGCTTTTATCATTTTATTGATGTTGTATTTAATCTCTCTCTCTCTCTCTCTCTCTCTCTCTCTATATATATATATATATATATATATATATATATATATATATATATATATATATATATATATATATATATATATATATATAGGTTTATCTTGGAACTTTCCAATGTGACTCTTCTTTATTTTAATAAAACATTTATATATAATTTATTTTAAAATACAAGAATGATATCGATAGTTCGATACATCATTTGTAATATAGTTTTGGTTTGAAATTTATCATTAATATTTAAATTTTTATGTTTGTGACATATAAATATAGATTATGAGATGAGCTTTTCTCGTTGTGCTTTTATTTCTTTAATGTCGGAAACTTGGACCTATAATCCTTTAAGAACTGAAGTTCAAATTCAAATTGTTTTTTGTGAATTTGATGTATAGTTCATTTTTTTTATATAAATTACAGCTAATAAAAAAGAAACTATTCATTGTGGTAAAATTATTTTGATCCCGATACGACAACCACAATTTTCCAAATTAAAAACGAAATATCGTTCTGGACAACCTTGCTTAGCATAATCAAAGTATGTTATATTCTAGTTATAGTGGTTTAAGTGAGAATTGAACGTATGTGCATCTATAACGAGTTATTTCAATTTTATTATTGTTGGTATTAGCTAGTTAGATTAGTTCTTCAAACTATATGTCTGGAATAAGCGATATTTAAACACACACAAAGATACAAAACTTAACGTGGTTCGGTATATGACTTACATCCGTAGACAAGGGGGTTATTCTTATCATGAGCTTAAAAACGACAAGACCATAAAACCTTAATTATCAGTTGTAGTTGTATTATATAGAAAAGTACAGAACGCGACCCTAGCTAGAACTAGGTCGGGCCCAACTACACATATCAACTACAATAGGGCCGGGCCTAACGACCTTCAGCCTACTGCAAACACTTATTCTGACGATATCGGGTGTCAGTTTTTTTTACTTTGCTTGTGCGGGTCAGATATTCATTTGTGTCTTCAATTCTTAATTAAGTCACATTTAAGACTATATTATATTATATAAAATGTGTTTTATATATAAAATTGTGCGTTATAAAAACAAATTGAGAAAATTAAGAATGGTGGTGTAAAGATACTAGGACACAAGTGGAATATACAGGACAATTTTATTGGGTGTAGCATGTATATTTTCATAACCACGATTACACGCTATTGGCATCTCTAGATTCATGCATGGTTTCTAATGTAATTAATTGGATATAAAACACGATAAAGACGAAGATACGCAAACCTTCAAATTTGCTTCCAACAAGAAAAACATTACCATGGGAGATAAAGCATGATAGAGACACATTATGAAAACTGTTTAATTTTTTTTTAATCATGTTCATCTTATTATTAAAGGTTACAATAGCGGTAACATTCTTTTGAATATTCTAATAATCTTTTATGGATCTATTTTGTTGATACATATATAAGGTAATCTTTTAAGTTAAGTATTTAAAGAGATCAATTTATTTGTTATAGAAAGATGATTTTGTTGAAGTTGCAAATTAATACCATTTTATTTACAGTATAAAAATAGTAATATTTTGTAGACGAATATACCGGTACTTGTACTAGTATTTTTATTAGCTAAGCGCCTAAGCTAATTGACTTGTGTCCGAATTTAAAATCCACATGATTTTCACTTTTATAAAATAATATAATAATAATAGTAGTAATAAAGATTAAATAATCCATGTTACATATTAAAAAAGGAAAAAAAAGTAGAAAATTCAACCTAAACCTCAAGTGCCTTCCTACTTTCCACCACACTACTTTCCTTAATTACACCATTTTCCCCTAAACTACCATTAATAATAAATTCATTACTTCTTACCCCCTTAAGAATTCCATATTTACTCAATAACCCCTCACCACAATCCCACAAATTCAGTACCATGTACGTTCCTATCCCGCCGATCAAACCATACGCGATGGAGTACGTCAATGGCATCAATATCAACGTCATGAACGCAGGTATCGCCTGCCGCATATCGTCCCAATCAATCTCCACCACTGATTTCATCATCAACACACCCACCAGAATCAACGGCGGACCCACCGCCCATGCCGGGATCGATGCCAGCAACGGCGTAAAGAAGAATGCCAGCATGAAATACCCTGCCACCGTCAACGCCGTTATTCCGGTCCTCCCCCCTTCCCTTATCCCTGTTGACGACTCGATGTACGCCGTTACAGGTGATGTACCAAGTAACGATCCCACCACGATTGCTGAAGCATCGGACATGAAAGCGAAGTACTGTCCTTCGAAATCCCCGTCTTCGTTGCTGAATCCGGCGAAACGTGCCATGGAATATAGGGTTCCGGTGGTGTCCAGGATGTCGACGTAAAGGAAGGTCACTAATGCTTCCCAGAAATAGCCTTTGTTGATGCTTGAAAAGCTTAATGCGCCGGCGGTTGATTGAATTTTATGAACGTCGACTATCTTTTTGAAGTACTGAAATGAAGAGTCACCGGTCGGAGTATGTGGAAAGACAGTTACTTGCGTATTACGGAACCATGAAACCGCCGTCACAAATACGATGCCATAAATCATTGCTCCTTTTATGTTTTTAACCAAACAATAAGCTATAATTACGAAGCCAACCACACCAAGCCACAACGTTGGGCTCTCCATTCGATTATTGACACACATGATATTGCCGGAGACTGAGCCGCCGGGGAGCAGAGAAATAGTGCCGTTTGGGAAAGTGATAACCGGAGCTAGTGACGCGCGTGAAGAGTTTGGACACGCGCCTAACGTAACAAGCGTGGATGCACTGTAGCCGATTAAGCCGATGCCTTCGTTGTTCTGCAGACCGATAAACGCTAAAAACAATCCAATGCCCGCGGAGGAGGAGATCCGGACTGGTTTTGGAACTAGCTTGGCGAGTTTAGCTCGTAAACCCACGGTAGAGATTAATAGAAAAATCATCCCTTCGATGAAAACGGCGGCAAGTGCGCTTTCATAAGAAATGTTACCGGAGCCGTGAAATCCGACGACGGTGTAAGCAAAGTAGGCGTTAGTACCCATTCCCGGAGCTAAGGCCAAAGGTAAATTAGCGAAAGTTCCCATGATTACGCAGCCAATGAGAGACGATGCGACGGTAGCAACAATGAGGTCTTTCCGGACTCTTTCTAGACAGGCGGTGTAACCGGGGTTTACAGGCGGAAACTTGCAGGAGATGTCGGGTTGGATGAGACGGAGATCGGGACCGGTGCAATTGGAGGTGAAAGAGGGGTCGGAGCAGAGAGGGATGCAGTCGGAAACCGAACAAGTGGCGCCGGAGTCTGAGAGGATGGAGGCGTTAACAGCGAGGATATAGGCCATGGTGAGAA
The DNA here is from genome assembly GCF_052849685.1 of Lactuca virosa. Classification (NCBI taxonomy): domain Eukaryota; kingdom Viridiplantae; phylum Streptophyta; class Magnoliopsida; order Asterales; family Asteraceae; genus Lactuca; species Lactuca virosa. The sequence continues at coordinate 294,877,493 of NC_136427.1, read as the reverse complement.
AGGTGGCGGTGCCTGCGCGGAGCTCTGTGGTGAAGGTGGTGTTACGTTCGTCGAGTTTGAAGCGTTTTCCGATTCGTGATCTGGCAACAAAGGTGTTGAGACGAGTTAGCGGCGGAGGTGGAACGGCAGTCGCCATTCGAGTTTGGTAGGGACTAGAAAGAGCAAATACCTGAGGAGGTGATCATGGCTTTTGCCTTGTGTTGTGTTTGTTCCAAAAAGAGAGTTTTATGGAGGGGAGATTGGTTTGAGATTCCATTGGATGAAATTTCTACATCCAATCTAAATATCCAAAACTAACAATAAATAAGTAATCATATATTAGTAAGGTTTTAAACAAAAACCAAATAAAATAGCATAACTATCTATTTAAAGTTAAAGTCAATTATATATAAACACAATCAAAGATTAAAAACATAATAAAATATAATTAAATGAATTATATTAACATATAATATAAAAAAGTTATAACATAATAATAGTTTGTACATATATTGAGAAACATGTTATTATTTCTCTTACAAAAAGAAAAAATAAAACTTATATAGATGGAAAAAGATAATATTTAATGATTATTTGATATACATTAATTAGCAAGAGTTGAAAATTTATATTATTAAAATAATATTTTAATTTATTTAATAAATTAATATTTAAGTAAATTACTGAAATCGTTATTGTGGTTTGATCAAAATTATAGGTTGAGTCCTTAATTTTTATGTTAAACTAAGAGCATCTTCAATGAGAATTTTTTTTAAAGCTTATTATTATTCATTTATTTATATTGAGTACTTATTACCATTGGAGCACTTAGTTTTTTTGCTTATTTTTATTGACCACTCAATATATTATTGAGTGGTCAATATAGTTTAATCCTTTATACATTCAACCTCTCATTTTTTACTCATATTTTATTTTACCGTTTTTAATTTATCTATTTATTACAAGTCAATTAATTCTATCAAATATTTAATGATATTTTATTTATGAAATATAAATTTATAATGATAATCTTTATTATAATAGTTTGTATTAAAATATAAATTTGTTTAAAAATGATTAACTAAATGGAGGGTATTATGTAGAACATGTTAAATAGATAAGGATAGATTAGTTAAATTTAAAGAAAACGTTATTGGGAGAGCTTAACCATTGGAAATGTCATTTAATTAAAGGTTAAAAGTAATGAGATGATTAGATGTCAATGACATTAAGTCATAGTATAGGTTAACCATTGGAGATGCTCTAAGACCATCTTTATAGTTAGTATGATTTTATTGTGGTTTTGGTTCGAATCCAAAAGAAAAGTTAAGAAAAATTAAGAACTAAATTTGTAATTTTAAGCGATCCGCATGAACAATTTCAATAATTTACTTTTAATATATTAAATGTAAGGCTATTCTAACCACTATTCTAATACTTATTTTATTAATTGTAGGAGTAAATTTAGAAGTACATAAACGAGAAAGGATAAAAATATGTCAATTTAATCAAGACAGAAGGTCAGAAGAAAAAAAAAAGTGGAGAAACAAAGCAAAACAACATAAAAAATAGTGAAGATTCAAATTAACTGTATTAATTCTTTAAGTGTGAGGACCAACAAAAAAAACCATATTTCTCAATTAGGATACTATGTTGATCATTTTGATTCGGGCACTATGCATATTATATTGGAATACGGTTACATCGAGGTTACAACGGATAAAAACAACTAGAAAAAATTGTAACTCTTATTATATAATGGTAGTTTAGGAATATTACATATAGATTATGTAATATCACTTACTAAGGTTCCAAAAATTACAAAGAGTTTTTTATGTATTAAAATAGATTAACTAATTAAGCATTTGTTTCAAATACCATTGAATAACATTTGACTGATTGCAAATCATACATTATCAGAATTAAGTTCACAAAACCGCGGAAGCGAAAATCTTTGATGCGTGTGTACAGTCCTACCGAGCTCTTCTCACGAACGACTGATAAAATGTCTAATCCACAAGTGTAAACATAAAGCTTAATGAATTCCCCAATATACCACATATTTCATCATATATACAATGCATCCACATAAAGTCCTCAACTCTAGCGCCAACCTATCAACACATAGACATACATTCATATTAGTATAGAACGTGTGAATGTTATGGTCATCCCATAGTCTTACGTACGGCTGACATGGTCCTCCCATAGTCTTCCTATCATGGTCCTCTCATGGTCTTTCATACAAATGTCATGGCCCTCTCATGGTCTTTCATATAGGCCACATAGTCCTCCCATGGTATTTCATACAAATATCATGGTCCATTGGTCCTCCCGTGGTCTTTCATGCAATTGTCATGGGTCACATCCTAGTCTTTCATGCATTACAAAAAGCTATACGAAGTCAGAGATCAGATAGACAATCGAACATATGATCCACCTGAGAGCGAACAATCAGACAAGAACATCGCAATAAGGCATTAGACCAATGCTATCCAACTTAAACTAAATAAACTAGCATATTACATTCCCTTGGCAACTAGCCTTCCCTAGTTACCCTGCCATTGATCACTTCTCAATTACGTCCTTCGCTGGTCAAACATACATAATCCTGATAACTGGCCTTCCCCAGTTACCCTAACCAAACATAACTCCTAACAGTATCATATGATAACAGGCAAGACCCTACCAGTCTAGCATACCAAGACACCAAGTGTTCTAAGTGCACATGCATAACAAGGAGTTTTCCTAGTCAACGAGCATACTTGTACCCTAACAATACCTTTATCCTACCATACAAAGGATATATAATGGGATACGTGACATAGTGAGAAACTCACCAGGCCTGAAGAATCGGAGAAGCACAACAAACCTTTCACACCTTGTACTGCTCAATCCCGTGAACCAACTGACACCAAAAGAAACAAATTCTCAATCAACAACCCAGAACCTCCAAGTTTGACCCCAAGTCAAACTGGCCAAAATGCAACAATCAATGGTCAACAAAATTCAACGACCACCACGACGTGGAGACCTCTTGGCCACGTCGTGGGCATGACATGACAAAATAGACGAAATGCAAGACAACGCCAAGTCGTAGGCCCTCCTTGGCTACATGGTGGGAATATCAGGACAACATAATCGCGGATCAGCATTCCGCTACATCATGGGCCCTCCTCGACCACATCGTGGTTACTACCAGAAGCGGTTTTTCTCATTAAGGACTTAATCCATTAAGTCCTTTGCTCCAACTTTCCAGAAGGATTTCTTGCCCTCAAACAAACCATAAAAATCCTTACTTTATGAATATGCATGTCTCTCCCAAAACTAGGTCTAAATAGGGTAAGAAATGGAGTTAAGACTTCATGCATGGCACCAATCAACATGAAAGTCTACATCTGAAACATATGATGACCGAGAGGCCTCAAGAAGTGATAAATTTGCCAACTTTATCAAAACCAACCATTCATATCAACATAACATGAAGAAAATGAGCTCAAAAATCTAGATCTACAAGGATGAACCATAAAGGTGAGAACTTGGAGACTTACCCAAGTCCAGAAGATGCACCAAGAGACAGAGACAAGATGCTAGCTAATTTTTTTCTCAACAAAGCCTTCCTTCGACCTTCAAATGAACAAAACACCAACAAAGGGCTCAAAAGACAAGATGAGAGGCTAGGGTTTCGACATAGGAGGATGGGGGCTGAGGGAGATGACCTAACCCTAGAGATAAGGCCTTTAAATATGGAGGAAACTGTAACGCCCGTGTTTCTAGCGAGGCATTAAAGATGATGTAATATTCTAGGCCAACCTTTGTAATTTGTTTTGAAATAATAAGATGTCTTATTTGAGTATTATGTGTTTTATACTTAATTATTATGATTTAATAAGTTAAGGATAAAAATAAGCGTCAAAAATAAATATTAGATGAACCCGATATCTATGAAGAAAGTTGTAGTGGTTGAAACAAGGATTCTGAAGATATAAAAAATACCGAAATCCGAGTTATAACGAAGAAGTTATGACCTGTCGAAGTTTCGTGACAGAACCGACACGACGTTGTGTGACGTAAAAAGTGAATTTACGATAAAGTGCTTTTAGCCTTAGCGATCTAATTGAAAGTCATAGTACACGTTAAACCGAGAGTGTGCATAAAAAGAATGTCCAAATCTGACTTCGTATGAGGAAGTTATGAATTTTCTAAGATTTGACATAGCAGTATGCAGCCTGAAACTCGAATTTTAGATCGAGTGATTTTTAGCCGAAACAACCTAAACGAGAATCGAATATCTTGTTGATAGTAGTTCAAAGGTAAAAAGACAGACGAAAACGGACGTCGGATGAAGAAGTTATGAATTTTTAACAGACTTTTCCTGTCCCGGCCTGTTAAAAATATAACATTAAAAATAAATTCAAAATTAGCCGACGGGGTCTAAACGAAAGTTTTAGAGCATAATTTCACCTACATGTGGATATAAAGAACATCAAAAACGGAGTCCGTATACGAAAGATATGAATTTTTGAAGTTCGGAGCACAAACTTCAAGACCTAACCAAGCTCATGACGTTAGCAAGTATGGTTCACGACGTGAGGTAGTCCATCGACACCTCTCAAGCCTAGAGCACACGCGTAAAGCCTACGAGCTGATCAGGACTGGGCTCACGACGTGAGATTTTATGGCTCACGACGTGAAAGTCGGATTTTCCACCTATAAATAGAAGTGTGAGGCATCCGATTTTTGTTTACAAAATTTTCACTCTTACACCTTCTACTTTCTTTTTATCTACACTAAATGCCCCCAAGCCTAGAGTATCATCCTAGCATCGTAAGCAAGCCCCGGAGAGCCCGAAGATCCCGAGAAAAGAGTTTTTCGAGACGAAACTCTGCCCGCGTGAAGCCCGGTTTTTGAGAAAACATCCCGGTTTCATCGAAAAAGATTGTTTTAATGGACGAAGTGTTGTCCAATCACCGTCTTATCAAGTGAGTGTATAGTCACTTTCATCTTACACATAGATATGAAATATTTTCTATAAAATACACGCTATGTGTAATTATATTGTTTGTTTATTTGAGATGGGTGTTGAATAGATGTTTTATACAACTTTTAAACTGTATATGTATTTTTATCTACAAATATGTTGGGTAAAACATGGGTAGATGAAATAGTTGATGTGTGTTAAAAATAATGATAGGCCTCGATGTTGTTGTTGTTGTTGTTGTTTTCGTTGTTGTTGTTGTTGTTGTTGTTGTTGTTGTTGTTGTTGTCATCTAGCGGAGTATAGATGACGACCACGAACCTTTCTAGACAGTCCGGTGGAACGTTAGCAGGCTCGCAACCTGTAGGTGTTGGTGAACTATATGTTCATCGATGTACTCCATCCCCCTCATGGTTGCCTTATTTGACATAAATTGCTGAGGAATCCCTAAAGCAGTGTTGTCACCCCGATAAAAATCCTTAGACTAGGTCCCTTATGATAAGTGTTTAGGGACGTAAAGTGAGGATAACGGGAATGAGTAATCAGAGGATAACGGGAATGAGTAATCAGGGTTATTGTTGGTTGATGAAATTAATAAATTTATTGTTGGTTGACGAAATTAATAAATTTATTGTTGGTTGATGAAATTAATAAATTTATTATTATTTGTGGGTTGAAAACCCTATATGCTCACCAGGCTCCCAAGCCTGACCTACTCAGCTTTCTGTATTATAGGTAGTGGACCCAGAGCATAATTTGAATGATGACGAGGGATTTTTGGATTATAGGCCAGTAGATGTAAATAAATGTTGTAAGGCTTATAATGTACTGTTTATGTTTTTGGTCTGTATCGGAACATGACATCCCGAGGTTTTGTTATATAATGAAAATACATTTCTTTAAGAAATGCTTTGATAAATTTTTATCATATTTTGTTTTGTGAACAAATTCCGCAACACCTTTTTGAAGATTACTCTGATTTTATTTTAAAATTATAAACTAAATCGGTCTTTTCTGGCCGAGAAATTTGGGGATGTCACAGAAACCATAAAATATATGGGCTTGGGCTGCAACAACTGCCACATCGTGGCATCCCTTCAAGTCACACTGTGGCAGCCACTAGATGCGCGATTCTTGATTCTACCATGTCATGTTGTGGTACTCCATTCACCACGTCATGGCATCTGGTTTTCCTCAAAAACCATATCTTTGACCCCGTCAACTCTCGAGCTAATCCATTATGGAAAACAGGTGTTACACTAAAGCATAGTTGAATTCACACCTAAGAAAAACATTTGTGGAAAAATTTCCAAGAATTTAGAGTTTATGTTTTGCGGAAGAACACTTTAATCCCAAAATAGTGAAATTAGTCAAGTTTGAAAACTAGAGATGTTAACAATAAACATATCAAAACAAGATTCAAACTCACCATGCATTCCATGGTCTTCTTAATGTCCAAGCTAATACCTAACCCATACCAGGGTCTTCGATCTAAGAATCAATTGATTAATCTTTACTTAAATCCAACTCTAGATGGAGTAATCTAATGAAATCGTCATCCTCTATCTCTAGCTTCTATACTCGTTCATATGACTAAAATGGGAGGAAGGTTAATGTTTTGGTCAAAAATTAATTGAGTGAATATCAACCAAATTGAATGAGAGGCTATGGTGTTGTTGGTAAAATGATTATCGAAACTAGAACAAGATTACAAAAGTGATTTACAAGGAAATCCCTTAATCTAGGATCTCCGACACAAAACCTTGGGAGGTGATAATGATCACTTGCCTTTTTTATTTATATTGATTGAAATATGAATTGAAGAGATGAAAGTAAGTAAACAAGTACAAGTATTATAGTGAGTCTATGTGTATGTAGTGTAACATCCCCCCTGACACGTATCACAATATTGTCCGCTTTGGGCTCCCGACGCGAAAACTTCCCAGGGGGTCACCCATCCCTGAAATGCTCTCGCCCGGGCGCGCTTAACTGTAGAGTTCTTATGTGATCTGCTGCCCTCACGACTTTAAAACACGTTATGATAAGGAAGGTGTCCACACCCCTTATAAGGAATGCTTAGTTCTCCTTCCCAGCCAATGTGGGATCAGCTGCAACCCACCTTCACCCCCATTACAGGGTTCGACGTCCCTGTCGAACACATCGACCCGTGCCCTATCTCTGATACCATTTGTAACATCCCCCTCTGGCACGTATCACAATATTGTCCTCTTTGGGCTCCCGGCGCAAAAACTTCCCAGGGGGTCACGCATCCCTGAATTGCTCTCGCCCTGGTACGCTTAACTGTAGAATTCTTATGTGATCTACTGCCCTCACGGATTTAAAACGCGTTGTGATAAGGAAGGTGTCCACACCCCTTATAAGGAATGCTTAGTTCTCCTTCCCAGCCAATGTGGGATCAGGTGCAACCCACCTTCATCCCTTTATAAGAAAGTGCTTCGTTCTATCATCCTATTTCCAGTAGTTTCAAATTCATCCCTCGGATTTTAATTAGGTCATTTTGGCCCTTGATTTAGTAGGAAGTGGCAAAAGGAGGCCCTAGTGGCAAAATGGTAAGTTTGGAAACTTAAGTAGTACGCTGGGCATACATGTGGTACGCTGGGCGTACGCATGTGTACGCTGGGCGTACGTGTGCCAGGATGGAACCCTAACTTTTAGGGTTTGTGGAGTATTTAAGCACCTTATGGACCATACCCTCCCATCTCTTTCAGCCTCCACACCTCCCCCAACCGCCTTGAGTGAACCCTAGCCTCCTAGTGATCCTTCTTGAGCTTATAAGTGTGTTTTTTGTGCTTTCAAAAAGGAGCTTGTGCATCAAGGAGCCAAGGAGGAAAGATTGGCTTGTAGATCTTGGTTCATCATCTGTTTTGGGAGCTTCAGAAGGTAAAAAGCTTGGAACTTTATACTTGTATGAGATAGATCTAGTCATTTTAGCTTTATGGAAGCATTCTTGTCCCAAAAGTCCCAAAATGGTGCATGTTATGATTTGGACGAAATGAGTTTTCCTTTCAGGCCTTAGAAGAGGTCCTAAGTGATAAAAATGGTGTCCCAATAGCTAGATTTGTCTCATGCATGAAGTAGGAAGGTCTTAATGGATTCAGACCATGTGTTAAGAACTTTCTGGACGTCCAAAGTGATAAAGTTCGAGACTTTATAGTCCTATGGCACATTTGATCGATGGATCTGGAGTTTGGGCTTGAGTGTTTAAGCTATTAAGCACTTATTAGGGTTTTGGTGAAACCCTGCGTACGCTCAGCGTACTGGGTCAACCACCCCGATGGTGGTCAACATCTGGACGAGTACGCCCCGTGTACCAGAGGAGTACGCCCCACGTACGTCCTCTGTTGGGCCTTTGGCAATTAGGCTTCGGGTTTTGGGCTGTTTTTGGACTAGTTGGATTTGGGTCTTTGCTGAACTTTATGAATATTATGTTTTGGGCCAAGTTTTGATAATGGATCTTGGAATTAGGCCCAATAAGGGAGTTAGCCCAATTTGGTAAATTGGGCCAATAATGGGCTTTGCATAAGGACTTTCAAGGTTATGGACTTGGCATTGGGCCTTGGCCCAATAAAGAGAATGGACATGATGGATTGTGTGGATCCTTAGTCAAGATTGTTATGTTGTGTAATGACATGGTATTTATTATGTGATAGTTCGGGATTTCCGGTGAGATAGCGATTCGGGAGTTCGATTCTTCAGTTCAGATCGGCATTGCGAGGTGAGTTTTCCTCACTATGCTCAAGGGTCTAAGGCACCAAGGTCGGCCCTTTTGGATTGCTATCCTGATATGTTGAATACTCGAGTATATGTTGTTATGATCCGTTAGATCAGTATCCTAGTAGATGGGATGTTATATGCCGTTATGATCCGTTAAATCAGTATCCTAGTAGATGGGATGTTATATGCTGTTATGATCCGTTAGATCAGTATCCTGGTAGATAGGATGTTATTGATGGGTTTTGAGCACTACATCAATCCTACGGTGTACATGCAAACCCTAAAGCTTTTGGATCTAGTTTGTCTAATGAACATGCAATAACCATCCAAAGCTTATAAACCCTAGATCTAGCATACATATTTCGAAATTATCATATAAGATCAGATCTAGATGATTACCTTTACAAGAATGGCTTGAATCTTCTTGTCTTGGAGCTTAGAGTCACAAATGTCACTCCTCTAATGGCTTACAAACACCACAAGCAAGAGAATGACTTATGAGTGGGAGGAGGAGCACCAAAAACGACTAAGATCCCTTAGGGATTACTTCCACACGTTTTTGGGGCCTTAGGGGTTCCTTATATAGTTAGGCTATTAGGGTTTTCAACCAGGAAACCCTAATCTGAATGCTTAGGGCCTAAGCAGCCCATGGACTCCTTCCTTAGAGGCCTTGGACGAATTCTAATGGGTTTCCCCATAGATTTCGTCCACTCCAACTTCTATGGAATCCATTAGCCCAATTTATGCAATTATCTTATAATTACAGTATCAGTCCCCTTTATTTAATTAATCTCTTTTAGCCACAAAATTAATTCTTATTAATTCTTGACTAATATTAATTAAACAATATGATTTCTCTTTTAATATATTATTCTTATAATATATTAATAAATCATAATAACCTTTCTCTTCATAAATCATCCTATCAAGTTGCTTTGGTGAAGGCAACCCAAAAGGACCATGCAGAACCAGGTCAAGTACATACCAAAATAGTTACGGGCTTAGACACTAATCCAACAGTCTCCCACTTGGATAAGTCTAGTAACTATAGTGCAAGTACAATCCGATTAGCAAACGTAGCTCTTAAAGACACTGTCGAACTCTGATTTTATCAGCAACCTGTCCTTTAGATAAGGGATCATATATTCCTCCATTCTAGATATCGTATGAACTGAGACATGGATTTTAATCATACTCTCTGTTCATGTGTTTTTTCCCGATTTCCGATTTATGACGACTGACAACAGACTACAATTGAACACATCAACTCAGTCCCGGCTTGGCCAAGCTCTTAGGGGTGTCATCACTAAATCATCGAGGGGCCCACAAATATCGCTTTTATCCCACATTGGGTAAAAGGAACGGATAAACTTCAACTCAATGCTCGCTTGTACCTACTCATCAAATCACACACAACAATATGTTTTATAACACCAAGTTAGTGGTGCGTTTACATATTATCAATGTGCAACTGACTTGTAAATTACAACTCACACGTTATGGCTTCAAGAATATAAGATATTATCGTCTCACCAATCACTCGTGATAAAATCCATGAAGCGATCCAAGTGAGCGTGGGTTTAATCCAATGCTCAAATCATATTCATAAGCACTCATGAACGTTGCATCAAACTTTTGCTATGTCTAATACACTTTAGACAATCTACAAACCAATTCATGACAATCTTCTTTCATACCTACTCCCAAAGTATGAGCGACTGTGGAACGTTCAAATAATCTTATTATCCGGGAAGTCAAAACATGCAAAGTGAAACACAAGAATAATCGAATCTAATATGGCTCCAAACTTTTGAGTATAAATAAAACTCCTTTTATTTAGTCACCATATTGATTACACATTATTCATTGTATAATGTTTCGGGTAATCAACTTATTACTTGAATTATAACAACAGTCGTCCCATGCTCCAAGCATGCACACTCTGTTTACTTGTGGTCCATACTTTGTAAAATAGATCAATTGAAAACATTTCCAACGATGCTCATTTCACAATCCCTAATCCTTATCGTTAGTGTAAGAACACAAAATTCTCGCCAATACTAGAATATGTTAGATTCTAATATTTTATGCAATGATCCTTTTGTAATCTTATTGCACAAAATTCACCAAGACTTTGCCAACAAAATTACAAAGTGTTCTATTGGAGATTGTTACAAGACAATTCCATAGATATGAAGTCTCACATTCAAAGTACATTCCTTTGAACATCCTTCTTGCATAAAGGTTTCTAATCTAGACATAAATTCTTAACGTCCAACTCCCAATATGGAAACATTTCCATATTTTCCATATGACAACTCATTATTAATAGAATCATATCATAATAATGTCATTATGGTCCATTCATTACTATTCTTCCAACGGCTCACAAACGACCAATCCTTAGCGAACCTTAGATTGTCCTTGACAGTTGTTTAATTATTTTAGTCAAATCCGGTTCTAGTCCTTTTTCCCTCTTGATGTCGTATGCATTTGGAAAATTTTAGAACAGTCAAATATTACAGCATATGCAATCGAACCTATACCCGAAGCGTATGGGGCACGATTCATAATGAAAAATGTGATACTTTACCAGTTCCTTGCTATAATATTGCCATATATAGAACCCTTTTAAGTTGAATCTTTTCAACATAACATCCATATATGTCCTTTGACTAAATTTGATTAAAATCTCTCGATCCAAGCTTTTAGATTTTGAAACGAAGTATAATATTCTCTCCCTTAATTATAGCGAAACAACTTTTCAACCCCTGCAACTTTGCAAAGTGAAACTGTTGTTTTCTATAATTAATATTGCTAACTTGCAATACTTAAAATAATAATCATGCTCCCACTAACATGATGATTATATCCTTACCAGCATAACACTTATGCTCCCATTAGCTTTGACATGTATTCAGAAATCAGTTAAACTTCTAGAAAACAATACTTATTGATTTCCAAAGATCATATTTCTAGTACGATACGCTTCGACAATCTTTTATCTAAGCTTCTAGAAAACAACTCACACACCTTTCCTTAGATAGCTTACATGTGTGTCTAAACAATTCTAGAACTTATAGCAATAAGTCTCGAATGTTCAAACTAATTGCCAAATCTCATAATTTGAACTATAAATAGGGATGTCGTAGTCATAATCGAATTTGAGAATGCAATTTACATAATCGCTGTCTCATTAAAATCTTCCTAGTGAAAGCGTTTCCTCACAATCATTTTCATGAAGGAGAGAAACCTTATGACACTTAGATTTTATGGTATATGTGTTCCTATCTATGTGAATTTGTCATAACCATAATCATAAGATAATGTTTGTGACAAATCCAAACTCTTATGGACATAACTTGTGCATTCTTAATTTCTTGCCATCAAGAGTCCCACAATTGCTTCTAAGATATTTAGCAGCTCACCCCTACCTATCAATGTACTTTCCATTGATCAGGGTGCTTGCCCTTATGCAGTCAATTGAGAACTCATAGAACTCATACGCATAAGTAACTTTACTGGAATGGCACAGAAACAAGAATATGTCAACACGATAGGTTACAGACCTCAAGTCGTGTGCTAGTGTTTAATAAGTTTACTCTCGATTAGTTCTTGAACCTTTTCAAGATCATTTAGACTCCCACTAACCTCTTGACATATGAGATTCTCTTGTCAAGAAACATTTCTTGACAAAACAAATATTCAAGAGTTAGTGTAGGTCCTTATCAAGGCAAATACTACACACAATTGGTCTTAGTTGGTCTTTGTCTTATCCAAGACATCACAACTTACCAATTTCAAACGTGCAAGAGCAAGAAAACATTTTCCTACTTCACATTTGATGAGTGTGTTAAAATTTCTTAAGATGATGTCACTCAAATCACAATTTTGGAGTACGACTCTAAGACTTGATTTTGGAATGAAGTATGATTCACCTATTAATTTAACCATTTCAACAATTTTCGATTCCTCTTCTTAGCCATACTAGTGTACTAAGGTGTCCTCAGAGGATCAATTGTGATACGGTTTCAAAATCACTAAGTTAATCATAAAATAGATACTTAAGTACTCTCCCATATTTTCATATTAGAGAAACTTTTATCTTTTTACCTAATTGATTCTTCTTATTCGTTCTGCTATTCAATGAGACCTTTTCCAATGATTCAGAATCATACTTAATCTTTTAAGTATAATCACATTTACTAATCTTTTAGCAAATCATGACGAACATTTTATCGTTCTTTGTGGTGGACTTAACCAATGTACAACATTGTGTACCAGATTTCCTAGTCCTTCACTTGACTCACATACTTATGTGAACAAGGAATTAGTCTTAATTTCCTAAATACGAAGTTTCTCATTCATCATACAATACCAGTTACATGATTCCAAGTTTCTGTCTAATTGAAACTTGGGCGATGAGAATCTTTCCTTATTTCCTTGGGCTAAGGGCGCATAGACTGGACTTAGTGAGGTGAGGTAGCTTAGGATGATGAAACCGTACCTTCTCACTTTCGGACTTTCTTGCTGGCTTGACTTCTTGACTTAGAGCTTTCACGTGGCAATCGTTGATGGAAAAAAGAGTGATCAAAATATAAAATAAAGAGGTAGTTGATGGTAAATTTCTGACATTACCACAAATAACATAACTAAGAATCAAATCCATTCACAATATTGCTAACAATAGAAACATTCAAACACCAATTTTCATAAAATCCATCGCAAGGAAACATAAATATAACAAAATCAAAATTTATTTTATTGCAGAAAAAGCTTGTCCTTACAATGCGATTACAAATGAAAACTATGTAAATATTATTTAGCAATCTGTCCTAACTCTAAAGTAGCAGCTAAAAAACTGACATTTGAATCATGCGATCGAAATCCATTTCTTCATCACCAGATTCAGCTCACTTCTTTCTTTAAGCTTCCTTTTTTTTCGATCCTACAAAACACCAAATGTAATCTTATCACATCATGTATTAGGAATCTAAAAAAGGAACTTAATAGAGTCAGATAGTGGATTTTACCTGAAATAGAGTCATACATCTTGACTCTCCCATCTCTTAGATCTCCCAGGTAGTCAGGGTAGCTTCGCAACCAATGCCCTTCTCTTGGCAGTAGAAACACACAGATTCTTTGGGAATGACACAAGGGACTATCTCAGACTTAGCCTTTCTCTTGCATAGAGAAAACTTTTCTGGACTTCCAATGTTGCCATTGTCCATAGAAGGTTGGGACATTGATTTACCAGACAAATTTGCTTGACCAGTCCGCCAAATCATTTCTGATTCAGTAGCAACAAGCAAATAAGTCAAATCAATGAGGGTTACGTCGTGGTCCATCACATAGTACTCTTTAATGAACTTACTATATGATTCGGGAAGTGACTGAAGAACCAAGTCAACAGCCAACTTCCTTGAGACATCGACACCCAACATTCCCAATTTATCAATATGCAACTTCATATCCAAGACATGAGCACATACAGACTTTCCATATTTGTTTCTTTTTGCCAATAGGGCTTGAGTGACCTTGAACTTTTCAAGTCTTCGAACACGTGGGTCAGGGAGAATTATTGGAGGAGGTGGAGGAAGTGAAGCATGATTTCCATTTCCACAATCCAATCGTGGAACATCACCTTCATGTGGAAAACTTTTTCCAATGGATTCAGGAAGACCATAGTTGTTAGACTTTGACATCTACAAAACGGTAGAAATTCAAGTTAGTTGATTGAGTCCTTAATAAAACACCCAAATGAGATATTAAGGCTAGGACCCAACACAATATTCTACAACTTGGAAGAAGGATGTCGTAATCCAAATTGCAGAACATTTGAAGGTAGGTAAATGACGATTTACCAATTTCCACCATGAAAAGCAAAAACTGAAGGTTTAAGTTTTAAATGAATTGAAACTCCTAGATCTTTTGAGATTCATTGAACTTTTCAATGGAATATTTAATCTCGATTATGCCCTTCATTTGTGACTTGGATGCTGAGGATCACAAATAAGGTGTGAATAACCATGTGAATGTACGATGTGCCCTCAATGTTACAGTCACCTAATCGACGTGTCGGTTAACCACACACGCTCCATCGATCTATGACAAACATCAAGTCACCTTTTGCTACCAACGCCAATCCCAACTTAGCATTCCGGTTAACCACACACGCTCCACTAACTGTCTCGGCAAGGGTACAAAGTGTAATTCCATGGAATTGCATCAAATTCACTTTTCCTAAAGTAACTCAGATTTAGGAATTTATAAAAGCGTTTAGTTACTTCGTATTTCATTATACTTATAATGGAAGTTTGTGTCCTATCCTACCCATTTGGCTAACGACCCTCCACTAGTCAAGAGTGCGGTGGGTAAGAGTGGATACCCATTCAATCTCCATTTTATAGGCAATTTCCTTAAACACCCCTTAGAGACCAGCTTCGTGAATGAGGCCTACTAACGTTAAGACTGACTCTTTACTCATACATATATAATATGTTAAACCTTTTAAATGTTATATAGTATAAGGTGTATTTTACACTTTTAAAATACTATGTGGTCTAATTTAATAAATTATACTTTTAATTTAATTAAATGTAAACCAAATTATTATGGATTTATTAACTCTCTTTTAATTATACACTTAATTAACTTAATAAAACCATAAGGGTGTAATTTGAACTTTTCAAAAACTAGAGTTTTAGAATTTAATATTTCAAAATTAAACTTTTAAACAAAATTTTAAATTCCAAAATTTGAGGGCAAGTTTTGAACTTTTCAAAACATTAGGGTTTAGAATTTAAATAGTTTGAAATTAAACTTTTTAATAAAAAATTTAAATTCCAAAACTTGAGGGCAAGTTTTGAAACTTTTCAAAACATTATCAAGAACATTCTAGATCAAATTATAAATAATAACAATTAAACAGTTAATTGGTGATTATCTAAATTTGACCTAATATTTTCTTACAAGATAATTCAAAACAAAATTACAAATAATTAATATTTATCTTATAAAACAAGTAATTATCTTAATTTTGACAATTATCTTCTATTTTGGTAAGGATAATCACCAAATATTGATAAAATTTGGATTTTATTAATAAAAAACTTTTTTGGTAATTATCCCACAGCAAAATAGGTCACAATCCCGCAAAATCAGCCATCTGCGACTCTGACTCGTCGAGTTCCCAATGAACTCGGCGAGTTCAGTCATGGACTCGGCGAGTCCAGCCCCCAGAAAGCAGAATTTTGCGATTTTAAGCTTGAATGATTATGAAATACATCAAATACATTATACAAGCAGCCTAGGCTCTGATATCACTGATGGGTTTTGAGCACTACATCAATCCTATAGTGTACATGCAAACTCTAAAGCTTTTGGATCTAGTTTGTCTAATGAACATGCAATAACCATCCAAAGCTTATAAACCCTAGATCTAGCATACATATTTCGAAATTATCATATAATATCAGATCGAAACCCTAGATGTTGCCATGCTGTTATGATATGTTAGATCGGTTTGTCTGTCTAGAGAATATTATGTAATTATCTGTTATATATGTGCACATGTTTGTTTGGCGGTTGAAGCTTATCTGCTTTGTGCGAAAGCCAAGAGGCTTGGGCATTCCAACCTGTTGGTTGTGGGCCGTGAGTATTCCATCCCGAGGATGATTGGACTCATAGTATGTCGGCATTCCAACCTGTTGGTTGTGGGCCTCGGGTATTCCATCTCGAGGATGATTGGACCCATAGTATGTCGGAATTCCAACAGGATGGTTGAGGGCCTGTGGTATTCCAACCCGATGGTTGACTAGACCCATAGTATGTTGTCTGTTATTGTATGTGTATTGTTGTGTGTATGGGTATTTTGGGTGTAACTCGCTAAGCTTTCGGGCTTATAGTTTCAGTTTATTGTTTCAAGTTCAGCGGATGGTCGCGGGAAGGCGAAGGCGTGACCGTACACTTCCTCGATTGATGAATATGATTTCTGGGAACTCTGATGTTTAAACTATTTTGAAAAACAAATTGTAATAACTGAGTGGTTTTAAATGATTTCAACGTTTTAAATTGGCTCGAATTTTATGGGTGTTACATGTAGTGTGTGAAGTACATGTGTATTTATTGTCTAGTCTCTGTAACAATATGTCTGATATTTCCGGGATCCTCTCGAGTAAAAATGAACACGTTGGTTTGACTTGGTATTCCTAGGTCTTTTTCCTGATAAAAAAGTTTATTCGTTAAGAATGAGTCTTATGTTGACTATTTATGCACATGTGAGGAAATGACTAGAAATGTATACGTTAAAAATGTTTGGAAATAATAGTAATGATAATGGTCAGGATCCTGAGATATTTTCGGGATCCTGAAAGTTCTTGAAGATCCGGGATCCTGAATAGTGTTGAGGAACTTGGCCCTAACAATTGCCCCAAAAAATATACCTGCAAAATATTTAACTTAATTTTTGAATATTTAAAGGTATAATTTCATTTAAACGAATATAAGGTTTTCAAATTTCAAACCCTAACGGATAGAATTTTATCCGTAAAACCCTCATGATGGCAATTGTGTCATGAGGTTTCCCTCCTTCATGAAAATGATTGTAAGGAAATGCTTTCACTAAGAGAGATTTTAAGAAGATTGAAATTGTGAAAATTGTATTCTCAAATTCGATTATGATTACGGCATCCCTCTTCATAGTTCGAATTGTGAGATTTGTCAATTAGTCTGAACATTTGGGACTTAGTAACATAAGTTCTGAATTTCTTTAGACACACATGTGAGATATCTAAGGCAAAGGTGTATGAACTTACAAAGCTTATATAAAGGCTTATCAAAGCATTAGGTATTAGAAATATGAACTTAAGGAATTCAATAAGCATTGTTTTCTGGAAGTTCAATTGTTTTCTGAATACATGTCAAAGCTAGTGGGAGAATAAGTGTTATGCTGGTAAGAAAATAATCATCATGTTAGTGGGAGCATGATTATTATGGTAAGTATTGCAAGTTAGCAATATTAATTATAGAAAACAAAGATTCACTTTGCAAAGTTGCAAGGGTTGAAAAGTTGTTTTGCTATAATTAAGGGAGAGAATATTATACTTCATTTCAAAATTCTAAAGCTTAGATCGAGAAATGTTAATAAATTTAGTCAAGGATACATAGTGCATTCTCAAAATTCGATTATGATTACGGCATCCCTCTTCATAGTTCGAATTGTGGGAACATGACACATAAAATATTATGGCAGAAGGATGATAAAGTATCACGTCTTTATGTGAGACATTATGCATCGTGTCCAATACGCTTCGAGTATAGGATCGATTGCATATGCTATAATATTTGACCGTTCTGAAATTTTCCAAATGCCTAGAGCATTAAGAGGGAAAAAGGACTAGAATCGGTTTTGACTAAAATAATTAAACAACTATCAAACGACGATCTGAGGTTCACTGAGGATTTGTCGCTTGTGAGTAGTTGGAAGTATAGTACTGGATGGACTATATTGACATTATTATGAATAGATAAGATTCTATTAAGAATGAGTTGTCATATGACAAATATGGAAATGTTTCCATTAATGGGAGTTGGATATTAAGAAATATGTCTAGATTAGAGACTTTTATGCGAGAAGGATGTTCAAAGGAATGTACTTTGAATGTGAGACTTCACGTCTATGGAATTGTCTTGTAACAATTTCCGAAAGAGTACTTTGTGATTTCATTGGCCAAGTCTTGATGACTTTTGTGCTATGACTTTACGAAAGGATCGTTGCATAAAATGTTAGAATCTGACATATTCTAAAAGTAGTAAGAATTTGGTATTCTTATACCAATAATAAGGATTGGGGATTGTGAAATGAGTTTCATTGGAAAAGTTTTTCAATTGATCTATTTCACAAAGTATGGACCATAGGAAACCAAAGTGTGCATGCTTGGAGCATGAGACAATTGTGGTTATAATTTGAGTAATAAGTTGATTTTCTGAAACAGTAAGCAATGAATAATGAGTAATCAATATGGTGTTTAAATAAAAGTGTTTTATTTACGCTCAAAAGTTTTGGGGCTATATAGGATTAATATTACTATTGCGTTTCACTTTGCATGTTTTGACTTCCAGAATAACTAGGTTATTCGAACCTCCACAGTCGGTTATACGTTGGAAGTAGGTATGAAGGAAGACTGTCATGAATCTGTCTGTAGATTGTCTAAAGTGTTTAGACATAGCACAAGTTTGCTGCAGAGTTCATGAATGCTTTGAAAAGATTAAAGTATTGGATCAAACCCACGCTCACTTGAATCACTTCATGGTTTTTGTCATGAGTAATTGTGAGACGATAACATTGTATATTCTTGAAACCGAGACGTGTGAGTTGTTATTTGTTGGTCGGTTGCGCATTGATAATAAGAAAACGCACCAGTAACTTGGTGTTATAAAACTTATTGTTGTGTGTGATTCGATCAGTAAATGCAAGCGAGCATTTGAGTCGAAGTTTATCCATTCCTTTTACCCAAAGTGGGATAAAAGCGATATCTGTGGGCCCCTCGATGATTTAGTGATGACACCCTAAGCGCTTGGCCAAGCCGAGACTAAGTTGATGTGTTCAATTATAGTCTGTTGTCAGTCGTCATAAATCGGAAGTCGGGAAACAGTATAGAGAGAATGATCGAAATTCATGTCTCGCGTCTATACGATATCTTGAGAATGGAGGAATATATGATCCCTTATCTAAAGGACACGCGTATCTGATAAGATCAGAGTTGACAGCGGCTTTTGAAAGCTACGATTGCTGATCAGGTTCTGAAGTTATGCAAAATAGTTATTAGACTTATCCAAGTGAGAGACTGTTGGATTAGTATCTAAGTCCATAACTATTTTGGTATGTACTTGACCCGATTATGAGCATGGTCCTTTTGGGTTGCCTTCACCATAGCAATATGTAGGATGAATTAAGGAGAGAAAGGTTTAATTATGATTTATTAATATATTATAAGAATAATATATTAAAGGAGAAATCATAATGTTTAATTGATATTAGTCAAGAATTAATTGAGAATTAATTTTGTGGCTAAAAGAGATTAATTAAACTTAGGGGACTGGATTTGTAATTATAAGATAATTGCAATTGGGCTATGGATTACCTAAATAATATAGGTTGGACGAATTATATGGGAAGCCCATAAGGAATTCGTCCAAGGGATATGTTAAAGGAGTCCATGGGCTGCTTAGGGCTTAAGCAGCCAGATTAGGGTTTCCTAGTTGTAAACCCTAATAGCCTACATGTATATAAAGGACCCTTAAGCCCCAAAAACGTGGACAAGTAATCCTTTAGGGTTTCCAGCCGTTTTTGGTGCCTCCTCTCTCCTCCCTCTTCATCCAAGTTGCTTAGTGGTGTTTGTGACTCCATTAGAGGTGCAACACTTGAGGCACTAAGCTTTCTGAAGCCAATCAAAGCAAGGATTGATTGTTATTGCTATATAACAATCAAAGGTAATTACTAAACCCTTTTTTCAGTTCTTATTTGATAGATCTAGGGTTTATAGCTTTGGATATTCAATTGCATGTTCATTAGACAAACTAGATCCAAAAGCTATTAGGGTTTGCATGTACACCATAGGAATGATGTATTGCTCGAAACCCATCAGAAGGAACACAAAAGAAAGTGACAAAAGAGGTCATTTTTGCCATTAACTTGGATGATTATCCTAAGACCTTTACTGAATCCATGACGTATAGAGATGCTCCTTTGTGGAAGGAAGCCATAAATGACGAAATGGACTTAATTATGGGTAAGGAAACTTGGGAGTTAGCCAATCTACCCATGGGGAAGAGACCCATAGGATCCAAATGGATATTCAAGAGAAAATATCATCCAGATGGATCCATATATGCCTATAAAGCAAAATTAGTTGCTAAAGTGTAACACCCGGATCAGGTGCATATTATCTTTCATATTGTAAAGTTAAAAGTTTCCCTTTTTCCCTTCTCATGACGTGAGGAATGCCTTCTCACTTCGTGAAGAGTGATCCGGACCCGTGCATCATTTTAACTTTTTAAGACTCACAATGTGAGCAGTCTAATGCTCACGACATGACCACGGTTGGCGACCAAAAACCCTAATTTTTCGGTATTTAAGGGAATGATAGGGCTAGGGTTTCTCACCCTCATCCTCCCTCACTCTCTAAACCTCCAGAAACTATAATATCCTTCCTCCTTAAGATCCTTTGTCATTTTGGTGCATTTCTAGCTTATGGGAAGAAGAAAAGAAGAAGAAGGAAGTTCTCTAGTGTTGGTGTGGGCAAAGAATCAACATCATCATCATCTTTTCCTGCTTTTGGACCCTTGTAAGTATTAAAGGATCCAACTTTATTGCTTCTCATGGATATATCTTGAGTTTTGTCCATTTTATTGATGTTATTGCATGATTGAGTAGAGTAGATCCATGAAGTTGGCAACTTTATGGATTCTAAGAGTCCCAAGAGCATTATAGTGTTCAGATCTGGAAGTTGGTAAAGATTTGAGGCATGTATGCAAGTTTGAAGCTCATTTCTTCCCTTTTTGACCTAGAAAATGGATGATCATGTTTGGTGCATTCATGGCCATAAAGGAAACATTTTTATGGACCTTAAGGGTCTCCTTTAGCTAATGGATGAAGTGGACTCGAAGACTTAATGGAACAAGGACTTAAAATGGTGACCCTTAGCCATAGACATTGCTCACGACGTGAGGTGAAAGATCCCACGATGTGAGAATCGGAGAAGTCTCGTTTCTGTTAGAATCCTTGGAGCTCATGCCGTGAGAATGGGTGCTCACATCGTGATTCCAGCTCGGGTGGTTTCTTTGACTGAGTTGACCAGTTTGGGTCGAGTCGAGTGGGAATCGGATCGGGTTCGTTGTCACGACGTTACCAATGCCTGGACACGACGTGAGGATAGTTGACTTTGACTTTGACCAAGTTTGACCTTAAGGTATTTTGGGTGTTTTGGGATTTTTGCTAAGATTAGTCATTTGGTTGAAATAGGAGGCAGTTAGAGCTGACATTCGGAGCCGAGAATTCATCAGATTTTGTCTAGTTTGCGAGGTGAGTTTTCCTCAATGTGCTTGCGGGTCGAAGGCACCAAGGCCGACCCATTGGATTGATATCCTGATATTCACCAATATGTTGAGTATGTAATAGATATGCATGATTATGCTAGTTGATGATATGCTAGTCTGGTAGATCTATAGGACTGCCTATGATTTTTTCTGCATGGTTATCTATATATGTTTATTATCTGTTATATGTCGACATATTGTGTTGGGTTGAGGTTTTACTGCTTCGTGCAGTAACCAACAAACCCTGGAGCATTCCAGATATGAGCTGAGGGTCGGGTAGGGCATATGAGCATTCCAGGTACGAGATGAGGACCGGGCGGCATGCCATACTCGTACTCATGTCACAACTAGCAAATTAAGGTTAGATCTTAATCCGTGTACAAGATGATTCCTCCATGTAAACTTACAAGGACCCAGCTAGTAAAAATTCAAACTACGACGCCATTTAAGTTCATACTTTCATTGTGCTTCAAACCCAAAACTCGATTAAATAAGCCAAACCCAATCATTTTGGGCCCTAACCCAGAAATTCTCAACCCAAAACCCTTATCGGACCAAAACTTCTTTATTGGGCCCTATTGGGCCGATAATCTTCCCTATGGTTTTGATGAGCCGAAAACCACTCATTGTGCCCTAATGGGCCGAAAACTGTTATTATACAATATTTTGAGCCAAAAACCCATACATGGGCGTTAGTTGGGCCGATACCCCTCTTGGGCCGGTTAGGGTTTGTTTAAAAAAAAGGAAAAGAAATAAGCATGGATTTTGAGTTTGACACCTTACAATAATCCTCCATGCAATAACACTTTTGCCCTCCATACTTATATGTATTTCACATCAAAGTCTCACAAGTTAACTCTCTCTCCCTCTCCATCTCCCTACCTCTCGGCCTATATACACATACACACCCTTCACAAATCACACTTTCCTCACAAAACTCTCAAGAACAATCCTTCTCCTTCTCTTTAAAAATTCTGTGGGTGTGTGCATGTGTTAGCTTCAAAAAGTCCCCTTCAAAGATTCACAAACTTGGTAAGTTCTAGGTTAAACTCAAGGTGTTTTATTTCAAGAATATACTAAAATCATTCTTCTTACAACCTCATCTTCGTGTTTATGGTCCATTAGAACACCCACATCTCAAGAAATCTCACCAAGAACTCAAGCTAGGTTCAAAGTTCATTCTCCTTTTTCATCCACATCTCAAAAACCCCAAGGTGAGTTCATACCCCCTTGTTTTTGGTTTTTACTTTGTTTTGGGGGAGAATACAAGTTGTGTTGTGTAGATCTATGTGTGTATGCATGAATATGTGTTTTTTTCATGATTTAATTGGTGGTTATGTGTTATTTACTTCATAAATCTAAAAGTATGTTAAGAATATTAAGTTTATCACTTGGATCTACATGAAAACCTTGAGAAAAGTATGTGTTATCACATATAATACATGTAAACTAGTGGATCTGGGATTTATACACTTAAAATAGTAAAAATGAGTGTTGTGTTCCAAGATCTATAAGCTAAACTCAAAAATCAGCCTTTCACAGGAAAGTTTTGGTCCAATCTGGAACTGTTTTGACCATCTAAATGATAATATTTTTCAAAACTGTTTTACACGCAAAACGTTCAGGTTTCTAACTTTAAAATGACTACTCTCACATTTTCATACGATGTTTCTACAATTTTTGGCTAATTTTACAAAATTGTCTATCAGATTTGAAATATTTTCGGACCAGCCTGTGAAGGTGAGCAATTTCACACTTGTTAGAAGCCATTAAAAATTATGAGAAAAATTTTGAACAAACTAGACAAAATTTCCAAACTTGCAGAATTTACGGATCCAAATTTCGACTTACGATGATTTTTCTACAAATTGTCCAACAACTAGCTCATAAAAGCCCAAAACCAGAAAATTGTGTGTTTTCACAAAAATCAAGCCAAAAATGATATTTTTGACAAAAATGGGTTTAAAATGTTATTTTTACCACAAACTAGTCATCAACACAATTTTTGAACAAAATGGAGATTAAAGTGTTATTCTTACAAAAATTGGGCCTTAATTGTAAATTTTTGGCTTATTGGGCCAAGAACGTCATTTTTACAAAAAGTGGGCTTTTAGGCTATTTTAGTGAATACTTGAACCAAAACCAACGATAAACTAACAAACGGATTAATTTGATCATTTTATAGGTTATTGGGCCTTAGTGGCCCATTTATATGTGTGATAGGTCCTGTATACTATTTATATGTTTATTGGGCCTCATTGATCCATTAACATGTGCGACGGACCTTGGATATTATTTGCGTGCTATTTGGGCCTGTAAATACCTTACATGTGAAATGGGCCTTAGTTGTCCTTTCACATATATTTCGGGCCCATGTTATATAATCTCATTCCAATTAGGTCTTGAAATGATTTACATGTTTAGCGATGCCATAGTGGTTCACTTACATGGATCATTGGGCCTGAAATGAGTTTATACTTTTTTTTTCTTCGCGTAAATTCGATTAAGGATCTGGAGAGTTTTTATCGGTTGACACCTATTAAGTGTACGATCGTAGCCTGTAGTTATAACCAGAGTCTCTTGGAGGGAGAGCGGGGATTTGTGTATAGATCTATACGGGGATGACACCCCACACCTGAGCTGTTAAATACAGTTAGACTAACTCAGTCTAGGGTGACGAAAACCTTATAATCAAAACCGGCATCCAACAACGCCAAGACAGGCGAAATTGTCTTTATTTAGTATGGTTATGACGGCTCACTTAGAGGAATTAACGTTATGAAGTTTACGGAAGACCATTCTCTTGGATTACTCGGAAACATACTCTCACTGGTACTCAACCTCGGAGGTTGGTATGGCAGCTTTCTCTTTTACAGACAACATCGGGTTGTCTGGGAACATTCTCTATACATGCTCTTTACATTCTTTTTACCCTTTTAGTCAAATAAACAATAACATACATGCATTTATACAATATCTGACACAAACATACTAAACAGTTTTCAGAAAATATAGGATTTTCTGGTGGTTTCAAAGTTATACAAATCATTTTCACAAACATGCTTTTGAACTCACCAACATTTTTATGTTGACCTTTTTAAATTAACTTGTATTCTCAGGAAACCGTTGAAGCAGGATGAACGAAACAAACTAATGGATATTTTGTTATATTTTGTTTCATCATACTCTGACTATTTTGGCATGTAATATTCAAATACAATACTCGATGTAAACAATGAATGGTGTTATTTTACATGTGTGATGATGATGATGATGTTATGTTTCAATTATATACTCTGTAATGATACTACAATGTTGAAAGTCACATTAAGCCCCCGGACGTTTCCGCCGTCTGGTTCAGGGGTGTGACAGATTGGTATCAGAGCATTGTTTATAGTGAACTAGCATATCTAATCATACAGGATATGCAACTATAAATACAATGGGACTAAACTACTCTGAACATAATAATTAAAATACATACTTATGTGTGCATTTTAGATTAAGAACACAACAAACACAGTAAAAGTCTTTGGAGGATTTGAACATCGCTATTAAACCCGGATAGTTATGTAGTCGTATTAGGGGGTGAATGTAGCATGATCAACTACATTCATTCAAAATACGACCAACATGTGTTCGGGAGTAATTGAGATGGACAATGAATCAAAAACTTACCATTTAATTATCCAAAGAGCTTATAGAATCAA
Organism: Lactuca virosa; assembly: GCF_052849685.1. Classification (NCBI taxonomy): domain Eukaryota; kingdom Viridiplantae; phylum Streptophyta; class Magnoliopsida; order Asterales; family Asteraceae; genus Lactuca; species Lactuca virosa. The sequence goes on along the minus strand of NC_136427.1, from coordinate 294,851,993 downwards.
ACCTAAACAAAATTTTGATGGGTTTTTGAGCATTCTAACACTTCCTAAGTGTACATGCAACCCTAATAACCTTGAATCTATGTTTTCTCTATATACATGCAAATTTCTTTTCAAGGATATTTCCTAACTAGCATGGCATGGGGATTACATAGAACATAAAACTAGTAGAAATACATACCTTGTTGTTGCTTGGATTCCTTCAAGACTTTGTGAGCCTAGCACCCCAAATGTTGTGCCTCAAATGCTTCACACAACACCACAAGACTTGGAATAACTTGAGAGAATACTTCTAGCACTCAAAATCGGTTATGCCCTCTCTAGTAACACTAGGTCACGATTTTGCTAGCCATAGGGTTCCTTTTATAGTGTTGTCATAATTAGGGTTTACACATGAATGCCCTTAATTGTCATGACTCTTGATTTCTCATGACCCATGGGTTTTTAACTCCCATAGACTATCCATGGAGCTCCATATGGTTATAACCAAACCCATAAACCATGGATCATTAATCCACCATAAAAGAATTGATGATTGTCATAATCAACCCTATATATTTAATTAGTCTCACTTTGATCACTAGATTAATACTAGATTAATACTTGATCAATACTAATTAAATAATACTATTATTAATATATTAGAACTTATAATATATTAATAATCATAAGTGCCTTATTCTCTCATTTAGTCTATCCAAGTATTGCAATGCCATGCAACCCAAATGGACCATGTCGGGTCGGGTCAAGTACATACCAAATAAAGTTATGGACTTAGACACTATATCCAACAAATTTAAATACTATAGGAGTATTTGGTGTGCTATTTGTTTCTAGTAATTATACCCCTTCATGAAATACACTATAGACGGGCATCATTAGCCAGGAAACCCCTATCTCCTTAGTCAGGGAAAATCAGGGTGGCTCGACCCAGAAGGAGACTCAAAGGAAACACCTTTTATTTAAGCACCATATTGATTACTCATTATTTATGTTTCGATTAATCAACTTTATGCTTGAATTAAAACATTAGTTGTCCCATGCTCCAAGCATGTACACTATGTTTTTCCAAACAACAATTATGCCATACTCCAAGTATGCATACTATGTTTACATATGGTCCTCTCTTTGTGAAATAGATCAATTGACAATATTCCAATGATGCTAATTTCACAATTCCAATCCTCGTTGTAAATGAAAGAATACCAAACTCTTGACATCTACTGTAATCTGTTAGATTCTAAACTTATATGCAATGATCCCCTTGTAATGACTATGCACAGAAGTCACAAAGACTTGGCAACAGAAATTACAAAGTATTCCAATGGAAAACAATTCCATGGAAATGAAGTCTCAAATTCAAAGTACATTCCTTTGAACATCCTTCTTAGCATTAAGTTCTTTAATCTTACACAGATTCAAAGAATAACTTCCACCTATGGAGACAATTCCATATTACCATTTTGACCATCACTTCTGAACAAGAGTTGCCTCTTTTCAAAATATGTCAATATGGTCCTTACTCTATACTTCTAATTGTCCATGAGCAACCAATCTTTGGTAAACCTCAGATTGTCCTCGACAACTTTGCTTAATCATTTTAGTCATTTCCAGTTCTATTCCTTTTTCCATCTTAATGCCCTAGGCATTTGGAAAATTTAGAATGGATGAATATTATAGCACATGTAATCAAACCTATACCCAAAGCATATGGGACATGATTTATGCTATAAAAATTTTTATTTGCCATGTTTTCATAATTCGAACTATGAAGAGGGATGTCGTAATCATAATCGAATTTTGAGAACGCAACATATATAGAATTTCCTTATGTTAAACCATTCCAACATAACATTCATATATATTCTTGACTAAAGTAGATTAAATTCTCAATCTAAGCTTGTAGAATTGGAGTGAAGTATAAAATCCTCTCCCTTAATTATAGCAAAACAACTTTTTCAAGGCGAATTGAAACTTTTGTTTTCTATAATTAACATTGCTAACCTGCAATATTTAACATAATCGTCATGCTCCCACTAGCATAATGATTACCAGCATAACACTTTATGCTCCCACTAGCTTTGACATGTACTCAGAAATCTAGTGGACTTCTAGAAATCAATACTTTATTGACTTTCTTACCAAAGTTCATATTTCTGATACTAGATTGCTTTGATAAGACTTTATCAAAAACATACACCTTTCCTTAGATAGCTCACATGTTTGTCTAGACCTTTTGCAATTCTCACTAGTTAGTGTGCCGGTTAACCACACACGCTCCACTAACTATATGAGAATGCAAATATCACAACCGCTATCTACTTAAAATCTTCTTAGTGGAAGCGTTTCCTCACCATCATTTTCATGAATCGAAGAGAAACCTTATGACACTTAGATTTTATGGTGTATGTGTTCCTATCCATGTGAATTTGTCATAACCATAATCACAGGACTAGGTTAGTGACACTTCCAAATTCATAGGGACTGAACTTGTGCAATCTTAATTTCTTGCCACCTGGTAGCACAATGCCCACCATTGCTTCCGGGTTGTTATGAAAACAATTGAGAACTCATAGAACTCACAAGCATAATCAACTTTCAACTGGAACAGACACATAAACAAGAATATGTCAACACGATAGGTTACAAACCTCAAGTCGTGGGCTAGTGATTAACAAAACTCTTGATTTAGTTCTTGAAACTATTTCAGAATCATTTAGACTCCCACTATCCTCTTGACATATAAGACTTCTCTTTGTCAAGAACCATTCCTTGACAAAACAAATATTCAAGATCTAGTGCGGATTCTTATCAAGTTAAACACTTCTCACTATTGGTCTTAGCTGGTCTTTGTTTTATCCAAAACATCACAACTTACCAATCTCAAATGTACAAGAATAGGAAACATCTTACTCTACATTTGACAAGTGTTATGAACTTTCTAAAGACTATGTCACTCAAGTTACAATCTTGGAGTATAACTCCAGGATTTGTTTTTGGCACGAAGTATGAATTATCTTTTGATTTAACCATTTCAACAATTCACGATTCCTCTCCTCAGGCAACAAACACACTAAGGTGTCCTTAGAGGATCAATTGTGATATGGTTCCATAATCACTAAGATAATCATAAAACAAAATACACAAGTACTCTCCCATCTCTTCAGATTGGAGAAAATTTTATCTTTCTGCCTTATTTGATTCTTCCTATTCATTCTGCCATACATTGAAACTTTTCCAATGTTTCAGAATTACACTTAAACTCTTAAGCATAACCATATTTACTAAACTTTAGTAAATCATAACGAATAATCTTATCTATCTTTGTGGTGGACCTGACCAGCACACAAGCAAGTGTACCCAATCTTTTAGTCCTTCACTTGACTCACATGTACATGTGAACAAGGAATTAGTCTTAATTTCCCAAAGACGAAAACTTCTCATTCATCATACAATACAACTTGCATGATTCCAAGTTTCTATCTAACTGAAACTTGGACGATGAGAATCTTTCCTTATTTGGTAAATTATGATACTACCACAAATGAAAGAATCAAATCCATTTTCAAATATTGCTATTAATGGAAACATATAATCAACAATTTTTTCACAAATGCCATTGTAAGGATACTTAAAATAAATAAAATCAAAACTTTTCTTTATTTTAAAACTTTACGGAAAACTTATCCTTACAACCCATATGAAAACCTTGTTGTTATCTATTCCTAAGCAATATGTCTCAACTCTTAAGTAATAGCTCAAAATTCTGATCACCGAACCATGCGATCAAAATCCCTCTTCGCGATCAGAATCAGCATATACTTCCTTTAAGTTTCTTCACTTTTCTTTGATTCTTAAAACATCAACATGTGACCCAGTCACATCATGCAATAAGAATCTCAGAATAGAAACTTAATAGAGTTAGACAATGGACTTTACCTGAAGTAGAGTCAAACATTTGACTTTACTATCCTTATGGACTTTTAGGTAAATTTGGCAGCTTCGCAACCAATGCCCTTCCTTTGGCAACAGAAACATATGGACTCTTTGGAAACGGTACACGGGACTATCACAGACTTAGCCTTTCTCTTTACCATTTGGTCAACCGAGTTGACTATGGCCAATCCCTTTCAATTGGGAAGAGAAAGTTTTTCTGGACTTCCAATGTTACCATTGTCAATGTCCATGGAAGTTTGGGAAGTTGATCTTCCAATCAAATTTTGCTTTACCAATGCTCCAAATCATTGCTGATTCAGCATCATCAAGCAAATAGGTAAGATCATTAAGGGTCATGTCGTGATCTGTTATCAGGGAGTGACCAAGTCAACAGCCAGATACCTTGAGACTTCGACACCCTACTCTCCCGGCTTGTCAATATGTGACTTAATCTCCAAGACCTAAGCACATATAGACTTTGTTTGCCAATAGGGATTGAGTGACTTAGAACTTATCATGTCTTGAAACTTGTGGGATAAGGAGATTTATTGGAGGAGGTGGAGGAAGTGAAGTATGATTTCCAGTCCCACTAATGCACAACAAAGGGATTGATCTTTCACCTTGGTTGCCATTTAGGATATCATCTTCATTAGGAAGCTTGTTCCTAAAGATTTGGGAAGACCATAGCTGTCTAAACTAGACATCTATAATGAGAGAAATTCAAGTTAGTTGATTTAAAGTCCTTAATATAACACCCAATATGAAATATTAAGGCTAGGACCCAACAACCTATTTATAACTGGAAGAGGGATGCCGTAATCCAAATTATAAAATAGTTGAAGGTAGGTAAATGACGATTTACCAATTTCCTACCATAAAAACGAAATATAATTAAGTTTTTAATTGGATTTGAAACTCCTAGATCTTTTGAGATACATTGAACTTTCAATGGCATGTTTGAATCTCGATTGTGTCCTCTCAAGTTTGTGACTGGGATGCCGAGGATCACAAACAAGGTGTGAATAACCATACAGATTGACTTGGTACCCTCAAGAATATTACCTAATCGATGTGCCGGTTAACCACACACGCTCCACCGATCTATAATAAAGTCAAGTTACCCTTTGCCACTCTTACTAGTCCATGTTAGTGCGCCGGTTAACCACACACGCTCCACTAACGACTTGGTAAGGTACAAAGTGTAATTTTATGGGCTAGCACCAATTTCACATTTTCCTAAAGTAACTAAGATTGGGAATTTATAATGTATAGTTACTTTATAATTCATTATACTTTTAACGAGTATTTAAATTCGTATCCTACCCGTTCGGCTAACGACCCTCCACCGATCAAGGAAGCGGTGGGTGAGAGTGGACACCCATTAAGTCACCATTTTATAGGCAACAACCTTATACCCCCCTTATAGACCGGCTTCGTGAATGAGGCCTACTAACGGTAAGAATGACATATTCTTATACATATCTATATAATTAAAATTATAATAATAGTATAAGGGTGTATTTTAAACATTTAAAATACTTGGTGGTTTAATCTATTAATTAAACTATACTTAATTTAATTAAACTTAAACCATGTCTTTATGGAATTATTAACTCTTTTAATTAAACACTTTAATTAATTTTATGAAGTCCATAAAGCTTGAATTTTACCTTTAAAAAATTCTAAGAGTTCAATTTGGAATTAAAGTGTAAGGCTTTTCAAATTCCAAAACTTGAGGGCAAGAATTGAAACTATTCCAAGTCTCTTCAATTTGTAACTTATGAGTTTTAATGGTTCATAAAATGAAGACTCTTCATTTTATGAAACCGCTTTAGTTCTTTAATCATAATTAAAAGAAGTGACTTTTGGTTATCCATAACTTGAGGACAAGTTATGGACACCAACATTAGCATTAAGATCATGAATTAAACAAGCATGTAAGTTACACAAAATTCCTATGATCTTCTAAAAACTCATAAGAACAAATATTCATATCAAACAATTTCAAGAAAATCATATAAACATATACAATACTTGAAAATTGATAAAAGTCATGTAAAATGGGTTAACATAATCATTATCATTTTGAAAAACAGATTTTACAAGTCCAAAACAGATTGGGATAATGATCTTAATCCATTTCCAGCAACAAAACTCGAAAAAACTGCCCAGCACGCTCCTACTCGCCGAGTGCATTATTCTACTCGTCGAGTAGGATGAATTTGTTCATGGACTCGGCGAGTCCTCCCCATGGACTCGGCGAGTCCAGTCGTCAGAGTGCAGAATTTTCGATTTTTAAGCAGTTTTGCATCAAGTATACAGAAAACAATCCTAGGCTCTGATACCACTGATAGGTTTTTGAGCATTCTAACACTTCCTAAGTGTACATGCAACCCTAATAACCTTGAATCTATGTTTTCTCTATATACATGCAAATTTCTTTTCAAGGATATTTCCTAACTAGCATGGCATGGGGATTACATAGAACATAAAACTAGTAGAAATACATACCTTGTTGTTGCTTGGATTCCTTCAAGACTTTGTGAGCCTAGCACCCCAAATGTTGTGCCTCAAATGCTTCACACAACACCACAAGACTTGGAATAACTTGAGAGAATACTTCTAGCACTCAAAATCGGTTATGCCCTCTCTAGTAACACTAGGTCACGATTTTGCTAGCCATAGGGTTCCTTTTATAGTGTTGTCATAATTAGGGTTTACACATGAATGCCCTTAATTGTCATGACTCTTGATTTCTCATGACCCATGGGTTTGTAACTCCCATAGACTATCCATGGAGCTCCATATGGTTATAACCAAACCCATAAACCATGGATCATTAATCCACCATAAAAGAATTGATGATTGTCATAATCAACCCTATATATTTAATTAGTCTCACTTTGATCACTAGATTAATACTAGATTAATACTTGATCAATACTAATTAAATAATACTATTATTAATATATTAGAACTTATAATATATTAATAATCATAAGTGCTTTATTCTCTCATTTAGTCTATCCAAGTATTGTAATGCCATGCAACCCAAATGGACCATGCCGGGTCGGGTCAAGTACATACCAAATAAAGTTATGGACTTAGACACTATATCCAACAAATTTAAATACTATAGGAGTATTTGGTGTGCTATTTGTTTCTAGTAATTATACCCCTTCGTGAAATACACTATAGACGGGCATCATTAGCCAGGAAACCCCTATCTCCTTAGTCAGGGAAAATCAGGGTGGCTCGACCCAGAAGGAGACTCAAAGGAAGAACCAGAGGAGAAACATGAAGTAGAACTTACAGATGAATCCGTCGAGCCAGTAGTGAACCTCGAAGAGGGAGAGCTCGAGGGCAATGACGATGATACCTCGGATGCAGAATCCGAAGTCATCAATCCTCCATACATGACCAGAGTACCGACTTATCGTATGGACCCCGGTGGCCCCACACCTCATAGGCACTCGATATTAGAGATAGATTCGCCAACAGGGGATACTACCACCCTACGGTATGAACCAAGGTTTCTTCGATCTCAGTTATGAAGGACCAGCTGACCAGGCCTCCCCAGTCATGGTCCGACGCACTCGAGACATTGGCAACCGAGCTCAGGACACCCACAATCAAATAGACCAAATGCGGGCTGCTGTTGAGAGAACTGAGATACAAACTGAGGAAGTGATCGGGACTCCCAAACGAGGCAGTTAGTTCAGGAGGCACGACAACAAGACACCGAGCGACAAGTAGCTCATCTTCAGGGTGCATCCACTTCATCAGAACCACCACCAGACACTTTCCGCCACGATTAGGATCAACTTTCTTCCCCCCACTACCATTTGTTATGATTCTCTTTCGTGTGCTAAGATGGTATTTACTAATGAAGCAATTATGTGTTTTCCTTATTTCATGTTATTGCACGAATTCACTTATATGCACAACCGAAGCCCTGAAATCGCTAGATACTCAAGGATCTCGAAACCAAAATAATCTAGGAACTCCAGGGATAGACTTAATATTCATGTCGAATCCACGATTACCTACTACCATAAATACATCATAGGGATGTAGATTGCAACATTGTGAATCATGCGACAAGACGCAAAATTTATAGAGTACAAGCAGGAATAACGATCACTACTTACCATCTGGCTTATCATCATGCAGCAGGAAAATGTCATCCCACAGAAATAACAAGCACACCCACGAGATACCGCTCCTGCAGATGGACTCTGCTACATTCCAAGCTGTTGTAACAGCAGCAGTAACCGTTGTCATGGCACAACTCAACGCAAACAACACCAATAAAGGTGGAAACAATATCGACAACTCCAGCCAAAGGAACGAGCACGGAAACCAACAAGTGACAGCTTATCAAGGCACACTAAACCCCAAGCTTAAGAGCAGGAAGCGAAAGTCTAAAAGTAAGAGAAAGGGACGGCCAACTCAAGGGTTCTCAAAGAAGCAACATGTTGTTGCTGTTCATGCGACCATGACCCCTATTACACCAACATCAGCGAGACCCTATGCTGGAAGCCTTCCAAAATGCAACCAGTGCAATTTCCATCATAAGGGAGCCTGCCGGGAGCTGCATTGTAAGAAATACAACCGAAAGAATCACACCACCAAATACTATAGAACTTATCCACAACAGAATCGTCAGCCAAACAAAAGCAACAACAACCGCAACAACCTTAACAACAACACCAATGATGAGACCAGTCACTATTGCTATGGATGTGGAGGAACCGGTCACTTCAGGCGTAATTGCCCCACGGCTAACAATCAAGGAGCAGAAGGATCAGGAAGGGTCCTGACCTTGGGTCAAGGCGAAGCAGTCCAAGACCCGACAGTTGTTACTGGTACGTTCCCACTTAACAACTCTTTTGCTTGCATCTTACTCGATAGTGGAGCTGAGCGAAGCTTCGTTAATAACAAATTCGAGCACTTACTAAAACAACAACCCCAGAAGCTAAACGAAGCCTTCACGGTGGAGATGGCTAAAAAACCGAATTAACCTAGGATATTTATGTAGAGTATACCTTAACACTAAACAACCATTCATTTCAAATAAATTTAATGCCAGTAAATATTGGGAGTTTTGATGTGATAATCGGCATGGTTGGGTTAAGCCCCCACCGTGCTGATACTATGTGTCGCGAGAGGGTCGTTTGCCTTCACCTTCCCAATCACAAAACTCTAATAATCCATGGTGATAAACCTGGCGCCAATCCTCGTCTTAACTCGTGCATTAAGGCACAGAAGTGCCCGCACAAGAAGAACTACGTTTTCCTCGCCCACGTTGTGGACAAGGCCAAGGAAGAAGTAAGCATACAAGGTATTCGGGAATACCTTGAAGAGACAGGTCGAATTTTCGAACCGACCTCATACTGGGAACCACATAAATTGCCAATTCATCCTACAGGGTAGCTCCCGACGAAATTCAGGAGTTATCCAGTCCATAGAGAGAATTGTTGCGCAAAGGATTCATCAGACCAAGCTTCTCACCCTGGGGAGCTCCAGTCTTGTTCGTCAAGAAGACGGATCCTTCAGAATGTGCAGTGATTTTAGGAAATTGAATAAGCTCACTATCAAAAACCGATACCCACTTCATCGGATTGACATCCTATTTGACCACTCGATTTACGAAACCCCTACAATTTATAACGAAAATCCTCGAATTATCCCGGAAATCTAGACCCTTAGGTACCCGTGCAAGTAATACCACACTCTTCTTTAGCCCTTAATAGGGATAAGAAATAAGGAGCAAAGGATATCGAGGGTAACCTAGAGATTTATAACCCCCCTAAGATGTTTCCAAAGCCCTTTCGAAAATATCACATACATGTCAAGTTGAGTTCGTAGATCGACTCAACTCATGGAGCCATTCTCGTAGCCAGACCACCAAGACCACTTATCACCAACATAAACACCGAAGGCATCCGGTCGGTGGAACGACCCAGTAAGTATGAGGTTATCAAACCAAGACTTGAACCTTAGAAAAAGCCTATCCAACTCATAAATAGGAAAGACTAAGTGTCCATAGGACCACTGACTACTAAGAATCAAATGAAACCCTCCTCAAGGATCGATATCCCCTATCCTGAATCGAAAACTTACTCGACCCACCTTCAGAAACAAGAAAAGATCAATATCCCACTAGTTCAGAATCTCGTAGTAAGAAACTCCCAAGACAACTTAAGAATTACAAGACCAACTACAGTATACGACCTTAACTTTAGTAACAATAGGGTTCGCCCTAAGGGTTAGAGGCACTACTATTGGGACGCCAAGTACACAAATCCTAAATTCACCTCACCATATAGGACGCAAAATCAGGATGCCTCTAAGTGGGGCTGAGATGACCAACACCCAACCAGTCGAAGGACAAGTACCCGACGACGCTGTCACCTGCCCCGGAAACACCAGGGAGGCAACTGAAGAGATCACACAAACTCGAGCATGACTAAAGGTATCTAGGAACTGACAAAAGAACTATGCCAGTAAATGACAGAAGTCTTTGGGACTCCAAATCAGTGGCTTTGTGTTACTAAAAGCCCTAATTGGAAAGAGATAATAAGCTTTGGGAAGAGCATAAGAAAGCAAACCTGAGATACCCACATCTTTTCCTTGATGCTTGAAATGCTGCTTTAGAATGAATTTCGGGACGAAATTCCCTCTAACGGGGGAATGATGTCACAACTAGCAAATTAAGGTTAGATCTTAATCCGTGTACAAGATGATTCCTCCATGTAAACTTACAAGGACCCAACTAGTAAAAATTCAAACTACGGCGCCATTTAAGTTCATACTTTCATTGTGCTTCAAACCCAAAACTCGATCAAATAAGCCAAACCCAATCATTTTGGGCCCTAACCCAGAAATTCTCAACCCAAAACCCTTATCGGACCAAAACTTCTTTATTGGGCCCTATTGGGCCGATAATCTTCCCTATGGTTTTGATGAGCCGAAAACCACTCATTGTGCCCTAATGCGCCGAAAACTGTTATTATACAATATTTTGAGCCAAAAACCCATACATGGGCGTTAGTTGGGCCGATACCCCTCTTGGGCCGGTTAGGGTTTGTTTAAAAAAAAGGAAAAGAAATAAGCATGGATTTTGAGTTTGACACCTTACAATAATCCTCCATGCAATAAGACTTTTGCCCTCCATACTTATATGCATTTCACATCAAAGTCTCACAAGTTAACTCTCTCTCCCTCTCCATCTCCCTACCTCTCGGCCTATATACACATACACACCCTTCACAAATCACACTTTCCTCACAAAACTCTCAAGAACAATCCTTCTCCTTCTCTTTAAAAATTCTGTGGGTGTGTGCATGTGTTAGCTTCAAAAAGTCCCCTTCAAATATTCACAAACTTGGTAAGTTCTAGGTTAAACTCAAGGTGTTTTATTTCAAGAATATACTAAGATCATTCTTCTTACAACCTCATATTCGTGTTTATGGTCCATTAGAACACCCACATCTCAAGAAATCTCACCAAGAACTCAAGCTAGGTTCAAAGTTCATTCTCCTTTTTCATCCACATCTCAAAAACCCCAAGGTGAGTTCATACCCCCTTGTTTTCGGTTTTTACTTTGTTTTGGGGGAGAATACAAGTTGTGTTGTGTAGATCTATGTGTGTATGCATGAATATGTGTTTTTTCATGATTTAATTGGTGGTTATGTGTTATTTACTTCATAAATCTAAAAGTATGTTAAGAATATTAAGTTTATCACTTGGATCTACATGAAAACCTTGAGAAAAGTATGTGTTATCACATATAATACATGTAAACTAGTGGATCTGGGATTTATACACTTAAAATAGTAAAAATGAGTGTTGTGTTCCAAGATCTATAAGCTAAACTCAAAAATCAGCCTTTCACAGGAAAGTTTTGGTCCAATCTGGAACTGTTTTGACCATCTAAATGATAATATTTTTCAAAACTGTTTTACATGCAAAACGTTCAGGTTTCTAACTTTAAAATGACTACTCTCACGTTTTCATACGATGTTTTTACAATTTTTGGCTAATTTTACAAAATTGCCTATCAGATTTGAAATATTTTCGGACCAGCCTGTGAAGGTGAGCAATTTCACACTTGTTAGAAGCCATGAAAAATTATGAGAAAAATTGTGAACAAACTAGACAAAATTTCCAAACTTGCAGAATTTACGGATCCAAATTTCGACTTACGATGATTTTTCTACAAATTGTCCAACAACTAGCTCATAAAAGCCCAAAACCAGAAAATTGTGTGTTTTCACAAAAATCAAGCCAAAAATGATATTTTTGACAAAAATGGGTTTAAAATGTTATTTTTACCACAAACTAGTCATCAGCACAATTTTTGAACAAAATGGAGATTAAAGTGTTATTCTTACAAAAATTGGGCCTTAATTGTAAATTTTTGGCTTATTGGGCCAAGAACGTCATTTTTACAAAAAGTGGGCTTTTAGGCTATTTTAGTGAATACTTGAACCAAAACCAACGATAAACTAACAAACGGATTAATTTGATCATTTTATAGGTTATTGGGCCTTAGTGGCCCATTTATATGTGTGATAGGTCCTGTATACTATTTATATGTTTATTGGGCCTCATTGATCCATTAACATGTGCGACGGACCTTGGATATTATTTGCGTGCTATTTGGGCTTGTAAATACCTTACATGTGAAATGGGCCTTAGTTGTCCTTTCACATATATTTCGGGCCCATGTTATATAATCTCATTCCAATTAGGTCTTGAAATGATTTACATGTTTAGCGATGCCTTAGTGGTTCACTTACATGGATCATTGGGCCTGGAATGAGTTTATACTTTTTTTTTCTTCGCGTAAATTCGATTAAGGATCTGGTGAGTTTTTATCAGTTGACACCTATTAAGTGTACGATCGTAGCCTGTAGTTATAACCAGAGTCTCTTGGAGGGAGAGCGGGGATTTGTGTATAGATCTATACGGGGATGACACCCCACACCTGAGCTGTTAAATACAGTTAGACTAACTCAGTCTAGGGTGACGAAAACCTTATAATCAAAACCGGCGTCCAACAACGCCAAGACAGGCGAAATTGTCTTTATTTAGTATGGTTATGATGGCTCACTTAGAGGAATTAACGTTATGAAGTTTACGGAAGACCATTCTCTTGGATTACTCGGAAACATACTCTCACTGGTACTCAACCTCGGGGGTTGGTATGGCAGCTTTCTCTTTTACAGACAACATCGGGTTGTCTGGGAACATTCTCTATACATGCTCTTTACATTCTCTCTACATTCTCTTTACCCTTTTAGTCAAATAAACAATAACATACATGCATTTATACAAGATCTGACACAAACATACTAAACAGTTTTCAGAAAATATAGGATTTTCTGGTGGTTTCAAAGTTATACAAATCATTTTCACAAACATGCTTATGAACTCACCAACATTTTTATGTTGACCTTTTTAAATTAACTTGTATTCTCAGGAAACCGTTGAAGCAGGATGAACGAAACAAACTAATGGATATTTTGTTATATTTTGTTTAATCATACTCTGACTATTTTGGCATGTAATATTCAAATACAATACTCGATGTAAACAATGAATGTTGTTATATTACATGTGTGATGATGATGATGTTATGCTTCAATTATATACTCTGTAACGATACTACAATGTTGAAAGTCACATTAAGCCCCCAGACGTTTCCGCCGTCTGGTTCGGGGGTGTGACAACTCAGGGCTTGATGGTATTTCAGTCCGATGACTGATCTGGTCGGGGAGAAAGCCAGACACAAGTTATGGGCCCCAAGGGCAAGCCAGACTTATATTGTGGGCTCAGGGGTAATCTAGTCTTTTAGATGTGGACCCATTTCATGTTGTTATTGTATATATTATTTAGTTATGTGTTGGTACTTTGGGGGAACTCACTAAGCGTTGGATTACAGTTTTGGGTTATGTTTCAAGTACTTCGGATGACCGCGGGAAGGCGAAGGCATGACCGTACACATCCTCTTGTTGATTGCTATGATTTTGGGAGACTCTGATGTGGGAAAAATGTTTTGAAAACTATTTTGTAAAAAATTTATGAATTGGGGTTCTTTTTAAAAATTTAAATTTATCATGATTTTTATGGATGATACATAAAGGCTATAGGCAACAAGAAGGAATCAATTATTTTGACACCTATGCCCCAGTTTCTAGGATTAGTTTGATCAGAAATCTTATAGAAATATCATCTTTGAAAGGGTTGTACATTCATCAAATGGATGTGAAGACAACCTTTTTGAATGGTTATCTCAAAGAGGAGATTAACTTGGAACAACCTGAAGGTTTCGTGATACCTGGACAGGAAAATAAAGTGTGTAGACTTATTAAATCCTTATTTGGTTTGACACAAGCTCCAAAACAGTGGCATGAGAGATTTGACACCATTGTGACTGCTTTCGGATTCCAAAATAATAGTTCTAACAAGTGTATTTATTCCAAATTCACATCCAAATACATAGTTGTTATATGTCTTTATGTTGATGATATGTTCATCATTGACACTCATCTAGACCGCTCCGCTCGTGCTTCTCCTTGCATTTGAGACGAAAAAATACCTATCCTCGAACTTTAAAATGAAAGATATTGGAGAAGTTGATACAATTCTTGGTATCAAGGTGAAAAGGACATGCAATCAGATTTCTCTAAGTCAATCCTATTATTTAGAGAAAATTTTAGCTAAGTTTCAACATTTGAATATTAAGGAATTTGTAACACCCCGACTCCCAAGTATAAAATTTAAAAGCTTAAAGTCATATTCTTGGACCTACTTGACGAGTTGGTTGCCCCCAATTCGTCGTGTAGAAGCAGATCAGGCCGCGTGATTTATGAGGTCTACTCGACGAGTTGGAGGACCCCGACTCGACGAGTAGGAGCTGGAAAATGAAACCCTAATTTTTAGGGTTTGCACCGTATATAAAGGACTTAATCCGCCTCTTGTGGCCTCCCTTACCACTTCATCACCCAGAGAAGAAACCCTAGTCGTTATTTGTTGTTCCCTTGTGCTTGTGAGACTAAAAGAGTGCTTTTGGTGCATTTTGTTGAAGAAGTTTGAAGGTTGAGAAGCTTGGAATGGGAAAGAGCTTGTAGATCCAACATCTACAACGTTTGGGCATCCATTTGAAGGTAACAATTTGTTACCTTGATCATTCTAGCATTAGATCCCCTATTTCTTGGGTTTAAGGCCATTTTTAGTATATTTGTGGAGCATTTCGGGTGTTGGGTAAGATCTGGAGTTGTAATTTCGGGCCTTGGCCCTTCTCCTTGGGTTAAACCCTTCCCTTGGCTTGGTTTTGGTATTTAGGACCATGCATGTACGTAAAGTTTTCAACTTTACGTGGAAACCATGCCCTAGGAGGTTAGATCTGCAATATGGAGCTTTGGGGTAGCTTAAAATCGTTTGAATGAAAAGCGGACTGAAGGGACTCGACGAGTCGGATGAAGATTGTCCGTGGCGGGTTTCTGCATAGACCCGACGAGTCAGTGAAACGACTCGATGAGTCAGTTAGGGTCTTCCCGACATTTGGACAAGTATGGACCCGACGAGTTGTCTGGAAACTCGGCAAGTCAAATAGGGTTTTCATTATTTCTCGAGTTCTGGAAGGACTCGATGAGTCAGTGAGCTGCACTCGACGAGTTGGGTCAACATGGACTGTTGACCTTGACCGTTGACTTTGAATTTGACCAAGGGTTGACCAGTTTGACTTCTGGGGGTATTTTAGTAATTTGGGAATTTATGGAAGTGGATCATTGGTAGATGTAGGTGTTGGAGTTGGAGCTGTATTCGGAGGAGTTTGACATTATCATTCCGAGCTACTTATGAGGTGAGTTATCCTCACTATACTAACAGGGTCGAAGGCACCAATGTCGGCCTTTTTCGGATTTGTATCCGGGTTTATTTCATGATATGCTTATTGATTTACATCCTGGTAGTTAGGATGGTGATATGCTTAGTGACCTGGTTAGGTCGGTATCCTGGTATATAGGATAATGCTATGTTAATGATCGATTAGGTCTGTATCCTGGTTATAGGATGTTGCTATGATTAGTGATCTGTTAGATCGGTTTGACTGTTATATATATGCTAGCGTATGATATTTATGTGCACATGATGGTTTGATTTGGGGGTTGGGTTGATGCGGTCCTGCTTTGTGCTGAAGGCCAACATACCCAGGGCGGACCGGATAGACTACAGGCCCGGGAGGGTATACTAGTCAGGTCGAAGGCCCGGAAAGCGGTCCGGATAGGCTGAAGGCCCTGCGAGGCGGTACAGACGTGTCGAAGGCTCGAAGACTGGTCCAGATAGGCTGAAGGCCCTGCGAGGCGGTCCAGTCATGCTGAAGGCTCATTATGCATGCTGTTTGTTTATATGATATGATTATGATTGTATGGGATTGGTATTTTGGGGGAACTCACTAAGCTTCGGGCTTACAGTTGTTGATTTTGTTTCAGGTACTTCTGATGATCGCGGGAAGGCGAAGGCATGATCGTACACCTCCTTATGTTTTCATGATTTGATTATGGGATACTCTGACACTAAACTATTTTGAAAACAAATTTTGTAATAATTATTGGTTTTGAATGTTTTAAAAAGTTTAAATTTGGCATGATTTTTATGGGTGTTACATAATTCAACACTCCTTTTGATTCAAGTGCGAAACTAACCGTGAATTCTGGATGAGCAGTGGCTCAACTAGCATATGCAAGTGCGATTGGAAGCATAATGTATGTAACACATTGCACTCGACCTGACATCACATTCACTGTAAGCAAACTGAGTCAGTATACTATCAATCTAGGGATGGAGTACTGGAAGGTAGTGGGTATAATATTGTGATACATGAAAAGGACAAGTACTTTTGAGTTGACATAGTCGTCTACTAACGAAATACTTGAAGGTTATTCTAATGCTAGATGAATAGATCACACTAGTGATTTAATGTCCACAAGTGGTTGGTTTAATACTCTAGCTGGTGGTGCTATTTCTTGGATGAGCAAGAAAGATACATGCATAACTCATTTAATGACGGAAGTAGAGCTAATTGCCTTAGCAGCAGTGGAAAAGAGGCAGAGTGGATTCAAGATCTACTCATGGACATCCGTATGTGGCATATTCCAATGCCATCTATGCCCATGTACTATGACAGTGAGGCCACACTATCTAAAGTATACAATACAATATACAGGGGCAAATCTTATATGGGGCTAGGGGGGTTGTGCCCCCCCTTATTTGATCCTTGTATGAGACGATTTCCTCTATGTAACCTTGCATTTAGTGAAATTCAAACTTCAATGCTATTAAGTTCCTACGTTCATACATTGTGATTCAAGCCGAAACAACCTCATGCAAGTCCAAAACTCGACCCAATAAGCCAAATCCAATCAATTTTGGGCCTTAGCCCAAGAATTCTTGGCCAAAACCCTTATTAGACCAAGACTTCTTGTTGGGCCCTATTGGGCTGATAACTTCTTAAATTGATCTTTTGGGCCGAAAATCTCTCTTTGGGCCCTAATGGGCCGAAAAACTTCTATTGGACTTTATAGTGGGCCGAAAACCCCTTATTTGGACCAAGAATTTTTATTGGGCCTTATTGGACCAAAGACTCCTTCTTTGGGCCTTATTGGGCCGAGAACACCTCAATGAGCCTTGTTAGGCCGAAAACCCCTATTGCGCCCTCCTTTTGGG
This sequence comes from Lactuca virosa, assembly GCF_052849685.1. Classification (NCBI taxonomy): domain Eukaryota; kingdom Viridiplantae; phylum Streptophyta; class Magnoliopsida; order Asterales; family Asteraceae; genus Lactuca; species Lactuca virosa. The sequence continues at coordinate 294,834,323 of NC_136427.1, read as the reverse complement.
CCGAAAATTTTTATTGGGCCAAGCCAAAATCGAAGTCACTATTTTGGGCCACCCTTGGGCCGATAACGTCCTTTTGGGTCGGTTTCCTTAAGCTCAAATCAAAAAAAAAAGGAAAAAGCATGAGATAAAAGGGTGACACCACATCATTGTCCAACATACCTCCAAGCTTTTCAACCCCCATACAACAAGGCATTTCACATCACATTGGAAGAAGTCAACGTCTATCCTTTCCCCCTCCTCTCTCTACCTCTCGGCCGATACATACACACACACACACACACTCCACAAACTTCATTTCCTTCACTTAATTCACTAGAACTTCCTCCCCTTCTCTCCAAAAAATTTCGAGTGAGTGCATGCCTTGGTGGGGTTCCTTCAAACAATCTCAAGAACTTGGTAAGTTCTAGGTTAAACTCAAGTATTTTATTTCATATTTATACTAAGATCATTCCTCTTACACCTTCATTTTCGTGGATATGGTCCTTAGAACACACACACTTCGAAATTCTCACCAAGAACACAAGCTAGACTCAAAGCTCCTTCTTCATCTTCTTCTACATCTCGAAAATGCCCAAGGTGAGCTTCATACCCGACTATTTTCATGTTTGTTACTCTTTTGGGAGGGATTACAAGTTAAGTGTTGTTTGAATCTTTGAATGATTGCATGCATTTGTATGTTTATGTGACTATGTGTGTTGAAATGTTGATTACTTAAAGCTAAAACTCCATAAACTCGAGATTTTACAAATCTCATGGCTATCTTTGAATAAACTCACATATTTTGGTATTATGTTGAAGAAGAAATAAGTTACTTAGTGAAAATGGCTTTTAGTATGGGTTAAAAATCAAAGAAAATGACATAACATATTTGGTTGTAAAAGCTTAAAAATGGTGAAAATATGAGAGTTACACTCAAAAATGGTAACTTGTTAGTCATATATATTTTTACCACTAATACTTGTGCAAATGTTGAAATATTATAAATTTCAAGGATTTTATGAAATCTTGTGGAAATTGTGACATGTTCTAGTCATAACAAAAATAGAATATTTTTGCATTACTAAACACTCAAACAAATTTTGGTGTGTTAAAAACCCACCATAAAATGTGAATAATTTACTAAAAACTATCTTTTTTTTGTAAAATAGTCGTAATATGTTTTCATATGTTATTAGTTTGAATACTTAAAGGATTACACTATTTACACAATGTATATTACAATTAGACGAACTCATAATTGATTATTTGTAAAAAACATTATAAATAATTGCACTAAAACGGTATATAAACCAAAAGTTTTACGACAGAAAATTTCGCATAAACCTGTTAAGGCACTTGTGAGACTCTCCTTCGCCGTACCTACCTAGCGTACACCGTAAGTCATGTATTTATAATCAGAGTCTCCTGGAGGGAGAGCGAGGTAATTGTGTATAGATCTATACGGGGTTGACACCCCCACACCTGAGCTGTTCGCTACAGCTAGATTAGGCCGGTCTAGGGTGACAAATATCTTCCCGAAACCGATGCCTGAAGAACGTCATGACAGTCATTTTAGTCGTATCAAGCATGGTTGTAACGAATCACATAGGGATTAACAATGATATTTTGGATTTACGAAATTACACACTTCATTGGTTTTATAAAATATAAAACTATGTTTTACTTTTGTACTTTACTATCACCACTCCAGTCTTAGGGTTTTTAAGACTACACTTTTTCAATAAAACAGGAAATATAGGATTTTCTGGGAATATACACTCTCTTTACTTACAAGCAAAAGAAAACAAAGAACATGCATGCAGTTATTCACAATTTTAGAACGAGACTACAAACTATCTTTTTCACGGGAAATATCGGATTTTCTGGAGTTTTACAAATTATTACAAATCCAAGACATTACAAAGTTTTTACACAAATATGCTTATGAACTCACCAACTTTTTAGTTGATGCTTTTCAAAACGACTTGTATTCTCAGGGACTCAGTGAGTAGGTACTCAGGGTATGGATTTTGGATATTTTCTACATTTTTGGAGCATCATATTTATTCATCACTTTTGTGTAATGTTTTGAACAAATACAATTATGTAAACAATGTATGTTGGTATTTTAATGTATGATGTTGGTTGCTATGTTTTCAATTATATTCAATTGTGATGATACAATACAATGAAGTCATCTGCCCCCAAACGTTTCCGACGTCCTGGTTCGGGGGTGTGACAAATTGGTATCATAGCATTGTTTATAGTGAACTAGTATATCTAACTATACAAGATATACAACTATCAATACAAAGGACTAAAACACTCTGACTAAAAGTATACTTTAAAAATATAAATATTTTACCAAGTGTACACACATACATTCATATTAGAAAACAATAAGAAGAGTTGGACACCGTGACTAAACTTAGACAATTATGTAATCATATCTAGCGTAAATATAGCCTGATCAACTATATTTATTCGAGATACGACCAACATGTGTCTAGGAGTGGTCAAGGTGGACAACAAATGTAAAACTCATTAACTATAAATCAAAAGGGTTTGAGAATAAAACAAAAAGACATAAAATACTATAAGAATATTTTAACATTCTATCTGTTTTCTTGCACTTATATATTCTTGTGCAGACACTATGGCTGGCTTCCACCTTCCTGGAGACCCGTACTTCCCCAATCAGGGGAACGGAGGCTGGATTGAGGAGGATCCCGAAGAGGATACGAAAGAGATTGAGGAGGAGTTTTAAGAGGATGAACTCGACGAGGATACCGATAAGGACGACGAGGGAGATGAGGGTGACTCGGACGCAGAGTTCGTAGTCATCAACCCACCTTACATGGCGAGGGTGTCGGCGCACCGAATGGGCTACAATGGCCCTACGCCTCCTTGAGCACTCGATATCGAGAGGTGGAGCCGACACCAGGTCCAGCGCCCACCATTCGGCATGGAGAGAGGTTTCTACAACCTCCAGCACGGAGGCCTGGCGGATCGTGCTCTTCTTGTTATGGTTCGGCGGACCAGGGATATTGGCGATAAGGCACAGGTGACCGCTAACCAGATGATCATGATGAGAGCCGCAGTGAAGCGTGCGGAGAGGCATACTCATGACCTCGTGAGGGAGTATCAGGAGCGGCAGGCTGCACTGGAGGCGAGGGTGCGAGTCGCTGAGCGCCGACTAGCCGAGTTTCAGGCCACATCTACCTCATCACAGGCACCACCAGGGACCACTCGTCGTGAGTAGGGCTCCTCCTACCCACTGCATTGCTGTAGATTTGGTTATGGGTACACGTTGGTGCTACCCCTTTTTCTTTTCTCTATGTATGTAGGATCGACCCTACGTTTAAGTGATTACACTACTCACAGGGTCGTTATGCTGTCATATTTTATTCTCTATGTACTGTAGACCTTTTTCAAAGGTCAATTTTCATGTATTATGTATTAAAACATTATCATTAATGAAGCAATTATGTGTTTTATTTGTGATGTTGTGATCTGTTATGTTCTTCTCTCTTTTCATTTTTATTTGGTATAATACAATTTCAATTATAAGTACAAATCGAACCACCGTAACCGCTAAAAATAAAGGGTTTCCATAAACTCATCGCCATTCCTACTTCATAGCAGGAAATGCCCAGAAGGTACATACGCAAAAACACTACAACAGCACCACCACCGCCGCCGCCTCCACCGGAGATGGATTCTGCTGCATTTCAGGCGGCAGTCTCAGCTGCAGTTACTGCAGCACTAGCACACATCAACACTGGCACAAACAGAGGAGGAAATGGGATAGGGAGTTCCAATCACGGGGATAACCCAGGACATCAGAAAGCCTGCACATACAAGGACTTCACCAACGCAAAGCCAAAACCATTTAATGGAAGTGGTGGTGTGATAGCTCTCACTCGATGGTTTGAGAAGATCGAATCTATCTTTGAAATCTACGGCTGTCCTGAAGAGAGTAAAGTGAAGTTTGCAGCCTGTATATTTTCTGACAGAGTACTCTCATGGTGGAACGGCCATGTCAAAGCTCTAACCTTGCCAGTAGCAAACTCCATGGCATGGAGGGAACTCAAAAATCTGATGCTCGATAAGTATTGCCCCCGAGGTGAAGTGTAGAAGCTGGAACAAGAACTATGGAATCTCACTGTAAAAGATTCCGACATCGAAGCCTATATTTCAAGGTTCAGCGACCTGACTCTTTTGTGCCCGTGAATGATTACTTACAAGAGTAAGAAAGTCGAACAGTTCATCTGCGGACTAACTCCCCCAATCCGGGGAAATGTGATTGTTGCTAACCCCTCAACCTTCGACAGTGCCAAGCGCCTGGCGAAAAAGCTCTACGACCACGGGGATTCAAAGGAAACAAAGACTGTTGTCACATAATCAAAGAAGTGGGATGACAACAAGAAGAACTGGGGAAAGAAGAGAAAGGGACAACAAGCTCAAGAGTCTAGGAAGAAACAACAAATCGTGGGAGATCACGCTGATACCACTCCTACTACAACAACCACAACTACACCAACACCTGCAAAGCCATATGCAGGTTCTCTTCCAAAATGTGATGAGTGTGGTTTCCACTATAACGGCGTCTGCCGAGACCTGCAATGCACCAGCTGTAACCGAAAAGGGCACACCACCCGCTATTACAGAGCACAGCCTGAACAAAACAACCAACCCAACAACGTCGGGATCAGTCAAGCATGTTACGGTTGCGGAGAGACTAGTCATTACAAACGAAACTGCCCCAAGGCCAATAATCGGGGTGCAGGTGGATCAGGAAGAGTCCTAGCAATGGGACAAGGGGAGGCCGTGCAGGACCCAACGCTAGTCACTGGTACGTTCCTCCTCAACAACATCTATGCATGCATCTTATTTGATAGTGGGGCGGAACGAAGTTTCGTGAGTCACAAATTTAAACACTTACTAAATCAAAGTTCCCAAAAGTTAAATGAAACCTTCACGGTGGAGATGGCTAATGGTAAAACTGAAACAACCAACGACGTATTTCTAGGGTGCACGTTAACACTAAATAATCATTCATTTCAAATCAACATAATGCCCGTTACTATTAGAAGCTTTGATGTGATCATCAGTATTGATTGGTTAAGCCTCCACCATGCTGATATTATGTGCTGTGAGAAGGCCGTTCGACTTCACCTACGCAACAATGAAACCCTAACTATCTACGGTGATAAACCCGGTACAAACCTCTGTCTCATCTTGTGCATCAAGGCACAAAAGTGATTGCACAAAAAGAACCATGCTTTCCTAGCTCACATGGTAGATAAAAAGAAGGAAGATAAGAACATCAAGGACATCCCGGAGGTATGCGACTTCCCAGACGTATTCCATGAAGACCTCCCATGGATACCCCCTGAACGACAGGTCAAATTTCGGATTGATCTAGTACCAGGAGCCACGCCAATTGCCAAATCACCGTATAGATTAGACCCTGCAGAAATGCAGGAACTCTCCAGCCAATTGAGCGAGTTACTAGACAAGGGGTTCATAAGACCGAGCTTCTCTCCTTGGGGAGCTCCGGTTTTGTTTGTCAAAAAGAAAGATGGTTCCTTCCGCATGTGTATCGATTACCGTGAACTCAACACGCTCACCGTCGAAAATCGATACTCTCTTCCTAGGATCGACGATCTATTTGACCAATTGCAAGGAGCCAGTTACATCTCAAAAATAGATCTAAGGTCGGGATACCATCAAATGCGAGTTCGAGAAGAAGATGTCCCCAAAACTGCCTTCCAAACTCGTTACGGGCACTATGAATTCGTGGTAATGCCCTTCGGTCTAACGAATGCACCCGCAAAATTTATGGACCTAAGGGATTGATTCTGCCTACCCTTCCTTGACAACTTCGTAATAGTCTTTATCGACGATATACTGGTTTATTCTCGGAGCAAAGAGGAACACAGCTAACATCTACGGCAGGTTCTGGAGACTCTAAGGGTGGAAAAGTTATACGCGAAATTCTCCAAGTGCGAATTCTGGATCCGCAGAGTGGACTTTCTGGGACACGCGGTCAGTGAAGAGGGAATACACGTGGACACATCTAAGATCAAGGAAATTGAAGGCTGGGCAACCCAGAGAACCCCAACAGAGATCAGACAATTCTTGGGCCTCGTTGGTTATTACAGGAGGTTCATTCATAATTTCTCCAAGATTGCCAAGCCACTCACCACTCTAACCCAGAAGGGTGTACCCTTCACCTGGGATACGAAACAAGAAGCTGCCTTCCAAACCCTGAAACAAGTCCTCTGCAGTGCTCTGGTATTGTCTCTTCTAGAGGGAACAGAAGACTTCGTGGTGTATTGCAACACATCGAATCAAGGGCTAGGATGTGTGCTTATGTAGCGCGGGAAGGTTATAGCTTATGAATCCAGACAACTGAAAACCCATGAAGTAAACTATACCACTCACGATCTCTAGCTGGGAGCCGTGGTCTTCGCTCTAAAAATTTGGAGGCACTACCTCTACGGGACGAAGTGCACCATTTTTACAGACCACAGAAGCCTACAGCACATCCTGAACCAAAAAGAATTAAACATGAGACAACGGCGATGGTTTGAGCTGCTGAATGACTATGAGTGTGAGATCAGGTACCATCCGGGCAAGGCCAATGTGGTGGTCGATGCCCTAAGTAGAAAGGAATACTCGGGTCACCGGGTGAGAACATTAGCGATGACCATCCATTCCCACTTGACTTCGCAAATCAAGGAGGTTCAGTTGGAAGCCTTGAAGCCGGAGAACATCGCAAACGAAGCCTTGTGTGGAATGGACAAGAATCTCACAATCAAAGAGGACGGAGCGTACTACCTCATGGACCTGATATGGACCCCAAAATTCGGAGGGTTCAGAGACGTAGTCATGAATGAAGCACACAAGACACGATACTCTGTCCATCCGGGGTTCGACAAGATGTACTTGGATCTCAAACAACAATATTCGTGGCCAAATATGAAAGTAGAAATTGCTACCTACATGGGTAAGTGCCTGACTTGCGCCAAGGTGAAGGTAGAATATCAAAAGCCCACGGGACTCCTCCAACAACCGGAGTTACCTGAGTGGAAATGGGAGAGAATCACAATGGATTTTATAACCAAAGTGCCCAAGACGACAGATGGATTGGATGCCATCTGGGTGATTGTCAATTGGTTGACAAAATCCGCCCATTTCCTGCCAATTAAGGAAACGTATAAGATGGAAAAGCTGACCCGGATCTACATAAAAGAGGTTGTGAGATTACATGGCATACCAATATCTATTATCTCGGATAGAGATAGTTGTTTACCTCCCGGTTTTGGCAATCGCTACAGAGGTCGTTGGGAACTCAGCTCGATATGAGCACCGCCTACCATCCCCAAACAGACAGGCAAAGTGAAAGGACCATCCAAACCTTGGAAGATATGCTCCGATCCTGTGTGATAGATTTCGGCAAGGCATGGGATACCCATTTGTCCCTAATCGAATTCTCGTACAACAATAGATATCACACAAGCATTAAGGTAGCTCCCTTTGAGGCCCTTTATGGACGAAAATTCTGATCACCTCTTTGTTGGGCGGACGTAGGAGACACACAATTGGCAAAAGGGCAGGTACCAAACAACACTCTCATTGGGCCCGAGATTATCCGGGAAACAACTGAGAAGATCGTTCAGATCAGAGAACGACTCCAGGCATCTCGAGACCGGCAGAAGAGCTACGCTGACCGGCGACAGAAGTCCCTAGAATTCCAAGTCGGTGATCGCATACTGCTTAAGGTCTCTCCATGGAAAGGGATGATACGCTTTGGAAGGCGGGGAAAGTTGAATCTAAGATACATCGGACCATTCAAAATCCTTGCCAGGATTGGTCCGGTGGCTTACAAGCTGCAGTTACCACTGGAGCTAAGCAATGTACATCCCGTCTTTCATGTGTCAAACCTAAAGAAATGTTTATCCGACGAGACTCTCGTTGTCCCGCTCGACGAGATCGAGGTAAATGAAAACGTCCATTTCGTTGAGGAACCAGTTGAAATCATGGATAGAGAAGTAAAGCGAACCAAGCAAAGTCGCATTCCCATTGTGAAGGTCCGATGGAGCGCCAAGCGAGGACCAGAGTTCACCTGGGAACGCGAAGATCAGATGATACAAAAGTACCCCCATCTTTTCCCTAGTTCTTGAAGGCTACTCCAAAACAAATTTCGCGACGAAATTCCCTTTAACGGGGGGATGATGTCACAACTAGCAAATTAGAGTTAAGATGTTGATCCTTGTATGAGACGATTTCCTCTATGTAACCTTGCAACATTGCATTTAGTGAAATTCAAACTTCAATGCTATTAAGTTCCTACGTTCATACATTGTGATTCAAGCCGAAACAACCTCATGCAAGTCCAAAACTCGACCCAATAAGCTAAATCCAATCAATTTTGGGCCTTAGCCCAAGAATTCTCGACCCAAAACCCTTATTGGACCAAGACTTCTTGTTGGGTCCTATTGGGCTGATAACTTCTTAAATTGATCTTTTGGGCCGAAAACCTCTCTTTGGGCCCTAATGGGCCGAAAAACTTCTATTGGACTTTATAGTGGGCCGAAAACCCCTTATTTGGACCAAGAGTTTTTAGTGGGCCTTATTGGACCAAAGACTCCTTCTTTGGGCCTTATTGGGCCGAGAACACCTCAATGAGCCTTGTTAGACCGAAAACCCCTATTGCGCCCTCCTTTTGGGCCGAAAATTTTTATTGGGCCAAGCCAAAATCGAAGTCACTATTTTGGGCCACCCTTGGGCCGAGAACGTCCTCTTGGGTCGGTTGCCTTAAGCCCAAATAAAAAAATAAAAAAAAAAGGAAAAAGCATGAGATAAAAGGGTGACACCACATCATTGTCCAACATACCTCCAAGCTTCTTAAACCCCATACAACAAGGCAGTTCACATCACATTGAAAGAAGTCAACTTCTATCCTGTCCCCCTCCTCTCTCTACCTCTCGACCGATACATACACACACACACTCCACAAAATTCATTTCCTTCACTTAATTCAGTAGAACTTCCACCCCTTCTCTCCAAAAAATTTCGAGTGAGTGCATGCTTTGGTGGGGTTCCTTCAAACAATCTCAAGAACTTGGTAAGTTCTAGGTTAAACTCAAGTATTTTATTTCATATTTATACTAAGATCATTCCTCTTACACCTTCATTTTCGTGGATATGGTCCTTAGAACACACACACTTCGAAATTCTCACCAAGAACACAAGCTAGACTCAAAGCTCCTTCTTCATCTTCTTCTACATCTCGAAAATGCCCAAGGTGAGCTTCATACCCGACTATTTTCATGTTTGTTACTCTTTTGGGGGGGATTACAAGTTAAGTCTTGTTTGAATCTTTGAATGATTGCATGCATTTGTATGTTTATGTGACTATGTGTGTTGAAATGTTGATTACTTCAAGCTAAAACTCCATAAACTCGAGATTTTACAAATCTCATGGTTATCTTTGAATAAACTCACATATTTTGGTATTATGTTGAAGAAGAAATAAGTTACTTAGTGAAAATGCCTTTTAGTATGGGTTAAAAATAAAAGAAAATGACATAACATATTTGGTTGTAAAAGCTTAAAAAATGGTGAAAATATGAGAGTTACACTCAAAAATGGTAACTTGTTAGTCATATATATTTTTACCACTAATACTTGTGCAAATGTTGAAATATTATAAATTTCAAGGATTTTATGAAATCTTGTGGAAATTGTGACATGTTCTAGTCATAACAAAAATAGAATATTTTTGCGTTACTAAACACTCAAACAAATTTTGGTGTGTTAAAAACCCACCATATAATTTGAATATTTTACTAAAAACTATCTTTTTTTTTGTAAAATAGTCGTAATATGTTGTCATATGTTATTAGTTTGAATACTTAAAGGATTACACTATTTACACAATGTATATTACAATTAGACGAACTCATAATTGATTATTTGTAAAAAACATTATAAATAATTGCACTAAAACGGTATATAAACCAAAAGTTTTACGACAGAAAATTTCGCATAAACCTGTTAAGGCACTTGTGAGACTCTCCTTCGCCGTACCTACCTAGCGTACACCGTAAGTCCTGTATTTATAATCAGAGTCTCCTGCAGGAGAGCGAGGTAATTGTGTATAGATCTATACGGGGTTGACACCCCCACACCTGAGCTGTTCGCTACAGCTAGATTAGGCCGGTCTAGGGTGACAAATATCTTCCCGAAACCGACGCCTGAAGAACGTCATGACAGTCATTTTAGTCGTATCAAGCATGGTTGTAACGAATCACATAGGGATTAACAATGATATTTTGGATTTACGAAATTACACACTTCATTGGTTTTATAAAATATAAAACTATGTTTTACTTTTGTACTTTACTATCACCACTCCAGTCTTAGGGTTTTTAAGACTACACTTTTTCAATAAAACAAGAAATATAGGATTTTCTGGGAATATACACTCTCTTTACTTACAAGCAAAAGAAAACAAAGAACATGCATGCAGTTATTCACAATTTTAGAACGAGACTACAAACTATCTTTTTCACAGGAAATATCAGATTTTCTGGAGTTTTACAAATTATTACAAATCAAAGACATTACAAAGTTTTTACACAAATATTCTTATGAACTCACCAACTTTTTAGTTGACGCTTTTCAAAACGACTTGTATTCTCAGGGACTCAGTGATCAGGTACTCAGGGTATGGATTTTGGATATTTTCTACATTTTTTGAGCATCATATTTATTCGTCACTTTTGTGTGATGTTTTGAACAAATACAATTTTGTAAACAATGTATGTTGGTATTTTAATGTATGATGTTGGTTGCTATGTTTTCAATTATATTCAATTGTGATGATACAATACAATGAAGTCATCCGCCCCCGGACGTTTCCGTCGTCCTGGTTCGGGGGTGTGACACAAGACAAGTAGAAACTTGGCAAATCCGCTTACCAAACCTCTGACAAGAGATTTGGTTACATCCACCATGAGAGTCATGGGTCTAAAACGACAATAGAATCGCTTAGTGATGGAAACCCAACTTGGCATTAGTGCTCCTAATTCTCTAGTTTAAAGGGTAACAAAGAAGTCGCTAATGATAGAAGGTACTATCATTAATGATATATTCATGTGAGGTAGGATAGTACGTCGTTGTCGAGAATGAGGTTGAGTTACGACTCTTAACAAAGTTTTGTAGACATCTAAGCAAAGAAGATGTTGTAAAACTTTGCCTATATGATCTAGAGGTGGTGATGCCTTAAGTGAAGATTAGTAGTTTATCTTATAAATCGTCATGAAAAGGATTTATAGCACATCTCCATATTAGTGCTCAGGCAGAAAGCAAAGATGACATGTGATATGTGGGGGTAAACCGGAGAGGTCATAAGATTCATGGTTTAAATCTATTAAGGATACCATTGAATTGGTCTCTTCTTGTTTGTCCTCATTAAACTAGGGTTTAATCTTCGTGACACCCAAGTGACATCATTTGTCTGAGTGAAAGGAAACTTTCTAACTTGGTGGGGGATTGTTGGAAATTATGGAGGATATATTGCAAGTTGGCAAGTTTCCTCTATCCCACATTGGTGGGGGAAGAAACCTTTTGTGAGCTTATAAACCTTTTTCTCTTTATAGGACTTAAAGACTTTAGTGGATCAAAGGGATGGGGCCAAGCCCACATGCGGCTAACCTAGCCGATGTCGACAGTGCGCGAATTGGTACGATTTTGGCGCACTTGGCACTTGGCACGATGCATAGGTCGTTGGGAGCTGATGAGATTTTATTTTTGGTGAGCTTCGGTCAAATCAGGTTTGATCGTGTAATATCCATAAAAATCATGCCAAATTTGAACTTATTTTTTAAACATTTAAAATCATTAAGTTATTACAATTTGTTTTCAAAAGAGTTTAAACATCAGAGTATCCCCAGAATCAAATCATGAAAATAAAAGGAGGTGCACGATCACGCCTTCGCCTTCCCGCGATAATCAGAAGTACCTGAAACATAATCAACAACTGTAAGCCCGAAGCTTAGTGAGTTCCCCCAAAATACCAACGCCATACAGATATAACCATATCATATAAACAAACACAACATGCATAATGAGCCATCAGTCTGACTGGAACACCTCACATGCCATCAGTCTATCTGGACCGCTCTCCGAGCCATCGACACGTCTGGACCACCTCTCAGGGCCTTCAGCCTATCCGGACCTCTCGTCGGGCCTTCGTCCTGACTAGTATCCCCTAGTCGGGTCTGCAGTCTATCCGGCCCGCCCTGGGTATCGTGGCCTACAACACAAAGCAAGACCTGCCCCAACCCAATCCCACAAACCAACAAACATGTGCACATAAATATCATACACTAGCTAGCAAGTACAGATAGTCATACAGATCAAACAGATCATTGACATGGCAACAATCCTATAACCAGGATATCGATCTAACCGATCACTAACATAGCAACCATCCTATAACCAGGATACCGATCTAACCGATCACTAACATACCATGATCCTATAACCAGGATACCGATCTAACAGATCACTAACATAGCAACCATCCTAAAACCAGGATGCAAATCATAATGTGTCGGCCTTGGTGCCTTAGACCCTATTGATATAGTAAGAAGAACTCACCTCACAAGTAGCTCAAAGTGATAAAGTCAAACTCCACCAAATGCAGCTCCAAGTCCAACACCTACATCCACCAATGATCCGTTTCCATAAATTCCCAAATTACCAAAATACCCCCATAAGTCAAACTGGTTAGCCCTTAGTCAAAGTCAAAGTCAACGGTCAAAGTCAACAGTCCATGTTGACCCGACTCGTCGAGTGTAGCTAGCAACTCGTCGAGTTCCTTAAGAACTCAGAAATCACCAAAACCCTAATTGACTCATCGAGTTTCCAACCAACTCGTCGAGTCCATGAGTGTCCAAATGTCGGGGAAAACCCTAACTGACCCGTCGAGTCCTCTTACTGACTCGCCGAGTTCATGCCGAATCAAATACGGGCAATCTTCATCTGAATCGTCGAGTCGGCTATGCGACTCGTCGAGTTCATGCAGTCCATTTCTTATTCAGACATTTTTAAGCCACCCCAAAGCTCCATATTACAGATCTAACCTCCTAGGGCATGGTTTCCACATAAAGTTGCAAACTTTACGTACATGCATGGTCCTAAATGCCAAAACCAAGCTAAGGGAAAGGTTTAACCCCAAGAGAAAGGCCCAAGCTTGCTAAATCAGATAACTTTATGGCTATAGGGACTTAGAGAAGTCCAGATCTGAAGTTACAACTTCATAAATGACCAATACCCGAAATGGTTCACATATATGCTAAAATGGACCTAAACTTAAGCATGGAGAGATCTAGATAGAGGGAAGTCAAGGTAACGACTTGTTACCTTCAAAATGATGCCAAGAAGAAGTAGAGTCAGACCCACAAGCTTTCCTTTGCTCCAAGCTCCTTAGACTTCAAGCCTTCTTCACAAAACCACTTTCCAAGCTTCTTCACACACACACAAATGGAGGGTATTCGATATTAGGGTTTTCTGGACTCAAGGGGGCGGTAAGGGAGGCTGAGCGAGGCTAATGATCCTTTAAATAGGGTGAAAAACCCCGAAAATTAGGGTTTTATTTTCCAGGTTCTACTCGTCGAGTCAGGGTCCTCCGAGTCGCCGAGTAGGTTCAATAATCCCCGCGGGCTAACCCGCCTCTACACGACGAGTTGGGGCAAACCAACTCGTCGAGTAGGTCCATAAACATGTATATAAGGTTTTAAAACTTATACCTGGGATTCAGGGTGTTACAGATCGACCCGGTCAAACTGTTGACCGACGTTGACTTTGTCAATGAGAAGAAGAAAACTTCTAAAAACCTCTGGAATGATAGGATACGTATCAGGTTTGAATTCAGATAAGAGCATATACCGATATCTTATTCGATTTCTAACTGCCAAATCCATTTTTAGGGGCTTCTAGGGTTTTTTCATCCACTATAAGTAGGACCTCTTAGCTCTCATTTAAACCACCCAAAATTCGAAGCTCTTTGCCTATATTGGCAATTTCTTCCTAGTTTTTGAGTATTCGTTTTGCGTTTATCGTTTTTCATTGATGTTGGAAAACCAATAAGTTTGCATTAAATCGTGGAATTTTACTCTGTTGCTTACAACCGGTAGAAGCGAACTAAAAACCTTTAAGGACAAGAGTCAGATCCGTACAATTTTTTCTTTAATCAAGATCAAGCATCAGCAGGTCAGTTTTACATTATTGTTTCACATTTATATTTATCCAATAACAAGATAATATGCTTTTACTCCTTTTTATAATTAGATCTAATCGAGAAGGATCAATCTGATTTCTAGACGAAACTTGGTAACAATATTAATGATAATTAGATTTATTATTTTCGCGACATATCAATGTTTAATCATCTATATTAATCGTTGGTTGTTTGTGAAAACGTTTGGATATTTAATCATAAATATTATATGTGCATTCGTTTGTTTTTCTATTCTAAATAATATGTGATCAGTTCATAATACTAATTATTGAATTGTTTAATATTAAGTCTGAAATTTCAACATGGCTCAAAAAGAGTTTGTTTGATTGGCGGTTGCATGTTTGTTTTGGATTTTGCCATTAAGTGTGTGTCTACCATACAAAGATTTTTTATGTCAACTTTGTGCCACCTTTGCTTCGGTAGTTCGGTCCTTTTTTGTTCTTCATATATATTGATCATGGCGTGCTTGTAAGTCTATTTATACAGTTTGGGACAAAAATGCATTTGGTGCATGTCGTTATTTTTGAATTCTTCTTTCTACGTGTGGGATGAGTTGGTGATGTTCGTACAGATCAAAATAATAAGACAAGATCGAAAACAAGTATCAAAGTATATTATTATATTACCAGGACTATAGTGTATAAAATAATATTTTAATGTATTATTACTGTGTATAAAAATTATGGAAATATCAAATATAAAAACACATCAAAAATACATTCATTATCCAGTATATCTAAGTATAAGATTAAATATGCGTAAACAAAGATCTCCATCATCACTACCTAATTAATCTATTTACATTTTTTAAGGTGTCATTATCCCTTAGATTATTATCATCATGATAAATTCCTAATAAAGGTTTAAAAAGATCCTAAACACCAAATCCTACAACTGTCTTAAACAAATTAACAAAAAAAAGGTGGTTTCATGCATATAAAAGATCCTAAAAACTAAATCCCACAATTGTCTTACAATAATATTTTGTTTGATATATAAAAAGATGGTAAAAATACGTAGGTTTTAATAATAGATCAAAACTTTTAGGTTGGGTGGAAGTGGTTAATCTAATAACTTTTTATTTATTTTTTCGAATTTCTGAATATTTATTAAAAAAATTATAAAATTAAATTACACAAAAAATACCATAAAAAATATTAACATAATTTTTAAATTAAATAATTTAATAGATTGTAAAAGCTTAATTGGATTGTGAACTAGTTTTTGACATTCTTATTCAGCTAAGTTTTTTCTTTCTTTTAACTACTCATATTATCTTAATATATATAACTATATTATCCAAACCAACCCATTTTCACATATCCTTATGAGATTGTGATCATTAAATCTATAATAGTATATGTTGATGTTATAATTTGTCCAATATTGTATATTGTAGTGAAGACTATTTTCTAAATAACCTAATCCATAAACATAAAGGCGTTACCAAGTTTGAATTTAAGAATAAGGTTAACAGTTAACACCATTGTATAATACTAGTATATAAATTGTATAATACTCTAAACATAAATTATAGTATATGCCAAAAAGTTGTGTACCGATCATTTTGTACTAAATGAATATGTGATTGTTTGTATGTGAAGACGTTATAAGTTAATATGATTTATTATTATTATTGTTATTATTATAATATTAGATTATATAGCTGGAATGGATGAATGAAAAGGATATGAAAGTCCGCGTTAAATCCACTTTGTGATTAATAACACTAAATGAAATACTTTGAACTCATGAGTTATGATTAATTTAATTGAATTGGGTCTTTCTTATCCTAATCAAACAAATTGTCTCTCTAAACTTGGACAAAAAAGTAAAAGTAAATGACTTTAGAACATTGGGTGGGTGTTCATGCTTCTTCACCGCTCAAAAATGTCTTTTTCATAATTTTGGTGAAAGGTGATGTGAGATTTAAGTACAAGTTGTTGTGTTCTTTTCTTGCTTTTCATTTTATATTTTGTAATTGGTAAATGGTATATATATGGACATTTCACATTTATATTTCAATTCTGTAGTTTCCTTCCATAAACCCATGAGCCTAGCTTTTTGATCGATCGTCTATTTATTCATCGAGTGACATATTTATGTTTGACATTTTTAATGCTAATTACATCTTGTTGCGAATTACCTCACTTATTTATAAAATTAGTTGTGAGACCACAAGTTTATTTAAAATAAATAAATAAATATGAATGTTTAACTATATTTAGGAGTTTGAATTTATAAGAAAATAGAAAAATATTGAATTATTAAAATTGAAGTGTTTATTTTTTTTAAAATTAAAAAAAATAAACAAAGAAAATAATTAGACTTTAATTTAAGAATTTTAAAATTAGATTGAAAGTTGTATTAATGAAATTGATATATTACAATTATTACATTAAAATACTATCTGTAATTTAATAAAATAATAAAAAGTAATAAAATATCATGTTAACAATTTAATTTAAAATAACTACAAAATAATATGTGATAAACTTTTTTTTAAACGGAAAATCTAATAACATACTCGTAAACTACTCTTTAAATTCACTTATGTCCAATTGTCCACGACGATATTTGAACCTTCAACTTCAAAGAAGAAGGCAACACCGAATACCGCTGAACCAGAAGCCCTTTGGTAATATGTGGCAAAATGATTGAAAGTATGATATGTTACAAAATTGTTTTTAATTTATTAGAATAGAAAATAATATTTTATATTG
Organism: Lactuca virosa; assembly: GCF_052849685.1. NCBI lineage: Eukaryota > Viridiplantae > Streptophyta > Magnoliopsida > Asterales > Asteraceae > Lactuca > Lactuca virosa. The sequence continues at coordinate 294,817,301 of NC_136427.1, read as the reverse complement.
TTTATATATATATATATATATATATATATATATATATATATATATATATATATATAAATTTGGAGGTTGGTTGACAATTGTGGATTGAGTCAGAGTCACGGTACGGTCTAAATGAGTCAGACACAATCTTGAATCTGACCGAAAAAGAGACATATCAGATGAGTGAGGATCGAATTAAAGACTTCTAAGTATGATATAAAATTGTCTCGATCTGACTTAATCCGATTTAACATCTTACCAAAATATATCAATACAACCCCTTAGTCAATCTAAGTGTTATATACAAAAAAAAAAATAAAAAAAAAATAAAAGGTGCATGAATGTTTTTTTTCCTTTTTTAATCTTTTTCTAGAATAGCATTTAGGCCAACTTTCCTTTTACTTGTTCAGTGAGTTTATGAATGGAACGGATTAAGTTAAAAGTTGTCTCCTTTATTGTGTGTTTGGTATGGATAAGCTTATTTTCATTTCTATATTAAAAGCAAATTCCTAAAGAAACGTAGTCCCAAATATACTTGTGAAATATTGGTCCACGTCATCAAAGTGTTTATGTGACAAATATTGAAGGCTCTAAAGTTTACAACATCGGTTCATAAGTGCAAAAAAAAATGTTCAAAGGTGCCATAAAAATATAGAAATCGTGGTAATAAATTAAGATCGGATAAAGATTAAAGAGATCTTAGCATTAAATTACTTTGGTTTAAATACGAAATTATGGTTTGACATGTTAAAAACCATACATGATGAATAAGAAACACGTAAAGTCTAACTGCATATAGTTTCATTTGTGGTTTCTTTTTCTTCTTGTTGAATAGTCAATTTATATTATCTATGTATGTATTTTGTCATGAAATAGAAAAATAACATAACACCAAGTATATCCTTAAAAAAAATCTCACTAAATCCTTTACGATAGATTCATATTCAAATTTTATTTTTGATTTATTTCTAATGTTTATCTATAATTTTATTATTTATATTTCGTATTAGTTAGTTATAACTTATAACACTCGTTACTATTAATAAGAAATGTAAATGGATATAAAAAATATCTTGAATAGTATTTTTAACATCGATCATGTTTTGAAATGTTTGTAATGACATTAGTATTTTATATAATATCTATTTACAATTTTATATTAAATATCTAACAGCTTATGGAAATACACCAAAATTAAAAATTTAACAATTATTTAGTTCTTTTTAAAGTAAGTGGATAAGTCAATATATAACGAAGAGTCGAAGATATAAAAATGAATATTAAACCAAGAAAGTCGAAAGAGGAAAAAGAACTTTTATCTAACCCTAAGTTCTTTTTCTAGATACACATTTAAGAAGTATCACTTTTAGAGAAAAAAAAAACTAATTTAGCATTAATATAATATTTTTTAAAGAAGTAACTAAATTATCTTTTTTTTGGACAGTGAGTTACTATATGTCTGTGATTAAACCACTAAAATTACAGATGAACCTTAATGGGATGTGATTTCGTTTTAATTACAGATGATTCTTAATGGGCTCTGATTTCGTTATAATTGATTCATTTAGCTTATATGTTAGTATGTTACGATTTCATTATTGGTGGAACCCAAGAGCCTAATGTATTTAAGGTTTGAAAAAAAAAAACTTATGACGTCTAATCTTCATAGAAAATTTTATTTAGATAACTGGAGATAAGTATTTAATTATTATTTATATAGGTTATATAGGTTATGTGTTAATACATCTTTTATACCCTTATTTTATGTTAGAGAAATCACAGATTAAAAGTTTATTTAAATGTCAAATACATACTGTTAGGCATTAAACAACGTATAATCTCATTTGAATCGAAGAAATTGCATGTGGCAACCTCATCTACGATTTCCTATACCCAACAGAGATTATATAAGTATCATACGCATAAAGTTCTATATTAAATATTTGTACGATTTCACTTAAGAAGAGGAAACACAAAAACAATTTCCTCTTTATTCGTTTAAAATTTTCAATAAATCATTAACTAGTTTGAAAATATAAAAATAAAAATAATTTTTTTTCAACCTGCTCATATGGGCCAAGCCCATGATGAATTCACAACCTATGACGAAAAAAAAAAACGAGTGAAATGGACTAAACACAAAAGTAGTCTGAATAGAGGGAAGCAGTGGAAAAATACACAATGAAATTCGAGTCATCTAAATCTAAAATACAAAACCCTCTGTTTTCAGTAGCTAAGCCCTTTAGCAACTTCAAAAAAATGAGCAACATTTTCCTCGGGTGTCCCCACCTTAATCCCATGCCCGAGGTTCAAAATATGCTTCTTATTCCCAGCTTTCTTCACCGTATCAATTATCCGTTTACTAATAAACTCTTTCGACCCAAACAGCACCCCCGGGTCCACATTCCCCTGAACCGCTATCTCACTCCCTAACCGCTTCCTACCTTCAGCCATGTCCACCGTCCAATCAAGACTCACCACATCAACACCTGTCAACGCAAGTCTCTCCAACAACCCACCCGACCCACTTGCATATAGTATCAAAGGAAGATCCGGATGTGTTTCTTTCACTGAGTCAACTATCGCCTTCAAATATGGTAAACTGAATTCTTCAAAATCAGTTGGACTCAGTTCGGTTGCCCATGAGTCGAATATTTGAACCGCTTGGGCCCCGTTTTCTGCTTGGTACTTAATGTATTTAGCCATTGATGTTGTGAATTTCTCAAGCAACGCGTGAAGTACCTACAAATGACTTGATCTGGTAAGAAGCTGTATTTATTATATGAGTGTTTGATAAATATATTGTGGTTAAAATTAAGTTATACCTTAGGCTGTGAGAAAGCGAGAGTCTTTATTTTGGAAAAGTTTTTGGATGATCCGCCTTCAACCACATATGATGCAAGGGTGAAAGGAGCTCCAACAAAACCAAGAACTGCTGCTTCGTTATTTACCTCTTTTCTTAAAATTGTCAAGGCTTCCCCAACATATGGGACCCACTCTTCGGGGGTGAATTCCCTGACTTGGTCAACCTGAGCGGCTGTGCTGATTGGATCGAATATGATGGGACCCTTTCCTTTAACGATGTCAAAGGGTATGTTCATTCCTGGTAGAGGTGTAAGAATGTCTGAAAATAAAATAACCTGTAAAACTAAAATCAATATCACACAATCCAATATGAAAATATAATATGATTCCCATTAAAAAAAAAAAAAAAAATTCTTACTCCATCAGGCTTAAAGACCTTCCATGGCTGTAGAGAAATCTCCACAACAAGATCTACATTCTCTGATCTTTCACGGAAGGAAGGATGCTTCTCACATAAGGTTTGATAACTCTGCCACAATAAAACCAGAATAAGACAAGAGATTATTGGTATAATAATATTAGTCATTAGAACAAGAGAAAGAAAGAAACAAGAAATGTGGTTATATAGACCTGCCTTCATGTACCTCCCTGCTTGTCTCATAAGCCAAACTGGGGGTCTATCAACATCTTCACCACGAACAGCATTAAGTAAAAGTGGTTCAGTTGTATTTACAGCTTTTCGTTCTGCAACAGGTGCTGGAAATAGCCATAAGATTCAAAGTAAGATACAGATTAAGCAAATCTACATTCTACACACAGCATTGATTTCTTAATGACAAGGAAGATCAATAATGTGATCACAGGAGCTTAAAATGTCTCATCAAACAGAGGTAGAGCTTCTCATTCTACTGTATTTGGTTTACCAAATGCAAAAAGGAATCATGATGCTTGAAATTATTCTACTAAATCGCTTAATTTTCTCAAAATGCAGGTTACGCAACCAAAAGTCCGATTGTGCGAAAAGTCAACCGTTCTTACCAATTACATATTTACCGGCTGAATTAGCAAAATTCAATGTGAAATAGTTCATAATAATAAGCGTATGACTTTACTGGTACACCTAAATCTGTGTCAGTTAGATTCTACGTGATAGAACTATTATCGAATTCATGGAAACAAACTCACGAAATTGGACTGCTAAAGAGAATTTGATCAAATCCCTATTTACTGTCTTCTAAACAAGCCACCCAAATCGAAAATTACATGAAAAATGAGAAATTACCTCCGGCGGAGCAGATGATACGATTTGGGCGACGATAAGTAAAATTGGAAACCGAGATCGAGGAGAATGAAGGAACCGAACAACTGTACATAATTGACATGGTGTTGTGAAGATTTTCTTAACAATTTCCCTCTTTTAAGAGTTGAAATCAGTGGGCATTTCGCTATAGGAATCGATTGTTTCTTTGGTAACGAAGGAGGTGAGTTAAAAAGGGTTTGGATAAAATAAAGATAAGGAGAAAATCCGCGTTTCTATCGTCTTCTATTTAACTATCCCACAGATCTGATTGCTACTGTAATTCATACAATTACAGTCGTTAGGATTTGAACAGTTAAACTATTCATCGTCCAATCAAATGCAATTAGGGTTTGACGTTTGAGGGAGTTTATTAGGTTAATGGGACTAACATCACATTTTTTATTTTTATTTTTTTGAGTTTGACACTTATTTTTGTCTTAACATCCAACTTTTAACCTGGTGACACTTCTTAACACCTTACTTTTTTTTTCTTTTTTAAATTTCATTTAATTATATTTGTTAAAAACACAAAAAATTACAAATGAAAACTTTTCTTATATTTCAAAATTTACCCTAATTGTTTCAACTAAAAAAAATAGAGACATATCTTTTATGAAAAGTGATTTTAAAAATGCTAAATTACAAAAAATGGTCAATTTACAGATGAAACACATCGCCTAAAATCGTTTTTTTCCATCACATCCATCATGTATGTCTGTTCCGCTGTTCAGACGATTTTCTCTGCAACAGTAATACCGATTTTTTTTTCTTTTTACTTTCCATCTGATCAACTGAAGCTCAAAGCATATGATTTCTGATTTTGCATCCTTATTTTTGTGATTGATTGTTGAATATGATTTTTAAAGCTGATTTTGCATATTGATCGGTAAAGCATTCAATCACATGTAAGCATCCTTCCCTTTCTCCTCTCGCCAAGCCCCTAGCGAGCGCTAGGGGGCAGTGTTATGATGCCCTTAACGAGCTTAGCGACTTCATTTGGTGATTACACTCCGTTTGGTCTTATATCAAAACTGAAAATTACATAAATAAAGACAGCATGTTTGTATTTTTCATTGATAACAGTTATAAATCCCCAAACTTATAAAGAACATAAAATTTGAGGCTATAAGTTATTTTTTTAGAATATATATGTGTTCTTATAATATATGTTGTTATGATGCCTAAATAAGTCGTGCTAATAGGTGGGCGTCTTAGGCGATCGCCTAGGAGCTTCAAATTTCCAGGGTCCCATTTTTAGATACCCTGCTATATTAACATAAAAATAATCGATATATCGTGAATAGAGGTTGAATGGAAAAATAAAAGAAATTGGAGTCAAAGCAAAATCAATAAAGAAGACTAAGGACATGTGATTTTTTTGGAATAATCATCACATTTCCTGTAACATGCATAAAATATGGTCCCAAAAATTTCGTTTTAAATTATTAGATAAACAATAGTTATCAAAACATGCCATCAAAAGCGTGAATCATAGTATCCATAACAATAAAAATCAGAGTAAACATCCCAAGCTAAATCATCATGGTGTGTGCAATGCAGTCATCCCGAGCTCTTCCATTTGCTACCAGAAGTACCTGAAACCAAAACTGAAAACCGTAAGCACAAAGCTTAGTGAGCTTCCCCAAACTACCACATACCATACACATAATCACGTATAAACATATCGTGGGCCCTACCCCTTCATCGAGCCCCGCCCCAGCATCGGACCATGTCCAGCATCGGGCCCCGCCCGACATCGAGCTGAGCTCGGCATGCATATAAACATATCAACAATACACATATAATAATCACATAACATAAGCATACAAACATTCATCGGGTACCGCCCGACATCGGATCGAAATCCGGAAAGCACATAAACATTCATCGGGCACCGCCCGACATCGAACCTTAGTCCGGAAAACATATAAACACAAAAACATACAATAATCATGAAGACATCAAGCATACAAACATTCCTCGGGCATTGCCCGACATCGAACCGTAGTCCGAAAATCATATAAACATTCCTCGGGCACAGCCCGACATCGGATCGAAATCTGGAACATACAATCATACATACGGGCCGGCATTGGTGCCCTCGACCCGTTCCTATAGGAGGAAAACTCACCTCAAATGTCGGATGCTAGCTGAAACGTCTCTGTTCCGGAATCAACTCTACTCAAACCCCTAAACAGAACAACCCATTAGATACCAATTCATACTCATAACCCCTTAGGGTCAACTACGATCATAGTCAAAGTCAAGGTCGAAGTCAAAGTCGAAGTCAACGCTCCGAGTTGACTCAACTCGCTGAGTTTCTATGAATCACAAAATTGTGATTTCGCGATCCAACGTGTCGAGTTCTTCCTTATTAACAGAATTGGGACACTTCCATTCAACTCGTCGAGTTCCTCTATGAACTCGTCGAGTTCTTCAGTCTGCTAACCCTTCTTAATCCATTCAGCCATTATTCTTCAAATCCATGTCCCATATTCCAGATCTGGGCCGAAAATACATCTAGGAGGGTAAAATTTCCAACTTTACCCATTAAAACCCACTCTAGAAGAAATAAGCTCTAACCCTAACCCAAAAAGGCCAAGGTCTTGATCCAAAGCCAACCAAAACTACAAGATAGACCATGAGGGCATAGATATGGACTCTAGGGACTAAATGATCACGTAAAGTCTTAAACTTTATCCTCATGCATGGCCATTAGAAGCTTCAAAATACCAAAATGATGGTCTAAAGGTTGCATGAGACTTCCATGGTCATAAAGTTGACACCTTTATGCCATGAAAACCCCTCATGACCTAAGATCTGAAGTGTGTGATAGTTTCATTTTATTTACTTCTTTTTATAGTTTATTTTAGCATATTTCATCCATAATTTAGTTAATTTCCATGCATATTTTCCTTTTTATTATTTTATGACCATTTCGGGTACTTTCTAGTTTCGTGAGCTTTATTGCAGATTTCATGGAGATTAGTAGAGCGGGAATGTTCGGGACGTATGGAAAGTGATTGGGATAAGAGGACGTCGAGGATTTTGGGCTTGATGGGTAGTGGAGATGATGCATGGAGCGAGCTTGATGATTATTTGAAGGCTTGGAGAGAAATAAACTTTAAATTTGCAAGATGCGAGAGTATATTCAAGCGTGCGTAAATTATTAATCGGGCGAGTTTACGAGCTATGGATCATTTGGAGAAGCCAAATTGGGCTTAAATTGAAGAAAACTTGAAGAAAAATGGGCTAGGAACTGATTGGACTCAAACTGGGCCAAGCTATGGAGGCCCAAACCTCAAAGAGGCCACATTCAGGAACCACCCGCGCAACAGCACGCGGGTCGCGCACAGCACTGCAGGGGCAAATTCGGAATTTCATTTGGAAGGCTATTTGAGGAAGGTTGGTGCCCATCTTTTGGAGACTCTTTTACATCCGATGTTTGAGCATTCTCTCTGGAGTTTTGAAGACTTTTGAAGGCCAAGAACACCTCAAGAACATCATCTTTTTACCTCTTGATTCTTGTTAAATGGTTGGTACAATCTTCTCTAACTTTGTTTCTTTGAGTTTAGCCATGCTTGGCTAAACTAATATTGGTTGACTTTTGTTGAATCCTTTGAACTTTTGTTGAATGTTGAAGAATCCATGAACTTGTTCTTAAATCTTTATGGGAATGTTTTGTGTTTTAACATCTTATCACTACTTGTATGTTTTTATTCATGAGTTTAAATGTGTTTGTGGTGATTAGTTGGCTAATTTCTTGATTAAGTAAAAGATCTTCAAATTAGCAAGCAACAAGTGATTTTTGTGTTAGTTTTGCTTCACACAATCATAAAAACATTTCCTCCAACATGGTAGTGAAAGCATTTGACTCCTCTTGGATTTGGTGACTTTTTGGTTCTTAATGCTAGTTGACTTTCACTAATTACATGCTTAATGGAAATTGTGACTTTGACTAAGGAAATTGTTATGAGCTTCTCTAATCATTTTAACAACTAAGAAAAGTCTAGGTAATCTCAAGCTTCTTGGGTTACTATAGCCAAATTAAGGATTTAAAACAAGTATTGCACCATTGGATTCTAATGATATGTTCATCAAAAGTCAAAGTGAGGAAACCTTAAGTCAACCATCATTCCCTTATTGATTTTACATCAAACTCTTATTTTTATTGAAATTGTCTATTTAAATCTTAGTTAATTCTAGTTTATTTCAAGTATTTTAAAAGACCAAAACCCTCATTTTTAATTTATTGTCATTTTACAAGTATTTTTACAAAGAGATTTTTCATAGAGTTACAAAATTGAACCAATCTCCGTGGATACGATCCCTTTACCACTATACACTATTTTAGTGTGTAATATTTAGGGTTATTAATTTTGTTGGCCTCGACAACCACCAAATTTTGGCGCCGTTGCCGGGGATTGGTTTATTTTTAATCAGTTTGTTTCTCTATGCCCAGATCTCATCGTATAGGTACTCATTCTGACATGTGTCCATATTTACAAGGAGAAAAAACAAAAAAGTATGGCTTGGAAATGAACACTCCTTGCATTGAATACCACCTTTCTGAGCTAGCTCAGTTAGTTATGATGATTGAAAGTGACCAAAGTGTGCAACCCATGCCTCTTTTTTGCGATTTTTACGCCTTAAATGGACATCATTCTGACATGTGTCCATATTTACAAGGAGAATGGGAAGAAGTGCAAGATAAGGGAAGCTACTACCGGTCAAAACAATGGAGTTATAATCAACCTCAACATGATCAATGGTGGGACAACAACCAAGTTTGGGGAAATAACCAACACCAAAACCCATACCAAACTTGGGGAAATAACCAATACCAACCAACTTCACAGTTCCAACAACCCTATCCTTACCCTCCTCAAGAAACTGAAATGCCAAGCATGTCCTTAGAGGACATTGTGAAAAGCATTGCCACTTCTACCTAAATTTTCCAGGAAACAACCCAAGCTAGCCTCAAAAGCTTAGAGCAACAAATAGCGCATGTTCCATTCCTTTGAAAGATGATAAAAGTTTTGATGGCCCAAGAGTGTTATATGAAGAAGAGGAAGAAGGAGAAGTGGAAGAGGCTGTCAAAGAGGAGGAAGAAATTGAGAAAGTTGAGCCACCCACTACCATTGAGAAACTAACTCCAGTGGTAAAACAACCACAAGAGCCGGAAACGATAAATTTGTCGGACCCTCCAAAGGATACGTATCCCGAGAAAGAAGACGCCCAACCGGTTACCTACTCAACCACCATGTCAAAGAGGGAAGAGTTGGTCACCTTAATGAACAAGTATAAGAAAGAATTTGGTTGGATGATTTCTATTATTAAAGTTCTACGTCCGATATGGTTCTCCCGTAAAAAGAAAGTCAAATACAAGAAAAGAGTCCCAATGGAGGTGTGGAAATTAAAAACAGTCGACACGGGGCAAATTTACAAAGTTAATGAACATCGATTGAAGCCGTTCTACGAAGGTTTTGAGTCAAATGTCCAAGATTTCATCCATTTGGACGCCCCATAGTGTTAAAGTGAAGTTCGGAGGCGTCTCGCCAAAGACGTTAAAGAAGGGCATTTTTGGAAAACATTGTGCTTTCGTGCTTTTAAATTCGAATAAAGAAGCTTGAAGATGTTTTTGGGATCCTCAAGGAGTTGTCTTTGAAGGAATTAAGTGTTTCCATATGTTCGGGTCCTTCCAATCCAAGAAAATGCGAAGAAACGAAGAAAAAGAAGCAAAAATGAAGATTAGGATCAGAAGGTTGCGCGACCTGCGTGCTGTTGCGCGGGTGCTCTGCGCGGCCGGACTCAAGCATGCAACATTGGCCCAAGACTTAACTGCAAGGTCTGCGCGACCCGCGTGCATCTCTGCGCGACCCGCGCACCGAGCTGGGCCATTTTTGACCATCTTTGACCAAATCTTTAAGTGGGTTGACTTGTTGACTTCCGTTGACCATATGACTTATGAATGCAACCTTCTCCTTCATTTATCCCTTGTGTTCATCAAGTTCTTCCCTCAAACTTCATACCTTTCAAGAACATAACCTTCCAACACCCACCTCCTCGGAAAGATCAAGATTCTCGAAGTTCTATCGGTCGGAATTTCACGAAACCACCTCCACAGACATTTCCGCCGCTCGATCCTCCGATTTAGGTCATTTTTGCCATTACCTTAAGCATTGAGGACAATGCTTGTTCTTAAGCTTGGGGTGGGGTATTTCCTTTTACTTTTCATGCGTTTTTTAATTAGGTTGCATAACATTTTAGTTTTAAGCTAATTTGCATTCATTTTTTTTATTTTATAAATTCCAAAAAGATTTTATTTTCTTCTTTTCCACTTTTTATTTTTGCATAACATTTAGCTTAGGGCATTAGCATTCATGCATTTTTGTTATCTGTTTATTCTCACCCCATTGGATTCCATGGAACAGGTTCACAGTTATTGTATCAATATTGGTCAAGGATCTTGTTGCTATCTCACCCATCGAACCGGGACCACTAGCTGCAGTTTGGGACTTCATACTTGGGATCAGATGCTGGAAGCTTAAAGGGGTAAGTGATCATGGCCAGGTAGTTTCATGAAGAATTATGCATGCAATACTAACAACTATAGGATATACTATAGCAATGGATGTTCTTAGCCTTGCGGTCCATACCGCCGAGAGGATCACACTTGATCATGTTTGAACCGTTAGGATGAAGCACTGTTGCTTGTCCCCGAGTATAATCCATATCCGGTCTCTTTACATCACTATATTCTTTTTGCGATTTACTTAGGATTTTAGAGAGTCTTTTAGCCCACATTTGGGCATTTTCATTATTTTTGAAAAATCGCAAGTTTGAAAATGAGCTTACATCTTTACGCTCCACACATGGTCATTTTCACATTTAGACCATTCAGATTATATTATTACCCTCTCGGTTCCACTTACATACTCTTGGGAACCAAATTTTAAGTCAAAAAGTTTTCTTGATAAAAAAAACAAAAATTCAATATGTTAGTGAATTACCTTCAAGTTTACTAGAATTTGTGTTCTCAAAAAAAAAATCCCAAGCAGATTCCAAGCCACGATTATCTTGGATGGGTGACCGGTTCAATTATTGAACAAATTTTCCTACATTTTGGTCACCCGGCGTTTGATACTTATTTATTTGTTTAGGAATGTTTTGTTGTATATAGATCGAGTTGTTTCTTTTCACAAATTGGTGATGTTAGAGAGACTGTCGAGTCGGATACTATGGGAGGTTTGGGCCAACACTAAGTGAACTGCTTCCTACAACAGTGCCCGAGCGATGAAACCCAATCACACTTGAGAGTGGCCGACAAACGTGAGATCACACAACTTTCATGATAAGAGTGTACACTTAAAAAGAAGAGCTCCATACGAGCCCGTCCACTTGCTTTCTCCCTACTACAGATGTTCTTCATTGTATGCATGTTCCATTGGGGTTGCGACTGACCATCCCTCCTTACTCACCTAGAGGAGTTGTTCTAGCTGTGGTTTATGGTCCCATTGTCATCGGATGAAAAATTCGTGAGATAATAGCAAGATCAATTCTGACCATGTTGACTAACGGTGACCAGGTTCCGCGGTTCTGTTCATTCTTTTTATTTTTCTTAGGTTAGTTCATCCCGAGTTCATTTTAGTCTTGTCTTACTTGAGGACAAGTAAGGTTTAAGATTGGGGTGATTTGATAGTTTCATTTTATTTACTTCTTTTTATAGTTTATTTTAGCACATTTCATCCATAATTTAGTTAATTTCCATGCATATTTTCCTTTTTATTATTTTATGACCATTTCGGGTACTTTCTAGTTTCGTGAGCTTTATTGCAGATTTCATGGAGATTAGTAGAGCGGAAATGTTCGGGACGTATGGAAAGTGATTGGGATAAGAGGACGTCGAGGATTTTGGGCTTGATGGGTAGTGGAGATGATGCATGGAGCGAGCTTGATGATTATTTGAAGGCTTGGAGAGAAATAAACTTTAAATTTGCAAGATGCGGGAGTATATTCAAGCGTGCGTAGATTATTAATCAGGCGAGTTTACGAGCTATGGATCATTTGGAGAAGCCAAATTGGGCTTAAATTGAAGAAAACTTGAACAAAAATGGGCTAGGAACTGATTGGACTCAAACTGGGCCAAGTGGGCTAAGCTATGGATGTAACACCCATAAAAATTGAGTCAAATTAAAACATTTTAATTCATTCAAAAACCATTAAGTTCATACATCTCGTTTTCAAAATTATGTAAACATCAGAGTATCCCCAGAACCAAATCACAAAATCATGAAATATGAGGAGCGGTACGATCACGCCTTCGCCTTGCCACGATCTCCTGAAGTACCTGAAACAATACACTGAAACTGTAAGCCCGAAAGCTTAGTCAGTTACCCCCAAAATACCAACCACACATAACATACTCATAACATATCACAAATAGAACAGCCATGCACATCAGGTCTACTGTGTGACTGGTCCGCCCGCACCGGGCCTTCAGTCCACCTGGTCCACCCTCCGAGTCTAGCCATGTACATCGAGTCTACAGTGTGATTGGTCCGCCCGCACCGAGCCTTCAATCCACCTGGTCCGCCCGCACCGGGCCTTCAGTCGGCCTGGTCCACTCTCCGAGCCTCGGCACGTCTGGTCCGCCCTCTTGGAGCCTTCAGCCTATCCGGACCGCTCGTTGGGCCTTCGGAATATCCGGTCCGCCCTGGGTATGTTGGCCTACAGCACAAAGCACGACCCGCCTCAACCCAACCCCCATCAAACAACCATGTGCACATAAAACAATTAATCACATAACAGATCCTTAACCAGACAAACAGTCTAACAAATAACATAGCATATCAACATCCTAACTAGGATTCCGACCTATCCGGTCACTAGCATAACATTACCCTATATACCGGGTACTGACCTTAACCAGGTCACTAACATAACACCACCCTAAATACCAGGATGCAAATCTAGCAAAGCAATAACATAACAACAATACCCGGATTTCCATCTGATAAAGGGCCGGCCTTGGTGCCGTAGACCCTGTCGATATAGTGAGGATAACTCACCTGCAATTGCCGACTAAAGAGATAAGACCAAGCTGCTCCGACCACCGACACGAACTTCACCACAGAACACTACCAAAGAACCAATTCCATAAATACCAAATTTACCAAAATACACTTGGAAGTCAAACTGGTCAACTCTTGGTCAAAGTCAAAGTCCTCAGTCAAAGTCAACTTCCTGACTGACCCTACTCGCCGAGTCAACCCGTCGACTCGTCGAGTTCCTATACTCAGAAACTCCCATGACACGACTCAACTCGCCGAGTCGCCCCAAGACTCGCCGAGTCCAACGATCTCCGAGTCCCATCCTGCTCAACTCACAGAGTCGTCCCTCGACTCAGCGATTCGAGGCTTAACCAGAAGAGGTTAGGGTTTTCGCGACCAGACTCGTCGAGTCCAAGAACAGACTCGCCGAGTCCAAGGCAATCTTCAACAGACTCGCCGAGTTGTTCTTCCAACTCGTCGAGTCCAAGGCAATCTTCATACAACTCGTCGAGTACACCCATGTGACTCGTCGAGTCTCTCCAGTTCTCAATCCATTCAGAGGATTTTCAAGCCATGCAGGGGCTCCAATCCATAGATCCACTCTTCTACAGCCTAACCCTCACATAAAGTTGCAAATTTACGTGAAACCAAGGAGATATAAGCCCAAAACACTCTAGGGCTAGGGTTTATGACAAATGGGCTTCACCAATAACTCTAAGACAGGAGCTTTATAACATTAAGGACCATCACAAACCTAGATCTGAAGTAGCAACCTCAGATCTAAGCCTCTAACTCGAAATAGATCTCAAACAAGCTAAGGAACTCCAAATCAACCACCAAGGATGAACCAAAAAGGAAATAGCTTAAGATAATGGCTCCTTACCTCTGAGATATGCCCAAACTGATGTAGATTCCAGATCTACACAAGCCCCTTGATGATAGCCTCCAATTTCTCAAGCTCCTTCCACCAAATTCCTCTTCCAAGCTCCAATCTCCTCAACAATGAAGTCTCACACGAAATTAGAGTTTTCTGGAACTCTTTGGGGGAATAGGAGGCTGGGAGAAGGACATAAAGTCCTTTAAATAGGGTGCAACCCTCGGGATTAGGGTTTTCTCATTCCAGCACCAACTCGTCGAGTCCAAGCCGCCGACTCGGCGAGTTGGCCACTTAATCCGCGACCCAAACCCATTCCGACTCGGCGAGTAAGCGTACCTACTCGTCGAATCCCTTCTTCGAAATTACACTTTGCACCCTTCAACTTCTTACTTCCGAACTTGGGATGTTACAATTCTCCCCCACTTAAATTAGGCTTCGTCCTCGAAGCCTGCGACAACACAAACATCCGGATGATACTCCCACAATGCATCCACTGATCTCGAACCAACCCAGATTTCCTTCAAGCACAGTTATCGAATCCCTAAATCCATCTCTTCCCTTGCAGGGTCCTGATCAACTGCTCCAAGCCGACCACCGGCTTCTTTTCTTGATGACAACACTCATCAACTAAGTGCCACCTGAAGACACTACCTTACTTCCGTCTTACGCATTCATTCGCAACCTGCGAAAATTGGATATCACAACACCCACTGAGCTCCGCCAAGACACTAATTCATCTTTCTTCGCCCAAGATTGGCGATAACCCTGATAACTTGCAACCTGGAACGAATCCTCATGATGGAATACCCCAGATTGGAATACCTCCACATACATAACTCAAGCCTTCAACCATACTCGGAACTAAGGACCTTGTCCTTGCGTCACCCTCGAACCCTTCGGTTCGACACAACGGAGTGCAACCCACTCACACCTCCCTATCACGATCTCTAGGTCCTTGACCTCCGACTGTAATAGCCTTATACAGTCCTCAGCACCGGTCCAGACTACTCCCGAGTCTGTTAACCTGCTATCTCACCTTCCTCTGTCCCAATCTCCAATCTGGAACCACTTTCCTCCTCCTCTTCCAAGGAGACTGAAAACATGCCTGCGCATCATCCAACATTGCCACAACCTCAACGGGCATCCAACCCGTATGTGCTTCCATATATCTGGTACAATCCCAGTGCTTACTACCAAGCACTTTCGATCATCCATTTACTCCACTGCCTTCCTTTCATAGGACCCAAACTCCTTCCGGAGCTACATACCTTCCCTTTTCCAGGAAGTCTACTCAACAACCCATACCGCACCTATAAGTGCCATAGAGCTAAACTCCACTCTACACTATCCATGTAGAGCAACTGCTATTCTCGAACTCCCATATACTCCAAATCTGATCACATAACTAACAAGGCCCACGCACGGCCTCCAGCCAACTTCATCATCATGATCAATACTTGGGGCTAGACCATATCGATTACTATTGCATGGCGACATATTCACTCATTCTCCGCATACAGATCTACTAACACATCCAGAGTCTTCAGCATGACTGGACCGCCTTACCAGGCCTTCAGCCTATCTGGACCACTCTCAGAACCTTCAGCATGTCTGGACCGCCCTCCTGGACCTTCAGCCTGTCTGGACCGTTCCCCGAGCCTTCGGTCTGACTGGTACGCCTTCCGGCCTTCAGTCTATCTGGACCGCTCAAAACTGTCGTACGTCACCCTGAACCATCCTTCCCGGGAATCTCTCCCATGCATACTGTTCTAGCCCTCTTGGGGTTCCGAACTCCAGCTTCATTCCATATACTCAATTCCCGGCCTAACCCTAGGCCTTACAACAATCAGTCACCTTTTCCGAAACCATGGTCTGTGCTCCGCCCCACTTGTCTACCACTTGCTCTCACCGATCCACACCCTCAGCAAAACACTGCTGAAATCCAAACAGCTAACCATCCTTGGATGCATGTTGTTTCACCGGAGAATTTTCCAATTCTCCCCCACTTAGTGCACCGACTACTAACCACCAATGCCCAAAAGCGGCATAGCTCAATCGCCCTCACTCCATATATTCCCTCTTAACCATGAACTGACTCCCTCGGGAGTGAGTAACCTTCACTGAATAACCCTTCCGCCATCGCACACCCGAACTCCAAGGAAGTTCGAATCTCAATTGAACACTTCTCGCATCGCAGTTGCTATTCCTAGCAACGAGATCATAAACCTTATCTTTCGACCAAGAATCCTCCTGAACGCTAACCAACCACAACTCCTAACTACTAAGGTCCTCAATCATACTACGAAACATGCGGAACAATGCAGACAGATTTACAATACCACACCAATAACAAGATGGAAACATACCCGCAGCTGCATCTGGCTCTGTCCTGACCTCCTCTGCTGTAAGCTGGAAAGCGTGTCCCTGAGCCTTCGGAGGCTCCGCTCCACCCTGACCTCCACCCATAATCCTCAAAGTGGCCGGTGCTGGAGCCTGCACCGGTCTTGCAGCAAGCTGTGGACAGTTGACCCTCAAGTGTCCCACCTGATGACAATGATAACAGATCCTCATATCCTGAGCCGGGGCTGACTGACGGCAATCCCTCGCATAATGCCCCTCTCTCCCGCACTTGCGGCCCCCACCACCGGACCTACAAACTCCGGTATGACCCTTCCCACACTTTTCACAAGTGTGGCTGCTCTGACCCCCAATCCTGGAGTCAACGGTTTTGAACCGTTTCGGCGCCGGCTGCGACTGCACCGGGGCCTGCCTCTGCTCTCACAACTGCAACTCAATCTCCAACTCACACCGCCTGGCGGCCTCCTGCAACTCTAACAAGGTATCACACCTCTGTGTGGACACAAACTGCCGGATATCCCTCTTGAGCATACTCAGATATCGGGACATCTGAGCCTGCTCCGAAGCAAACTCCGGGCAAAACATCGCCCTCTCAGTAAACATCCTGGTGATCTCCGTCACCGACTCTAAATCCTGCTTCAGCTCCAGGAACTCCCGAGCCAACCTATCTCTCTCAACCTGCGGAACATAATGAGTACTGAACATCTCCCGGAACTGATCCCAAGTAACCGCAGCCCGCTGCGCATCAGAGTAAGATCCCGTAGTCAACCTCCACCAATCCTTCGATCCGAGCCTCAAAAGGTTCAGAGCACACCTCACCCTCTGATCCGCAGGGCATGAACACGTGAAGAAACAATCCTCCACGTCTGACAACCATCTCATCGCAATGATAGGATCCTGAACTCCATCAAAGGTAGGGGGCTTCGTATTATCGAAGTTCCGATACTGAAAACCCCGACCGGTTCCTCCCCCTGCCGCTGCTATAGCCGTTGTAGCTGCCGCGACAGCCGTCTTTGCAAGAGCTGCATAACGCTCATCAAAGTACTCAACCATGGCGGTCTTGATCGACCCAAACATCTCTGGCAACTCAGCCCGGAACATGGTAGCAACCTCATCATGCAGGATCTCACGAATCCTGGCGTCCAACTCGTCCGTACTCATCTGACCGATGACTTCGGGTGGTGCTGGCCCATCCCGACCACCTTCTCCTGATCCCGATCCCGAACCGGATCCTGCCCCAAAACGTCTCGCATCCGCCATAATGAACCATAAGAACCTAAGATACCTCGCATAACCGCCGAGAACTAACCTCTAACCAACAACCTAGGGGTTGTGACTTCCTTGACACGCGTATGGATCCTGTGCTTTCAGTAGTACGGGCCCATACTACCTTCCACACTACTCATATTTGTCTCAAGTATCACCACAACGCCCTAAGCACAAACATACATACCAAGCACTCCATCCTCGCCCCTAGAGGAATACTGAAATCCCATAACAAGAAACCCTAAGCTAGCACGCATCATAAATCAGGCAATTCTATCATGCAATTCCTGAAGATCCCTAGCCTAGTACTAGCATGCTGTTCTAACATATCACATAAACAAAATAAACTTCTATGGTATTTTGGGGTTACTTACTGGCTCTGGCTGATCGTACCCTCTGCATCCTCTTTTACTTATTTTGAAAACCTTTCGAAAACCATTTTGAAAATCCCTCCTTTATTTGAGACTGGATTTACACGAATGTTCCTCCAATTCACTCAAACCAAGGCTCTGATACCAACTTGTAACACCCATAAAAATTGAGCCAAATTAACACATTTTAATTCATTCAAAAACCATTAAGTTCATACATCTCGTTTTCAAAATTGTTTAAACATCAGAGTATCCCTAGAACCAAATCACAAAATCATGAAATATGAGGAGCGGTACGATCACGCCTTCGCCTTGCCACGATCTCCTGAAGTACCTGAAACAATACACTGAAACTGTAAGCCCGAAAGCTTAGTGAGTTACCCCCAAAATACCAACCACACATAACATACTCATAACATATCACAAATAGAACAACCATGCACATCGGGTCTACTGTGTGACTGGTCCGCCCACACCGGGCCTTCAGTCCACCTGGTCCACCCTCCGAGTCTAGCCATGTACATCGAGTCTACAGTGTGATTGGTCCGCCCGCACCGGGCCTTCAATCCACCTGGTCCACTCTCTGAGTCTACAGTATGACTGGTCCGCCCGCACCGGGCCTTCAGTCGCATCCTTCAAAAACCCTATCCTTACGCATCCTTCAAAAAACGATCTTGTATTCATGTTAATATGATTTTAAGTTGCCTCACAAATTATGATTTCTAATTTGCGTAAATTATAAGAATTGGTTATTGTTTTTTTTCTTTCTTTTAGTTTTATGATATAAAAGTTAATTTATGTGTTTTCTTTTTAATTTTATGTAGATAACTTAGAAAACGATTTAACAATCGTTATGCTTGTTTCTGGAAAACGATTTAACATCATAAGTTCACAACTAGGTGTTTTATTTTCCTTACTTGCTTCTTTTTTCTAGTTGTTTTATAAGTTTAAAATAATAACATGTTGTCTAAAATTTTTTTGTTGATAATGATAATGAGAAAAGGAAAAAGAACAAATAAAAAACGAACAACTAATACTATTAAAAAACGATTTAAGAATACATTTAGGGTAAATTACACCAATCGTCCCTCGTGTATATGTCAAAAAACATGTGTAGTCCCTATTTTCAAAAATTAACTCGGACCATCCCTGTATTATGATTTTTTCACTCGGGCAGTCCCTGAAGACATAAAATGACTATTTTACCCTTAGTAATTTCTTTTTTATATTTTTATTATTTGTTTATTTAGAATTGAAAAAAGAATAAAATAAAATAAATACCCTCCCCCCTCAATTACACGTTCAACCCTACTATTTCCCTTCAGTTTCCCGACATCCCCTTTCACTTTGGTCGGCTACCAGGAGGAGTGTAGATGGACGCACACAAGTGGCAATGACGACTCCATCTCCGTCAATCTTCAAACAACCACCAACCTTAATTTTCGTCTCTTTTTCCCTCTCTCTCGTACCATCAAACATGAAATCCCCAAATAGAGCTCCAATCTTACATAGATGGTGGTTCCGACACCCTATGTCGCGGTTATTTATCTCACACAGATGGGGACATTTCAGAAATCGAGATTGAGTCATTTGAAATCGAAGAAAGGGGCGTATGGTTCTTTTATTCAAACTCGTTTGAGACAGTGGTGGCATATACAAATATTGATAGGGAAGAAGATGATGTTGGTGGCAACAAAGAAGGTCTCGTCGAAGCCTTACCAGAGACACTCCACGCAGTAATCAGATTTGCATCACCGTCACTCATCTCCTCCTCCATCTTTGTCGCCGCCTGCTTTGAGGTTAAGAACCCTAAATCCTTTCCTGATTTCGAATTATACATTGCCATGTCCTGATTCTTCCTTCTTGATTTGCCTTGATTATTCTTTCCTAATTTGTTGATGGATTTTCCGATGGAGGCTGCTGGTGGTGTTAACAATAAATGTGGATGGTTCAATGACGGTCTGAGTATAGGCTGCTAGTTCGGTGAATAAGATGGTAGTTTCTAGTTATTTTTAGTGAAACACTTGCTTTGAACGGATAAGTGGATGGGATGAAGTGAGGGGTGGAAGTGGTGCTCTATTTTTCCGGTGAGGGGTGGTGATGGTGCTATAATTTCCGGAGGTGGTGTAGATTACATGTGGTGGTGGTGGTCAGGTCTTCAACAAAATAAAAAAATAATTAAAATAAAATTTAATAATTAAAAATGTCAAAAATGTTAAAAATAAATAAAAAAGGTAAAGGAAAAGGGCATTTTAGTCTTTTTATGTGTCATAAGGGATTAAACGTGCAAATTAAAACCAACGAGGGATGAAACATGCAACTTTTAACGACACGAGGGACGGTCCGAGTTAATTTTTGAAAATAGGGACTAAACACGCTTTCTGGCATATGCACGAGGGACGATTGATGTAATTTACCCATACATTTATAACAAGTGCTCGTTTTAAAAAACGAAACAAAAAAAATCATGTCTTTTACTAGACATTAGTTTTAATATCTATTTGGACTGGTCCGTGCTTAAAAATATATGAATTTATTAATATGTGTAAAAAGTTATTTATTAGTAAAATTAAGAATATTATTATATATATTAAAGTTGTGGAAGAAAGGAATAGTGAAGTTGGCATACTCTGTCCAGGTTTGGTCCCTTGATTTACATATCCGGTCCCTGTACTTCTTTAATTAATTTATTCATGTCCTTTTGTTTGTGTTCCATTCAACTTCCCATTTTTTTGGCATAATTGGTCCCTGTATTATTGTTGGAAGTTAGGAATACTAAATTTGGATGTTTTTTTGGCAACTTTGCTCATTATTCTTTACCAATTTTGACACTTTTGGTCCTCGCAATCAATATTTTTACACTTTTTTGGAACCTTTTAATATTTAAAGTTTGGCCACAAAACTTTAACGGTTTGACAACTTTGATCCCTTTTCTAAAAAGTTGCTGATTCCTACCCCTTTAATTCTTTAGCCATTTTCACACTTCTGGTCCTCGCAGTCAAAACTTTTACATTTTTTGTCCGGGGCAAAGCCCGGACTTTTCATCCTTGCACTTTCTATGTCTGTCATATTTATCAATTCGGAAACAACATTGAAAGCTTCTGGCCCCCGCGTAGCGGGGGTAACCTTTCTAGTTATTATTATAGGGAACAAATATAACTATATTATTTACTAATAATTAAAAAAAACTTTGCGTTTCTCAATAAATTAATTGCATTTAAGGATATCCATAAGAAACTGTTGTAATAAAATTAGTAATTACAGATTTATTGATATTTTCATTTGATAGATGTAGCAAAATGGATGGATTGTGTAAACACATGTTTATACATTTTATAAAATTTTGACCTCATTAACGTAATTGGGTAATAGACATGTTATTATTAAAATCAACGAAATTTTATTTTATCTTCTCTAATAAATGAATGTTTTTTTTTTGCCACTTGTTACACTCTCATTTAATTTGTTAAATGTCATTTTGTAGTTATTTTGAATTAATTTTTTTTCCACATATCATTTTATGAGTTTTTCTATTTTATTAAATTTCACATAATATTTTAATATAATAATTGAAATAGATGTAGAATAAATGGATATCAATTTCATTAATGAACTTACCTTTTAATTTCAAAATTCCAAAAATTAAAGTTCATTAATTTCTTTTATTTAGTTAAATTATTTGTTTAAATTTAAAAAATAAAAAACATTTTCATTATAATAATTCATTATTTTTTTTTCTTATAATTTCAAAATTCTCAAATATTTTGAGCTTTATATTTAACTTTTTTTAAAAAAAAATAACCATGTAATACATGACTCTCACAACTAGTATGCATTATTTGAATTTGACGCTTCTAAGCAACTAATTATTTTTGAATTTAAGAATCAATTTGCAAAAAACATATGAATTCACTTTAAAATAAAGGGCAAATGCCACAAAAGTTATTAAATTTATTCGAAAATTTGATTTTTACATTCATATAAAATACAATTTATTTATTATTATTTTTTATATAAACGGTTCATATATTATAAATTTTGCAGATTATGTTTATAAATTTACAAAAATAGTCTCTACCTAACAGAAAATTTGGAGATTACCACTCCCTCGCGCCTCTCATGCAATATATTGTCATGTTTCGTTCTTATATTTTTTTGGTTTCACAGTTTGGCCACATGACTTTTGTATATTTGCATGTTTGCTCCACAAGTAGTTACACAACTCTTATAAATTTTTTTTTTTTTGTAGTAACTTACTAGTTATTAAGAAAATAGAATAATATATAAAATAAAAAATTAATTTAGTATATAAATTGAATAAATTTAATTAATATTACAAGTAAACAAAATTTATCATCCGATGTATATTTAGTTTAGTATTTTTATAATTAAATATTTTTAGTTTTTATACTTTTTTTATTAATGTATTTTAGTTTCGTAGTCCTAAATACTAGTATATTGTGTTTGTGTAATTTTTATTTTTTATTATTAATTAGTATCTATTTAGTTTTATAGTTTAAAAGAAATTCTTTAGAAAAATACTTAAAATTTTATTTTATTTATGAAAAGTCCCTAAATAATTTTATACTGTATTTATGTAACTTTTATATTTTTATTTTTAATTCATTTATTATTAGTTTTATAATTTAAAAAAGAAAAGACCTTTAGAAAAATCCTAAAACCTTGACTTCGTTTATGAAAAAAAAAAATCATGACTCTATTTTATTTTTTAACAAAAAAAAGACCTTGTTAAAAAAATTGCAACATTAGAATTTTGACATGAAATAGTTAATCAATCGGTTTCAGTGATATTTTTGCATACAAAAGATAAAGTTTAATTAAAATATAGATCAAAATCAAAGGGTTTTTCTTAAAGTATTTATATTTACATTTTATTATCTTGCTATAATTTTATTGTAATTTTTTATTTTATTTTTTCTTTAATCTTATATTATTATTGTATTGTAATTTTATTTGATGTTCACTACTAAGACAAAAATATTATTGCATTTGCTATTTCTAATCTAGATTCTTTTAGATTGGCGAAATATATTAAACCAAACAAAGGCTAGCAAGATGCTAGAGAAATAATTATAAAATATAGATTATCATGGAGGAACAAATACAAATAGACCAATCTAAGAAACACAAATTTGTTCTTTGTTAATCCAATTAAAAGTAAACACTTGGCCATCCATCGTTTTTAGTGGGGTAGTTATCTCCTTCTTAAACATGAGCATGTTCTATGTTCTGTGCCTTCCATATCTACCAAAGAGTAAAGTAAACCAATATTTTATTATTATTAAATGATAGGGAATGTTGTCATACCGTTTTCACTTAATGTTATTGTATTACTTCTACAATATGATTGTATTCTTAATGTAATATTATTTTATTACAAAACCATTATTCATGTTGTTCTAATGGTCATATGTGGGGGCTGAGATTGTTATTTCTATTTTTTTTCATTGTGTAGTTTTTTCTCCGGATCATTTATATTGTATTTTTGCCAACTTTACAGTGATTGTTTTTATACTTAATAAAATCTATTGTTGATCAAAAATTAATGGTGCAACAATTACTTAATTAATACATCGTGGATTTTGAATTTATGCTTGAGTATTTTATTCACTTTACAGATTAATCTTTTAAATTAAAAAATAATGAACACAAAAGAAGAAGATAAGATTAGACTTTTGAATATATGTATATGCAAATGCACATTGAGCTATGCATAATATGCATATACATAAATTATGTTTTTTTTTTGTTTCTTTCAACGAATCATGGATGACTTGCCTTGATAGTTTTGTAATTTTTTTAGTAATACTCGGGAGAAAAAGGTTCTTATTGTATTCATTATATTTTAGAAACATAATGTCTTATTGTTTTTGAAAAAGTCACTGCAGAGTTGTTTTATTTTCAAAAAAGCCACTGAAAAAGCCGTTTTATTTCCGGGAAAAAAACATACAATCAGATTGAGAGGTTTTTACCGGTTAAAAATCTCAAATATATAAATATTCTTAGTTTTTTTTTTTTTTGTTATTTTCTATTAAAAAATAGATACATGACTTTCATAAATAATGCTAAGTTTAGGGGGTTTTCAAAAGAAAAAAAAAGTTCTCTAAAAAGTTACGAACAAATTAAAAATAAATGATATATATATATATATATTAGAAAATGATCTTGAAAATGGATTAAACTATATAGATTTATATGGGCCATGAATATACTTCTTTTCTAGTTTCTACTATTACCATGGTAATTGAAGTTTAAATCCATGATGCTATTTAGGTACGAGCAAACGGACCGAACCGGCCGGAACCGGTCCGACCCGGACCCAAACCGGGAACCGGCTTCGGCCAAAATCAAGAACCGAACCGGCCCGACGGTTCTACCGGTTCCGGTTCCGGGTCCGGTTTTTGCCGGTTTTCGGTTTTGGAACCGGTATGATTTAACACGCTTCCTGGCGGGGCTTGTAACTCATTCAATTTTTAACCAAATCAAGTGTTTTTATAGTCTAAACTTAACTACAAAACCTAAACTACGTGTAGGAAAAAGATTCAGGTAAAAAAAACTTAAATTGAGTGAGTTATGCACATTTGAACAACAAAGTCAGATTACGTTTAATTGTTGTAACATAAAAAAACGTATAGTTAAGATATTGGTAATCAACATCAATGTTACTAAGAATCTAGAAAAATCACCACAAAGGCAAGGTTACTAATAGCAAAAATCTGGAACCATGAGCATAAATTGTCTTTATGATGAAAAATGACTGATAGCTTATTTTATTTCCTTATTTTTATTAGTTTATTTTAGATTTTTAGATCTTTTTATCATTATTGCATTGTATTTTATTTATTTTCTTTAGTATGGATCGTACCGAGTGCTTTTTATGTTGCATGAGGTATTTTGCAGGGTTTTCGTGCTTATCGCGATTGTGGATTAGAATGAAGACGGACTTGTGGGCTCTCGAGGCGCTATTGGGCTTGGCGTATCCATAAAAGAAGACTTGGGCCTTAAACAGTTGAAGACTTGGATATTTTGGGCTTGTAAAGATGGGTCATAAACTTTTAATTTGGGCTTGGAGCATCCATTCCTTGAATCTAAATGATGATTGGTTGGTTTAAATCACATGTATATGGAGGGGACCAAAGGAATCTTTGGTAGCGGAAGGGTAGAGTGGAGGAATGAAGGACCAATAGCATTACAGCGACATTTGCGCCGGTGAAATTTTCGTCGCTCGGGTACCCGCGCAACTGCTCGGTTTGGGCATTTTGGTCATTTGGCACACCATAACCTTGGGGGATCAGATCTTGCAGCCAAACTCTCGATTTTACACCATTGGAGAGCTGAAGAAGGCGATTTTGAAGCTCAAGACTCGTTTCTTTTCCTCTTTCCAAGTTATTTGGTAGTTTCTTTATGCAATTAGACTTTTGTGATTGTTGTTCTATTGCCATGAGTGGCTAAACTCTCTATTTTGGTAGACCTTGGCTAAAACCTCTTAATGTTTGTGAGTTTTTGAAGGATTTATGCTTATTTATCATTTATCTTATGTCTATGATTCTAGTTCATATTTCCTATGCTTGTTTAGTGCTTTGATCATGAGCTTGGTACTTTAATAAGCAATTGTTGGTTTATTTCTTTGGTTTAGCATTGAATCATTGAATTTACTTAGAACAAAAGCTTTATGATGGTAGAAATCATCTCTAGCTTATGAATCATAACTCCTTTATGGATGTGTAAGCATTGACATCCTCTAGGAATTGGGGATTTCTTCATTCTTAAGGCTAATAAACTTCTTGGGTTCAATTGCTTCAATTGACCCTTGATCTTGATTAAGAAGGTGTGTTGTGGGCTTCCCCAACCTCCATACTACCTATGAGAAATCTTGGCATATCATGCTTCATGATTGCTATAACCAATTTGGGATGAATGATAAGCTTCATGTTGAATCCTAATGATAAACACACAAATGTTCATTGTGTTGAATTGCCTTGGCTAACCAATTGTTCCCAACATTTGAGCATCTCACTATCTTGCTTAATTGTAAGTTTTTAGTTATTCAAGTCTTTTAGTTTTCAAGCAATCATAACCCCCCCCCCTTTAGTTTAATTGTAGTTAGTTAGTTTATTACAATAGTTCTTTTAGATTGCATTGGTGATTGAATACAACCATTTCCCCGATGACCGATACCCCTTTTTACCATTATATTACGTTTTTACAAACAAATGGTGTAATTTGCTTGGCGGACTTGACATCCCACCAATGACAAATGGTAACCCTTATATCTAACACATTTATGCAAACAATGGGATTATAGTGGCCAAATAAAATAATTCAAAAACCAACTAAAATTATGAATAAAACACCCAAAATCAAAGGCACTGGATGCCAAAATTGATGTATCAAATCAGAAAAATAGGAGATGCGGAGCAAATTTATGACATTAGGTAACCTTTGCACTTAATTCTTGATGATTAACAACGAACTTTAAAAGTAACTGAAGGCATCAAAACAAAGAAAGCCATGAATTATTAAGATTTACTTACATCTTGAGGAGAAATCTTCAAGCATCTTGGCAGTGTCCATACCTCTTGTATGGCATAGTTGATCTGAAACACCCTTATTGTTAAATAACAAATCAAGCATGATTCAACCAAAAACAAAGAAAAAAATGCACATTTATGCTAGTCCTTTAGGGTTAAAAAATACAAAATGAAACTTAATTAAGAAATTAGCCACATTCTTCACCTTTTTAAAAAAATAATCGATGAAACGAAGCATCCACATCCGCTTCTCCACCGGTCTAAAGAAAACTTAAAATTTATTGAAGATTGGAAACCTGCAAAAAAGATGGTCGACTTCTTCATCAATCTAAGAAACTAAATGAACGCAACAAAACCAGAAACTAACAACAAATCTAAGCATGCCAAAAAGAATTTGATTATAGGGTTAGAGAAAGAAACGTGAGCAATAAAAAGATTTAAGGACTTTTGACTGAAGATTGTTGGATTGCGAAGACTTGGTAGAAAGAAATCACCATATTGATGAGGATGAAGACACTATGGGCTTAATGTTATTGAATAGACCTTGAAATCTCCTGTTTTTGTTATTTACCAGCATGAAACAAAAATGGACGATTGTCGCTTCTATGGCTAGGGTTTTTCAAATCAATCATAACAGCTATTGCGACAAGACGTGTTTGTAATCAGGACTTTATCGCTTCCGAAAACTATTTTTTTGTTAATCTTTGTGTTCATTCTCTGCCAAGTTTGAAAGTGTTTTTGATTAATTATCCTAGATTAATATTCATGTATCTCATACATTACAGAAAGGAAATATTAATCAACGAAAGCAGTTTTATACGATCAATCAAACGATCCAGAATCTTTAAGGTCGATGTTCTGATAAAGAAAAGGGACGGAGAAGGAAGAGCATCAATTGCGAAAAAAATTACGTGATGATGAAATCACAAGAAAGAAGAGTAAAACCTGCAAATGCCCATGAAAAAGTAATAAATTTTCACAAATCATACATCTTTTTCGTGTTATTCAAAAAAACCAAACTGATATCATCTATGATGGTTATGGAATTCAAATCCTATAAATACAGAGATTACCTTCATAATTTCGTGAGATATGGTGATCATCACAACAATTTCGCTCACATAATCCCTAATTTAGTGCTTGTTCCTTGGAAACCCTAAATATGTAAACATATTGTGCTGTGAATTAGGTTCAAAAATCAAATGGATTCGAAAAAATTGAGTTATGATCAGAGGGCATGCGATACGGTGGAAATAATATCTTAAATGTGTGAAGGGTATAATGGTAAAATCACTTTTGGCTGAAAACAATTGTGGAAGAGACATGTGTAGAAAAAGACTCTTTTATTAAGATAGAAGATATATATATATATATATATATATATATACACACACACACACACACACTAGTAATGTGTAAGGGTTGTGCTAAGCACGGCCCACGGAAGGTTGTTTGGAAAATTCTTAACACATAACAGAATATAACAACATAATTTATTATTACCAATTTAAAAATGAAGTTTTTAGTGACATCTAGTATGAAAAATAGCAATGAACCATCATTAGACAAAGCACAAATCACCCGTAAAAGCAATTAATGACTAAAGGGAAGGGGGCACCACAATGGACTTTACAAAATATCCAAAACTTGTATCAACTACTACGTTCAACATAACAAAGATTAGTAACTAAAAACGATATCTAAGCGACATTCAGTACACCACCTCAAGTGTTTCCAAAAAAACACCACCTCAAGATTATCAGGATCTTCACGTTTCTATACCACTTGTTCACAATTGCCTTTTGAAGATTGGTCTTACTGGTATTATTCCTCTCCCAAAATTTAACAAAATACTTTCAAAGTCAAATCGTATCATACTGTTAATATTGTGCAAACACCATATACTTTATAAATTACTGTCATTTGCATATATTTTTTCTGTTGGCATTAAACTTAATTATATGCACGTATAGCATAAGCAGCATACACAAAGCCCCCTACACATAACTAAAAAATATTAGGAATTTAAATCAAATACAACTTATAAAAATTGAGGGCATAAATGATAATAATTAGTGAAAAAATATAGATTATCGGCGATTAAATAAATTACAAGATATAAGCTTGAGAAACAATACGATAATATAAAATGTAAATACCTGTAGCATTGGTAATTTTAATAATACATTGGTAATCTTAATGATATCCTATCATCTGCAGAATCTGTAGATCAACCAAAATAATGTAGGTTGGATTACATTTTCATCCCCTAAGTTTAAAATATAAACATAAATGTAAATACCTTAACATTTACCATACCCCACCCCCTTTTTGTCTTCTCAGTGAATCACCTGCATTGCCACCACCGCTTGACTAACACTCTCCGGTGAACGCTCTAAATAACTCACACCATTATAATTCTAAAATTTTATTAGATCACAAGAACCTGCAGATCAATATCTTTAAAACCACAGAAATCATTATCCACTTTCCTCCCTTCAGCCACTACATCCTTCTTTCATCTTTGAAAACTTTGGTTCAACATCTGAGGCGATCTTAGGAATGCCTCAAAGTTAACATCAATATCCCCATCATTTGTACATGGACAACAAAATTATAAGTAAAGAATAAATCAAACAAAACTTTAGGGAATTAAGCATACTCCTTGTTACCAACAATATCAAATCTATGTTGAACTTTAATAAAATAGTATTCATGGAAAGCAGTCCTCCATAAATTAATTGAAAAGTCCCCTATTCTCCTCTTTCTAAGATGCATTCAGAAAAGAAATGTTTGGAATATTAGGGTTTGTGGTGGAGATCTGGATACCGACTTGGATCGTGATATCACTTTCCGAACTGATATTTCTACCCTATGCCTGGGTTACAAGAAATTCAGCCTAGGATAATCCAAGTGGACACTTACGATTCTAGGCATAGAAATCGTAAGCCAAAATGCTAGAGGATTCTGTGAAAGTATGATGAAAACGAGAGCTTAAGATCGTAACCCTCTTCTGAAAAGAAGATCTGTTTATATAATAAACGATATTAGGGTTTTATCAGGTTGGGCCGTCATTAGTTGCTTTGGAAGCAAGTAATATTAATCCGGATTAAGGGTTTTATCAGCGGGACCTCAGCTAGGGGCTCTGCCCCTTGGACCCCGCTAGGGGCGCTGCTCCTAGACCCCGCCAAAGGGGCGCTGCCCCTTTGGAAACCCCGGGTGCTGCCCCCGAACCCCCGACTAGTCGTCGAACCGACTTCTAATTCGATCTTATACATGCGTGCACTCCGCGCAACCCCGTACATATAATAGGATACAAATTTTGAAGCCCCTTAGCTCACATGTTAGTTCCAGTTACTTAAAATGACATGGTGACACTAAAATCACTAACAATCCTCCCCCATGTTAGTGTAATCCTTGAACAAACATAACCTTTATCAAACAAACTAAACTAGTACATAATGAAAATATCGAAACGATTGAATTTCCACTTAGTATCATACATTTGCAAATACTCGAGAATCAGGGTGTTCTAAGAATTGAACCCATCATCCCATTTGAATACCAGAAAGTAAAATACATACTAGTTTATTGAATTTCTAGCAAATTACAACTTGACACTATTATAAAGCCGTGTGTCCCAATCCTCTCATGATCGTATCAAGGTCAAGTCTACAACCTCTTGAAATGCGGCTACACTTCACAATCACGTAGGTAACTCCTTTCCATGTATCTGCACATACATTTATCAAAGGAATTATTAAGAAGTTAAACTTCAACCTGGCTAACATGCAGAACCGAACACATACCTGGGATGAATATTTCATGTGTTCCAATCTATAAGTATGAGCTTTCCACATTGAATTCAACTCCTAACATTATATTAGAAGGGAATTGGGTGTCTCATCATTATACAATTAAATGGACTTTAATCCCATCCCGATTACAGACTTGTGCACTAAGTCTCTTGTCAGACCTTTAGTCAAGTGATCTGCCAAATTTTGTTGCGATTTCACAAACTCAACCGAAATCACACCATTCATGATTAGTTCTCTAATCATACTATGTCTAACACCTAAGTGTCTAGGCTTGCCATTATAAACCTGGCTATATGCCTTAGCCAAAGCGGCTGCACTATCACAAAGGATAGAAATAGGTGCTATCAGTTTAGACCACAAATGAATCTCATAGACTAAATTCCTTAGCCACTCTGCTTCTTTACCAGCAGCTGCTAATGCAACAAACTCAGATTCCATTGTCGAGTTTGTAATGCAAGATTGCTTCTTGGAAGCCCAAGAAATGGCACCTCCCCCAAGCAAGAATACCCAACCAGAATTTGAGGAATGGTCCTCCATGTTGGTTATCCAACTTGCATCCGAATGACCTTCTAAAACCGAAGGACTTCCCATATAACTCAATCCATAATCCATGGTTCCTTTGAGATACTTAAACACTCTATTCACTGCTTGCCAATGTTGAGAACTAGGATTACTAGTGTACCTGCTCAACTTAGCCACATCAAAAGCAATGTCAGGTCTGGTACTTGTCATGGCATAAATCAAGCTATCAATAGACTTAGAGTATTCCAATTGTGAAATGGGAACACCATTATTTGGCATTAATTTCACACTTGGATCCATAAGAGTACTCACAGGTGAACAGTCGGTAAAATTAAACCGCTTGAAAATTTTCTCAATATAATGACTTTGAGTCATTACCATACCTTTGTTCATCCTTTTAATTCTTATTCCAAGAATTACATCAGCCTCTCCTAAATCTTTCATTGAAAAATTAGATGATAACAATTTCTTTGTTTCATCTACTTGATTTTGGTCGGTACCAAAAATCAACATGTCATCTACATATAAGCAAATGATCACACTAGCTTTAGTAGCATCATCAAATCTACTATAAACACATTTGTCACATTGGTTTGTCTTGAAACCAGAAGACAAAATAACCTCATCAAATTTTTGATGCCATTGTTTAGGCGCTTGTTTCAGCCCATACAAAGATTTGACAAGTTTACAAACCATATGCTCTTTACCGGGCATAATAAAACCTTCAGGTTGTTTCATGTAAACTTCCTCGTCAAGATCACCATTTAAAAAGGCTGTTTTCACATCCATTTGGTGAATAACCAGATTGTGAATACTTGCCAAGGCAATCAACAATCTAATGGTAGCAATACGTGCAACTGGAGCATATGTATCAAAATAGTCAATACCAGGTTTTTGTCTAAAACCTTGAATGACCAACCGGGCTTTGAACTTATCAATAGTCCCATTAACATTCATTTTCTTTTTGAAAATCCATCTGCAACCAAGTGGTTTAGAACCCGGAGGCAAATCAGACAACACCCATGTGTTGTTCTCAAGAATTGAAGACATTTCATCATCAATTGCTTCCTTCCAAAAGGCGCTATCATGAGACTCCATGGCCTCTTGATAAGTCTTAGGATCATCTTCAATACTATAGCAATAAGTATATTCAAGATTAATTTCATCCCTTGAACCTTCCACCAAATACAGTTGGAAGTCGGATCCGAAATTTTTCGCAATTTGGCCTCTTTTGCTTCTACAAAGCTCTTGTGGTTCTTGCACATTACCACCATCTTGACTTTCTGAATTTTTCTCCTTATTAGCACCAAAAGTCAGATCCTTAGGCCTTTGAATCGATGAAAACCGCATCTCATCAAAAATTGCATCTCGTGATTCGATAACAGTGTTAACCGAAACCGAATCATTAGGTTCTATTACATAAAACCTATATGCCTTGGAATGTTCAGCATATCCAATGAATATACAATCAATTCCACATTCTCCCAAATTTCT
The DNA here is from genome assembly GCF_052849685.1 of Lactuca virosa. NCBI lineage: Eukaryota > Viridiplantae > Streptophyta > Magnoliopsida > Asterales > Asteraceae > Lactuca > Lactuca virosa. Next base: position 294,784,906 of record NC_136427.1, on the reverse strand, counting down.
CTTTTTGGGCTCGGTGAGTTTTACAACTGCCCGACATCCCCAAACCCGAAAATAACTCAAATTCGGCTTTTTCTTGAACCAAAGTTCATATGGGACTGTTTTGTTCCTTTTATTTGGAACCCTATTTAATAAATAGCAAGCCGTTAACATGGCCTCTCCCCAGAATCCTTCACTCAATCCCGAGTATGACAACATCAAGTTTACCATTTCCTTTAAAACTCGATTTTTGCGTTCAACAATACCATTCTGTTGGGGCGTGTAAGGTGCCGTGGTCTCATGAATGATACCTACTGATTGGAAGTATATGGGATCCATATATTCACCTCCCCTATCAGTCCTGAGACATTTAACCGGAATGCCCAATTGCAATTCCACCTCGGTTTTGTATATTTTGAATTTATCTAAGGCTTCATCCTTAGAATGCAACAAATACACATAGCAAAACCGAGTGCAGTCATCAATAAAAGTGACCACATACTTTTTATTTCCCAAAGAAGGAGTGGAGTGGAAATCACACAGGTCACTGTGTACAAGTTCCAAAACAGTTGAATTTCTAATGACACTAGGAAAGGGCTGTTTTGTCACTTTTGTAAGCATGCATGTTTTACATTTATCAGATGTCATATCAAAGGCTGTAATTAATCCATCTTTTGACATCTCATGCATCCTTCTAAAGTTGACATGACCTAATCTTACATGCCAAAGCATAGATTTATCAACATTAGAAGCAGAAGATACAAATGCAGAATTTTGAACAGGTAACAATTTGTCAACAATATTTATATGAAACATTCTATTATTTAAATATCCAAAGCCAATAAACATTCCACCCTTAGACAAAACAAACTTATCCGACTCAATAACTTGTTTATAACCAGCAGAATTCAAACAACTAGAACTAACAAGATTCATGCGAATCTTGGGAACAAACAAAATATCAAATAACTTAATTGTCTTTCCAGAAGTAAATTCAAGACACACGACACCAAAACCACAAATATGAATAACAGAATCGTCTCCCATCTTCAGCACCGACCCATCTTCAAGAGGAGTTAATGTTTCAAACATCCTTTTGTCCTTGCATACATGGTTCGTTGCTTCGGAGTCAATCCACCAAGCAATATCATCATCCTGCACATAGAATGATTCAGGGATAAATGAAACATAGTAAACATAATTCTGATTAGAATTATCAAAGTTAGTCAAAAATTGACCTCCTTTAACTTGGGTCGAAGACCCGTTCACTTTCCCATTGGCTCCATTGTTTCCAGCACCATTATTGCCCAAATTCACACGACAATCACGGTTGCAATGCCCAACTTGATTGCACCTCCAACAAACCAGATCCTTTCTCTTTTTGTTGGAGTTGCTTGGGACATGTTCCTGCTTACGTTTGCCATGTCCTTTGTGATTCTGGTTCCTTGGTTTGTTTTCAACCATATGAACTGAGGGCTGTCCAGGTTCAACTTTTCCTTTGGGTTTTTCAGATTTGTCACTTTCCTTCGCACGAAGAGATTCTTCAATACGAATGTGACTTGCAAGTTGAACCAATGACAGTTCCTCCTTTTGATGTTTAAAGTTGTGTTTGAAGTCTTTCCAGGATGGGGGGAGTTTGTCAATGATGGTTGACACATCAATGGATTCGTCCATATTCATACGGTGCATTTTAAACTGACCGTATATGCCAAGGATTTCATTGAATTGTTCAGTTACAGACCTTGAGTCGTCCATCTTATAATTGTTAAAGTTACTGACCAGAAACTTCTTGCTAGAAGCATCCTCGGCGATATACTTCAACTCAAGGGTGTCCCACAACTCCTTGGCACACAAGGCTTCACTATGGATATCAAATAAAGCATCAGACATACCATTCAGAATGTGACCTTTGCAGATGTAGTCATCATTGTCCCGCTTCTACCTCCTTCTTATCTCTTCAATAGTCTCAACAGCACCTTCCTCTGGCTCCGCTGGTCTTGGAGTAGTCAGCACGTATGCTGCTTTCAGAGTAGTCAGCATGAAGTGCATCTTCTTCTTCCAACACCTGAAGTCGACACCTTCGAACTTCTCCAGTTTGGCAAACTTGGTAGTCATCTCGCGGATTGAGTCACCCATCTCCAGGAACAGAAACTATCAGTTCGATTGTTTGGAATATTAGGGTTTGTGGTGGAGATCTGGATACCGACTTGGATCGTGATATCACTTTTCAAAATGATATCTCTACCCTATGCCTGGGTTACAAGAAATTCAGCCTAGGATAATCCAAGTGGAAACTTACGATTCTAGGCACAGAAATCGTAAGCCAAAATGCTAGAGGATTCTGTGAAAGTATGATGAAAACGAGTGCTTAAGATCGTAACCCTCTTCTGAAAAGAAGAGTCGTTTATATAATAAACGATATTAAGGTTTTATCAGGTTGGACCGTCATTAGTTGCTTTGGAAGCAAGTAATATTAATCCGGATTTAGGGTTTTATCAGCGGGACCCCAGCCAGGGGCTTGCCCTTGGACCCCGCTAGGGGCGCTGCCCCTAGACCCCGCCAAAGGGGCGCTGCCCCCGTACCCCCGACTAGTCGTCGGACCGGCTTCTAATTCGATCTTATACATGCGTGCACTCCGCACAACCCCGTACATATAATAGAATACAAATTTTGAAGTCCCTTATCTCACATGTTAGTTTCAGTTACTTAAAATGACATGGTGACACTAAAATAACCAAAAAGAAAGTCATAAATTGAAAAATAAATAAGGAATAAAGACCTAAAATGCTTATTACCTCGTGGCAGTTGAAATTTTTAATGAGTCTTGAATCATCGAAGCGAGAAAATTTCATACAATCAGGGCTCACAATTACTGAATTAAATCATATATGTCATCCTTTTCTTTGTGCTTTACTCCCGAATCTTCGAATTGCAAGAATACGACGCAAAATTAGTGTAATGAAATTAATAATAATCAATTGAAAGGGAACAACAAGAACCCAAAAAGTTTAAAAAAAAAACATCGGAGAAAAAGAAAACAGGGCATCGATTCCTTACCAACTATCATAGACCCATCATCTCTAATTAAGAAACACCACGTTAAGAAGGACTACGGTGCAAGCAGGTCGAAACACGGGCGATGTTTTGGTGGTGGTGTTAAATGATGACGGAGAAAAAACAAGAGAAAAGAATAACCTGGAATCAAAAACTCTACTCGAACTTTGCCGGATAAAAAAGTCGAGGGGTTGTAAAAAGAGAAAGAAACGGTCGTTTTGTGAAGCTCCGATCAAATATTATATCTTGGGAGAAGCGTCTTCTTCAAGGCAAATGACTTTATAAGAAACTGGAGCATCGGTGGTGGTGTACAACTTTTGTCAAGCATCTACAACAAGACACATGTCTAGCTATTTGGAAGACATGCACCGGCCGAATGAGGTGGAACAGGCGATTGATCTACACGGCGGACTCATACTTTTTCTTTAGGCGCCAAAAAAAACTTGCGTGAAGTAAACGCAGCTACCAAAAAAGAAAAGCTTTTGTATATATATATATATATATATATATATATATATATATATATATATATATATATATATATTATTTATTGTTCATTTATAACTTTTTAAGTCTTTATATTTCAACTTTGAAATTAAATATTTTTATTTTTGGTATATATAATATTTGATGCAAAATATATGAATAAGTGTGTTTTAAATGTTTTTTCATTGTTATAAGTTTTATCAACTAATATATAACTCAAATAAAAATATTTAAAATCAAATTTAAAGAATAAATACTTCAAAAGTCGAAAGTGAAAAATAAATATAGGACGGAGGTAGTATAATATAACACTTCAATTTTATTTGAAGGCAAAAAAAATATAGTTTAAATTTATTTTTATTAGAACATTATTTTTATCATAAAATAATAATTTTCAATTATATTTTATTTAAAACTTTTACATACTGTATCAATGGGCAAGTCACTTGTGGTAACGATTATCATTTTTTTAATATGACAAAGTTATATGAGTGTTCGGCAAAACTGGTTGGAAGCGGAGCTGATAGTATTTTGTTAAACGCTACGTGAAGTAGCTTTTGGATTTAGAACGTTTTGATTAAACTAATCGCTAAAACCTTGTAGTGTCAAACGATACTTTTTGTTCAAAACAGAGCATTTTGTTAAATGCTAGAAGGTAGAAGCTTCCAAATGCTTTTAAACACTCCGTGTCGATCATGCCCATAATAAACAAATAGGAAAATATCATAAAATTGTCATCAATAATACTTTATAATAAAACTAAAAGAAAATAATTAAAAAATAATTAAAATATTATTGATGGTCAGGAATACAATTCATTGGGATTTTATATATAAAGTTAGATTAAGATAAATTGTCAATGTGTGACTAACACACTTGGAAGAGATGGAAACCTCTTAGATGGAAGGTCCCGGATTCAAAACCAGGTATATGGAAATTAACTAACTTGATGAATTTAATTTTTAACCACTAACCAACCGTTCAAAAAAAAGGATAGAAATTAAAATTGTGTCTAGACGATATGGGACACTAATATAGTATACTATATGATTTGGTAATTATATTATCCATCAATATAATTTTTGATGCGAGACATCTTTGAACCCCATCAAAAACGATAAGTCTCCACACCTCAACAATCTCCAACTTAAAGATTGCTCAATAAATAAACCTCCTTACAAGGCATGTACCTCTCTTAAACCCAAAACTATGAAACGTCTTCTCATTAGTCTCATTAGTCTATGCCTTCTTAACAATTACAGTAAATTACACAAATCGTCCCTCGTGCAAGTGTCAAAAGCCACGTTCAATCCCTATTTTTAAAAATTAACTCGGATTATCCCTACATGATTAAACGTTACACATGTCATCCCTCATTATTTTAAATTTGCACGTTTCATCCTTTGCGAGACATGAAATGACTATTCTACGCTTTTTTAAGATTTAATTTACTTTTCTTAAAATTCTATAATACATGTAATAAAATAAAAACCCCACCCCACCTACTTTATACTAACCCTTCCCTTGTAAACCCTCATCACCACCGACCGATCATCACCACCACCCACAAACGTATACCACCACCTATTTTTCTTTAGGAACCATCGTTGATGAACCATTCCCTCGTTTTTCTTCCCAAAAGTACACAACCAACGACGTCACCAAAGCTATCTCCCAAAACTATACCAGAACCACCAATATATCCACCTACACATACCCCACCATCATCACCACCAAGCTACCACAATTATTGATTTCTTACCATAATCTCCAAATCTTTATTTATACTCGGGAGAAATAGCAAGAGTTGTAACTGAATCACCATGAATTTGAGTAGAATTAGGACCCAATACTTACCAGACCCGACATCTACGTCTTGACTTATGGAACATCAACTATTTCAACACCCGTTTCAACTTCTGATGTCGTTGATTTATGATCATCAACAGGGGTAGGTGTTGTTGTTGATGATGATTTCTTCACCCAACTTCAATGACATGTGTGATAGGACTAGGGTTAGGGTTCTTGAAAATGTTAAAGGAAATAAAAATATCGATCGATCTACAAGAGAGACGGAGAGCGAGAGAGGGAGATGAAGAAGGGTAACAAAGTTAGGATTGATTTGCAGGTTCTGATTTTGAGGTTACGAATAAGCATCATTCGTAATCTCTTTCTTCTCCTGTGATTCTTGGGTTCTGATTTTGAGGGTATCGTCGGATCTTTGGGGAGGAAACGAGTGGGACGGGTTCAGTGGTGATCGCCAACAATGTTCACCTGGTTCCATCGGAGATTGTGATTATGATGGAGCACCACCGCCACCCCTCACCAGAATATGTGATTGAGAGGATGAGGGTTGGGTCAGATTGAGGGAGACGAACCTGGTGGGGAAAAAGAAGGGGACCAGAAGAGGTTGGGTTGACTATTTATTTTATTTTAATTTTTTGTAATTTGAAAATGATGATAAACAAAGTAAAAAAATTGAAAAAGAAAATTATTAAGGGCCAAATATTCATTTTGTGTGCACATGGACGACCATATATATATATATATATATATATATATATATATATATATATATATATATATATATATATATATATATATATAGGGTGAGGTTCAATAGAGAACCATAATTAACCAAGAAACCAATCGTGAGCGTCGGAAATCATAACGATCAACGGCCAAAGAAATAGATGTACACTTTTACATTGGACGCACACACACCGGATTATACAAAAAATCCACCATTTACAAAAACACTCACCACTTTTTTTTTCGTTTAAAATTTCTTTTAGACCATGTTTTTATAAAAAAAAAACCGAATATACCGTTGATCACGATTTTTCGTCCTCTTTGCATAGTGATCAATGATGATATATAAAAAACGAACTTTTTTTTTTCGAAAAAAACTCACTTCATTTTCTTTGATGAAAAAAGTTAAGGACTATTTTTTATAGAAAAAAATTAATAAATATATCAAAATTCATATTTTTTGTACTTTTTAAATATAGATTCATATTCATGTTAAAAAAAACGATATTTCAGTTCAGATTCACATTATGAACCTGTTGAAATTCATATTGTGAACCTGTTCAGATTCACATTGTGAACCTTCTCAGATTCACAATGTGCATAATAATAAGTCAGATTCACAGTGTGAATTTGAACTGATCGGAGCTTTTTCACATTGTGAATATTAAAATTTGAAATATTTACAGTTTAGATTCACAGTGTGAATCTACACTGATCGAAGTTTTTTTTTTTTTTTTTTTTTTTTTTTTTGTAAACTTTCTCAGATTTACAGTGTGCATAATAGTAATTCAGATTCACAATGTGAATCTGAACTGTTCGACATTTTTCATATTGTGAATTTTAAAAATTGAAATATTTACAGTTTAGATTCACAGTGTGAATCTACACTGTTCGAGGTTTTTTTTAATCGGTGTTGATGTTTATTAATAGAGTATAAAAAATTAATATTTTTGGTATAATTAGTTTTTTTATAAAAATAAACTTAAATATTGAAAAAACTAAGAAAATTAAGTGAGTTTTTTTCGAAAAAAAAGTTTGTTTTTTATATATCATCATCGATCTCTATGGAAAGAGGACGAAAAATCGTGAACAACGGTATATTCGGTTTTTTTTTTCGATAAAAAACTTGTCCTAAAAAAAATTTTAAATGAAAAAAAGGAAGTGGGTTTTGTTATAATCCGGTACATGTGCGTCCATTATAAAAGTTTACAACCCTTCATTTTTACCGTTGATCGCTTTAAATTCCGACGCTTTGGATTGGTTCCTTGGTTTTTTGATTAATAATGGTTCTCTATTGAACTTTTCAATATATATCATGGTTCTAAAAAGCGCGCCATGGCGCGCCTCAAGGCGTGCCATGACGCGAGGCGTGGTGTAGCCGTTACGAAAACGTCCAAGGCGGGGTTGTGAAGCGTGGCGCCCAAATAACGTGTCAAGGCGCGCCTTATCGCGTTATGGCGCGAGTTTTTTTCAAGGCGAGGGTTTTTTGGTTTTTTTTCTTTTGTTTTTTTATCGGGCCTAAAATAAATGAGTTTTTGTTAACTTTTTTCTATTAGATATTAATATAACACTTCTAAAAACATCATATATTTGATAAAATTCAATAATTATATGATTTATATCTTTTAATGTATACAATATAGTCACGCTTTGAAAAACGTCATGGCTCGCCAAGGCTTGTCATGACTTAACTTTTACCTTGCCGTCAAGCCACGCCTTACGTTATTTAGAACCTTGACAAGCCTTGGGAAGCATACAAATTCAATAATTATATGATTTATATCTTTTAATGTATATAATATAGTCACGCTTTGAAAAACGTCATGGCTCGCCAAGGCTTGTCATGACTTAACTTTTACCTTGAAGCTATCAGTGCTTCTTGCTCTCTCTCCTATCTATGAAGTACTAATACGATGTGCAATGTCTTTTTCTGTAACCTCTTCAAAAAAAAACTTGTTCTTTCTTATGTTTCTTATCATTTTTTTGATGTAAACATGTGTAACGGAGTTAGGGAGCACATAAAAGTCATTTTGGTGTCAAAGTGTGTCATTTGTGTTAGCATGTATGGTTCGAGCTCAAAATTGTTCCAAGGGCTTTGTAACAGTTTGAAAGTAATTTGTACAATGTAAAAATCATGTTTGTGAAGAATTTTATGGATCAATTAAAGAACCAACGGAATCAAATATGCCACGAGTACTGTTTACAAGCACATGGTGGAGATGTGCTTTGCTTAATTTGTCCTCTTACATATAACATACCCACGGCTCATACTACTTAATATTCATGAAGTAACATCGTAAATAGTACGGATGCATGTTTAGGGGTCTACCTTTTGCATTCAATTCATTGAGGTTATAGGTCCCATAATTATTCCTTGTAAGCACATTGTACAACTAATAATTCAGATATTTGTGTACTCTCCGTTTTAAGGTCATGATAAGAATGATACTGACAATGAATACAAAATCATGAAACAAATTTGGGGTTTTAATCTACAAGACCTGGAAAAAACCTATTTTAAATGCTTCCCAAATACTTCATATTTCCAGATACATGATGCAGTTAATCAATAGGAAGAGATCATCTTTCTACGGACAGAAAGACTCAAACTTGAATCATTTATGAATCTTGTACTATCTTGTCCACCGATTTAAGAGTTAGAGACACAACAACCCATAACTAGAATATTAAATAGCAACGAAAATTTGACATGAGGTTGATGAATATGTATGTAGTTTTTTGTTATGTCTTGTGCAGTCTATATTAATGTACTTTGTTTCAAAACAGTATATGACGAGTGACGACAAAGTCAACAAGATATATATAAGAAATTTTCAGTAGATAAATTCAAAAATATATAATAATATATATTTTTTGAAGAAGTTCTTGAAATATTAAGATTAGATGGTATTTGCATAATTCATGCCTCAATTTTTTTTCTAAAAGATTTGATATTTCATTATTTTGGTATATTGATCGACAAGAAACTACAAAAAGTTACAACTGCTACATGATTGAAGACTTGAAGTATATGGATGTACATGTCATATTTATGATCTCATTAAATGCAATTTCTCAACTATACTTATTATACGAATATAATTCATAAATACGAGTATCTATAATCATGCTAGGCAGGCAATGGACCCAAAAACACATTAATGACAATTCAGCCTCATATTTTTACATTTCTTTTGTTTCCATTGGTATATCTTTTCCTTTGTAATGTTTATATAATTTTGTCTAGCATCTCATTAGTCTTCTTTTAATGCATCCGCTGCATGTTCAAAATTAAAATCATTAAATATATTATTAGAATAATTTCAAGATAAATTAAAGTATTTTGTATATTATAGTATACGGTATCTTAGTTAAAACGCATCAAACAAAAGTAAATGGATTGGAGTCTCATAAGAAGCACTACTGTTTACCAATTATCACTTCATAGTCTGTTGAAAAACCATCATAAGAGATAAATTGTGGAACATCAACTGTTATAAAAACAATATCAGTGTTATAAGGGTTGTATATTTATAATTCATATTTAGAATATATAAGCGGTAAATGATTCATGCTAACCATAAATTTGAATTTGTTTTTCGACTCTTATACTAGATGTGACATGTATACAAAACGGTTGACAAGTAGGCCACGTCCTTACAATATCGTATGTATTCAATTGTAATTAATGACCCATAACAAAAACGTGTACGTCTTTTATAAATTTTCATGGCGGATTAGAAAATCAAGAGTATATTAAACTAGTCCCTGAACTTGTAAAGAATTAGGGAAAATGACACAAATGCCCTACGAACTTTTTAGGGTTTACCTGTTGAGTCCCTAAAGTTTTTGTCGGACTTTATGGGTCCCTAAACTAGGATACGACCTGCTTTTTTAGTCTCTGTCATCCTGTAATAGCGGTTCACCATGCGATAGAGACCATTTAGACCAAAAAAACTCACATTGTGCCCCTATAAAGCCAAAAAAATAAGTTTGGGGATCAAAATGCTTATGTCACAAGATCGAAGTGATTTGGGAGAAGAATGAAAAATAGCAACCCATTCGATTTCTTGTGTGTCTTCGTGTATACCAACATCCAGCAACAAAAATCGACTTTATTAGCTCTCCTTCTTTTCTTCTAAAGTTGATTCACACTCAATTCGTACCCTCCTAAGAAACCGATCGTTGCTCTCTTTCCGTCTTCACCCTCGATCGTCACACGCACTCACCGAAGATCACAACCCTCTTCTCCTTATAATCGATTCTTGATCACAGCCCCCTTCAACTCTTTTATTTTATTCGATTTTAGCTCTTCAAGGAATTAACCCCTCCTTCCTTCTTCTCTGTTCAAAATCGCACAAGCTAACTCTCATTCTCCCTCCGAGTTGTAGGATTGATGGATGCGAGGGAGAAGGATGTGTGGGTTTGATGAGGTTTATAGAGAAAACGAGAGTTAATCTTTTTTTTTCTTCGATTTGCAAGTGATTGGTTATGGTGGCTAACTGGTGGTTTTTGTGGGTTATGGGTGCTTCGGTGGTGGCAGATTTCACAAGACAAAGGGGATGAATAAGGGTGGTTGGATTGGGTTGTTGTGATATTGATTCGATAGGGATTAAGGTGGGTTATGGTGGTTGTAATGGCTGAATAAAATGTTGATGAACAGTTGGTTCAGGTAGGGTGACGGGTTGACGGAGGAGGTTGTGAGGAAGGTGAAATAAGGGTGGTATTGGGTGGAGATGAATGTGATACTAGCATTTTGATCCCCAAACTTATTATTTTGGCTTTATAGGGGCACAATGTGAGTTTTTTGGTCTAAATGGTCCCTGTCGCATGGTGAACCGACTATTACAGGTTGACAGGGATTAAAAAAGCAGGTTGTATCTTAGTTTAGGGATCCATAAAGTCTGACAAAAACTTTAGGGACTCAACGGGTAAACCCTAAAAAGTTCGTAGGGCATTTGTATCATTTTCCCAAAGAATTATAGGTGTAAACTTTTTTTTAATGTTTTTTATTTACATTTACGGTCACTACAAGAAATAAAGACAATAGCAGTGACGCCATTAGCGGCGACGTACACTATTAGCGGCGATACGTAATTTGCGGGTTACGTGTCGCCGCTAATGGCGTCGCCACTATTGGTGGAAAACCATGATCCGCGTCAAATGAAAAGAGTAAAACCCTATCCGTTGATCTGGACCTAATCCAACGGCTGTAAACGAAAATCGCATAACATTTTTAGCGGCGACGTCAATTGCAGTGACATCGTCGCCACTAATGCTAAAAAAGGCGGGTTTTTTCCTCCAGACGTGTCATTGTTAAAACCCTAGTGTCGCCACAAATAGTCCTCCGTCGCCACTAATACCCGTCGTAGCTAATGCCCTGATGGGATATAGTCACCAAAACCCACTGAACTTTTCCTCTTCTGCCTTCACTTGCTTTGTGTCGATTCCCAGCGATTCCACCACCGATTTATGACTTTCCCTCTGTTTACTTCGTCGGATTTTACTCCCATTCTCTTTATTCCGTCGAGAGCCACCATTGCCAGCGACGGGAAGTGTAATACTGGCAACCACATGTACAATTCCTTCTCATTTTGGCTCGATTTCACTTTCTTTTTGTTGATTCCCACCGATTTTGTTGTTTTCTACTTGAAATTTTGATGTTGGCCGGATTTGGTGTCACACCCCGAAACCGTGATGGCGGAATCGTTCCGGTGTGGAGGACGTCATGCGTAGTATCACAATAATTGTATCATAGCAAGCATAGTAAACACAACCAGACATTGAATACATATATGAAAAAGTTTACATTGTTTAATACATAGTTTTGTTCGTATCAAAAGTAAACTAGAAAGTCGTGACTCTAACACTCCGACTTCTCCGAACTCCTGGAAGTACCTGTCTACTAATTTCCTGAGAATACAAGCAGTTTTGAAAGAATATCAGCATAAAGCTGGTGAGTTCATAAGCATTTAGTTTTTAGAGAAAAATGTTCTTTGATTCTTTTGAAAGGTGTTCCTCAAGAAAATCCTATATTTTCTTATGAAATGTATGTTTGAAAACCCATGCCTTCCATGACTTCCCGGTTCATACAGGATATGCACGATCCAAGGAGTCATGGAATGAATATGAATATCCGTTAGTAGAGTAGTAAACTATCAGTTTTAGAAAGCCGGTATTATCCTGGGAAAATCCTATATTTTCCCTAAAAACATGTTATCCGTCCTAGAGGTAGAGATGCCAGTTTAGAAATCCTTGATTACTATCAGCATATGTAAAAGTAGTTTTATTACTTAAATAAAACAAATGAAGGATAGAGTCCGTAGTTTATATATATTCATTTATGAAATCTGATTAGGTAGAGACTGCCTAGAGGGTTATCCCAAACTATACCCATTATAGTTTATTAGAATTTGTACGGAAAATGCTTTGTAAAAACCTTTCTGAAAGCTATGAAGTTAGATTTCCCAAATAGTAGTTTCCCTTATGCTCAACATATTACAAAAAGAGATAAAATATCCGAATATGTTATTAAACGTGGAAATCGTTGGACTGCATTAACAAGTTTAAAACTTAATAAAATTCTTTGAGTTTGACTAGTATTCCCTCCTGAAAACATTAAAAACACGGAAAAATGTAGGGGTATGAACTCACCTTTGGAAGATGTTTCGAAGGTAGATTTGCGTAAGGACAAGAAGTTCCACGACTGAATTACCGAGGCACAACGAGTCCTAAGTGACAATTAGAGACATATATAGTAATGAATATAGTGTTTAGAAGCAACTAAATGCAAGGGAACCCCCTTAGGGACTAGGAAACACTTGAACCAAGTGTTGGAATCACATGTGATTCACCTAAGGGAAGTGTATGGTCCATATGAAGTGTGTGCGGTCGTGGGTGTGCGGCCAGGTGGCGTGTGCGGTTGCACACAGGAGTGTGCGACCGTACAGAGTGTGTGTGCGGTTGCACACAGGAGTGTGCGGCCGTATAGAGGGTGTGTGCGGCCGTACACGGGAGTGTGCGGCTGTACACCCTTCATATATATGCTCCAAGAGTCAATTTTTCAGCGTTTTAAGGTTCAAACCAAGTCCAACTAGAAGATAAAGGATCAAACTCTCACTTTGGAGGTTCTTTGAGGTGTGTACGGCCACCTTATGAAGGTGTGCGGCGTACACCTTCAAGTGATGAAGAACACGAAGAACCCGAAGTGTTTTTAGGCTTAGATCAAGGTGTCTTACCAATATACAAGCTGAATGATGGAGTATTTCACGTTTTTGAGGCCTTTAGAGTGTTCTTGGATGTAGTTTTTAGAGAGAGAAAGTAGAGTGCAGCCAAATGAAAGGAATGAGTGAAGGGGGTCACCCTATATATATAAGAGTGAGTGTGCGGCTGGAAGATGGGTGTGCGGTTGCACACTCATGTGTGCGGCCGTACACACCTCTCAAGAGGGTGTATGGCCCGGTTTTGCTACCTTATGACTTTACAATTCATCCCTAACCTCAACTTGGTTGTACTCCCGCTTAGAACACTTAAAAGGACCCTTAAACAGTACAAAAAGTCAACAGAACAAGTCTAACTTTGATTGAATTGACTAAGTGTTCAAGATAAAAGTTCCGGGTTGTCACATCATCCCCCCGTTATAAGGAATTTCGTCCCGAAATTCAAGAATAAAGATGTACTCGCGGACTTGGAAATGATGGGGATACCTCTGTTCCCTTGAATCCTCGCGCTCCCAAGTGAAATCAGGTTCCCGTTTGACATTCCAACGGACCTTCATTATCGGGATGTGACGTTATTTCGTTCGCTTGACTTCTCGATTTGCGAGCTCGGATGATTCTCTCACAAAGTGTAGGCTCTCGTCTAACTCGAGGTTGTCGAGGGGAAGTCGTAGGTGTCTCATCGGACGGACACTCATTTCGGGTTGAAGCGAGGAAGGCGGGATGGACTTTGTTGAGTTCTCGGGGTAACTGGAGTTTGTATGCTTACGAGACCAATCCTAGCAAGGGTCTCGGATGGTCCAACGTATCTTGATTTTAGCTTTCAACGCTTCCCGAAGCGTATTAGGCCTTCCAAGGATAAGACTTGCAAAAGGGCACGTCCACCAATCTGGAACTTCAAGGGTTTTTGTCTCTCATCGGTCGTAGCCCTTTCGTACGATCTTTTCTGCCGTCTCTCGGATGATTTCAAGACTCGTGAGAGTGCTGTCGGGGACTTGACTCTTGTCTATTTGCGTGTCGCCCATATCAGCCCAACACATAGGGGATCTGTACTTACGACTATAGAGGGCTTCGACCGGTGCAACCTTGATACTGGGGAGGTCACCGTCATTGCAAGAAAGTTCATTTAAGGGTAGATGAGTGTCCCACGACGTATTTCCAATTATCCGGATAGTTCCCTTACTTTGTCCTTCTCTTTGTGGATGATACTCTTCGTATGAATACTTTCGGGTTTCGAAGAGACATGAATTTTTCAAAGTTCGCATCTAGTTGTCGTCACGAGCGACGGGAGTTTCGCGATTGAACGATTTAAGACAAAAGGGTTTGGTATAACATAGACTCAGTCGAGCTAGACAGGATGGTGTCGTAGAATCGCGCGTCAAGTTAGTCCGGGAGGATCGTTTTGCTAGCACATTGGCATCCCTAAATGAACGTCTCTGGTATTTTCTGCATTTGATTTGGACTTGGTGGGTACTACTAATGCGAGGGTCCAGATGTTTTGAAACTATGGGTTCTCGATGGAATGGTTCTCACTAGATTTTCCTACGATTGCTTGGCGTATACAAGTCATGTATAATCACAACTAACTCTAATGTATACACTAGGTTACAATAATTTACCCCTTAGGGCATCAACTTTTAAGAGTACGTCGTGATTAAATTTGGATGGGAAAGAAATCACGATTATGAATAATTATTGAGGTTTTGAAAACGTACCAAAACAAGGCAGGGTCCTTCGATGCTTCCTCCTTCACTGAGGTCAGACTCCTCCGGTTTCCTCATTGTTCTTTTCTGTTGGGCAGTCTATTGTGGAGTGTCCCATTTCGCCACATGTACCGCACACTTGAACTATGCTAGCGTCGGTAGTGGAAGTGATGTGTTGAGTCGGGGTTTTCGCGAAGCGAGCTTTCTGACCATCCTTAGCCCCTGGACAATTTCTTTTGAAATGTCCGGGTTCGCCACAATTATAGCAAACCTGACCCACCTTTTCCCCAGAAATCAAAGCGTTTGACGGTGCTAGTGTTCTGCAGTAACGAGCGGTGTGTCCTTATCTGTTGCAGTTCTTACATTTCGATTCACAGCATTTTCCTACATGGTGGAAGTTGCATTCCTCGCAATTTGGAAGTTTCGAGCATATCATTGCACTGATGTTGGCACCGGTCTGGCGGATGTCGTGGTTGTAGGAGTTATCACGGGTTGTTGCCTCTTGGCAAGTTTCTGAGACAACTTGCGCTCCCTCTTATTCCAGAATTTTCGTTTGGCGCTCATAGGTTTGGGAGTTGGAGTGTCCTCCTGGATAAGCCCTTGTTGGTTTCCTGATGTGTTGCTACAGTTCGAGATGTGGAAACTGTTCCCATTCCCACTTGGGTTGTTAGCGTTAAGAACAGCTAGGGCGGCTGCTACGGCTGCCGTGACAGTAGGTTGGAACGTAACTGAGTCCATCTGAAGGACTGGTGTGTTATTGGTGGGTTGGGTACGTTCCTTCGGAGGCATGATTCTGCTACATGTCAAGAAAAGAATTTGTGAGCAACAATGGTTGCCTCTGGTTGTATCCCAAATATTTATCTATGCATTGGGATTTCCCGCATTGCTATCTGACTCTCCTTGATTCGACCCACATCCCCATGATATGGTCTTAGCAAGAATAGAAAACGATCAGAACATAGTAGAATTCACATACAATAAATTTACGAACTCCTGGTTGCTCAGCTCATCGAGCTGGCTGGAATACTCTCACACTTTCGTCGGCTCTAGATGATATGAAGGGTTAGCTATAAGGGTAGCTCCGGAGATCAAGTCGCTACGGGATTCAACCTGACACTCGGAAGAAGTCCCTGGAATGTCCTTGGGGAAGACATTTAGGAAAGTTGCAGACTTCGGAGATGCTCTCGAGGTCTTTAACTCTTCGTGTCTCATCAACAACATGAGCTAGAAACGCATGGCATTCCTTCCGCAGGTACTTCTGTGCTTTGATGTACGAGGTGATACGAAGGTTCGAACTGAGTTTATCACCATAACCAGTGAGGACCTCGTCAGAGGGAAAGATTGAGACGAATTGCTTTCTTGAAGCAAAGGATATCAGCACGATTTGGGGCTTAACCCTCCCGTGCCGATTAGGATATCGAAGCTTTTATGGAAATTGATCTGAAATCGATGGGGAAAAGGAATGATCGTCTTAAGGTAAGAGTACTTCCTATGACACATGCTTATTAAGAAGAAATGGTGGTGTGACCTTGATAAAATTGCTTAATTTGCATGCTACTGATCCAAGGTATACTTTTGACAATGATAATTTTTAACTGAAATATGATTGTTGTCACTATTGTTGGCATTGATATTACACAGAGTTCGGGAAATTTGACCTAGGAGTAGGTCTACAACATACCATCAGAGGAACAATTTGACAACATAAAGAACTAGTGAATCAGTACTGGCGATGGGCATTCCTCGGGCGGAACCTTAAGTTAGCCAGTTGGCGCTCCATGTCAAGCAGGCGGCTCTCGTATACTGATTGGCGTGCTCGGAGCTCTACGACCTCAGCTCGAGTTGCAGCTAGCTCTCGCTGCTGGGCTTCGTTGTCTCTCAAAATCCTCCCATGAGCAATCTCGAGACTGCGAATACGGTTTGTGTTGGCATCCGAGTCTGCCTCGAGTTCCACTGTTCGTTGAATGGCCGCCACGTTCAT
This sequence comes from Lactuca virosa, assembly GCF_052849685.1. Lineage (NCBI taxonomy): Eukaryota > Viridiplantae > Streptophyta > Magnoliopsida > Asterales > Asteraceae > Lactuca > Lactuca virosa. The sequence goes on along the minus strand of NC_136427.1, from coordinate 294,767,957 downwards.
TTCGACATTGCGGGCCACTCGACGGACTATGATTGGAAGGGCTCTATCTGCAGAGCCTCCTCCGTCCACATTGTAGAAGCGGCCGGCGATCCCCATTGTACGGGCGGGGTTGGCCTTGTTCGTGACTCCACCTATCCAGGCTTCCGACCCACATAGGCGTTGGGCCTTCGAGTACAAGCTGAGGGTTGGGATTTGGTATTGTGGCCACTGGGGGTAAGTTCTCGACTTCTGGTTCCGAGTCAGTCTGTTCAGGAAATGGTTCGGCAAAGTCATCGTCCAAAGGAATTTCATGGTTTCCTTCTGGCGCTGGCTCAATCCATCCGTCATCTCCTTGGTTGGGAAAATACGGGTCACCAGGAAGATGGAATCCAGCATGGTATCTACGTGTGGTGATGGTAAAGGAATAGTTAATAGACATCGAATCTAATAATACTTCCAATGTATCATGGCTACATGCTTGATTGAATAATGGATCTTTGGGTAAGTTTTCGGCTTAGTCGTTATAGCATCCTAAAATACTCCTATAGTATTTTAACCCTTATGTTTGGCTCTAGAACTCCTCTGGTATCTAGGTAAGTTTTAGGCTTGATGTAACACCATAGTCACTCCCAAACACATGTTGGTCGTGTCTCAACTGAATATAGTTGATCAGACTATATTCACCCTAGACATGATTACATAACTGCCCAGGTTTAACCGCGATGTCCAACATCTAAATACTTTTGTTTTGTTCTACTTACGACATGGATTCTGATACTCGGGTATACTTATATACTTTTATAAAAATACTTGTATTTTTGAAAGTATACTTTTAGTTTAGAGCACTTAGGTCCCTTAGTATTTATAGTTGTATACCATGTAAGGTTCGGTATACTTAGTTCGCTATAAACAAGGGCTCTGATACCAATCTGTCACACCCCGAAACCGTGATGGCGGAATCGTTCTGGGGTGGAGGACGTCATGCGTAGTATCACAACAATTGTATCATAGCAAGCATAGTAAACACAACCAAACATTGAATACATATATGAAAAAGTAGTTTTATTACTTAAATAAAACAAATGAAGGATAGAGTCCGTAAACAAAATTAGTTTATACTTATTTGTGAGTCGTATAACCATACTTGATATGACCGAGAGACCTTTATAACGTTCTTCAGGCGTTCAGCTAAATGACATTTGTTCACCACAGGCGTGCCCGCCTAACTGTAGCTAGCAGTTCTGGTATGGGATTGTCAGTCCCGAATAGATCTATTCACAAATCTCACGCTCTCCCTCCAGGAGACTCTGGTTATACTGAGATATGATTTATCACTATACACCTAAGGGTACAGTATTAAAGTAGAGCCTCACAATTCTGTATAATCTAGTTTACTAGCGAGAAACAGTATAAAAACAATGACTATCCTTGAATAATAGTACTTTATACTCCTGAGAAAATATATAACATAAACTAAATCTGTCGTAGTTTATATATATTCATTTATGAAATCTGATTAGGTAGAGACTGCCTAGAGGGTTATCCCAAACTATACCCATTATAGTTTATTAGAATTTGTACGGAAAATGCTTTGTAAAAACCTTTCTAAAAGCTATGAAGTTAGATTTCCAAAATAGTAGTTTCCCTTATGCTCAACATATTACAAAAAGAGATAAAATATCCGAATATGTTATTAAACGTGGAAATTGTTGGACTGCATTAACAAGTTTAAAACTTAATAAAATTCTTTGAGTTTGACTTGTATTCCCCCCCCTGAAAACATTAAAAACACGGAAAAATGTAGGGGTATGAACTAACCTTTGGAAGATGTTTCGAAGGTAGATTCGCGTAAGGACAAGAAGTTCCACGACTGAATTACCGAGGCACAACGAGTCCTAAGTGACAATTAGAGACATATATAGTCATGAATATAGTGTTTAGAAGCAACTAAATGCAAGGGAACCCCCTTAGGGACTAGGAAACACTTGAACCAAGTGTTGGAATCACATGTGATTCACCTAAAGGAAGTGTACGGTCCATATGAAGTGTGTGCGGTCGTGGGTGTGCGGCCAGGTGGCGTGTGCGGTTGCACACAGGAGTGTGCGACCGTACAGAGTGTGTGTGCGGTTGCACACATGAGTGTGCGGCCGTACACGGAAGTGTGCGGCTGTACACCCTTCATATATGCTCCAAGAGTCGATTTTTCAGCGTTTTAAGGTTCAAACCAAGTCCAACTAGAAGATAAGGGATCAAACTCTCACTTTGGAGGTTCTTTGAGGTGTGTACGGCCACCTTATGAAGGTGTGCGGCGTACACCTTCAAGTGATGAAGAACACGAAGAACCCAAAGTGTTTTTAGGCTTAGATCAAGGTGTCTTACCAATATACAAGCTGAATGATGGAGTATTTCACGATTTTGAGGCGTTTAGAGTGTTCTTGGATGTAGTTTTTAGAGAGAGAAAGTAGAGAGAGAAAGTAGAGAGAGAAAGTAGAGTGCAGCCAAATGAAAGGAATGAGTGAAGGGGGTCACCCTATATATATATATATATATATATATATATATATATATATATATATATATATATATATATATATATATATATATATATATATAAGAGTGAGTGTGCGGCTGGAAGATGGGTGTGCGGCCGCACACTCATGTGTGCGGCCGTACACACCTCTCAAGAGGGTGTATGGCCCGGTTTTGCTACCTTATGACTTTACAGTTCATCCCTAACCTCAACCTTGGTTGTACTCCCGCTTAGAACACTTAAACGGACCCTTAAACAGTACAAGAAGTCAACATAACAAGTCTAACTTTGATTGAATTGACTAAGTGTTCAAGATAAAAGTTCCGGGTTATCACATCATCCCCCCGTTAGAAGGAATTTCGTCCCGAAATTCAAGAATAAAGATATACTCGCGGATTTGGAAATGATGGGGATACCTCTGTTCCCTTGAATCCTCGCGCTCCCAGAGGTTCCCTTGAATCCTCGCGCTCCCAAGTGAAATCAGGTTCCCGTTTGACATTCCAACGGACCTTCATTATCGGGATGTGACGTTATTTCGTAATGAAGCATGTTTAAGTGTATTTGTATGTATAATGTTTGTATTTATGTATGTAATATGTGTATATATGTATCAAGGTTTTTTTTAGAAAGTACAATGCTATAATGGAAAAGATGAAAAAAAAAGTAGGATGCTATAATGAATATGTAATATGTGTAGGATGTATGTTTAAGTGTATTTTTTATATTGTAATGTGTATGATGTATGGAAAAAATGTGTGTATAATGAATATATGTATGGAAAAAATTGAAAAAAAGTAGGATGCAATAATGGAAAAAATGAAAAAAAAGTATGATGCTATAATAAAAATATGCAATATGTGTAGGAAGCATGTTTAAGTGTATTTATGTAGAAAGTACAATGCTATAATGGAATAATAATGAAAACAAAAGTTTGTGTATTTGTATGCAACTTGGAAAGTACAATGCTATACTTGAAAAAAAGGTTGTGCATTTGTATGCAACTTGGAAAGTACAATGCTATAATGGAAAAAAATGAAAAAAAAAAGTTTGTACTTTACAAACTATTTTTTTTCATTGTTTTCCATTATAGCATTGTACTTTCCAAATTACATACAAATACACAAACTTTTATTTTTCATTCTTTTACATTATAGCATTGTACTTTCCAAAAATATTATAAAGTACAATGCTATACTAGGATAAAATATGATACTATAAATAAAAAAATATTTGCAAAAGTACAATGCTCAAATAGAAAAAATAATATAATATTAAAAGTACAATGTTATTAAATAGCAAAAATATTGTAAAGTAAATGCTATAATAGGATAAAATATGATATTATAAATAAAAAATATATTCAAAAGTACAATGCTTAAATAGAATAAACAATATAATATTTAAAGTACAATGCTATTGTAGAAAACTTAAAACAAAATCATATGCCATAAATAACAAAAATATACACAAGTAAGATGCTACAGATGACAAACAATTTCTTCCAAATTCTATTCGTTTGCGTGTCTTATTTGTAATCATCACGAGCCTAGAAATACCCGCCCGAAATTGAATTAGAAATTAATTTCGGGTTGTCTCCATTTTGGGACTGCTTTTTGAATACTTTATCTCATTTAGGATGTGAACATGTATTACATGATTGTTTTTTTTAAGAAAGATTCGGTTGTCATTTTCTCTTTGCTCCTCGTATGTGTATGTGTGTGTGTGTGTATATATATATATATATATATATATATATATATATATATATATATATATATATATATACTTGGGAGCTAAGGGGAAATGCTGTCGAATATTTCTTAAATAGACGATCATGTAATACACGTTCACATATGAGATAAGGTATTCAAAAAGTGGGTTTAGAAGCATACCTTTGTGAATACTCTATCCGTTTCTAATTATTTGTTCATATGTTCCCGTGTTGGGGATACTTTTTTAATCATCGACTTTATGAATACTCTACTTGATTTTTGTTTCCCGTAGAGTAAACTCTAAACACTAAACTATGTTTCAGTTGCATCATGTCTATTGATAAAAGCTGGACTACTAATCCACATCGTCAATCTCCCGCAGTTCCAACTAGGACTCGACTCTTTTGTCGAGAGATCCATGTCACACCTAGATAGTAAAGGTGAAACCAAATGTCCATGTGAGCAATGTGATAACCGTTACTTCATGGATCCAAAAGCAATGAGACGTCATGTTTGTATATATGGTTTTAGTCGGTCATACGAAATGTGTACATATTATAATGAACCTTTAATTCCTTCCGTTGTAGATGTCGTAGTGTCAAGAACGAGATGGATGATGCTATCGATGATGTTATGTGGGAGTCGATAGAAAATGATACCAACCTCGATGAAGGAACCTCGAATACAGGGGGTAGCGGTGTTGATGATGATTTTGAACAGTTGTTAGAGGTAGTCGAAACCAAGTTATATCCTGGTTGTACGTTTTCTTTCCTTGATTTTTTAACAAAGCTGATGCATATCAAAGTCAACAACAAATGGACTAATAGTTCATTTGATCAACTCCTTGAGTTTTTGCATTCAACATTTCCACAAGACAACAAGGTTCCCCATTCATATTATCTATCCAAAAAGAAACTGAAGAATATAGGTTTGGAGTACGACTTACGAGTCAATACATGTATGCAAAAACGGTTTTTTTTCTCTTCTGGAAGGAACACAATTTATTGCAGATTTGTCCCTTTTGTAAAGAGAGACGGTGGATTGATAAAAACACCAAGGGTAAGAAGGTAGCTCATAAGGTGTTACGATACTTTCCAGTGACACCCAGACTATGACGCTTGTATTTTTCAAGGTACACTTCCAAAAATATGATATAACATAGTACCGGGAGATCAGAAGATGGTGTGATGCGTCATCCCGTTGATGGAGAGTCTTGGTGTAACGACTCAAATCTCACAACAAATTTAAACTTTTAAAAACAACCCGTAGTCATAAACTGTATACAAAATCATTGTTTCCAAATTGTTTATCAATATCAGAGTATCCAAAAATCATAAAGCCATACAACAGAGGATGTGTACGGTCACGCGTTCGCCTTCCCGCGATCATCAGAAGTAGTTGAAACAACAAACTAAAACCGTAAGCCAAAGCTTGGTGAGTTCCCCCAAAGTACCACCACATACAACATATCAAACAACAACATGCACAACTGAGCCTTCAGCCTGAATGGACCGCCTCGCAGGGCCTACAACCTATCTGGACCGCTCCTGAGCCTTCGGCATGACTGGACCACCTCGCAGGGCCTACAGCCTATCCGGACCGCTCGTCGGGCCTTCGGCATGACAAGACCGCCTCGCAAGGCCTACAGCCTATCCGGACCACCCTGGGTATCTTGTCCTTTAGCACAAAGCGGGACCGCCTCAACCCAACCAACCATAACATGTCGATATACACATAATAGGTAAACATATAACCATACATCAGACAAACAAACAGATTTACAGATCACTACCGCATACTATCATCCTATATACCAGGATACCGATCTAACAGATCTCTACCGCATAATAACATACTATCATATAACAGGATATCCAATCCAATGGGTCGGCCTTGGTGCCTTCGACCCGAAAGTACAATGAGGAAAACTCACATCTCAATCTGAACAATAGCTGATGAGGTCTCGACTCTGAATCTTAGCTCTATCCGTCACCTATCCCAACCAAGTAACCAATTCTCAACCACAATCTAAAATACCCCTAAGTCAAACTTGGTCAAAGTCAAAGTCAAAGTCAACACATAACCGAGTCCACCCAGCCGAGCCAACCCGACCGAGTCAATTCAGCCGAGTACGTTGGGCGTACCCTTGTGTACGCAGGGCGTACTCAGTATTGACCAACTTACGGGGTTCTGATTGCGTGCGCGCAACGTACCACTTGGTATGCCCATCGTACGCACCATGTTCAACCCTTTTTCCATTAAGAGCTTAATGCTCCAAATCTCCATGTCCAAAATCAGATCCAAGGCTAAAATATCATTTTGCGTCATAAAGTTTCCAACTTTATGCCTTTGCATGGACAATAAGTGCTTAAAACACAAACCCTCAACATCTTAATGCATTAAGACTCTCTAAAGCATGCATGGAGTGAAACTAACCCTCAATAACACATTTTTATTATTCAAGACCCCTCCTAAGGCCTGAAAGGACGACTTATTGGGTCAAGAACATGCCATGCTCAAGAATCACCATTTTTGGGGCAAAAAGTAACTTAATGGACTGAAATGTCTAGATCTACAAGATGGAGTGATAAATTTGCAAGCTCTATACCTCTTCGAGGTTGCAAACAAGAAGGAAATTTCAAATCCAAAATGCTTCTAAGCTTCAAGCTCTTCTCACCACCTTCTTCTTCTTATTCTTCAAACACACCTCCAAAACACTCAAATGGCTCAAAAATGGACTCTTCTCTCTCTTAGGGTTGCTTGAAGACGATTTTACAGAGGGAGGCTGGAGAAGAATGAGATATGAGGCTATAATGAGGTTTAAATATGAACCAAACCCTAAAAATTATGCTCTACCCTTTCCCCACGTACGCCTTGTGTACGAGGTGTACGCCCAGCATACTAGGGCGCGCCCTAGTACGCCTAACGTACACAACGTACGCTCAGCGCATTTCACTTGGGTGAAATTACGAAATTGCTACAATGGGCCAACCTAGCAACCTTCCTTAACTCAAGGGTCAAAATTGCAATAATATACAAACATATGGTTGAATCTGAAATTACCTTGACAACGGGATGTTACACTTGGCAAAAATTTTATATGGATTACCCTTGAATTCTTGAGTGAACCTCGCAACGTACACCTAGGGCTGGCAACTGATGACTTTAATCCATTTGGTAACATGTGCCGACCGCATAGTATGTGGTCGGTCATACTCACCACATACAATCTGCCACCATGGATTTGTATGAAAGAATCATCATTCTTGTTGGCCTTGTTGATTCCCGACCCCAAAGCACCTAGAAAGGACATATATGTTTTCCTTAGGTCGTTAGTGGAAGAGCTTAAGTTTTTGTGGCACTCAGGCATACCTATTAAAGACGCAGCGACAAACACATTCTTCACAATGAAAGCTATGTTGTTGTGGACAATAAACGACTTTCCAGCTCGTAGTAGTTTATCGGGTTGGAGCGAAAAAAGGTATAGAGCATGCCCGACTTGCAATGAAGACACTCCCTCAAATCGTGCAACAAATAAAGTCATTTATATCGGTCATTGTCGGTTCTTAGATTGCTAATGATCCATTAAGGATGAGTTTAAAATTTAACGGGCAACCCGAGACAAGACCCGCTCCGAGACACTTTACTAATGAAGACATACAAGAGCAACTAGGTCATCTGCTACTTCGTAAACCGAGTAAACATCCTAAGACTCTCAAGGATAACATGGATCAGCAAGGATTCGAGTTGGACTGGTCGAAACGTAGCATATTTTTCGAGCTCGAGTATTAGTCTTCTCTGCAGCTGAAGCACAACAGAGATGTGATGCATGTCGAGAAAAATGTGGGTGAGAGTGTTTTAGGTACTTTTATGATGAATGATAAGAGTAAAGACACATCAAATGCACGAGAGGAATTGAGAAATCTGAATATCTGGCGTAATCAATGGTTGCAAAGAATGGGTAACAAGTTCACTAGACCACATGCAAGATACTCATTCAAGAAACCTGACTACAAAATCTTTTGTCGATTTATAAGAGATGTTAAGCTGCCAGATGGGTTTTATTGTACATATTGCAATTTTATAATTTTGTAGGGTAAATAACTTTTATTTATATTGTGTTTCTATATTGTACATCTTGTAATTTTACAGGCTATATATGAGGTTTAGGTTGACGATACTTTTTTACATGATGACGAATGTTATGGGCCTAGGACATGGACGTGATGAAGTCGGGAATCTACCACCTCCAGTAGGCTTTGATCGCGGACAACACGAACATGATGATAAGTCTTATTATGATATATTTATTAGCTATTTTTATTAATTTATTATAAGCTATCGTGACTAATTATTTTAATTGTATTTTTTTCAGCCGAGCTTCTTAAAAAAAGAAGGGGACTATCAAAAAACATCCAACTAGAAAAGTTGATACATACAAACAAGGGAAATCCCGGGGTGTTGGATTTCTTCCAGGGAGATCACTGTCGGGAAGCATGGTAATTGGTTTACCCATAAGATTGAGAGATATATGTGGATGAACATCCCGTTCAGTGTATCTGGTTGGGACAATGTTTCCCCCGCTTTAAGGAATGCAACAGTCGTACATCTAAAGATAACTTGGATAATATTTTAAGTTTAGTTGTGATTGGTATTTAATTAACTAACTTTTTTGTATTTGTAAAATAAGTTTGATTTGGATAAGGTTAACTTGGATCCCAAACGTGCTCAGTTGTTGCGGAGCGTTGATGCGACTCTTGTAAAAATTTACATAAGCCGGAAAAGTAAAATTCATACTTATTTTAATGACATCGAGGGGCCTGCAGACATCCCAATGACATTAGACAATCCCCAAGGGTATGTCACGTGACATATGGAGCATTGCTAATAGCTTTAGCGGCGACATACCTACACTTTAGCGGTGACGTCTGTCGCCGCTAATGATCACCTTTCTTGTAGTGGCTAGTGGGTGTCTACAAGAGTGTATATTAGCTTTCCACTTTTATGTTTTGTTTTGTTATATGATTTTCAGTTTATGTAGTTACAAGAAATAAATATATATGTATATTTCTACACAAAATGATTGATGATAGATTGATATCAGACATATTTAAATCCATGCATGTGGTATGCGGATGCTATTTTTAATCCATGTGGTATGTACATGCTATTTTTAAAGAGACTTTCAGAGATTCGATTGCTATAAAATAATAAAGTGTAACGAATGAAGATATAAAAGGATCAAACTTACATCATATTTTACTATTAACACCCATTAATATTTAATGCTGGGTTGGTGAAGCGATTTATAAGCTCCTTATCGTATGAATTTCGCCATTTGTCAAGCATTTAAAGCCCATGCGTCGACACATGATATTTGCATTCTACTGTTTTTTATTACTTTTATTAATTAATTATTAATTAACTAATATCGTGATTATATTCTAAAATTTTATTTTTGATATTTTTATGGCAACAAACCACTTCTATGTTCTGTTTTAAATAATATCCCAATGCAAGATTTTAGGAGATTCTTTTAATTACTAATCAAATTCAAATTCAAATTTAAGGATTAGTTAGTATCTGGTGATGGTGAAGTAATGGATTGCACAATTTGTAACAAAACTTGTACATAAAATCAAACTAGGGTCAAAGATAAACTCTTGTAATATGTGCATGAAAACTTGTACATGAGCTACCATATATACCACTACGATATTTCTATTCATGAATAAGATGATGATACCCACAAAGCAAAGCTAACTCGGCTTTAAATCCACTCTATCTCTTGAAGCATTCAATTATTGAAATAATTGGAGTACAATGCATACAACGAAAGGTACAACACCCAAAGCACTGCAAATCAAATTGCAGTTGGAAGGTACCCGTAGCAACAATGGAGTTGGTGAATCATCGTTTAGGGTATTGTACTATGGGACTGCATCAGCAGGATCTGTGCCGTTCATGTGGGAGTCGCAGCCAGGAACTCCAAAACACGCACTCACTGAATCATCTCTCCCTCCTCTCACACCTCCCCCTTCGTACAACCAATTCACCCAAAAGTACAACTCATCAATGCAGATGATTAACCACTCTCCAAAGACTTCCAGTTTTCTTCGAGCCATTTTTCTTTCTTCTTCCCGGAAAAGGAACATGAAGGCGGCGCCTCCTTCTTCATTTTCTACTTGCTCAGTTTCCTCTTCGTCGTCCTCCTCGTCACAGTCCACGCCGATGAGGAAGACGGATGGGTGGCGGAGGACGTCGGTGGTGAAGTTTGGATTGGAGGAGGATATTGCGAGTGGTGGTGGTTCAGATTCACCAACGTCGACGCTGTGCTTCGGCGGTGGGTTGAAGAAAGGTCATAAGATTAAGAAAGTTAAGAAAGCAATGCTGTCTTTTGTACGTCATGGTAAGGCATCATGAAGAGAATTCAATGATACATTTTTTTTGCTTTTTTTTTTATTCTGATAAATTGTTCATGTTTTTAGATCCAAAAAATAAATAGCTAATCATTTTGAACAAAGTTTGATGTACAATCGTCCCGCCGTGAAATAAATTTAAATAATATTACAGAATTACAAAACTCAATCTATGATCAAATTTTAATGATATGTAACATTGAAAAGTTGTAATTTTTGTTTGTATAAATATATTCAACAAAAATGTAATTTTTGTTTGTGTAAAAATATCCAACAATATATATATATATATATATATATATATATATATATATATATATATATATATATATATATGAAATTTTGAAATATTTAAAATTATATAAAATAAAAAGCTTTTAAAAATGAATTGTTTTAAACAATAAAGAAAATTTAACTAACTTAAACAATTATTGTTAAGGACAAAGGGAATTTGTTATGCTTCTCTAGAAAATAAATAAAGCTCCTTATTTTCGTTCGATTTGCCTCTCTGTATATATATAAAATTCTAAAGCTCTTAGTTTGAGGACACGAAATCCATTAGAATTGTAATTTGCAATTAATGCTTTTTGACTCATTTTCAAACTAAGATTTCGTAGCGTGCATGGAGGGCAATTCATTTTCTATATTTATTCATATATTTTTTTTGCAATCTTAGGTTCGGGTTTTAGGAATCGTTTTAGGTGACAAGTTTTACATAACAATTTAAGAAAAACAGTTCAAATGAATAATCGTATAGTATTTCAATTGTTTTGTTGGTTTTAATTAACATTTATTCATGATGAACACGCATTTATTTATTTCTCGATTTCTAATTTCAGAAATTTTGGTAACCCATCGTTTCACTGGGTTGTGAAGTAGATGAGCGTTGGTTAGATTTTTAAGCTTAGGTATGCCATGACTAATCAACTTCGAGTAGGTTTCGTGTAAATCATTTTGCAATTATGGCATGGTTAGCGTTCACGATAGCGTTACAATAGAGTTTTTGAGGTAATTAGCCTAATAATTAATAATTAATACCAAGTTAAAAAACGAAGTACGAGGGTGTTTCATAATAACTAGGAGAAGTCCATGCTCCGCATGTGGTGAATAAGGTTTTGACGTTAATTGAGTTTTGAATTGGCAAAATGGATAAAACAACAAGAAATGTGACCAAAGTTATCAGAGTTGGAAAATTGGTGGCCCAAGTATAAAAGAAAAAACCAAAAGGGGCAGTTTTGGAAAAAACTATAAAAGTGTGGCAAAACCGTCAAAAACTAATAACTTTAAACAACTTAGGCAAAAGTATAAACAATATGAAAATTTGTGGCCAGAGTAAGAAAGTTAAATTGGTGGCCTAAGTGTAAAAGAAAAAACCAAAAGGGGCAGTTTTGGAAAAAACTACAAAAGTGTGACAAAACCGTCAAAAACTAATAACTTTAAACAACTTAGGCAAAAATATAAACAATATAAAAATTTGTAACCAAACTAAGAAAGTTAAAACTTTTCGGTTCTCGTATGCCCATGGGAATATATATATATATATATATATATATATATATATATATATATATATATATATATATATATAATTAGACCATCCGTTATACTCACCACTAACCATTATAGTAATATGTGTCACATCATCATCATAAACTACCACTAAACATATATGATACCTACCACCAAACACACAACTCCATCTCATTTTTTTAATTAAATTTAAATAAAAAAATACATAAAAATCATATAATTTTTTTGTAAATACTAGTTTTTCATTAAATTTAAATAGCAAATTATATTAAATAAAAAATACATTAATTAAAATAAAAAAATAAAAATAACATTAAAAATAAAAATTACATTAATTAAAATAAAATAATAAAAATAACATTAAAAATAAAAAACCTAAAAATACCAAGCATAACTACATTAAACTACCCCCTATACCTACGTCGGGCTCGAACGGACTTTTTCATCGCGAGAAAAAGCTCCAACTCTTCGCCATTGAGGTCGTCTGCTTTCATTTTCAAGATTTTCATATCGGTTTTTGTTTGAAGCGTCGCTTGTGCCTCTTGAAATGACGTTTACGCTTCAATCAATTTTTTCTACCCGACTCATAATCTCGGCCTTGTTCTCTTGAACTTGCACTTATCGATCAAATTTGTCTTCAAAATGATCCATAACACTAGATCTCGTAGACGCCGAACCCATTTTTTTGCTTTACTTCTTCCAACGGGCCGACGAAGAGATTGCTCGTTTTCAAGATCGAGCGGATAATCGTTGATGTCGATGTGTGTTCGTCCGTCCAATTGTTAGGACGTTGAATCCGGGTTTCTTGACCGCTTTGAACTGGAAGAGGTTTGTGAAGTTCCTTCCGTTTGTTGTATCCGTTTTGGAGCGTCTTTCAATTTTAGCCATGCTTTCACGTACGGAAAAGCTTTGCGGGTTGGCGTTATTTTTTCAAATTAGTCTAAGGCCGCCTTGAAGACATCAAAATCGTTTGACCCGCTTTTGCATATGTTTTGGAGGTTGCTGTAAATTCCTCCAAATTCCGTGCATTTTAGTTGAATATCGCGCCATTTGGAGCTAATTTGATTGGGATTTCGAGATTCACTTCCCGTTAACGCATAAAACACACTTCGAGCTTTCCCCCAAAAACAATTGAAGGTTTGATTATCTCCTTTAATTGGGTCTTGGGAAGCCGAAATCCACGCCTCCGCTGGCTTTTCTTCTTCCTCTTTTGTCCATGACATCCTTTCTTGGGTAGTAGTGGGTTGCACCGGTTTTTTTTTTCCTTTCTTTTTTTTTGGTTGAGGAGGTGGTGAAGGTTGCGTTTCTGAAATGAAATATGGCGAATGAGGTGGTTGTGATTGTTGTGGTTGTGAAGGTGGTGGTTGTGACGATTGTGGATTGAATTGTTGTTGGAATTATTGAAATTAGTGGAATTGTTGTTGAAAGGCCGGGAAAGGTTGGTATTGTTGTTGGAAAAGTTGTGTTTGTTGGATAGGTGAACCGGTTTGAAGCAAATTGACAAAACCACCTTGAGGTGATTCCATGGTCGGGAATTGGCGAGGGGTTGTATCTTACGCAAAAGCATTATCGGGTTTGCGATTTCTAAAGTTTGGGGGGGGGGTTATTTTGGTTGGGATCCATTTTTGATGGTTATGAAAATGTTGTATGTATTGTGTATATAGAGAAAGAAAAGAATGGTGTAAGAAATGAGGGTTAAAAATTTGGTATTTATAGGTAAAAATTGTGATTAAAAAACATTAAAAAAAATAGTCGTTCAACGGCTAATCCGATTGAAAGTCAAGAGGCATGCTCTGATTGGGCATTTGGTTCCGTGGTACGCACCACGAATAACAACGAGCACGCCCGACCATGAATGGCCGAGATAGTGTGCACGAGCACATTTCGTGGCCAGGTATACCACGGAGGCTTTCATGGTTGGTATATGTGACGACCTTAGTTGAAAAAGAAAACACTAACTGAAAATTAAGGTCTAAATCTGTTAATAATTGAAACCCAAGATCAAGTTGAGAACCAGAATTTATTACGACAAGGTAGTCGATCTTTTTTTTTTTTGAAACTGCAAATGTTTTGGTTAAAAATCAACTAAGTAGGATCTAACAAAATTGTATGAGAGGTTGTGATGTCCGTGGAAAATTAAATAAGAAATGATAATCAAAGTGTCACACCCCCAAACCGGAACGGCGAAAACGTTCGGGGGCGGAGGACGTCATGTTTAGTATCACAAGACATGCATCATAGTAATCAAAGTAATAAACAACCATTGTATTAATATTAAAGTGTTTACAAAGTATGTGTTTCACATAAGATAGATTACAAAAGTAAATGACAAAACAAGACATGAAGCTACTATGCTCCATCTTCTGAATCCCATCACGTGTACCTGTCTACTAGTTACCTGAGAATACAAGTTATTTTGAAAGAGTAGATCAACATTTAAGCTGGTGAGTTCATAAGTATTTAAGTGATGTATTAGTAAGTTGAAAGCTCTTTTAGAAAAGTTCGCCTGTTCCTCAGAAGATCCTATACCTTCTGATGTGATAAAAAATAAGTATAAATGACTCTATAATCCTTTCTATGAGTATTAAATGAATATAAGTTATATAGAATACAGATCAAACAAACAATCGATTGTGTGAATCTGCCCTAAACCCACAACCAAACAAGGAACAATGAATGAGGCGGAAGTCACACATCCCATTGTTTGTTAGAACTTCATTGTATATAACTCTGGTGCATTCATTTGGTACTCACGGAGTTAACTGTAATAGTTCCTTTAGTAAAAATGGTAACCACCATAGTTCCTTCTATAATCACTTAGTTTACACTAGTTATATTTGATCTAAAATCGAACATGTAGTTAATTGTGTGAATCTGCCCTAAGCCCACAACCAAACAAGGAACAGGAAGTAAGGCGGAAAACACACATCTAACTATCCGTCGGATATTACATATATATAACCCTGATGTGTAAACTAAAGTATTATAGAATTAACCACTTAAGGTCCTTTAAGTTGTACTTGTTTAATAAAATGGATTAAACCTTTCACTGTTAAGTTTCTAGTTTAGTTTACTCAATGTTCTATCTGAAAATATGTTTTTGTACTAGAAAGCGATGTATTGAATTTGTATACTATGACCTGACCTATACCTGGTACTCCTTATGATTACTTGGTGTATACGATATATATATATATATATATATATATATATATATATATATATATATATATATATATATATATATATATATATATATATATATTCAAGATCGAGTAGATAGTAGACTGGGTGCATCTGCTCTAAACCCACAACCAAACAAGGAACATGGAATGAAGCGGAAAGCACACATTCTACTATCTACTCGACTCAATTAATATATATCCTAGATGTATCTACCGAGAAATTATAAAGTTAGCATTATAAGTCACCTTCTAACTGAATGTTTATGTTACACATTTTACTTATGTTTAATGTTTTTCCTTGTATCATACATCGTGTTTGCTAACCCTGGTACGTGGTATTCGTACCTTTGTTATTGAAACGCGGTATGACGTAAGTGTCATTCTTCAAGTTTGCTAACCCTGGTACGTTGTATTTGTACCTTTGTTATTGAAACCCGGTATGACGTTGTACCTCGTGTTTGCTAACCCTGGTACGTTGTATTTGTACCGTTGTTTGTGCAAACCCGGAAGGATATGTTATTACTTCGTATTTGTTAACTTGAGTTTTATATATGTTTATGTGTTTCTTGTATCATACTTCGTGTTTGCTAGCCCTGGTACGTGGTATTCGTACCTTTGTTATTGAAACGCGGTATGACGTAGGTGTCATTCTTCAAGTTTGCTAACCCTGGTACGTTGTATTTGTACCTTTGTTATTGAAACCCGGTATGACGTTGTACCTCGTGTTTGCTAATCCATGTACGTGGTATTCGTACTTTGGTTTATGCAAAAACGGTATTCCTGTGTAATTTAATGATTTGTTCTTCTGTTATAGTTATAGTATGTTCCTTCTGTTATAGTATGTTCCACTCTGTACAAGTTATAGTATGAACTCTCTGTACTAGTTATAGTATGAACTCTCTGTACTAGTTATAGTATGAACTGAATCCCTAAACTATACCTATTATAGTTTACTAGTATGTTTGTTTGAATTGTTACTACCTTGAAATAAAGACTCCTTTATCTACTAAGTTATGATTTCACTTTAAAAATGGAGTTTTATAAACCATAAAGTAACATAACTTTTAAAAGAGTTTTTGCAATGATTTGATCACTTAATAACACATAAGTAATCCTTAAAATGATGCTTATCACAAAACATTTACACAATTATCATTGTGTTCTACTTGTATTCCCCCCTTAAAAGCATTTAAAACATTTAAAAGATTGATTATAAGGGTATGAACTCACCTTATGTGGGTGATTCAATTGCAGCTTCGCGTAAGAATGAGAAGTTCCACGAATGAAGTCCCGAGAAACAAATGAATCCTAAATGACATATAATGGCATATATTGGTATGAATATAGGGTTTAGAAGCAACTACACGCAAGGAAACACCCTCCGGGACAAGGAAACACTTGGATTAAGTGTTAGAATCACATGTGATTCATCAAAGGGGTGTTTACGGCCATGATGTTTACGGTCTAGGGTGTTTACGGCCAAGGGGTTTACGGTCTATGGTGTTTACGGCCAAGGGAGTTTACGGCCGTAAACTCCTGGAGATCATCCTCAAATCGTTTGTTCCAGGTATTTAGGCTAATGATTCTACTAGGTATCAAGTGTATGGAAGGAATACTCACGATTTAGAAGCCTTAAAAGGGGTTTTCGGCCACCAAGAACAAGTGTGTGTTCTTGGTGAAAGTTGATGATCTTGAAGATCTAACCAAAAGAGGTGATTTCATGGATGAATCAAGAGATGCTTACAAGGCCAAGAAGGATGGATGAATCACTTACAATTTTTGAAGATCAAGACGAAGATTCTTATGATAATTGAGAGAGAATTCAAGTGTTCTTGAGGTGAAAGTGTAAGAATGAAGAAAAGTGAAGGAATATGATACTTAAGGGCATTAGTTCACGACTGGCAAGAGTTTACGACCGTAAACTCCTTGTTTGCGGCCGTAAACTCCATGTGATGGAGTTTATGGCTCGAATGATGAACAGTGAACTCAAGCAGATACTTCCTAACACACATTCCTTGGATGTACTAGGCATAGAACACTCAAACAGACCCTTAACAAAGCTAAAAGATAGCAGAAACAAGTCTGACATTTGATTAGATTGATTGACTAGACTTGCAAGGCAAAAAAAAAAAAATTCGGGTTGTCACATCATCCTCCCGTTAGATGGAATTTCGTACCGAAATTAGTTTTCTTAGCAGTAGTACTGGGGTTGTGCTCCTCTGATTGGCAGAATACCCACTTGTAGACCGTGCAACTTTGCCCTAATGTTCATGATAGGATTCATACTTGGTCCATCTATCATTACCTCGTGTATACAAGTCGTATATAATTAAGATTAGTTAGACGGTCGGATGTGCAACTCTGCCCCAAGTCCACAACCAGACAAGGAACAAGAGATAGGGCGGAAACACACATACTAAATCTGCATAATCTTAATTATATACCACCCTCACATATACACTTATTAGTGATAGGTGGGCTGTATTCGTCCTTAGCCTCTGTGCTTGAACTTGATCTGCTGAACGAGTGGTATTTCGGGAAAGTCTGCTGAACGTACGACGGCAAGGCTTCGGAGGGCAAAGTACTCTTCACATGAGTACTTCGGGGTTTAGAATACGAGGTAGACGATTTTGAGGTCTGGATCGAACTGTCGTTACGAATGACGACGGTTTCGTGAATTTGATGGCCAAGGCGTTGGAAACATATGAACTTAGTATGGTGAGGACCACGCCAATTCATGACGAAAGATGACATCAGACTCTTTACAGAAATTAATGTTGGGACGGTTTGAAAGAAACATCTGTGATACGATGATGTACCCCTAGTGTGCTCGACAATGTACTCTGTGTAAACGTTCTAGTGCTTTCTGTTTTCTCCTTGATGTTAACACTTCTACGTATCGTACCGCGATGAGCAAGTACATACATTGAAAGTGCTTTGATACCTAGTGTCAGTACTTTAGGTTTCGATCCTCTTTGGTACTTTTATGATCGCCTGACATGTACAAGTTATGTATAATTAAGATGAATAAGATGGCCGACTGAGTAACTCTGCCCTAAATCCACAATCAGACAAGGAACAGGAATTAAGGCGGAATTACTCACTCTAAGTCTGCAAAATCTTAGTTATGCATGACTCTAATGTATATACTAAGCCATCATAGCTTCCCTGAACGGATCTTTAGTTCTCTTGTGAATACTGTGACTTGAACAAGTTATTACAATTACTTTTAAATGTTTTCCCCAAGTTTTAATCTTATATAAAATTAAAATTTTAAAGTAATTTTATTTAGAAGATGTACCAAAATTTCAAAAGAGGGTTCCTTCGTTACTCCTTTATGTCAAGTCGTTAGATTCCTCCTTCTCCTCCGTCACCTCTCTCTGTTGGACAGTCTTTCTTGGCATGTCCCATTTCACCACATGCATGGCATACCTGAACGATACTAGCATCGGCGGTTGAAGTGATATGCTGAGTCGGAGTTCGGTAGAAGCGAACTCCTTCGTCAATTCTCTCCGTTGGACATTCTTTCCTGAAGTGTCCAAATTTGCCGCACTTGAAACATACTTGTTTTACTTGGGGAATTGGCTGTGCCGGCGCTCTGTAGAAACGGGCAGTGTGCCCATTTCTGTTACAATTTCTACATTGTAACTCTCAGCAGGTTCCGTTGTGGTGGTAGTTGATTTGTTGCACAATGGGAGATTTCCAGCATATCGTCTGACGGGGGTTGCAGTGGCAGATGAAGTGCCAGATGTCGTGACCAAAGGGGTAGTCAGAGGCTGTCGTCTCTTATTAGAACCTTGAACCGACTTTTTCCCCTTTTTCTTTCGTTTCTTGTTTTTAGGTTTATGGTCTGGGGTGTCTTTGTCAACAGACACTCGCTGGTTCCCGTGATTGTTACTGCGATTAGCATAACTGGCACCGTTTCCGCTTCCACTGCGTTATTAGCATTGAAATATGCCATGACGGCTGTCACAGCAGCTGTGACTGCGGCCTGAAAAGTAGTGGAGTCTATTTGCAGAATTGGTGACTCGCCTGTTGGTTGGTTTCCTTCTTATGAAGACATGATTCTGCTGCATGGTGAAGAATGATCTCATGAGTAATGATGGTCATCACTAGATGTATCCCATCAACTTAAATGTATTTAAACGATTTCACGCTTTACTGGATTACTCTCAATGTTTCTTTCAACATTTTTGAGATATGTCCATGATAGTAAGTAGAAGTGGGTATTGTACGAGTGATATTTGAACTAAGTTATCCTTGTTTCCTAGTGTATCTGGTTCTGACTTTCATAGGGTTCTGGAAAATAATTAATAATGGAAGTCTATATATAAGATAAACTTCATGAATCAGAAGTGGTTATCCCCGAATGAATTTCTGTGAACTGAATATCTGTTACTGGCTGCAAGAAAAGTAATAATCTTAACACATAGTATGAGTAGTGTATTCACTAACTCACTAAGTCAATTAAGGTTATTATCTATTAGTGTGACGCATAGAATGTTTTAGTTTCTCTGGCTGATCCTTCTCAGAAAACTTCTCATAAATCTGTTTCTTGTTCCTCCTTGACTCTTCTGCTGACCGCTATGAGGAAGTGGTTACATTCATCTGGGTTCGTCGTGCGAGAATGGAAATGTCTAAAGAACTTATGAGTTTAAGTGTAACATTATGGGGTGATCCTTTCCAGGTCCTCCTATAATTGCGCAATGTATACAAGTTGTATATGATTTTAGATTAAATAGACCTTCGAATAAGTGATCTTACTCCAAAACCACAACCAAACAAGGAACATGAAGTGGAGCATAGATCACGAATTCTAAGTCTATAAAATCTCAATTATATATAAAACTTTGGAAGTATACACTCCAGAATCATAGACCTACCAGAAGGGTCTTTTAAGTTCTCACATAAGTTGTTTATAGTGCCTAAAATACTCCTATAGTATTTTAATGTATTGAACTTGATATGTTTTATACTTGTTGTTGCCTTATAGTATCATAAAATACTTCAATAGTATTTTAACTTTATGTTCTGATCTAGAAATCTCATGAATAAAGTTAGGTAAGTTTTAAGGCTGTTGCAACACCACATCACTCCCAAACACATGTCGGTTACATCTCAAATGAATATAGTTGATCAGGCTATATTGATTGCAGATGTGATGACATAACTGTCCAGATTTGACAACAATGTTCAACCTTTAAATACGTTTGTTCTGTTCTTCTTGTGATACTTGTTCTAGTATGTATGTATACTTTTATAAGGTATTACTGTACCTTTAAAATATATTATTATCCAGAGCACTTCGGCCCCATTGTATTTATAGTTGTATATCTTTTATAGGTTGATATACTTAGTTCACTATAAACAATGCTCTGATACCAATCTGTCACACCCCCAAACCGGAACGGCGGAAACGTTCGGGGGCGGAGGACATCATGTTTAGTATCACAAGACATGCATCATAGTAATCAAAGTAATAAACAACCATTGTATTAATATTAAAGTGTTTACAAAGTATGTGTTTCACATAAGATAGATTACAAAAGTAAATGACAAAACAAGACATGAAGCTACTATGCTCCATCTTCTGAATCCCATCACGTGTACCTGTCTACTAGTTACCTGAGAATACAAGTTATTTTGAAAGAGTAGATCAACATTTAAGCTGGTGAGTTCATAAGTATTTAAGTGATGTATTAGTAAGTTGAAAGCTCTTTTAGAAAAGTTCGCCTGTTCCTCAGAAGATCCTATACCTTCTGATGTGATGAAAAATAAGTATAAATGACTCTACAATCCTTTCTATGAGTACTAAATGAATATAAGTTATATAGAATATTGATCAAACAAACAATCGATTGTGTGAATCTTCCCTAAGCCCACAACCAAACAAGGAACAGGGAATGAGGCGGAAGTCACACATCCCATTGTTTGTTAGAACTTCATTGTATATAACTCTGGTGCATTCATTTGGTACTCACGGAGTTAACTGTAATAGTTGATGGGTTTTGAGCATTCTAACACTCCTATGGTGTACATGCAACCCTAGAAACCTTGGATCTATGTTCGACTAAGATACATGCAAATAATTATTTTTCCAAGGTTCTTATCCTATCTAGCATGGCACGGGGAACTTGAATCAAATAAAGCTAGTAGAATTACTTACCTTGTAGTTGTAGTTGATTGCTTGGAGTTTTAGAGCCTAGCACCAATAGTGTGGATGCTTCAAATGGAAATCACAAATCACCACAAACTTGGAATTTTGAGAGAATAGTAATCACCTTTCTTGAAATCGGCCCTCTTACTTTACTCACCACAACTAGTGTGATTTCAAGAACCAAAGCCTCCTTTATATAGTGTGGTGGATTAGGGTTACATCCATGTAAACCCTAATACCCATGTCTTTTCATTTCCATGAGATCCATGGGTTAAAGCTCCATGGAGTATCCATGGACTTTCCATGCAAGCCTAGCCCATACCAAATAAGCATTAGCCCACACTATATAAATACAAGAGCCCATATTTAATTAGTCATACTTTTGATCTCTAAATTAATCCTAGATTAATTATAGATCAATACTAATTAAATAATATGATTTTATATTAATATATTAGAACTTATAATATATTAATAAATCATAACTTATACTATTCTCAAAAGATTATCCATAAATTGTTCGGGTGAAGTGCAACCCAAATGGACCATGCCGGGTCGGGTCAAGTACATACCAAATATAGTTATGGACTTAGACACTATATCCAACAGTCTCCCACTTGGATAAGTCTAATAACTATAGTTGCAACTATGACTTCAGGAATCGATCAGCAATTGTAGCTCTTTAAACTCTGTTGAACTATGAAGCGCCATTTTAGATAAGTGATCATACAATCCTCTGTTCTAGATATCAGCCGGACAAATACATGGAACAAGGTCTTGCTTATTGTCCAGCATTTGTTTCCCGATTTCCGATTTGTTTGACATAGAACTTAACTGAACACATCAATTTAGTTCTGACCGGGCCCGGTACATAGGTCAAAACAAAATCATCGAGGGGCCCAGATATCGCTTCTAATCCAAGAAGGAACAGATAAACTTCGACTCATATGTTTGCTCTACTACTTGTTGAATTACACACAAAGGTACGTTTTATAACATCGAGTTACCAATGCGTTTTCGTACAATCAATGCATAACCAACTCATAGGTAACAAATCATATGTCTAGGTTTGAAGACTTATATGATATTACCGTCTCACGATCACTCGAGATAAATTCCATGAAGTGATGCCAGTGAGCGTGGGTTGAATCCAATACTCAGAACTTATGAGCACTCATGAGTGTTGTAGCCCCGCTTTGTCTAACATCTTAGACCTCTACAAGCCAACCCATGACAGTCTTGATTCATATCTACTTCCAACATATGACCGACTGTGGAGAGTTTGAATAATATGATATAAACCATAACATAATTATTCTGGAAGTCAAAACATGCAAAAAGAAATAATGGTAAACGATTGACAAGAGATAGCAACACTTTACTCATAAATAACAGCTTTTATTTATCATCAAATGTCAATTACATTTTACAAATTTCAAGACTATCTAACTACTAAAACTAATATCATCCTTCAGCCCTATGCTCCGAGCATGCTGGAGATGCTTAACCCGAGTCAGTCCCTTCGTGAGGGGATCTGCTGGATTCTCATCCGATGATACCCTCTTTGCCACGAGGATTCCTTCTTCTATTCGATGTCTGATGAAGTGATATTTTCTGTCAATGTGTCTGGATCTCCCATGATCTCTTGGTTCCTTGGCTAAGGCAACCGCACTATTGCTGTCATAGAAAATCTCCTTTGGCTCCTTTATAGCTGGTACAACTCCAAGGTCTCCGATGAAGTTCTTTAGCCATATAGCCTCCTTTGCTGCCTCACTTGCTGCTATATACTCTGATTCACAAATGGAATCAGCCACTGTCTCCTGCTTGGAACTTTTCCAAGTAATTGCCCCTCCGTTTAGGGTAAAGACCCAGCCCGACTGAGAGCGGAAATTATCCCTGACAGTCTGAAAGCTAGCATCACTGTACCCTACAACTCTCAAGTCATCACTCCCACCGAGGGTAAGGACCCAGTCCTTAGTCCTTCGCAGGTACTTGAGGATATTCTTTACCGCAGTCCAGTGTGCCTTGCCAGGGTTCCCCTGATACCTGCTAACCATGCTCAAAGCAAAGGCTACATCAGGTCGAGTACACGTCATAGCATCTTAAGATACTCACCACCACGATCGGATCGAAGCATCTTAATGTTCCTACCCAACTGATTCTCCACTTCTTGCTTAAACTCTTTGAATTTCTCAAAGGTTTCTGACTTATGCTTGATTAGGTAGACATATCCATATCTACTAAAATCATCAGTAAAAGTCACATAGAACCGATTAGCATCTCTTGTGGTGGTTCTGAAGGGTCCACACACATCCGTGTGTATGAGGTCCAACAAACCTTCAAGCTAGCACAAGTGCCAGTAAAAGGTGACTTTGTCATTTTACCAAGCAAACAAGATTCACAACTATCATCTGACTTTAGGTCAAATGACTCCAAGACTCCATCCTTTTGGAGTTGGCCTATGCGTTTCTTGCTTACATGTCCAAGACGACAATGCCATAAGGATGCTTTATCTAAGCTAGTGGAAGAGTTAATACACAATACATTATTTCCTAGATTATCTACAACAGATACAGTTTCATACACGCCATTACAAGGTAATGCTTTAAAATAAAGAACATTATTAAAGAAAGCATCAATACTACCATTATTATTATCAAAATAAAAGGTAAAACCTTGTTTATACAATGCATGAAACGAAATAACATTTCTTGCCATTTCTGGCGAATAATAACATTTATTCAAATCTAATGTAAACCCACTATTTATCACTAAGGAATAAACTCCTATCTTGGTGACAGGTGAAACTTTCCTGTTTCCCATGATCAAGTTTATCTTTCCCTGCTCCACATTCTCACTTCTTTTTAGTCCCTGCAAATCACAACATATGTGAATACCATAACCTGTATCAAGGACCCAAGACTTAGAATGAGGTGAGTTATTAGACAATATAGTGTATATACATGCATGGTTGGGTTTTACTTTCCCATCCTTCAAATATTGCTGGTACTTTGGGCAGTTTCGCTTCCAGTGCGACTTTTCATGACAATAGAAGCATTCAGCCTCATTAGGGTTTGCAGAAGGAGTGACAAAACCTTTCTTGGTTTTGCTTGAAAAGGAGCCTTCAAGGGTCTTACCCTTGGTACCCTTAGAAGGGTTCTTTCTCTTCTTCCCTTTGCCATGCCCGATTGCCAAGACATTGGCCGCAGTTGGAGTAGGAGTAGGAGTAGTAACAACCGACTTACCCTTTAGACCACTTTCGGCGGTCTTCAAGAGTCCTTGAAGTTTGCTGAGGGTGACCTCTTCCTTGTTCATGTGATATGTCATGCGGAATTGATCATAACACGATGGTAAGGAGTGCAAAATAATGTCTATTGCTAACTCCTCGGGGAAGTTCACATTCAGCTTCAGTAAACGGTCCACATACCTTTGCATTTTCTGCATGTGGCCCGTGATGGGTTCACCATCCTTCATTCGGGTTGTTATCATGGAGGAGATTATTTCATATCGCTCTTGACGAGCACTTTGATGGTAGCGGTCCATCAAGTCCTGGTGCATCTCAAAAGGATAATAGTCCTCATAGGACTTTTGGAGCTCGGCTGTCATGGTGGCCATCATGATGCATGCCACTTTTGTAGCATCTCTTTCATGTACCTCATAATCACCAAGCTCTTCAGGAGTAGCAGTTGGCTCGGGTACCTTCAGCTCCTTGTCGAGAACATATTCTTTGTTCTCATACCGAGTGACCATCCTGATGTTTCTGATCCAATCAGTAAAGTTGGACCCATCAAAGATGACTCTCCCACAAAGATTCATGAGAGAGAAGGAGCTAGTAGGGTTTGAGCCAGAAGCATTGTTATTGGAAGACATCTGAAAAGAAGAGGGAATAGATTAGATTAGATTTTGAGATAGTCCTTAATAAAACACCCAAATGTAATATTAAGGCTAGGACCCAACACAATATTTTATAACTTAGAAGAGGGATGCCGTAATCTAAGCTATAAGATATTTGAAGGTTGGTGAATGACGATTCACCAATTTCCACCATGAAAAACAAAATATTTAATTAGGTTTTAATTGGTTTAGAAACTCCTAGATTCTTTGAGATTCATTGAACTTTCTTCAATGGCATGTTTCAATCTCGAGTGTGCCCTTCAAGTTTTGTTACTGGGATGCCGAGGATCACAAAACAAGGTGTGAAGTAACCATGCAAATTACTTGGTACCCTTAATGTATTACCCCTCAATCGATGTGTCGGTTAACCACACACGCTCCATCGATACTATGATAAACATTAAGTCACCCTTTACCTACCTTGTTAAGTTCAAGTTAGTGTGCCGATTAACCACACACGCTCCACTAACGACTTAAACAAAGTGTAAAGTGTAATTTCATGGATTAGCACCTTATTCACATTTTCCTAAAATAACTAAGATTGGGAATTTAGTAAGGTTTAGTTACTTTAGTATTATCATTATACTTTTAATGAGAATTTATAAGTCCTTGTCCTACCCGTTCGGCTAACGACCCTCCACCGATCAAGGAAGTGGTGGGTGAGAGTGGACACCCATTAAGTTGCCATTTTATAGGAAACAACCTTATACCCCCCTTTTAGATCGGCTTCGTGAATGAGGCGTACTAGCGGTAAGACGACTTGATCTTATACATATATATATTATTAACTTATAATATTATAAAGTATAAGGGTTGAATTTTAACTTTTAAAATTCTAAGGGTTGGAACTAAAGTTTTAATCATGACTTTACTTGTTCCAAAACTTGAGGGCAAGTTTTGTAAACTTTCAAAAATTTTCATTTCTTATAACTTATGACTTTAATTGAGTATTAAAATGAAGACTTTTCATTTTTCTAACTCTTGTGTTCTTTTAATGGTTTTTAATAAAGTGTGACCTTTGGTTTTCCATAACTTGAGGACAAGTTATGGACTCCATTAAAACACATAATGACCATGAATTAAACTACCAAGTAGGTTACAAACAATTCCTATGATCATCTAAACTTCATAAGTTCAAGAACATGAATATGAACATTTCAAGAATCATAAAATTACTCATAAAACTTGTAATTTTTTATTATAGCCATTGTAAATGGATTAGCATAAACATTACACCATCTAAAACAGGTTTTATAACACCAAAACAGTTTAGGGTAATGTTTCTAGTCCATTTCCAGCAACAAAACTCGAAAAATTGGACACTGCAGCCTCTACTCGTCGAGTGCATGAACAGACTCGACGAGTAGCATGCATTTCTTCATGGACTCATCGAGTCCCCCCATGGACTCGGCGAGTCCATACGGCAGTGAACAAAAAAATTCGATTTTTAAACTATTTGCATCAAGTATCAGGTAAAACAAGCCTAGGCTCTGATACCGCTGATGGGTTTTGAGCATTCTAACACTCCTATGGTGTACATGCAACCCTAGAAACCTTAGATCTATGTTTGACTAAGATACATGCAAATAATTATTTTTCCATGGTTCTTATCCTATCTAGCATGGCATGGGGAACTTGAATCAAATAAAGCTAGTAGAATTACTTACCTTGTAGTTGTAGTTGATTGCTTGGAGTTTTAGAGCCTAGCACCAATAGTGTGGATGCCTCAAATGGAAATCACAAATCACCACAAACTTGGAATTTTGATAGAATAGTAATCACCTTTCTTGAAATCGGCCCTCTTACTTTACTCACCACAACTAGTGTGATTTCAAGAACCAAAGCCTCCTTTATATAGTGTGGTGGATTAGGGTTACATCCATGTAAACCCTAATACCCATGTCTTTTCATTTCCATGAGATCCATGGGTTAAAGCTCCATGGAGTATCCATGGACTTTCCATGCAAGCCTAGCCCATACCAAATAAGCATTAGCCCACACTATATAAATACAAGAGCCCATATTTAATTAGTCATACTTTTGATCTCTAAATTAATCCTAGATTAATTATAGATCAATACTAATTAAATAATATGATTTTATATTAATATATTAGAACTTATAATATATTAATAAATCATAACTTATACATTTCTCAAAAGATTATCCATAAATTGTTCGGGTGAAGTGCAACCCAAATGGACCATGCCGGGTCGGGTCAAGTACATACCAAATATAGTTATGGACTTAGACACTATATCCAACAATAGTTCCTTTAGTAAAAATGGTAACCACCATAGTTACTTCTATAATCACTTAGTTTACACTAGTTATATATGATCTAAAATCGAACAGGTAGTTAATTGTGTGAATCTGCCCTAAGCCGACAACCAAACAAGGAACAGGAAGTAAGGCGGAAAACATACATCTAACTATCTGTCGGATATTACATATATATAACCCTGATGTGTAAACTAAAGTATTATAGAATTAACCACTTAAGGTCCTTTAAGTTGTACTGGTTTAATAAAATTGATTAAACCTTTCACTGTTAAGTTTCTAGTTTAGTTTACTCAATGTTCTATCTGAAAATATGTTTTTGTACTAGAAAGCGATGTATTGAATTTGTATACTATGACCTGACCTATACCTGGTACTCCTTATGATTACTTGGTATATACGAATATATATATATATATATATATATATATATATATATATATATATATATATATATATATATATATATATATATATATATATATATATATTCAAGATCGAGTAGATAGTAGACTAGGTGCATCTGCTCTAAACCCACAACCAAACAAGGAACAGGGAATGAAGCGGAAATCACACATTCTACTATCTGATGGACTCAATTAATATATATCCTAGATGTATCTACCGAGAAATTATAAAGTTAACATTATAAGTCACCTTCTAACTGAATGTTTATGTTACACATTTTACTTATGTTTAATGTTTTTCCTTGTATCATACATCGTGTTTGCTAACCCTGGTACGTGGTATTCGTACCTTTGTTATTGAAACGCGGTATGACGTAAGTGTCATTCTTCAAGTTTGCTAACCCTGGTACGTTGTATTTGTACCTTTGTTATTGAAACCCGGTATGACGTTGTGCCTCGTGTTTGATAACCATGGTACGTTGTATTTGTACCGTTGTTTGTGCAAACCCGGAAGGATATGTTATTACTTCGTATTTGTTAACTTGAGTTTTATATATGTTTATGTGTTTCTTGTATCATACTTCGTGTTTGCTAACCCTGGTACGTGGTATTCGTACCTTTGTTATTGAAATGCGGTATGACGTAAGTGTCATTCTTCAAGTTTGCTAACCCTGGTACGTTGTATTTGTACCTTTGTTATTGAAACCCGGTATGACTTTGTACCTCGTGTTTGCTAATCCATGTACGTGGTATTCGTACTTTGTTTTATGCAAAAACAGTATTCCTGTGTAATTTCATGATTTGTTCTTCTGTTATAGTTATAGTATGTTCCTTCTGTTATAGTATGTTCCTCTCTGTACTAGTTATATTATGAACTCTCTGTACTAGTTATAGTATGAACTCTCTGTACTAGTTATAGTATGAACTGAATCCCTAAACTATACCTATTATAGTTTACTAGTATGTTTGTTTGAGTTGTTACTACCTTGAAATAAAGACTCATTTATCTACTATGTTATGATTTCACTTTAAAAACGGAGTTTTATAAACCATAAAGTAACATAACTTTTAAAAGAGTTTTTGCAATGAATTGATCACTTAATAACACATAAGTAATCCTTAAAATGATGTTTATCACAAAACATTTACACAATTATCATTGTGTTCTACTTGTATCCCCCCCCCCCTTAAAAGCATTTAAAACATTTAAAAGATTGATTATAGGGGTATGAACTCACGTTATGTGGGTGATTCAATTGCAGCTTCGCGTAAGAATGAGAAGTTCCACGAATGAAGTCCCAAGACACAAACGAATCCTAAATGACATATAATGGCATATATTGGTATGAATATAGGGTTTAGAAGCAACTACACGCAAGGAAACACCCTCCGGGACTAGGAAACACTTGGATTAAGTGTTAGAATCACATGTGATTCATCAAAGGGGTGTTTACGGCCACACATAGGTGTTTACGGCCATGATGTTTACGGTCTAGGGTGTTTACGGCCAAGGGGTTTACGGTCTAGGGTGTTTACAACCAATGGGTGTACGGCCAAGGGAGTTTACGGCCGTAAACTCCTGGAGATCATCCTTAAATCGTTTGTTCCAGGTATTTAGGCTAATGATTCTACTAGGTAGCAAGTGTATGGAAGGAATACTCACGATTTAGAAGCCTTAAAAGGGGTTTTCGGCCACCAAGAACAAGTGTGTGTTCTTGGTGAAAGTTGATGATCTTGAAGATCTAACCAAAAGAGGTGATTTCATGGATGAATCAAGAGATGCTTACTAGGCCAAGAAGGAATAACAAGAAGGATGGATGAATCACTTACAACTTTTGAAGATCAAGATGAAGATTCTTATGATACTTGAGAGAGAATTCAAGTGTGCTTGAGGTGAAAGTGTAAGAATGAAGAAAAGTGAAGGAATATGATACTTAAGGGCATGAGTTCACAGCTGGCAAGAGTTTATGACCGTAAACTCCTTGTTTGCGGCCGTAAACTCCATGTGATAGAGTTTATGGCTTGAATGATGAACAGTGAACTCAAGCAGATACTTCCTAACACACATTCCTTGGATGTACTAGGCTTAGAACACTCAAACAGACCCTTAACAAAGCTAAAAGATAGCAGAAACAAGTCTGACATTTGATTGGATTGATTGACTAGACTTTGAAGGCAAAAAAGAAAATTTCGGGTTGTCACACAAAGTGACACAAGTGAGTTACAAGGAAAGCCGTTGATCCTTGATAGGATCTTCGGCATAAAACTGTGGGAGGTGATAATGATCACCTGTCTTGATGATTTTATTGATATAAAATGTTGAATACAAAGATAAATGTGTAAATGTAAGTACAAGTATCGTGAATGAGCTAAGTGCCCCTAGTGTGCTAGTTACATGTGCTATTTATAGTCTAATGCTAATGATGAAGTGCCTAAGTCGGCACGGAAGTGTCACGCCTGCCCAAGATACCTGGCGCCCCGGTCGAGCCAAGAGGAGCGGGCTCAGCGCCCGCCAGCGCCCCTAAGAGCAGGGCACCCCGACGAAAGGCTCGCGCCCGCCAGAGAAGCTCCCAGTGTCAAGACAAAAGATACAGTCAAGCGACAAGGCAGAGGGTCAGAGCATTACCGCCGGAGCCAATGGCAGTACTCTGACATAAAGAGGCACACAACCCTCCAATCAGCGCCTCTGACCTTGTCCCCTAAAAGCGATCCTGTCCCGTACGGATAAGCAGGATCGCTAGGTATAAAAGGGCGCACTCAGGAGCCCTAAAGGTAAGCCATCATCTCTAAGAGCAATCTCCTTGAGAAACGCCTAAAACCCCATCTAACTTGACCGTCGGAGCGTTCTTCCGGGAGCCTCTTCCCGGGAAACGGCTGAGGGCTGTTCTTTCGTGTGGCCTTGCAGATATCTTCTAACACCAGACCGGAGAGCAAACGGAAGGTCAAGGTCAAGGTCGCATCATTTGGCGCCATCCGTTTTGTGTGACGAAGAACGAAGCGAAAACCACTGTTTCAACAAAATCAATGGCGTCTGACGGCGGTGACGGGGTTGAGGGAATCCAGAACAGCCCTATACGCTCCATGACACCGTTGGACGACGTACCGCCACCCATAATGGCCACCAATGAAACCACCGGCGAAGGAAGCTCTATGCTAACTACAACACACCCGATAACCCATCAACTAGCTCAACCACCTCTTTCGCTGCCAACAACAAGCATAGAAGCCATCATCCAACCGCCATCCCGACAACCGAGGCCACCTATGGGGACGGTACCACTAGCCACACCTTTGCCGACGCCGTTAACATTCCAACCAATGGCGACACAACTCTTAGTAAACCAAACGTCACCCTTTTTTACCCCGATGGTACAACGCCAGCTTCCCCTTCTTCCAGCGACGATGCCAGCAAGCCAAGCACCAAACACCCAACCGCCACTCCACGTGTCACCACAGAGCCAGATACCGACGAGCACACCCCTGATGCTCCCGTCGCTCGTGCAAACCATGGTAGCACCACCATTGTTTCCTCATCTCTTAACATGCACATGGGGTGAGCCTACAGTGACCACCCACACAAGTCAACAGCAGCCTGCACCAACGCAATCCCTGGCTCAGCCTCAACTTATACACCCGGGATACTCGCTGCAATTGTCGTTCCAGCAGCAGGCCTTCTATGGTCCTAACCCAGGATACCAAGCATTCTACGGTCACCCCGGGGCACAGCCGTACAACACGCCCCACCAATATAATGTACAAGGCTCGCTAACCATCCCCAATCAGGATTGCCTGTCACGGAGTGTCACATCTCTGTTTTCCAAGGAACTATTGGATTATGAGATCCCAAACACAACGAAGCTCCCCAACTTGAAAACTTACAATGGTACCACCGATCCAGACAGTCATATCGACACATATGAATAGACAATGACGTCGTTAAAGCTAGACAAGCGTTTCTGGTGCACATATTTCCCAACGATGCTAGATGGAAATGCAGGCACGTGGTTCAAGACGCTGCGTCCAGGTAGCATTTACAACTTCGACCAACTCAAGTATCTTTTCCTCACCAACTTCATGCAACTGCGAAAGTACAAAGGCGATTCCCATTCCATCATCAGATGTAAGCAAAAGGAAGGAGAAAGCATAAGAAAGTACTTCACACGGTTTACAAACGCCACGTTGGACGTGCCGGGTCATGACGAGGGTCTTATAGCAGGAGCTTTCACATGGGGACTCCTCCCCGACCCTCTGTCACAAAAACTCATGGGCAAAAAACCACAGACAAGAGCTGAACTAAAGGAAAGGGTGGAAAGATATTTAAGATAGGAGGAAGGCGAAGCAGCAAAATAAGCATACTTAAATGCCATGGCCGTCAAGCGTTCTAGCCCAACCTACACAGAAACATCAGGGGGAGGCAGGCACTTCGGACGAGGGAAGAGACCACTGGGTCGCTTCAGGCCGTTCGTCAAGGATGACAGACGGGGTCGTCGTCAAGATGTATATGTGGTCACGGACAAGCAGCAAGAGAGAGCACCAAAAGGACGATACTGCGAATACCACAAAAGCAAAACACATGACACTACCAACTGCTCGGTCCTTAAAAAAGAAATGGAGGAGAAAAAGCTCAAGGGAGATCTTGTGGATGTAGCATGCAGCCTGCGCGCCAAGTTTGAGGCAGAAAACGCCAAAGGAGCTCCGAAAGAAGGTACTCAGCCCAAAGAAATATTCATGATACGAGCCAAGAGAAGCAGACACGAGGGAACTGCACGTCAGGAGAACCTAACGCCCATGAGACAAGAGCTCACATTCTCAGCACAAGATCCCAGACCCGAAGGCTATACAGGTGATAACCCCCTCATAATACAGGCCTCTATTAAAGACGTGGTCATACACAGAGTGTATATCGACACAGGTAGCTCCGCAGACATCATCTACGAGCATTGCTTCCGCCTCCCCCCAGACAGGTGGAAGGATGGCCTGAGACCTACAACGGGAAGGTTGGTCGGATTCACGGGACACAGTTTATGGCCGCTAGGCATGGTCCACCTCCCTCTTATACTGACTAGTCATGGCAAGTAACAAAGGAAAACAGTCCTGGTCGATTTCGTTGTGATCCGACATTCAACAGAACATAATATCATTTTGGGAAGGCCAACCTTGCTCAAATTAGGCGCGATTCCGTCCATAATGCACGGGATAGTGAAGTTCAACACTAGCGGAGGTCCGGACACTATCCTGGCCACACCACCACGACAACTGCAGTGCTTTACAATCATGCAGCCAGCCGAGATAACAAGAGAAACCAAAAAAGCACGGGGTGAATCGGCATACGAGAAAGAGGTGGTCAACGAAAAACACCTTGATCAGACAATCAGCATCGGTCGCAACCTTCCAGGGCACACCAGGCGGCTACTCATCGATCTCCTCAGGCGATACAAGCACATATTTGCGTGGACTCCCACAGATATGGTAGGTGTAGACCAGAAAATCATTGAACATAAACTCATGATTAGACCGGGTACGAAGGAAGTTAAAAAGAAAAAGAGGGTCCAGGGGGGAGATCGTAATAGGGCGATCAACGCGGAGGTGGCTAAGCTGACAGAAGCAGGGATCCTGAGGGAAGCAGTTTTACCAACTTGGATAGCCAATCCTGTCATGGTACGAAAGCATGACGGATCATGGCGCATGTGCATCGACTTCTCCGACCTTAACAAGGCATGCCCTAAAGATTGCTACCCCCTCCCGGAAATTGACCAGAAGGTAGAATCACTACAAGGTTTCAAATTAAAATGTTTTATGGATGCGTATAAAGGGTATCACCAGATCCTGATGAGTAAGGACGACGAGGAGAAAACAGCTTTCTACACCGACCATGGCACATTTTGCTATACCAAAATGCCCTTTGGTTTAAAAACGCGGGGGCAACATACCAACGTCTGGTCGACTCCATGTTCTCAAGCCAGATTGGGAGAAACATTGAAGTATATGTCGACGATATGGTCATTAAAAGTGAGGATGAGGTAAAGATGTTGCAGGATATTGAAGATACTTTCAAAACGTTGGAGAAAACAAGGATGAAGCTAAACCCGAGCAAATGCACGTTTGGAGTGGAAGAAGGCCAGTTCCTAGGATACTATGTTACCAGACAAGGCATCCAGCCCAACCCAGCAAAAGTGGACGAGTTCATGGAAACACCACCCCCAAGTACTCTAAGGGACGCGCAAGGCCTGAATGGGAAAATCACGACGCTCAGTAGGTTCATCTCAAAGTCAGCAAAAAAGGCTATGCCGCTATTCAACACATTGAAAGGCTGTATCGAGAAAAGTAATTTCTAGTGGACAACGGCGGCAGAGGTAGCACTCCAAGGAATCAAGGAAGCTTTACACAAACTACCACGTTAGCTAGCCCCATTCCGGGTGAGATATTGCAGGCATACCTCTCGACTTCAGCCGCAGCCATATCCTCTGTACTAGTTGTGGAAAGAGAAGGGGAACAGAAGCCAGTGTACTCCGTGAGCAGAGCGTTACAAGGCCATGAACTTAATTATCCCACCCTGGAAAAGCTGGTACTAGCGCTGATCTATTCTGCGAGACGGTTGAGACGGTATTTCCAGGCCCACCAAATAGAGGTCCTGACGAATTGCCCGATTAAACAAATCTTGCTCAAGCCCGAAACCTCAAGAAGACTCGCAAAATGGGCGATCGAATTGGGTGAACATGATATTAGCTACCGGCCAAGGACAAGCATCAAAGGGCAGGCGCTGGCAGATTTTCTACTTGAAGTCCCAGGGGAAGGAGATGTAATCAAAGAAGGAATCATGGCGGTAAAAGAAATTCCATAGGGAAATATAAAATGGACGTTGTATACCGATGGAGCGTCCAGCAGGGAGGGCTCGGGGGCTGGCCAAATCTTAACCAGCCCATAAGGAGAAGAGGTTAGGTATGCCCTCCTTTTCGACTTCCACATCTCAAATAATGAGGCGGAGTACGAGGCATTGCTTGCCGGCCTACGCTTGGCGAAACAAATGGGGACGGAGGCCGTAGCTGCAATGACAGACTCAAGACTGGCTTCCAACCAGGTTAATGGAAGCTTCGAGACAAGAGACAAAAGAATAGAAAGATACGTTAAGACAGTGCAACAGCTTACCAAATCTTTTAAGGAGTTCACTA
Source organism: Lactuca virosa (assembly GCF_052849685.1). NCBI lineage: Eukaryota > Viridiplantae > Streptophyta > Magnoliopsida > Asterales > Asteraceae > Lactuca > Lactuca virosa. Next base: position 294,732,695 of record NC_136427.1, on the reverse strand, counting down.
TCAAGCAAATCCCAAGGAGCGAGAACAGGAGAGCAGACGCCCTAAGCAAACTAGCGTCGACATGTTTTGATCACTTATCAAAGAAGGTTTTGGTTGAAGTGCTCAAGGAAAGAAGCATAGAGGAACGGCAGGTAAGCACACTCACGACAGCGGGACCCACATGGATGACCCCAATAATAGACTACCTACAGCAAGGCGTCCTACCTGATAGTCATGACGAAGCCAGAAGAATACGCATAAAGGCACCTTCATACGCTCTAATTGAGGGGGGGCTATACCGGAAGGGGTTCACAACCCCATGGCTAAGATGCGTGGACGAGATCAAAGGGAAAGAGGCATTGCGGGAAGCACATGCAGGTCAAGCAGGCACACATGAGGGTGCACGAGCTCTAACGGGAAAGGTGCTTCGGATGGGGATCTACTGGCCCACCGTGTACCAAGATGCAACAGAGCTGACAAAAGCATGTGGGGAGTGCTAAGCGTTCTCCCCGGTCCAAGCGAATCCACTGTCGCCCTTATCCAATATATCCAGCCCCTGGCCATTTTATCAATGGGGAATAGACATTGTGGGACCGTTCCCAGAAGCGCCAGGAAGGTTAAAATATATGGTCGTGGCTGTGGACTATTTTACGAAATGGATCGAAGCAGAACCGTTGGCATGCATAACAGGAAGGCACATGATCAAGTTTGTCTGGAAGAATATCATGACTAGGTTTGGCACACCTAAAACGTTGATAAGTGACAATGGGCTTCAGTTTGCTGAAAACCCGTTCAAGGAGTGGTGCGCTAGCAAAGGGATAAATCAACGATTCACATTAGTGCCACACCCACAAGCAAACGGACAGATAGAAGTATCCAATAGAACCATTGTGAACAGGATTAAGAAGCGGTTAGGAAAGGCCAAAGGAAACTGGGCGGAAGAGATACCGACGGTGCTATGGTCGTATAGGACCACCCCGCGAACAGGCACGCGGGAGACACCATTCACTTTGACATATGGAGCGGAGGCATTGCTTCCAGCGGAGGTGATGATAGGCACGCTAAGGACAAGCCATACCGATGAAGAAGCCAATTCCTGAGACCAGAGGCTGAACCTAGATATCCTTGAGGAAAGGCGAGAGAAGGCAAGCATACGCCAGGCGGCATACAAACGTGCGACAGAGAGATATTACAATCAAAGAGTCAAGGAAAAAGCATTTAAAGTAGGAGAGTACGTGCTAAGAAAGAACGAGGCAAGTCGGGCTCAACCTCAGGGTAAGCTAGGACCCGTATGGGAGGGTTCATACAAGGTTGTAGAAGCAAACCAGAATAGGGCGTACACACTAGAAACAATGGAAGGAAGACAGATTCCAAGAACGTGGAACGCAAGGAATTTGAGGAAATTCTACTTCTAGAAGAAAGCTCCCACAAGAAAGCAACGAAGTTAGAGCAAGTACTGGTGGATAATTCAAGCGTCAAAACGCAAGAAGCCAAAATCAAAACCCGAGTGCATGAGCACTAAAGAAGGTTCTGATACTCGGTGTGTTTAAAGCCTTGTACTCAGTGTACAAATCTAAGCAATTAAAATGATGAAATTTGTACTTAGTGTACTGAACTCTTAATGATTAACGCGCGTAATGCTCGGTGCATTTAAGTCTTAAATTTTGGCGTATTAAATTATAATGCTTAGTGCATTCAATGATAATACTTAGTGTATTAAATACTCAGTATATTAAAACCCAGTGCATTCAGCCTTAATACTTAGACTATTAAACCTTATGATCAACGCATATAAGGCTCGACACACTGGCACATGCGGACGCTTAGTGCGTCGAATTAATCGAGGCATCACCCTTATGCTCAGCGCAAGGTCGATCGCTTAGTGTGTGGCCCTGTAGCATTAATAAATTTAGAAACTAACGATATATGGAGTAATAAACACATAACGATTACATATATCATCAAATATCACAGCAAGGACAACATCGCCAACACACAAAAGCCAAAATAACCACACACGAGAGTTCAAGACATAAACATCAAAACAACAAACAAACAAGAGTCTTCACGCCCCATAGGGGTAGCACACAAAATCTACATCATACCATCACCATCATCTTCATTCCCTTCGGCACTAGCGCCCCCACCTCCACGCACAGCAACATCTTCTACATTTCCAGCGTTCTCAATAATGTCATCAACACGACCTGGCTCGGGAACAACATCATTACACTCATCACCCAGACAAACGTTGCCATCCAAACGATCGCCAACACCACCAACACCATCACCTTCTTTAACAACACCCTCACCACCACCAAGAGTGCTCTTACCATGATCAATTCCATCGTTGCCATCCACTACATCTTCGGGAGTACCATCGGAACCAGAGAAAGCACAAAGATCACGAACCCTTGCATGTCCAATTCGCCTAACCCCAAACAATGAAGCATGATCCATACTAGCAAATGCTAAGAGAGCCTCGTTGACACTAGTAACGGGGCCAGCAGTAGGGGTATCCACAAGACCTGGGTGACCAGCAGTGACCAGAGCAGCTCGGACAGATTCCGCTTCGACAACAAAAGCGGCGTGACGGATGAAACTACCACCCCCGTAAACTCCGGATTCTCGATTAGCTTATCCACAACTCGCACAAACCCCACCTGTAATAACCAGTTCAGATCACGCTGTGTAACGTTCACATTCGATTGCAATTCAGCAACTACCCTATCACGATCGGCTGCGTCACGTTCAAGGCTTTCTACCTGAATCATCAAACCCTCGTTAACTTGAGAAAGAGAATCAACTTTGGCTTCCAAACCGGACCTGAGTTCCTCCATCGCAGCTTTTTCAGAAGCCAGAAGTTGATACCTTTGCTTTGCACGCTGCAGATCACCAGTAAGTTCTGAAATACGCTGCTCTAACTTAGTTACACGGGCCCCACAACCGGTATGCACAGCTTCCATCTCGTTGAGCGTCTGAATACGTCGAGCCCCGGCAACAAGATAAAACATGGCTTGCACAGCGACGCAGGTCATGTTATGGGACAGGGAAGGACTGCCCATAGCCTCCATATTAGCAGCAGTGGCAGGAGTAAAGGCATGCCGGACAAACTCTAAAGCATTAGCACGAATAGAGAGACGAGACTCATTGTGAAGATTCCAAGTGGGGACAAAAGGATAGGGTCCTAAAGAACCTCCACCTAAGTTCTTGATGGGAGAAACAGGGGTGGGATCCGGGTCACGAAGATCCTTTGGAGGAGAAGAACTGGTAGAAACAGGAGGAACAACTGAAGCAGGAACCACGGGCTGTTTATGCGCCCCATCCATCCCTTCAGACTGTTGAACGTTATCATCAGGGATAACAACAACGGGGGACAGTGACGAAGAGATCGTGCTTAGAAGGCGCGAGAAGCTACGCCTGGTTTGAACTCGCTTGGCGACATGAGGTGCACTGCTCATAGTCTCGCCCATGGCCAGAACGACCTTCCGTTTGGCTTGCAGTCACCGAACATCAGCAATGACGCCATATTTGCTGTCTTCGTCACCCTCGGTGGAAGTAGTATGAACACCACCTAAAGGCATAACGGAGGAGAGTGGGCGAACTGTAAGGGGATCCACCCCGACAGACGGCGAATCCTCGCTTGTCGACGGAGGAGTAGGCATAGCGGAAGTAAGAGCAAGCTGGTCCAAACGGGGGGGGGGGGGGTGGAAGACGATCGACTAAATCCACTTCCCAATACTCCAATTTACCCCTGTAGCGTTTTCGAAGCACCTCATCCATAGACAAAGGACACTTGTTACCTGGGGAATTGAAGGCATTAAGGAAAATAAAAAAGGGAAGATATTCGGATAATAAAACCCTAACATTGATAAACAAAGCAAGAACGCAGACACTTACCATCCACGACGAAGAAGAAAACCGCCATTTTACTGCGACGTCTCCAAGACGGGCTCATTCCCACACCGGAGAGAAGGGCCTCAGAATAGTCATCGGGGGACACTTGGATGTTCTTGAGAAAATCAGCCACTCCCTGGTTATGGGGAAAGAGTTTGGGGGTAGTATCAGCAAAAGTGTTGGTGCGGTAGCGTCCACTACCCACTAAGCCCTGATTAACCCAAAACCACCTATCTTGCCAGTTTTTGGGCGCTCGGCCGTCAGGAACTAGGGTATGTCCTCCCCGACGAACGGAAAACGTGAACTTATCACTGGTGCAACAAAAGCGGAAGAAATATTTAAACACAAAATAATCAGGAAGATAACCGTTAGCCCGACAAATCATCTCAAAAGCAACAACCATGTTTACAACATTGGGTGTCAGCATTTGAACGCTGCAACCGTCTTTCTGGAGCACCTCCTCTTGGAAATCATTCAAAGGGAGACGAAGGACAGCATCTAGGGTTTTCTGGTAGATTTCGACTTTTACAGGAGGGGGGGGGGGGAAAGGATAGAAGAACTTGGTGAAGGAAACTCCACACCATCAAGAGAAGTAAGGCCATAAGTGGTTTTGAGAAATGAGTACTCAGAAGCAGAGGGCACAATGCCTGGGGGACTCGCCATGAAAAGAAAGGAAAGAAAATGGAGTTGAGGAAGAAGGGTAGAAAGAAAGAGGAAACGTAGATAAGAAGGCATGATAAGTACCCTTATAAGGAAACGGAAAGGGCGAGATGTTCAAAACGTCTGACACGCTGACGTAACCGCTAGCCATCATGAGCGGTCACGTCGCCATTAAAACCGGAACAGCGAACGAACAGGGAAGCAACACGTGTAAAGTAACCAAGACCAGAACGTCGTATCTATCAGCACAACGCTACGGCTACTGGACAGGGGGACTTGATGACGTGCCTAAGTCAGCACGGAAGAGTCACTCCTGCCCAAGATACCTGGCGCCCCGACCGAGCCAAGAGGAGCGGGCTTAGCGCCTGCCAGCGCACCTAAGAGCAGGGCGCCCCGATGAAAGGCTCGCGCCCGCCAGAGACGCTTCCAGTGTCAAGACAAAAGATACGGTCAGGCGACAAGGCAGAGGGTCAGAGCATTACCGCCGGAGCCAATGGCAGTACTCTGACATAAAGAGGCGCACAACCCTCCAATCAGCGCCTCTGACCTTGTCCCCTAAAAGCGATCATGTCCCGTACGGATAAGCAGGATCGCTAGGTATAAAAGGGCGCACTTAGGAGCCCTAAAGGTATTCCATCATCTCTAAGAGCAATCTCCTTGAGAAACACCTAAAACCCCATCTAACTTGACCGTCGGAGCGTTCTTCCGGGAGCCTCCTCCCGGGAAACGGTTGACGGCCGTTCTTTCGTATGGCCTTACAGATATCTTCTTACACCAGACCGGAGAGCAAACGGAAGGTCAAGGTCAAGGTCGCATCAGCTAATAACAAGAAGTACGATAATTCTGGGATCCTCCAGAATCAACATATGAACGTTATTTGACTTGGTATTCCGGGTCTTTTGCCTTGTTGAGATGAATCTTCGTTGAGAATGGGTCTTGTGTTGACTCGTTCTGCACATGTGAGAAAAATAAAGAAAATATAGCCGTTACAAGTGTTAGAATTATTAATGATACTAGTCAGGATCCCAGAATATGTTTAAGGATCTTGAGGCTTCATAGGTGTTTGAGGATCCTGAATATGAGTCAGGGATCCTTCCCCTAACAATTTCCCCCAAACTATACATGTGAAATATCGGGGTTAGTTTTCCGTATTAAAGTTATAATTTACAAATAATAAATGAAAGAGATAAAAGATTTTGAATTTTAAACCCTAATCCGATAGGTTTTATCTGCCCAAGGTCAATCATCATGCGGTCAAATCGTAGCCTCTCTCTTCCTCCATTGGGTTAAATAGGGTAATCCTCTTAACTCCTTTTACCTTCCCCAATACTTCTCTGGCTACCTTCTCAGATAATTTTTTCCCTCTATTCTTCCTTTTGTACTTTTTCTTTCTCCGATCATGGGCAAGAAGATAGTTCGTTCTCGCGCTAGCATTATCACTCCTCCAGAGAATGAATTTGTTGATCAGGGGCTTCTAGCCCATGATGAGGTTTGTTCTTTCAATGATGAGGACATGCAATCCCTTAAGGCCAATGTAGCTTTTCCCTCTGATGCATTCTTCAGGTCCTTTGATCCTTCTGTTCAGCCTGATTTTGTTTCTCCTTCTTAGGTATGTTTTCCCGAATATCCCTTTTCTCTGGGCCTCAAATATCATTTTTTGGGTATTATTTCTGATTTCTTCCAAGCCACCAAGCTTTCCTATGTCCAAGCAATGCCCATTATTTGGAGGATTTTGTACTGGATTAAGCGAGTAAATCATTCTCACAATCTATACATTGGCATTACTGATTTAGCTTCCATTTATTATCTCTCTACTTTTAGGAGTTCTTGTTTTCTATTTAGGGTTAAAACAAACAAATCTCCTCTTGTCTTGAAAACCAAGCATAACGATGGAGCCTGGAAGGAAAAGTTCTTTTTTTGTGAGGCGAGATTCTATCGTTGGTGGGAATCTCTTGCCTAAAGCTTGGGTTGAAAATGGTAGGATCACATTTATTGATCTTGAGGATCCAAGGATTTATGTTTCTTATTTTGTTCATTTTGATGCAGGTTACAAGTTTGTTGAAGTTTTTCTTGCTGCTGAGGATACTGAAGACAAGGTGAGGCATTTTCTTGCTTTACATGCAGACATCAGATCATTCAAACTCGAGTCTCCTAGTCTTTAATAGGGTTCTTCTACAACAACTTCGATGGTTACTGGTAAGGATCCTTTTCAGTGTTCATATTTATTTTATCATAAGGATCCTAAACTTATGGGGACCCTTCTTAATGTGTAGGATCCAGAAACACTCGCTCTAGTGCCCGATTTGTCTTGTCTGAACTTGAAGACGACATATCCAGTGGTTTGCTCATGGTAAAGAAGGAAAAGATCCCTCCTTCGCTTGCTCCCAAGAAGACTCATATCGACCTCACTGTGAAGACCCCGACATCTCGCAAAAGAAAACCATCTGATGCTTGGGATCTTGAGAACTTCGAGACAGAGGAGGCGTTGAAGAAGCTGATCTCCTTCTCCCAATCTATGAGCATTCATGTGTTCTTTTTCTTTCAGTTTTATTATCTATTTTATTGTCTTTCCTCTTAGGTTGTTGATCACGTCTCTTGCTCCAGTGAGGATCTCAAAGCCAAACTCACTCAAACAGAACATGATTTGAAGAAGCAGGAGGGAGTCAATAAGGAGCTTTAGCAGAGAGTGGAGAAGCTGTCTAGGGAGAAGGCTGAAAAGGAAAAGTGACATATGGCTGAGGTGAACGACGTGATTGCTGAAGTGAAGATGAGTGTGGTTGTTGTTGTTTGGGAATCAAAGATCAAGCTTACGGAAGATATTGGGAACGCGGGATCCTGGAATATAGTAGGGTGGCGTGAAGCTTTAGCAAAACTAACTGGTAAGACTGTTAGTACCAATCAGGATCTTGAAGGGCAACATCAGAAGGCGGGTGAAGAGGAGAATGTTTCGGGAGATGATAACTAATCGACAGTTTAGTCATGTTTAGGAAAAAAAATTTAAATGGTTTTTGTTTGGGGATGTAAGACAATTAAGAACTTTGTTTTTGCGGGGTTGGTGTGCAGCCGTTCTAATGCTATGGTTGTTTTAGATTTCTATCTGCGTGGTTGACTTATATGCTTGTTATGATTGTAGATCTTTTGAGGATCCTTGCTTAATAGGATCCTAAAGAATAAGAACTCTTAATATTTGAATACCCTAAAACGGTTAGTAATCAACTTGGGATCTTAAAATAGTTAAAAACTTAATCATTATATAGGAAAAATTAATTTTAAAGGATAACTAGAACCTAACTATCCTTAGGCTCTGTGACCTTTAGACTTAGGAGAAGTCCTTTAGTATGTAAGGGAAGATCCTTGATTTAAGAGTTCATCATGGAGGATCCTTGATTGGCCCTAACTCAGTGAACTTGGGAAGGATCCCTCCTTAGGAATCAATTGGAAATAACTTCAACTTGGAAAATCTTGAGAAGAGCTCTTGTTTTGGAATGTGATAGTGTTGTAAACCTTGCATATTTTTTGGGGAACATCCCAACTTTGGACAACACATTGGTGTCATAACTCTTAGAAAATCCCAGGGGGAAATCCCAACCTGAGATAACACGCCAGTGTTACAATATTTAGTAAATTACTAGGGAAATCCCAATTTAAGGTAACATGTTAATGTTACAAATCTCGGCAAATTATTGGGGAAAATCCTAATTCGTATGATAACATGTCAATGTTATAAATCTTAGTAAATTTTATGGGGAAGATCCCAACTTGAGATAACATGTCAATGTTATAAACCTTATGTGTTTTCTAGGGAAGATCCCAACTTGAGATAACATGTCAATGTCATTAACCTCGGATTCAAACTTTAGGATCTTAACTCATGTTCAGAAATAAGAGGGTTGCCAAGTCACTGCATCGTGAAATGATCCCCTTATTCATATCTCATAGTTAGATATCGTGCGTCCAAGCGAGGTGTAGAAACCTTAACTCGTATGAAAGAGGTAATTAACTCTTTAAACCTTAGAGGGGATTAAGTACTCTTATTCGTAGGAGAGATGATCAGTCTCGATTCGTAGTTATTAGGACACTTGCGTATTGCAATCGTTGAGAGTCATAGAATATTGTAGCTATTGGGACCCTTAAGTCTCAGGATCCTTAAATATCAAGATCCTTGGATCTTTGAGTGTCGGAATCCATGTGTGTCAGGATCCTTGTGTATCAGGATCCTTATGTGTCAAGATCCTTGTGTTCCTATGCATAGAGAACATTAGCTTGGGGTGGGCGTTAGCTTAGCTAATGCCCCTCCGATGCTTAAGTTAGTAATGGTTTTCAAAAGAGTAAATAATTATAATAATGAAAATAAACGGTAAAGGGCAATGAGTATGTGTACCTTGAGTTGGAAAATGACTAATCTCACTTATATGAAATAAGATTTAAGATGTATAGCATTCCAGGATCTTGGAAAGACTTTTCCATCAAGGCTAGTTAGCCAATATGCCCCCTTTCCTGCTTTAGCATCTATGAGATATGGTCCTTCCCATTTAGGCGCCAATTTACCTACACTAGGATCCTTGGTATTTTGGAATGTTTTGCTTAAGACCAGGTCTCCTATCTGGAATCTTCTAACATTGATATTCTTATTGTATGATTTGGTGATCCTTTGTTGATGGGCAACGATGCGGATCTTGGCTACATCCCTGATTTCATCGATAATATCAAGATCCTGGGCTAGGATCCTATCATTTTTCTCTTGATCCTATGATAGATATCTGCTCCGAACACCAAAGACTATGGAGTTTGGACTGTGGCTATTTTGGAAGTGGTCCTATCTGCCCATAGGACGAAAGGAAGCTCTTCTGCCCATCTCCATTTCTTTTCATCTAGCCTTTTCTTCAAGTTATTGACTATGATTTTGTTGCTAGATTCTGCTTGATCGTTGGCTTGAGGGTGAACAGGGGTGGACATTATCATTTTGATTCCCTAACTTGTGAAAAATTCCCTAGTTCTCTTCCTTATAAATTGGGATCCATTGTCACATATAATTTCGGCAGGGATCCCGAACATGGTAAGGATATTCCGTTTGATGAACGACACAGCCTCTTTGTCTCTTACTTGAACAAAAGCCCCAGCCTCGATCCACTTTGAGAAATAGTCTGTCATTACCAACATGAAGACTTTTCCTCCTGGTGCCTTAGGTAATTTTTCTACTATATCCATCCCCTTCATGAATGGTCAAGGGGAGATGATAGGATGTAAAGGTTCCGCTGGTTGGTGTAGGATGTTGCTATGTCTTTGACAAGAATCACATCTTTGAGCATACAAGAAGGAATCTTTCTTCATGGTTGGCCAATAGTATCTCGTCCTCAACACCTTGGAGCACAAGGATCTGCCTCCAGTGTGGTTACCATAATCTCCTTCATGTATGAATTTTAGGATTTCCGCAGCCTCGTGATCTTCCAGGCATCGAAGGTATGGAACTGCCATGGATTTTCTATATAGCTTACCTTGGATCATCACAAAACATGAGACCCTCATTTTGAATGACTTGTCACTTTTTTCTTCCTTCGGGATGGTACCATTTTGGAGATATTCCATAATGGGTTGAATCCATGATCTTGAGGTTGGGGAAGGATCCTTGATGCTAGGATCCTGATGAGGAAGTTGAGGATCAGGATCTTCGATTGTAGCGATGTTCGTTGTTACCTCATCATCGTCGGGATCCCTCAGTCTTTTGGCAGGATCCTCGATTGTTAGGATCATCCTGTGGATTATCGGGATCCTGGGTTCTGGTGGGACCCTAAGGGAAGATCCTAGATTGGCTAGGGCATCTGCTTCAGCATTGTCTTCTCTAGGAACTTGGTTTAGGCTAAATTCTTCGAATTCAGAGGTAAATTTTTGAGGACCTGGAGGTATAGTGATAGTCTTTCTCCTTTTACTACATAGGATCCATTAAAATGGTTAGTTATTAGTAAGGAGTTGACATATATGTGAAGATACTTGATCTAAAGATCCTTGGATAGCTGTAGTCCCATGATTAGTGCCTCATATTGAGCCTCGTTATTGGTTGCATCAAACTCACAAACGACTGCCTGGTGTAGGATGTCCCCTTGTGGCGACTTTAGTATGATCCCTAATCCAGTTCCTCTTTGGTTTTATGATCCATTTGTTAATAGCGTCCACATCTTCTTCTAGGAATCGTTTCGTTTCTATCTCTACTTCAGCTTGTAGATCATTACTGAAGTCAGCCACAAAGTCCGCCAGTGCCTGGGATTTTATCGCGGATCTTGGCTCATATGTGATGTTATACGTGCTTTGCTTCACGGAGCACTTCGCCATCCTTATTGACATTTCTGGTTTTCTCATAACATTCTTAATAGGATAATTAGTTCTTATGCTTAGAGGATGTGTTTCAAAGTAGTGTCTTAATTTCGTGGACGCAGTTACTAGTGCAAGTATAGGTTTTTCAAGGTGAGAGTACCTGGTTTCGGGATCCAGGAGACTTTTACTTACATAGTAGATAGGATGTTGGTCCCCGTGAAGATCCTTAGCTAAGACTGCACTCACCGTGTTTGAGGATACTGAAAGGTGGAGAAGAAGTGGTGTAACATCCCAATTTTTAGGACCAAAAATTTTGTTTTTGATTAAGTAACTTATAAAATTGTTTACTGAAAAACATCATCGAATCATATCAATTCATAAATCCATATTCATATGTCTCAACCATATCATCAAATAATACAAATGTCAGAGTACGATCCCATGGATCTCAAAATGCGGAAATCATATGTGTTTATGCGCTGCTACCGTGCCGGCTCCTTCCCCTTCGCTGAAGAGGTACCTAAAACAAAACTGAAAACTGTAAGCACAAAGCTTAGTGAGTTCCCCCATCATACCACATACCATAAACATATACTGCCTATCCCTCGGTATCTTTCAACCGGTATCTGACTGGCATAATCGGAAGCTGGACTTCCCTTCGGTATCTTTCAACCGGTAACCGGGAGCTGACCTCCCCTTCGGTATCTTTCAACAGGTAACCGGGAGCTGACCTCCCCTTCGGTATCTTCCAACAGATAACCGGGAGCTGACCTCCCCTTCGGTATCTTTCAACCTGTAACTGGGGACTATTTCACCCCTACCACTACCATATAATTGTTGGATATAGTGTCTAAGTCCATAACTATATTTGGTATGTACTTGACCCGACCCGGCATGGTCCATTTGGGTTGCAGTTCACCCGAACAATTTATAGATAATCTTTTGAGAATAGTATAAGTTATGATTTATTAATATATTATAAGTTCTAATATATTAATATAAAATCATATTATTTAATTAGTATTGATCTATAATTAATCTAGGATTAATTTAGATCAAAAGTATGACTAATTAAATATGGGCTCTTGTATTTATATAGTGTGGGCTAATGCTTATTTGAAATGGGCTAGGCTTGCATGGAAAGTCCATGGATACTCCATGGAGCTTTAACCCATGGATCTCATGGAAATGAAAAGACATGGGTATTAGGGTTTACATGGATGTAACCCTAATCCACCACACTATATAAAGGAGGCTTTGGTTCTTGAAATCACACTAGTTGTGGTGAGTAAAGTAAGAGGGCCGATTTCAAGAAAGGTGATTACTATTCTCTCAAAATTCCAAGTTTGTGGTGATTTGTGATTTCCATTTGAGGCATCCACACTATTGGTGCTAGGCTCTAAAACTCCAAGCAATCAACTACAACTACAAGGTAAGTAATTCTACTAGCTTTATTTGATTCAAGTTCCCCATGCCATGCTAGATAGGATAAGAACCTTGGAAAAATAATTATTTGCATGTATCTTAGTCAAACATAGATCCAAGGTTTCTAGGGTTGCATGTACACCATAGGAGTGTTAGAATGCTCAAAACCCATCAGTGGTATCAGAGCCTAGGCTTGTTTACTTGATACTTGATGCAAATAGTTTAAAAATTGAATTTTTTTGTTCACTGCCGTATGAACTCGCCGAGTCCATGGGGGGACTCGACGAGTCCATGAAGAAATGCATGCTACTCGTCGAGTCTGTTCATGCACTCGATGAGTAGAGGCTGCAGTGTCCAATTTTTCGAGTTTTGCTGCTGGAAATGGACTAGAAACATTACCCTAAACTGTTTTGGTGTTATAAAACCTGTTTTAGATGGTGTAATGTTTATGCTAATCCATTTACAATGGCTATAATAAAAAATTACAAGTTTTATGAGTAATTTTATGATTCTTGAAATGTTCATATTCATGTTCTTGAACTTATGAAGTTTAGATGATCATAGGAATTGTTTGTAACCTACTTGGTAGTTTAATTCATGGTCATTATGTGTTTTAATGGAGTCCATAACTTGTCCTCAAGTTATGGAAAACCAAAGGTCACACTTTATTAAAAACCATTAAAAGAACACAAGAGTTAGAAAAATGAAAAGTCTTCATTTTAATACTCAATTAAATTCATAAGTTATAAGAAATGAAAAGTTTTGAAAGTTTACAAAACTTGCCCTCAAGTTTTGGAACAAGTAAATTCATGATTAAAACTTTAGTTCCAACGCTTAGAATTTTAAAAGTTAAAATTCAACCCTTATACTTTATAATATTATAAGTTAATAATATATATATGTATAAGATCAAGTCGTCTTACCGCTAGTACGCCTCATTCACGAAGCCGGTCTAAAAGGGGGGTATAAGGTTGTTGCCTATAAAATGGCAACTTAATGGGTGTCCACTCTCACCCACCGCTTCCTTGATCGGTGGAGGGTCGTTAGCCGAACGGGTAGGACAAGGACTTATAAATTCTCATTAAAAGTATAATGATAATACTAAAGTAACTAAACCTTACTAAATTCTCAATCTTAGTTATTTTAGGAAAATGTGAATAAGGTGCTAATCCATGAAATTACACTTTACACTTTGTTTAAGTCGTTAGTGGAGCGTGTGTGGTTAACCGGCACACTAACTTGAACTTAACAAGGTAGGTAAAGGGTGACTTAATGTTTATCATAGTATCGATGGAGCGTGTGTGGTTAACCGACACATCGATTGAGGGGTAATACATTAAGGGTACCAAGTAATTTGCATGGTTACTTCACACCTTGTTTTGTGATCCTCGGCATCCCAGTCACAAAACTTGAAGGGCACACTCGAGATTGAAACATGCCATTGAAGAAAGTTCAATGAATCTCAAAGAATCTAGGTGTTTCTAAACCAATTAAAACCTAATTAAATATTTCGTTTTTCATGGTGGAAATTGGTGAATGGTCATTCACCTACCTTCAAATATCTTATATCTTAGATTACGACATCCCTCTTCTAAGTTATAAAATATTGTGTTGGGTCCTAGCCTTAATATTACATTTGGGTGTTTTATTAAGGACTATCTCAAAATCTAATCTAATCTATTCCCTCTTCTTTTCAGATGTCTTCCAATAACAATGCTTCTGGCTCAAACCCTACTAGCTCCTTCTCTCTCATGAATCTTTGTGGGAGAGTCATCTTTGATGGGTCCAACTTTACTGATTGGATCAGAAACATCAGGATGGTCACTCGGTATGAGAACAAAGAATATGTTCTCGACAAGGAGCTGAAGGTACCCGAGCCAACTGCTACTCCTGAAGAGCTTGGTGATTATGAGGTACATGAAAGAGATGCTACAAAAGTGGCATGCATCATGATGGCCACCATGACAGCCGAGCTCCAAAAGTCCTATGAGGACTATTATCCTTTTGAGATGCACCAGGACTTGATGGACCGCTACCATCAAAGTGCTCGTCAAGAGCGATATGAAATAATCTCCTCCATGATAACAACCCGAATGAAGGATGGTGAACCCATCACGGGCCACATGCAGAAAATGCAAAGGTATGTGGACCGTTTACTGAAGCTGAATGTGAACTTCCCCGAGGAGTTAGCAATAGACATTATTTTGCACTCCTTACCATCGTGTTATGATCAATTCCGCATGACATATCACATGAACAAGGAAGAGGTCACCCTCAGCAAACTTCAAGGACTCTTGAAGACCGCCGAAAGTGGTCTAAAGGGTAAGTCGGTTGTTACTACTCCTACTCCTACTCCAACTGCGGCCAATGTCTTGGCAATCGGGCATGGCAAAGGGAAGAAGAGAAAGAACCCTTCTAAGGGTACCAAGGGTAAGACCCTTGAAGGCTCCTTTTCAAGCAAAACCAAGAAAGGTTTTGTCACTCCTTCTGCTAACCCTAATGAGGCTGAATGCTTCTATTGTCATGAAAAGTCGCACTGGAAGCGAAACTGCCCAAAGTACCAGCAAGATTTGAAGGATGGGAAAGTAAAACCCAACCATGCATGTATATACACTATATTGTCTAATAACTCACCTCATTCTAAGTCTTGGGTCCTTGATAAAGGTTGTGGTATTCACATATGTTGTGATTTGCAGGGACTAAGAAGAAGTGAGAATGTGGAGCAAGGAAAGATAAACTTGATCATGGGAAACAGGAAAGCTTCACCTGTCACCAAGATAGGAGTTTATTCCTTAGTGCTAAACAGTGGGTTTACATTAGATTTGAATAAATGTTATTATTCGCCAGAAATGGCAAGAAATGTTATTTCCTTTCATTCATTGTATAAACAAGGTTTTACCTTTTATTTTGATAATAATAATGGTAGTATTGATGCTTTCTTTAATAATGTTCTTTATTTTAAAGCATTACCTTGTGATGGTGTGTATGAAACTGTATCTGTTGTAGATAATCTAGGAAATAATGTATTGTGTATTGACTCTTCCACTAGCTTAGATAAAGCATCTTTATGGCATTGTCGTCTTGGACATGTAAGCAAGAAACGCATAGGCCAACTCCAAAAGGATGGAGTCTTGGAGTCATTTGACCTAAAGTCAGATGATAGTTGTGAATCTTGTTTGCTTGGTAAAATGACAAAGTCACCTTTTACTGGCACTTGTGCTAGGGGTGAAGGTTTGTTGGACCTCATACACACGGATGTGTGTGGACCCTTCAGAACTGGCACAAGAGATGCTAATCGTTTCTATGTGACTTTTACTGATGATTAGTAGATATGGATATGTCTACTTAATCAAGCATAAGTCAGAAACCCTTGAGAAATTCAAAGAGTTTAAGCAAGAAGTGGAGAATCAGTTGGGCAGGAACATTAAGATGCTTCGATCCAATTGTGGTGGTGAGTATCTTAGTACTGAGTTCCTTGACTATCTTAAGGAATGTGGGATTGTCTCACAATTGACACCTCCTAGGACACCACAGTTGAATGGTGTAGCTGAGAGGCGCAATCGGACCTTGTTGGACATGGTTCGTTCCATGATGAGTCGAGCTTCGCTACCAATCTCATTTTGGGGGTATGCCTTAGAGACTGCCGCCCATATCCTTAATCTAGTCCCTACAAAGAAGGTTGCCAAAACACCTCACGAGATGTGGACTGGAAAAGTTCCCAATCTAGACCACATCAAGATTTGGGGTTGCGAGGCTTTCGTGAGACGCAAGACTCACGATAAGCTCGAACCCCGAAGCGAAAGGTGTATTTTCATCGGCTATCCACAGAAATCCTTTGGCTACATTTTCTACAGACCTAGTGATAATGTGGTCTTTGTAGCAAGAAGAGGATTCTTTCGAGAGAGAAAATTTATGAGCCAAGGAGATAGTGGGAGGCAAATTGACCTTGAGGAAATTCAAGAGTCAAGTGGTGAAGGAACTTCAAACCCTAGCACTCAACCTGGGGAGGAAACTCCTGTTGAGCAGACTGAAGAATCTATACCTCTGAGGCGTTCCACCAGAGTTAGGACTGCACCTGAGCATTATTATGGTTTCCATATTACTGCAGAAGGTGAGACACTTATCAGTGATAACACACTGGCAGGTCTGGATGAGCCTAACAGCTACACGGAAGCCATGGCAGGCCCTGAGGCTGCTAAATGGAAAGAGGCTATGGATAGCGAGATACAGTCCATGTATGACAATCAAGTTTGGAACTTGGTTGACAATGTACCAGATCGTAAGATAGTTGGGTGAAAATGGATCTTCAAGAAGAAGACCGACATGGATGGTAATGTACACACTTATAAGGCACGAATGGTTGCAAAGGGTTATTCTCAAACTCTGGGAGTTGATTATGATGAGACCTTTTCACCAGTGGCCAAGATTAAGTCTATTAGGGTTCTGTTAGCCATTGTTGCATTTCATGACTATGAAATATGGCAAATGGATGTCAAAACCGCTTTCCTTAATGGAAAGTTGACTGAATATGTTTACATGGTTCAGCCAGAGGGTTTTGTCAGTACAGAGTACCCCAATAGAGTGTGTAAGCTCGAGAAATCCATTTATGGATTGAAACAGGCACCTCGCAGATGGAATCTTTGCTTTGATGAGAAAGTCAAAGAATTTGGCTTTTCAAGAAGTGAAGATGAATCTTGTGTCTATATCAAGGCTAGTGGGAGTATAGTAAGCTTCTTGGTACTGTATGTGGATGACATACTACTCATAGGAAATGACATCCCAACCCTGCAGGAAGTAAAGTCCTGGCTTGGGAAGTGTTTCGCTATGAAGGACCTTGGAGAAGCTGCCTATATCCTAGGGATAAGTATTTTGAGAAACAGGAGTAAAAGACTAATTGGACTTAGTCAAAGCACCTATGTGGACAAAGTGTTGAAAAGGTTCAACATGCATAATTCCAAGAAAGGAGAGTTACCCATCTAGAGTAACGCCAGATTGAGTAAGACACAAAGCCCTAGTACTGAGGTTGAGATAGCAGAAATGAGTCGAATACCTTATGCTTCAGCTGTAGGATCGATCATGTATGCTATGACGTGTACTCGACCTGATGTAGCCTTTGCTTTGAGCATGGTTAGCAGGTATCAGGGGAACCCTGGCAAGGCACACTGGACTGCGGTAAAGAATATCCTCAAGTACCTGCGAAGGACTAAGGACTGGGTCCTTACCCTCGGTGGGAGTGATGACTTGAGAGTTGTAGGGTACAGTGATGCTAGCTTTCAGACTGACAGGGATAATTTCCGCTCTCAGTCGGGCTGGGTCTTTACCCTAAACGGAGGGGCAATTACTTGGAAAAGTTCCAAGCAGGAGACAGTGGCTGATTCCACTTGTGAATCAGAGTATATAGCAGCAAGTGAGGCAGCAAAGGAGGCTATATGGCTAAAGAACTTCATCGGAGACCTTGGAGTTGTACCAGCTATAAAGGAGCCAAAGGAGATTTTCTGTGACAGCAATAGTGCGGTTGCCTTAGCCAAGGAACCAAGAGATCATGGGAGATCCAGACACATTGACAGAAAATATCACTTCATCAGACATCGAATAGAAGAAGGAATCCTCGTGGCAAAGAGGGTATCATCGGATGAGAATCCAGCAGATCCCCTCACGAAGGGACTGACTCGGGTTAAGCATCTCCAGCATGCTCGGAGCATAGGGCTGAAGGATGATATTAGTTTTAGTAGTTAGATAGTCTTGAAATTTGTAAAATGTAATTGACATTTGATGATAAATAAAAGCTGTTATTTATGAGTAAAGTGTTGCTATCTCTTGTCAATCGTTTACCATTATTTCTTTTTGCATGTTTTGACTTCCAGAATAATTATGTTATGGTTTATATCATATTATTCAAACTCTCCACAGTCGGTCATATGTTGGAAGTAGATATGAATCAAGACTGTCATGGGTTGGCTTGTAGAGGTCTAAGATGTTAGACAAAGCGGGGCTACAACACTCATGAGTGCTCATAAGTTCTGAGTATTGGATTCAACCCACGCTCACTGGCATCACTTCATGGAATTTATCTCGAGTGATCGTGAGACGGTAATATCATATAAGTCTTCAAACCTAGACATATGATTTGTTACCTATGAGTTGGTTATGCATTGATTGTACGAAAACGCATTGGTAAGTCGATGTTATAAAACGTACCTTTGTGTGTAATTCAACAAGTAGTAGAGCAAACATATGAGTCGAAGTTTATATGTTCCGTCTTGGATTAGAAGCGATATCTGGGCCCCTCGACGATTTTGTTTTGACCTATGTACCGGGCCCGGTCAGAACTAAATTGATGTGTTCAGTTAAGTTCTATGTCAAACAAATCGGAAATCGGGAAACAAATGCTGGACAATAAGCAAGACCTTGTTCCATGTATTTGTCCGGCTGATATCTAGAACAGAGGATTGTATGATCACTTATCTAAAATGGCGCTTCATAGTTCAACAGAGTTTAAAGAGCTACAATTGCTGATCGGTTCTTGAAGTCATACTTGCAACTATAGTTATTAGACTTATCCAAGTGGGAGACTGTTGGATATAGTGTCTAAGTCCATAACTATATTTGGTATGTACTTGACCCGACCCGGCATGGTCCATTTGGGTTGCACTTCACCCGAACAATTTATGGATAATCTTTTGAGAATAGTATAAGTTATGATTTATTAATATATTATAAGTTCTAATATATTAATATAAAATCATATTATTTAATTAGTATTGATCTATAATTAATCTAGGATTAATTTAGAGATCAAAAGTATGACTAATTAAATATGGGCTCTTGTATTTATATAGTGTGGGCTAATGGTTATTTGGTATGGGCTAGGCTTGCATGGAAAGTCCATGGATACTCCATGGAGCTTTAACCCATGGATCTCATGGAAATGAAAAGACATGGGTATTAGGGTTTATATGGATGTAACCCTAATCCACCACACTATATAAAGGAGGCTTTGGTTCTTGAAATCACACTAGTTGTGGTGAGTAAAGTAAGAGGGCCGATTTCAAGAAAGGTGATTACTATTCTCTCAAAATTCCAAGTTTGTGGTGATTTGTGATTTCCATTTGAGGCATCCACACTATTGGTGCTAGGCTCTAAAACTCCAAACAATCAACTACAAATACAAGGTAAGTAATTCTACTAGCTTTATTTGATTCAAGTTCCCCATGCCATGCTAGATAGGATAAGAACCTTGGAAAAATAATTATTTGCATGTATCTTAGTCAAACATAGATCCAAGGTTTCTAGGGTTGCATGTACACCATAGGAGTGTTAGAATGCTCAAAACCCATCAATAATAACATATCGTGAACATACTGCTAGGCATGCGTGGATGCTGTCTCCCCCTTCGGTATCTTTCAACTGGTATCCGGAGCTATTCCACCCCTTCTACTACTAACACATATAAGAGAGCATCCTAACACATAAAGCATATCAGATAGTTGCAACCCAGACAATTATCACAAAGACAATCATCTAATCAAACAACTCGTACTAGTGGGCCGACATTGTAGCCGTAGACCCACTCCTATAGGAAGGTAACTCACCTCAATGACGTGAAGTGTCCGAACAGTCCTCGATGCCGGGATCAACTCCTCTTAGACTCCTACACATAACAACCTTCCTTAATTACTATTTCATACTCTTAACCCTTTCGAGGGTCAACTTAAGTCAAGTCAAAGTCAAGGTCAACACGCTGGTCAAAGTCAACTTTTGGTCAAAGTCAACATCTGGTTGACTCAACTCGCCGAGTTGGTCCACCATCTCGTCGAGTTCCATAATCCACTGATATCCTCGAAACTCGCTCCTACTCGTCGAGTCTTTCAAGAACCCGTCGAGTTCTTCTTCATATAGAATCGAGACCTTTTGTCAATGACTCGCCGAGTTCGTCCTTGAACTCGTCGAGTCCTTCTTCATGCAAGTTGGAACGTTAGTCCTTGACTCGTCGAGTTCTTCTTCATGTACATTGAGACATTGCCTTGAACTCGCCGAGTTCATCCTTGAACTCGTCGAGTTCTTCGATCTTCAAGTCCATATTAAAGACCATCTTGTTGAGTCCTCTTCTAAACTTAACCAGGTCGATCAGAAACAGAAAAGGTTGGGGAACCATAACCCGACTCGCCGAGTCCTATGAGCGACTCGCCGAGTCCCTAAAGTCCAAGTCTACCAAGTCGATTTCAATCGGGCTTAATGCATCCAGAACATAGATCTGACCTCCTAAGGTCCATATAGCACGTAAAGTCATGAACTTTACGTCCATGCATGGGTCTTCAAGCTCAAAAGGTCCAAAAATTAAGTCTACAAGATGCATGGGGCTCTCATGGCCATAAAGTTGGCACCTTTATGCCATGAGAACCCTCCAAGGTTCAAGATATGAAGTCATTACTCTACTATACACTCTACACCCATTTGTGACTTAGAAATTCCCTAAAAATGACAAGATTCAAGCCCTAAAGAAGATCTAACAATTGGGAAGTCAAGGTTGAATATTTTTACCTCAAACAAGCTGGAAATGCAACCAAGACTCTGGATCTACTGCCTTCTTCTTGAACCTCCAAGTCTTTCCATCCTTCTCCAAGCTTTAAATCACAAAATGGCACCAAAATAGCTCAAGAACACTCACAACTGACTAGGGTTTCGAGAATGGGGTCTGAGGGTGATGGAGGATGGAGTGGAGGCCAATTAAAGTGTTTAAATAGGGTGCAAACCCATAAATTTTGGGTTTCATCCAGACAGGTCTACTCGTCGAGTCGGGGCTTCCGACTCGGCGAGTAGATTCTTCCACCCATGTCCAATCCTTCGCATCTACTCGACGAGTTGGGCCTCCAACTCGTCGAGTCCCTGTGTAATCATGCAAAAACTTATAATAAAATACGTATCGGGAACCGCGCGTTACAAATCTCTCCCACTTATTTTAGATTTCGTCCTCGAAGTCTGCTACTGCATCTGGAAAAAGCTCGGGGTAGTGTTCCCTCATCTCGTCCTCCGGCTCCCAAGTCCATTCTGAGCCCTTACGGTGCTGCTATTGCACCTTCAGCAGCTCGACCCTCTTGTTCCTCAGATCCTTCGACTTCCTGTCGAGGATAGCTACTGGTCGCTCAATGTAGTTCAGGCTGTCATCCACCAGAATATCCTCTGGAGGCACCATTGTAGAGTCGTCTACCAGGTACTTCCGCAGCTGGGAGACGTGAAAGGTACTGTGAATCTGACTAAGCTCGGCTGGCAGATCCAGCCTATATGCCACCTTGCCCACCCGGGCTGCAACCCTGAAAGGACCGATGTACCTGGGGCCTAACTTGCCCCGCTTCCTGAACCGGATTACACCTTTCCAAGGTGACACCTTTAGGAGAAACATATCCCCGACCTGGAACTCCAGGTCCGAATGGCGCTTGTCGGCATAACTTTTATGCCGACTCTGCGCAGTATGAAGCCTACTCCAGATCTGCTGGATCCTCCCCATCGTCTTGAGTACCACTTCGGTACTCCCCATGACTCTCTGTCCAACCTCACCCCAGCAAATCGGGGTCCTGAACTTCCTCCCGTACAACATCTCGATGGGAGGGCGGTCGATGCTCGTGTGGTAGCTATTATTGTAGGAAACCTCTGATGGGTTTTGCGCATTCTAACACTCCTAAGTGTACATGCAACCCTAAATACCTTGGATCTATGTTTTCTCTATTATACATGCAATTATGAACTTTCCAAGGTATTACCCTATCTAGCATACAATACTTGATACTTGGGTAATCAAATGGATAGAATACATACCTTTGTTTGATGTAGCTTGTCTCCATGAAGCTTGAGTGCCTAGTGCCCCAAGTGTGACACCTCAAATGGTTCACACAACACCAAATGCACATGGAATGACTTGAGAGAAATGGAACACTCCTTGAAATCGTCTAGCCCTCATATTCACACATTAGTGCACGATTTCTTGAGCCATGGGATTCTTTTATATGATGGCTATTAGGGTTACACCATGTAACTCATAACTTTACCCATTCCTTATTCTCCATGGATTTTAACCTCCATGGAGTATCCATGGGTCACCCCATGGACTTAGTCCAACATTAGGAATATTGGATCACAAGCCCACATATATAAGAATGAATGATTTACACAATCAACCCATATATTTAATTAGTCTCCTTTTGATCACTTAATTAATTCCAAATTAATTCTTGATCAATACTAATTAAATAACCTTATTAATATATTAGAACTTATAATATATTAACCAACCTTAAGTGTTATTTCTCTCATTATAGTCTATCCAAATGCATGATGCCATGCAACCCAAATGGACCATGCCGGGTCGGGTCAAGTCTTACCAATTATAGTTATGGACTTAGACATTAATCCAACAGTCTCCCACTTGGATAAGTCTAAAACTATTATTGCGTATGACTTCAGGAACCGATCAGCAATCGTAGCTCTCAAAAGCTTCTGTCGAACTCTGACCTTGTCGATGAACTCTGACCTTTGTCAATGACTTGTCCATTAGATAAGGGATCATATATTCCTCCATTCTAGATATCATATGGACTGAGACATGGATTATCAATCATTCTCTCTGTCCATTTGTTGTTTCCCAATTTCCGATTCATGATGACTGACTGATTGAACAAATCAAATCAGTCCTGGCTTGGCCAAGCACTCACATGTATCATCTTTAAATCATCGAGGGGCCCACAGATATCGCTTTTATCCCGAAGGTAAAAGGAATGGATAAACTTCGACTCATATGGCTTGTTCTACTACTTGTTGAATCATACATAAAGGCACGTTTTATAACATCGAGTTACCGAATGCGTTTTCGTGCAATCAATGTACAACCAACTCATAGTAACAACTCATATCTCTAGGTTTGAAGAATATAAGATATTATCGTCTCTTGATCACTATTGATAAAATCCATGAAGTGATTCAAATGAGCGCGGGTTGAATCCAATACTCAGAACTTATGAGCACTCATGAGTGTTGTAGCACCACTTTGTCCACCAACTTGGACCTCTACAAACCAACCCATGACAGTCTTGATTCATATCTACTTCCAACATATGACCGACTGTGGATGGTTTGAATAACTTAATCATTCAGGAAGAGCGACTTAGTTATTCTGGAAGTCAAAACATGCAAAGTGAAACACAAGAATAAATGAATCAAATACGGTATCAAACCCTATGAATATAAATAAACACTTTTATTTATCACCATACTGATTACTCACTATTCATTGTTTCGGTTTTATCAACTTTATACTTGAATTAAAAACACTAGTTGTCCCATGCTCCAAGCATGTACACTATGTTTTTCTTAAACAATAGCTTTGCCATACACCAAGTATGCACTCTATGTTTGTCTATGATCCTTACTTTGTGAAATAAACCAATTGAACATAATTTCAATGATTCTAATTTCACACTCCCAAATCCTTATCGAAAAATGTGAGAATTTCAAATTCCTATCATTTATCGAAATCTGTTTAGATTTTAAACTTATATGCACTGACCCTCCTGTAATGAATATGTACAAAGTCACAAAGACTTGTCAACAGTCATTATAAGGTATTCCAATGGAGATCAACTCCATGGAAACTAAGTCTCATATTCAAAGTACATTGCTTTGGACATGCTTCTTGCATTAAGTTTTCTAATCTTACACAGATAACTTCCACCTATGGAGACAACTCCATATTCTCATTTTGACTATCACTTCTGAATAAGAGATGCCTCTTTTCAGAATATGTCAATATGGTCCTTCCAAAAATTAGCACTATACTTCCAACTGTCCCTGAGCAACCAATCTTTGGTAAACCTCAGATTGTCCTCGACAATTGCTTAATCATTTTAGTCATATCCAATTGTAGACCTTTTCCCTTCTTAATGCCTCTGGGCATTTGGAAAAATTTAGAAATGACAAATATTATAGCACATGCAATCGATCCTGTACCCAAAGCAAATGGTACACGATTCATGATGTCTCACATAAAGACAAGATTCTAGACAAGTCTTTTGCTACAATATTTTTATTTGCCATGTTTTCAAAATTTTACTATGAAGAGGGATGCCGTAATCATAATCGAATTTTGAGAACGCAATATATAGAATTTCCTTAAGTTGAACCAATCCAACATGAAATTCATATATATATTCTTGACTAAAGATGATTAAGGTCTCAATCTAAGCCTTTAGAACTGAAATGAAGTATATCCTCTCCCTTAATTATAGCAAAACAACTTTTTCAATCCCTGCAGCCTCACGAATTGAAACTTTTGTTTTCTATAATTAACATTGCTAACTTGCAACACTAACAATAATTATCATGCTCCCACTAACATGATGATTATTAGCATAACACTTATGCTCCCACTAGCTTTGACATGTACTCAGAAATCAGCTGGACTTCTAGAAATCAATACGTTATTGACTTCCTTACCAAAGTTCAGATTTCTGATACGAGATGCTTTGATAAAACTTTATCAAAATCATACACCTTTCCTTAGATAGCATGCATGTGTGTCTAAACATTTTCAGAACTATGAAAAGGGATGCCGTAATCATAGTCTCAATTGTTTAGACCTTTTGCCATCTGCTTCAAATCTACTTGGTGGAAGTGTTTCCTCACCATCATTTTCATGAATCAGAGAGAAACCTTATGACCCTTAGATTTTATGGTGTATGTGTTCTTATCCATGTGAATCGTCAAAACCATAGTCACAAGACAAGGATAATGACAAATCTAAACTCATATGGACTGAACTTATGCAATCTTAACTTCTTGCCACCTGGCAGTACAGGGCCTGCCATTGCTTCCAAGTTGTTATGCAACCAATTGAGAACTTTCAGAACTCTTATGCAAAGCCAACTTTAACTGGAATGGGCACATAATATGTCAACATGATAGGTTATAAACCTCAAGTCGTGTGCTAGTGAAGAACCTCAGGTTTTATTCTTGATTAGTTCTTGAAATTCTTTTTAGGATCTTTAAGACGCCCACTGTCCTCTTGACATATAAGACTATTTTGCCAAATATTCAAGAGATAGTGCGGATTCTTTATCAAGAAAAACACTTCACACAATTGGCCTTAGTTGGTCTTTGTTTAATCCAAAACATCGCAACTTACCAACTTCAAATGTACAAGAGTAGGACACTTTTACTCTTACATTTGACAAGTGTTATAAACCTTTCTTTAAGATATGCCACTCAACTTATAGTCTTGGAGTATGACTCTAAGACTTGTTTTGAAACGAAGTATGACTCATCTCCTTGATTTAACCATTTCAACAATTCATGACTCCTCTTCTTAGTCATAAGAATGCACTAAGATGTCCTTAGAAGACCAATTGTGATGTGGTTCTTAAATCATTAATATGATCACAAAACATGATACTAAAGTACTCTCCCATCTTTCAGATTTGAGAAAACTTTTATCTTTCTGCCTAATTTGATTCTTCTCATTCGTTCTGCCATACATTGAGACTTTTCCAATGTTTCAGAATTATACTTAAACTTGTAAGTATAACCATATTTACTAAACTTTAGTAAATCAAATAGTCTTAACGAGCTTTGTGGTGGACATGACCAGTGCACAAGAATGTGTACTCGATCCCTTTAGTCCTTCACTTGACTCACACATCCATGTGAACAAGTAATTAGTCTTGATTTTACAATGCTTGAAAGTTCTCATTCATCATACTATTCAACTTGCATGATTCCAAGTTTCGGTCCAATTGAAACTTGGGCGATGAGGAACTTTCCTGATTTGGTAAATTTAGACACTACCACAAATGAAAGAATCAAATCCATTTTCCAATATTGCTGTCAGTGGAATCATATAAGCAACAATTTTCCACAAATACCATTGTAAGGATACTTCAAATAAATAAAATTAAACAATTTTCTTTTATTTTAAAACTTTGCGGAAAAACTTATCCTTACAATCCACATGGAAAATTGTTGTTATCTATTCCTTGCTCAAAATTCTGATGCGATCGAAATCCACCTTCGCGATCAGAATCAACATATACTTCCTTTAAGATTTCTCTCTATTCTTTGATTCTTAAAACATCAACATGTGACCCAGTCACATCATGTAATGAGGATCTCAGAATAGAACTTAACAGAGTTAGATAATGGGCTCTACCTGATGTAGAGTCAAACTTATTGACTTTAACATCCTTAGGTAAATTTGGCAGCTTTGCAATCAACGCCCCTTCCTTTGGCAAAATAAACATATGGACCCTTTGGTAATGGGACTATCTCAGACTTAGCCTTTCTCTTTACCATTTGGTCAACCGGGTTGACTATGGCCAATCCCTTTCCATTAGGAAAAGAATGCTTTTTCTGGATTTCCAGTGTCAACATTGTCACTGTCCATAAAGTTTTTGGGAAGTTGATCTTCTAATCAAATTTGCTTTACTATCGTTCCAAATCATTGCTGATTCAGCAGCACCAAGCAAATAGATATGATCATTAAGGTTCATGTCATAGTCTGTTTCATAGTAGTCCCAAAGGAACTCACTATGTGACTTAGAAAGTGATTGAACATCCAACTTTCTCAAGACTTTGACACCCAACTCTCCCAGCTTGTCAATATGTGACTTCATCTCTAAGATGTGATCACACATAGACCTTGCTTGCCATTAGGGCTTGAGTGACCTTGAACTTGTGGGTTAGGGAGAATAATTGGAGGAGGTGGAGGAAGTAAAGTTCCAAGAGATTTGGGAAGATCATAGATGTCTGAACTAGACATCTTTTGGGAGATATTCAAGATAGTTGATCTAAAGTCCTTAATATAACACCCAATATGAAATATTAAGGCTAGGATCCAACAACCTATTTATAACTGGAAGAGGGATGCCGTAATCCGAGTTATAAAATAGTTGAAGGTAGGTAAATGACAATTTACCAATTTCCACCATGAAAAACGAAATAATGTAATTAGGTTTTTAATTGGATTTGAAACTCCTAGATCTTTTGAGATTCATTGAACTTTTCAATGGCATGTTTCAATCTCGAGTGTGCCCTTCAGGTTTTGTGACTGGGATGCCGAGGATCACAAAACAAGGTGTGAAGTAACCATGCTAATATACTTGGTACCCTTAATATTTACCCCTCAATCGATGTGCCGGTTAACCACACGAGCTCCACCGATACTATGATAAATATTAAGTTACCCTTTGCCTACTTTGTTAAATCCAGGTTATTGTGCCGGTTAACCACACACGCTCCACTAACGGTTTAAACAAAGTGCAAAGTGTAATTTCATGGATTAGCACCTTATTCACATTTTCCTAAGTAACTAAGATTGGGAATTTATAAGTGTTTAGTTACTTAGTATTTATCATTAATACTTTTAATGAAGGGAGAATTATAGTCCTTGTCCTACCCGTTTGGCTAACGACCCTCCACCAGTCAAGGAAGCGGTGGGTGAGAGTGGACACCCATTAAACTGCCATTTTATAGGCAGTAACCTTATACCCCCCTTATAGACCGGCTTCGTGAATGAGGCCTACTAACGGTAAGACTGACTTGCTCTTATACATATATTTATTATTAACTTATAATACTATAAAGTATAAGGTTTGAATTTTAACTTTTAAAATTCTAAGGGCTAACTTGGAATTAAAGTATTCATGGGGAAAACTTTACAAATTCCAAAACTTGAGGGCAAGTTTTGAAAATATTCAAAACTAATTAATTCCATAACTTATGTGTTTAAAGTAGTTTTAATTAAAAAAAAACTCTTCAAGTTCCATAACTTGAGGACAAGTGATGGAAGACTTTAAACTAATAAAAGAATGTAACTTTTCTTTATTTTTGTAACTTATGGAACTAATTAAGGTTACACATTTTATCATTTAATGAAGTGACTCTTGAACCTCCATAACTTGAGAACAAGTTATGGAGTCATAAAACCATTTAATGAGGACAAGACTCTTCATTTTTGTAACCATTGCCAACTTTTTATGAGTTTTATGAAACTTAAATGTGGCTTTTCATATAACTTGAGGACAAGTTACAAAAACACATTTTAGAATCAACTCTTAGATTAAAATGGATTGAAAACACATAATCAATTAACTTTTCTATTAATCTAATAAACTCATATGAACAAAGATAATTCACATCAAATTTTTTTTCAAGTAATTAGCATAACTTTTAAACTAATACAATTCGATTTTTCAGCTAATTTTGCAAGTATAACAAGAAAACAAGCCTTGGCTCTGATACCACTGATGGGTTTTGCGCATTCTAACACTCCTAAGTGTACATGCAACCCTAAATACCTTGGATCTATGTTTTCTCTATTATACATGCAATTATGAACTTTCCAAGGTATTACCCTATCTAGCATACAATACTTGATACTTGGGTAATCAAATGGATAGAATACATACCTTTGTTTGATGTAGCTTGTCTCCATGAAGCTTGAGTGCCTAGTGCCCCAAGTGTGACACCTCAAATGGTTCACACAACACCAAATGCACATGAAATGACTTGAGAGAAATGGAACACTCCTTGAAATCGTCTAGCCCTCATATTCACACATTAGTGCACGATTTCTTGAGCCATGGGATTCTTTTATATGGTGGCTATTAGGGTTACACCATGTAACTCATAACTTTACCCATTCCTTATTCTCCATGGATTTTAACCTCCATGGAGTATCCATGGGTCACCCCATGGACTTAGTCCAACATTAGGAATCTTGGATCACAAGCCCACATATATAAGAATGAATGATTTACACAATCAACCCATATATTTAATTAGTCTCCTTTTGATCACTTAATTAATTCCAAATTAATTCTTGATCAATACTAATTAAATAACCTTATTAATATATTACAACTTATAATATATTAACCAACCTTAAGTGTTATTTCTCTCATTATAGTCTATCCAAATGCATGATGCCATGCAACCCAAATGGACCATGCCGGGTCGAGTCAAGTCTTACCAATTATAGTTATGGACTTAGACATTAATCCAACAAACTCTGCCAAGGGAAGGTAGGTAGCCCAGCTACCACCAAAGTCTAAAACACATGCCCGCAGCTGAAAGAACCCCTTTCTCTACTTTACAGTATTATTACTCCAAAAAAACATGCTACATGCATATTTATAAACATATTTGACATATATGGTCTTATTACAAAAGACTGGATACAAACCGACTATTAAGATTTTATATATACATTACATAACTTCCGATGAAATTTATACACTAATTACAAAATTATAATATTATCTATTCTACATCTTCTACCAGTACATGACTATACTGGATGCTTATCACCTGCAATAGATTAAACATTGAGAGGTATAAGCGGGTGATGCTTAGTGAGTTCAATAACAGTTACAATATAACATTATGCCATATACATATCAATATGACAGAAGCAAAGAGGGACAAAGAACAACAAATGTATATATGTATCATATGACAGGCTTTCCATATCAACAGATGATCTGATTCAAAGATTTACAATCTATGGGAAACAACAATTTCAATACTTGATATACATCAATAAGACTTCAACCCAAGAGGCGCAGAAAATACAATTTATGAATATCATTTTGCTAGAATACACAGGCTTTCAGCCCTATCTTAGCATTCCGTCAATGCCAAAGTGATGCTTATATCATACACTTCATGGCCAAAGGCTACATACATGTACCCAAGTGATGCTTATGTCATACACTTCGTGGTCTAAGGTATAGCTCATTATCATAATAACACGGGAAAGCACATTGAACATATAACACATAACATATAATTGTCCCTATATTGAACTCACCGTGAAATAACCGGGGATTAAAGTATTAATTTGGGCAGCACTTCGACTCTAAATATGACTTTCTGTGGCGAATCCGGGGATTTTAGTTGAAAATCGGACCTTTTGCGGGCAGAGTTTCAACTGGAAATATGATTTTCTCGGGAACTTCGGAGCGTCGGGATTTGCTTTGGGTGTCGGGGATGATACCAGGACCTCGGGGGGTTAAAAGTAGGTAAAAAGGAGAGTAGAGAGTGAAAGATGTAAGAATTTGTAACCTAAAACCGGGCAGCCTCGCATGCCTTTTATAGGGGACCGAAGCACCTGATTACGCTGGGCGTAAGTCCTTGGTACGTGGGGCGTACTGCCTCACGCATCTCTTCGCTGGGCGTAACTTCGTACGCTGGTCGTACGAAGTAGATCAGCTCTGACGCGTCAAGCCTACGACACGTGGCACTCATGCGAAGGAGTAGGGAGGGTGACGGACTCCGAATCTCTTACATGAGTACGCTGGGCGTACTTTGATTTATCAAACTACTAAAATTCATATCTTTTGCATACGAGCTCCGTTTTGATGTTCTTTATATCCACGCGTAGGTGAGATGATACTCTACAACTTTTGTTTAGACTCTATGAGCTAATTTTGACTTTATTTTTAAAGTTATATTTTTAAGAGGCCGTGACAGGAAAAGTTCGTTAAAATTTCATAACTTCTTCATCTGACATCCGATTTCGCCTGTATTTTTATCGTTGTACTACTATTAACGAGATATTCGATTCTCGTTTAGATTGTGTTGGCTAAAAATCACTCGATCTTTATTTCGAGTTTTTAGCTGTCTACTGCTATACCAAAACTTAGAAAAATCATAACTTCCTTATACGAAGTCATATTTGGACATTCTTTTTATGAAAATTCTCCGTTTAACGAGTACCACGACTTTCATTTAGATCACTAAGGCTAAAAAGTAGTTTATCGAAAAATCACTTTTTACGCTAAATAGTGTTTGCCGGTTTTGTCGCGGATCTTCGATTGGTCATAACTTCTTCGCTATAACTCGGATTTCGATGAGGTTTTCGCCTAAATGTTTCTAACGAAATTATCTACAACTTTCAATAATATAATTTTACTTATTCTTAACTTCATATATTCGTTAATTTTCAATAGTTGACTTTTTGATCGGAATCTCATAAGACTTCCCATCACTTTCTGAATGATTCTAAACATAGTTTTACTTCAATTCTAGTAAAAACTATCTTGTTAGAACTCAATGCTCAAACTCATATATTATATAATAATATTTACTTTTAAATTACAAAACACGATAATTGAACGTGTATGTTACAACAACATATCCTCCAAGGTCTAGATGGTCCACTCGCTCTGACCATCCGTCTGCGGGTGAAAAGCGGTGCTAAAGTGCAGACGGGTACCCAGCTCGTCGTGAAACTTCTTCCAGAATCTGGAAGTGAACCGCATGTCTCTGTCGGAAATCACGGAGACTGGCACTCCGTGTCGAGCTACTACCTCTTGGATGTAAATATCGGCCAACTTCTCGGTCGAGATACTCTCCTGGATCGGGATGAAATGAGAACTCTTGTTCAATCGATCCACGATGACCCAAATCGAATCCACTCCCCGTGCGGCCCTGGGAAGCTTTGTGATGAAATCCATAGTAATATCTTCCCATTTCCACATAGGGATATCTAACGGTTGTGTCTTGTCGTGAGGCCTCTGGTGCTCTGCCTTGACCTTTCTGCAGGTCAGGCATCTCTCGACGTACCATGCTACATCCCGCTTCATGCATGGCCACCAGTAGTCAGGACGAAGATCTCTGTACATTTTCGTCGCCCCAAGATGGATCGAGAATCTGGATTTGTGCGCCTCTTCCATCAAAACTTGGCGCACCCCTCTGTGATATGGAACCCACACTCTACGGTGTAGTGTCAACAACCCACGGCTATCATAGTCGAAGGAGGAAACCTGACCCACAATACGCTCGCTCTTCCTATGTTCCTCCTTCATAGCCTCATGTTGGGCCTCTCGGATCTGCTCCAGCAGTGGAGTAACTATTGTCATCCGTAAGCAAATGTCTCTGATCGGGGCTGCCTTGCGGCTAAGAGCATCGGCCACAAATTGGCCTTCCCCGGGTGGTAGAGGATCTCACAATCGTAATCCTTCACCACATCCAACCACCGACGATGCCTCATGTTCAGATTCGGCTGATCCATGAGGTACCTCAGCCTCTTGTGATCCGTGTAAATGGTACAACGGACCCCAGAGAGGTAATGTCGCAAAATCTTGAGGGCGAAGATGACCGCCCCCAACTCCAAATCATGTGTCGGGTAGTTCACCTCGTGAAGCTTCAGTTGCCTCGAGGCGTAGGCAATGACGTGCCCTCTCTGCATCAGTACTGCGCCCAAACCTGAAATGGACGCGTCGCAGTATACCACGAAATCCTCTACGCTCTCTGGCAGGGCTAGAATCGGCGCTTC
Organism: Lactuca virosa; assembly: GCF_052849685.1. NCBI lineage: Eukaryota > Viridiplantae > Streptophyta > Magnoliopsida > Asterales > Asteraceae > Lactuca > Lactuca virosa. The sequence continues at coordinate 294,700,105 of NC_136427.1, read as the reverse complement.
ACACAACCTTTGTCTTAGTGTCTCAAACGTTGCCTGCTGCTCAGGCCCCCAACGGAATACAACGGCTTTCTTATTCAGCCGGGTCAAGGGTACCGCTATCTTGGAGAAGTCCTTAATGAATCTCTGGTAATAGCCTGCCAATCCCAAGAAACTCCGAATCTCAGATGGAGACTTCGGAACCTCCCACCTCATCACGGCCTCCACCTTGGCCGGGTCAACTAAAATCCCGTTCTAGTTGACAAGGTGCCCCAGAAACTGCACCCCGCGCAACCAAAACTAGCACTTGGAGAACTTGGCGTATAAGATCTCTCTCCTCAGGGTATCCAGCACCTCTCACAAGTGCTCATCATGCTGCTCCTATGTCTTGGAATAAACCGAGATGTCATCAATGAAAACTATCACAGACCGATCCAGCATCGGTATGCATACACGATTCATGAGATCCATGAACGCGGCAGGAGCATTGGTGAGCCCGGAGGGCATCACCACGAACTCGTAGTGGACATAGCGAGTTCGGAACGCAGTCTTCTGTACATCCTCGTCTCTAACCCTCATCTGATGGTAGCCTGAACAGAAATCTATCTTGGAAAACCAAGATGCCCCCTGTAGCTGGTCGAAGAGATCATCAATCCTCGGGAGTGGGTAACGGTTCTTCACCGTTACCTTGTTTAGCTCCCGATAATCTATATACATTCAATGCGACCCGTCCTTCTTCTTCACAAATAGGATCGGGGCTCCCCAGGGTGAACTGCTAGGTCTAATGAATCCCATGTCTAACAGCTCTTGCAGCTGTGTCGACAACTCCTGCATCTCAGGAGGAGCCAACCGATACGGTGCCTTGGCTATCGGAGCCGCACCAGGGACCAGGTCGATCCTAAACTCCACCTGTCTCAACGGAGGTATCCCAGGCAAATCCTCTGGAAACACATCCGGGTACTCTCGCACCACTAGCACATCACTCACAGTTGCCTTACCCTCCTCCCGGGTATCCATGACGTATGCGACATATCCGGCGCAACCCTGCTGAAGGTAGCACCTAGCCCTCGCTGCTGAGCATAAAGCTGGTCCATGATGTGGCCTCTCTCCCTGAATCACCAGCTCTGCCCCACTTGGGGTTCTAACACATACTAACTATTGCGCGCAGTCTATCACTGCCCCATTAGGGCTCAACCAATCCATACCGATGATAACCTTGTTCCCTCACAATGGTATGGGAATCAAGTCCACCAAGTAGCACTCCTCGAATAGCCTCAAAACACAATATCTGAAAACCTCTGATGCTCGTACTGATCGGTCATCAGCAATCTCGACCTCTAGAGGGGAATCCAACATGCCCGAAGACTCAGGGAACCTCCTGCTAAGCGCAAGAGACACAAATGATCGAGTATCACCCGAATCAAACAACACCTGAACTGGGATACCGTTCACATGGAACGCTCCTAAACACAATACATAACATGGCACATAAATATCATAATCAACATATAATAAGAGATAGGGAGAAGAAATCATACCCGTCACCACATCGGGTGCGGTGCGTGCCTCCTCGGTAGTCAACTGGAAGGCTCGACTCCTCACCACTGGAGCCTCTGACTTGCTCTGTCGGCCATCAATAATCCGCAGGGTCGCTGGTGTTGGCGCTGCCACTGGCGCTGCTGCTGTCAATCTCGGGCAGTTGGCCTTTTTATGGCCCTTCTGATTGCAATGAAAGCAAATCAGGTGTGATGTCTGAATGGTGGGGGGTAGGGGCAGTACAATCACTACTAAAATGCCCAGTCTTGCCGCACTTATAGCAGCCTGATCCCGACCCAGTGTGGCAAACTCCCTCATGTGACCTGCCGTATTTCCCACAGCGGCTCCGGCCCTGCTGGCCCTTCAACCTAGAGTCGAATCCCTTGGGCTTCTTCCCCGAAACCCCAGTAACCTGCTCTGTCTCTGCCTTCCTCTTCCTGAGGTGCTCCAAGTCAATCTCCTTCTCCCTCGCCCTGTCAATAATAGAATCTTGGGTCGGGCATGTTGTGTAGCTGACATGCTCCCGAATATCAGTCCTCAACATATCATGATAGCGGGTCTTCCGCATCTCCTCATCTCCGGCATACTGAGGCACCAATAAGGCCCTCTCCCGAAACTTGGGTGTAATCTCCGTCACCATCTCAGTAGTCTGTCTCATGTCAAGAAACTCCCTGGCCAGCTGCTGAAACTCCACAACCGGCGCAAACTCAGCCCTAAACCTGGTCACAAAGTCAGACCAGGACTTAGCCTCAATGGCCGAGGCTCCCAAAGAATCACCAACTGACTCCCACCAATCTCTAGCTCGGTCCCTCAAACAACCTGCAGCATACCGGACCTTCGACCCCTCCGAACAGGAGCTCGTCAACTGGGCAGACGCCATGTCTGCAATCCACCTCCTGGAAACAATGGGGTCCTTCACCCCATGGAAGTCTGGTTCACCACATCCCCTGAAGTCCTTAAAGGACAGTGTGCGTGCCCCTGACTGGCTAGATGCCCAGTTACTCCTAAACGCCCTCAGGCGATCCTCCATCAGCTCAATAATCCCTTCCTTGATCGACCCGAAAATCATCGGGGTCGACTCAAGGATGCCTCTCGTGATCTCAGACGCGATGAACTCGCGTAGTCCCTCATCCACTGGCTTGGATCCCGAACCCGAACCTGATCGTGAACCTGATCCTGACCCTGAACCTCATCCACCGTGTCGCGTAATCATCACCATTCTGAAACAAAACACATAATCATCAGGGTCATACATAACCTCGAGAGGTCTCACATACTACAAGTTCTTTAGTTCTATCTCACTCCTCCTTGACTCGAGTACGGATCCTTTGCTTTCAGTAGTACGGTCCCATACTACCTTCCACATCTATCCGTACTTTCCTCAAGGATTGCCTTGACTTCACCAAGTCCCTTATACTTCTACTGCTCGTTGCACTACTCTCATCCTAGGCTTGCCCTAGGGTAACCCTTAAACCTACTCTCCGCCATCAGTTGCATAAGGAATTCCTGCCACCTTTACCCAATCTAGCTTGCGAATACCATTACATATCACTAAGACCAGATAATTCTTCGAATGAGAGGTCCTACCCTGCAACGGTTGGACTCAAACAAGAGTTGCGCAATAGGGCTAGACCTACCCTTCTGAAATTATTTAGTCCTAGCAATATGTAACTTAACGTATCCGTTTACTAGTTAGCTAAAGATAACTAGAACTCCTAATAGCACAAAGCAAGCAACATTCGGGCATTGAGTAGCCATACCAATCATATCCTATTCAGACCATCGTATTACTGACTAATCAGTTCTAGCATGTATCTCAATAAGCACATATAGCAGGCACATAAGGCATCTCCCTAGATCCTTAGCCCTAATCTAGCATGCAGTCCTCATAATCATATAACATCATAACATAACATGTATGGGTATCTTGGGGAAAACTTACTTGAGCTCGGCCGGTTGCACACATCACACACCTTGTTCTTTCTCAAAACCTTTTTATTTTAAAATTTAGAAGAATTATTTTATTGTAAAAATCTTTTAAACCCTTGATTTGAGTCCATACACCCCCGAAGGTGTGTCCGAATCCCTCAAACCAAGGCTCTGATACCAACTTGTAACATCCCAATTTCCACGACCAAAAATTTTGTTTTTGATTAAGTAACTTATAAAATTGTTTACTGAAAAACATCATCGAATCATATCAATTCATAAAACCATAGTCATATGTATTAACCATACCATCAAAATAATACAAATGTCAGAGTACAATCCCATGGATCTCAAAATGCGGAAATCATATGTGTGCGATGCGTTGCTACCGTGCCGGCTCCTTCCCCTTCTCTGAAGAGGTACCTGAAACAAAACTGAAAATTGTAAGCACCAAGCTTAGTGAGTTCCCCCATCATACCACATACCATAAACATATACTACCTATCCCTCAGTATCTTTCAACCGGTATCTGACTGGCATAATCGGAAGTTAGACTTCCCTTCGGTATCTTTCAACCAGTAACCGGGAGCTGACCTCCCCTTCGATATCTTTCAACCGGTAACCGGGAGCTGACCTCCCCTTCGGTATCTTCCAACCGATAACCGGGAGCTGACCTCCCCTTCGGTATCTTTCAACCTGTAACTGGGGACTATTTCACCCCTACCACTACCATATAATAACATATCATGAACATACTGTTAGGCATGCGTGGGTGCTGTCTACCCCTTCGGTATCTTTCAACTGGTATCCGGGGCTATTCCACCCCCTTCTACTACTAACACATATAACAGAGCATCCTAGCACATAAATCATATCAGATAGTGGCAACCCAGAAAATTATCACAAAGATAATTATCTAATCAAACAACTCCTACTAGCGGGCCGACATTGTGGCCGTAGACCCACTCCTATAGGAAGGTAACCATGACAACCCGTAAATTTCTATCTTGTAAATTCAATCCAATCAATCAAAAGTCAGACTTGTTTTTATTACCTTTATGATGTGTTAAAGGTCTGTTTAAGAGTTTCTAAGCATAGTTCACTTAAGGATTGGATGTTGAGAAGTGTTAGATTAGGATTAGAGGAATGCAATTGAACCAGAAAACCCATCAAAGGGTGTTCACGGCCGTTAACCCAAGTGTGGTTGTGAACCCCTCTCCATATATGTACCTTTCTTTCATTTATTCCTCATTTCTTCCATACTTGGCCGTAAACCTCTCAAATTCTCTCAAGTATCATCCAACAGATGCTCTGTTGGGTCAAAAATATGGTTTATACTTTGCTTTTCTAGGAAAATGTATTTTTATGTCTAGGACCGTAAACAGCTCAGTGTTTACGGCCGTAAACAGGTTTACGACCGTAAACCCTGTTTACGGACCAATGGGTGTTTACGGCCGTAAACCTATTTACGGTCGTAAACCCATTTACGGCCCATGTTTCTCATGTATATATATAGGGGTGAGGGGTGTGAGGAATAGATTGATGAACAGAAGAGAGTGTACGGAATAGAGAGAGAGAGAGAGAGGAGGTTTAGTGTGTGTAAGTGTCTGAATCTTGTGTAAGGGAACTTCATTCTAATCAATACATTCAAGATTCATCATCTTCTTCTTCTCCTTCTCTTCTATTTGATCTGACATCATCCAACTGATTGGGATTCCGCACCATCAAACGGATCTGATTGATACACAAGCAGATTAGGGACTTACAATTGGTATCAGAGCCTAGATTGTATCAGTCAATTTTGTCAGATCTGGAGCTTATTTGATCTTATTTTCGAAAGAGTTTTGCATTTTTTGATAGATCTCTGCAAAATAAGGGGGTTTGTTCTTCGCGTTTTTCATAAAAACGAGTTTTTGATCGAGTTTTGGAGCAAAAAGGGGCAAAAATCGCTGTTTTTGGTCGTAACCAGTGAGGGAGTGGCGGCCAGCAGCTAGGGTTTCCGAGGAGTTTACGGCCGGAGTCGGAGTTTACGGCCGGAAACGATCTACGGTCCGAGGCCTCGGAGTTTACGGCCCCGGAGTTTGCGGTCCGAGATTACGGCCCTCCGAGTTTACGGCTCGCATGTGTACGATCCAGCAGCGTTTCCGGTTCGCACGCCTTCTCGTTCAGCAGCCTCGGTCTCGCGCCTCGCACCAGGTCCTCGCATCGCGTCGTTGGCTTCGCACCTCGTTTTCAGTCTTCGCTTCGGTCTCGGTCAGCGGCGGTCTTCGCAAGCAGCATCCTCGCACGCAGCATCAGCAAAAATAGGATTGGATTTCAGAGCTGCCAAGGATCGAACCCGGGCCCTTTGGGAAATCAACTCAGCGCCTTACCAACTCCTCTAGCAACGCCTTTGTTCCTTTCCTTCGCAATTTTTATTCAAAAACACTCCTTCTCGGTTCCTTTTCGCATTTTTACATTTTTAACCCAAAAATCAATTTTTTTTAAAAAACTTCCATTTTCATCCAAAATTCTAGTTTTTAATTTTTGATTTTTATTTTGACTTTTGATCTTAAAATTTTGACTTTGACTTTTAAATTTTGACCTTTGTCTTTAAACTTTGACTTTCTCGTTTAACTTTTAAATTTTCAAATTTAGCTTTTCGGTTTGACTTTAAAGTTTGACTTTTGAGTTTGATTTTTTAAATTTGACTGTTAAGGTTGACTTTTGAGGTTTATAGTCAAAGGACATTTTTAAATTTAAGTTTGACTTTTAAGCTTGACTCTTTAAATTTTACTTTTAATGGTTTTTGAGGTCTACAAGGGAATTGAAGACATGAAAGAGAGTCGTCAGGATATGTTAAGACAAAATTTCAACATGTTCGATTATATCCCTGAAGAAACCCTGGAAGCTCAGTTGCAGCGATTTACTACACTTACTACTGAGATGAATATAGTTGGGATCTTCTTGACTAAATCTGAGATAAACAAAAAGCTGTTGAATGCACTTCCGAAATCGTGGGATATGAACGTGGCTGTCATCAAGAAGACAAAAGATCTCAGTCGTCTTAGTCTTGCTGCTGTAATTGAAGAACTTGACGCTTTGAATTGTCGAAAAACAATGAGTTCCGCAAACCTTCCGGTCAATGAAGTTTCATGTTCTCAATCATGTGAAGTTTCATGTTCTCAATCATGTGAAGCTACAATTAAACTTCTTCGTGAACATAATGATTTGCTAAAAAGGGAAGTTGAGGACCTGAGATATGAAGGATATCAACTCAGGAAAGGACAGAAACCCCTAAAGGCCCAGTTAGAAACAAAAATAAAGGAATTTAGGAAGCTTCAGGAAGAATTCAGCAACAAGTGTGAAAATTATGACAATATTAAGAGACAACTTGATGCTGTAACCGAAGAACTTGACGCTTTGAAAATTAAGTGTGGAAAAACAGATGTTAGTTTAAAAAATTATACTGCGTCAAGTAAGACAGTCGAGTCCTTATTTGAAACCCAATTAAAATTCAAAGATAATAAAAACAAGGGTCTAGGGTATGATAGTGTTCCTCCACCTTTCAATCATAACTACACATCCATCCATACGACACAGGAAGAAATTGACAGGGAGGCACATCTTCAATATGGAAAACCAGCTGGTTTTGTTTCAGGAGGTATTCAGGTTGAAAAGTCTAATGCTTCTACTTCATGCCAACATCTCCTTGAGCTCTGAATCTGTTGCTTCGAACTCAGCTGCTTCTGATAAACCTGTTGTTGAGAAATACAGGCCACCAATTCCAGTGAAACAGAGTGCCTGTTGTAATTGTGCTTGTGGAAACAATAAGAGACAAGGCAAGGACACGCCACCAGGGGCAGGAAGAAACAACTTCACAGTGAAGAAAAAGACATGTTTTCACTGTGGAACACCTGGACACATTGCCAGAAATTGTCCTAATCGCGCATAACGCGCCAAGAGGGAGATACTCCAAAAGAAACCCCTCAAGATCACGTTCAGACCATGGTGACTGGAACGCGCAGAAGGCCAAGAATAAACCCACAAGGCCAAGAATCTGAATCCCAAGGGCAAGAAGGGAATGTCGGCCAAGAAGTCCAATCCAAGAGATGCTCCCGTGAAGCCAAAATCAAAGTCAGCTCAACGGCCGACATCAAGATCAAAAGCAAGTACTGAGCCACCCATCAGATCGAAAAAGAAATGGGTTAAACCCAACTACAAATGGGTTCCAAAGGCTCATTCTCCCAAATCACCTAACGACTCTAATATTTCTTCATCTTATGTTTGTGATAAACAGGATATGTCATGGGAGAGAGTACCGTGCAAGGATGAAAAGGGTCAACCCAGTTTCAAAATGGACTGGGTTCCAAAGACCAACTAATCCCGCTCTGTGTCGGAGCAGCTATGGAGGCATATCATCAGACTTCGGTTTGTTGATAGTGGCTGTTCCAGGCACATGATAGGGGACATCTCTCAACTGTACAACATTCATAAGTTTGTTTGGGAGTATGTGTCCTTTGCGGGAAGGGAAGAAAGGAAGGGATCACTCATGGGGTTAGTGCTTAACGATGTGAAGAATTTTTGGATCTGTTCTAAGATTACGCGTGCTGTTCTCAGACCTTCTGGATGCAAATTCAATCGGTGACTTATGGTTTGAGTTTTCTTCTCTATACTCCTGAGTTTTTCTTAAGTTGATTGACTTTAAAGACTAATTTTTTGTTTTAGGATAGCTTAAATTTGTGCATTTACTTTCGTTTCTCTCCTATGCATAAATTTAGGGGGAGAAATAAAAACAAAAAAAAACATTAGAAAATCAGAAAATCCAAAAATATGTTGGTTATGGAATGTGCTTGCAGGTGATGTGATGGGAAGTGATATAATCATGTGATAACAGGCAATCTGAATATGTGTAAGGGACTGAATCTGAATTGTCTAGGCTTTGTGTTCGATGCGCTGGTAGGCACGAGAGATTAAAATGGACTTGACTAGGCATTAATGAACTTTAGGAATTCAAAGACTTGACAAATCTTGACCTAGTTAAATCCGTTTAGCCTGACAATACGACGCTCGAATAGGTTGAGCAGGGAGATATACATGATAATCCACCGGTCACATTAAAGTAATCTCTATCTAGAACTGTGGTTTAACTCTTACTCGATGTACGGACTTTGTCCTTAATTCCGGTATTGATAGGGCGACTGGGGAATTATGATAAAGTAGGTCTGTAGGAAATTATTTTCTTGCTTTCTTTCTGTTAGACATATGTTGCCTCCTCTGCGTGATTGAAATACATCCGACCTGGACTGTAACATATGCAATTCTATTTCTCTTCATCTTCTATCTATGCAATTCTTCCTGTCTGTTAGTCATATGTTGTCTCCTTTGCGTGATTGAAATACATCCGACCTGGTACACAGCATATGCACAATTCTACTTCTCAATCCCTCTAAATCTAGTTAGTCATATGTTTCACCCTCTGCGAGATTTGAAGAGATCCGACCTGGGTGTATAGCATATGCATTCTAAATCTGACTTCTCTCATAATAATTGTCTGCTCACCTAAAGTAAGGAGTACTTTGGAAGTTCCTGATTATTGGGGTATGTCAGGAAGCGGGAAACATGTTCTAGTACATTTAAAATTGAACAATCACTAGGTTGTCTGTAGATCTCGCTGCTCAATTTAGGTGGACAACAATATCTTCGGTCGTCGTCAGCTGAATGGTCCTTAAGGAATAGTATCTAGGAACTTAGGAGCACATTGTCTTGTCACTTATAGTATGTCCTAATTTTGTCACAATCTCTCGTGTTTAAGTGGACCACAATACCGACTATTGACCAGATCTATTCATGAAGGGAGAGGTACTGATAAACGGATAAAGGCTGTCTAAAAACTTTGATCCCAAATCACTTTAAAGTTAGATATCATTTTATTTTTGTTAAATTTGTTCATAGTTTCTTCTAATTTAAATATTAGGGGAGAATTAAAAATTTTAAAAACCAAACAAAAATCAGAAAATTAAAAAAAATCCAAAAATAGTGTTATTTCTGTTTTATTTTTTTCGGAAAATATGAAAAATCCAAAAAATATTGTGTGCTAATTTTTATTTTAGTTTTGTTTTGTCTTGAAAAGTGAATTCAGGTGAAGATGAAACTCATGGAGTTTGTGTCGAAGATTTCTAAGCCAAGGCTTCATCCGTGAGCATCGAAGAATTCTCATTCGAAGGAGCAAGAAATGAAGATTATTCTTTCGACATTCAATCTTTCAACCCCAGAAGCAAGGTGAAGCTGCAATTGAAGATTATGTGACGGATTGCATTGAAGCCTCCTCAATCAGTCTGCTGCTATCTTGAACCTGCTAAAGTGATCCAGAAGATTTGTTCTCTCTGACGTTCTCTCTGAAGATTCTCAAGCTGAAAGCGCTATCTTTCAAGAATCTTATCGTCAAGCCTCCTCACCCAATGTGCGTTCAATGCCAAATTCTGAAGAAAAGCTCAATTTCTCAAGATGAAGTCATTCATTGAAGATTCATCAAGTTCATCTTGAAGTTGTGAAGAATTTGAAGATAAATGTTGAAGCCAAGCTTACAATGAAGATGAACAAGAAAGCCAACTACTTTTTAGGGAGAGCTTGTTGGGTCATTTAAGAAAAGAAAAGAAAGCTATAAACCAAGGGGGAGATTGTTGGGTCAAAAATATGGTTTATACTTTTCTTTTCTAGGAAAATGTATTTTTATGTCTAGGACCGTAAACAGCTCAGTGTTTACGGCCGTAAACAGCTCAGTGTTTACGGCCGTAAACAGGTTTACGACCGTAAACCCTGTTTACGGCCCAATGGGTGTTTACGGCCGTAAACCCATTTAGTGCCCATGTTTCTCATGTATATATATAGGGGTGAGGGGTGTGAGGAATAGATTGATGAACAGAAGAGAGTGTACGGAATAGAAAGAGAGAGGAGTTTTAGTGTGTGTAAGTGTGTGAATCTTGTGTAAGGGAACTTCATTCTAATCAATACATTCAAGATTCATCATCTTCTTCTTCTCCTTCTCTTCAATTTGATCTGACATCATCCAATTGATTGGGATTCCGCACCATCAAACGGATCTGATTGATACACAAGCAGATTAGGGACTTACATGCTCTCATTTCACCCCAAAAACATAAGGCTCTCATCTCTTCTTGTTGTTCCTTGAAAGCCCTTACCTTTCCATCTTGATTCATCATCTTTACATCACTTTTCCTCAAAGATCTTCAAATTTGGGTCATGAACCCTTCATGTGTTCATCATTTGGGCCGTGAACTCCATTGGGCCGTGAACCATTCTTCAATTTTGGGCCATGAACTCCATTGGGCCGTGAACCATTCAAGCCCAGCCGTGAACCATCCTTGTTGGGCCGTGAACACTCCTTCAACCTCCTAACTTGCTTCTAACACTCCTTTGGTGAGTTATTCTTACATCCTAGGTTGTTTCCCAATCACCTTTGTAGTTAGATTCACTAATTACATGCCAATATGTATCATTATATGTCATTTAGGACTCGTTTGTGTCTCAGGACTTCATTCGTGGAAGGTTATTCTCAGGAAACTAGTAGACAGGTACGCGCTCAGGGATTCAGAAGATGGAGCATAGTAGCTTCATGTCTTGTTTTGTTAATTACTTTGGAGTCAATCTTTTGTGAATCTAATACTTTGTAAACACTTTAATATTAATTCAATGGTTGTTAGTTACTTTGATTACTATGATGCATGTGTTGTGATACTACATATGACGTCCTCCGCCCCCGAACGTTTCCGTTGTTCCGGTTTGGGGGTGTGACAGTAACTCACCTCAATGACGTGAAGTGTCCGAACTGTCCTCGATGTCGGGATGAACTCATCTCAGACTCCTACACATAACTGTTGGATTAGATGTCTAAGCCCATAACTATTATTGGTATGTACTCGACCCGAGAATAGCATGGTCCATTTGGGTTGCATATCATCAGGACAATTTGTTAGGATGGACTCTTGAGAAGAGGTTACATATGATTTATTAACATATTCTAAGTTCTAATATATTAATATGAAATCATATGATTTAATTAGTATTGATGAAGAATTAGTTTGGAATTAATTTAGTGATCAAAAGAGACTAATTAAATCTATGGGCACTAATTATGGTAGTTAGTTATATTTATATGTGTTGGGCTTATGATCCATGTTGGACCAAGTTTATGTATGGATACATAAAGAGTTGGGCCACATGAACCATGGATCATAAAACCCATGGGTATGGATTTGGGTTATACCCATGACCCTTGGAATCCTACATATAAATAGGTCACTCCATAGCCAAAATCGCCACTTGTAGTTCTTGGAGCTCATGGAGTTGATTTTGGTGTGCATGGAAATTCTCTCTCAAGAGCCACCTTTGTCCTAGGTGTGTTGTGAGCCATTTGAGGCATTTCATACTCTTGGTGCTAAGCTCTTAAGGCCAAATACAGGTTTCAAGCTACATAAAAGGTATGTCATCCTAACTAGTATTTCATATTGTTTATGTCAATTGCATGCTAGTTATAGGCTTAATGCTTTGGAAATACCATTACATGTATAATTAGAGAAAACATAGATCCAAATCTTTTTGTATGTGCACCATAGGATGTTGTAGTATACAAAACCCAACAGTGGTATCAGAGCCATGGGTTGTTTTCTATTATACTTGATGTTATTATTGGTTTTCGGAGCAAAAAAATTGATTTTCTGCTGTTCTGGACAGTGGAAGTGCCGAGTCCACTGGGGGACTCGCCGAGTCCAAGAACAAATTCATCCCACTCGCCGAGTTTGTTCTTGCACTCGACGAGTTGGAGCCCCTGACAGCAGATTTTCGAGTTTTTTGGCCTGTTTTGGATTTGGATCATTACCACAAAATGTTTTTGTTCATAAATTTTGATTTTGGTGCTATGGTAATGTTTATTCTCATCCAAATAAAGGATAATTGTCATAGTTTCAAGATTTGTATTAGTTTATATGATTAGCAAATTTCTTGAAAATTATTGATGTGAATTATCTTTGCTTATGAGTTTAATCTTGTTCATAGAAAAATTATTTGATTATTGTGTTAATTGAAATAATTGATAAAATGTTTTTATGAACTCCATAACTTGTCCTCAAGTTATGGAAAATGAAGAGTTTTTCATTTAAAAAGCACATTAAGTCTCATAGGTTATGAAAATGGAAGAGTCTCTATTTTTAATGTCATCATAAAATGTTTTTATGTCTTCCATAACTTGTCTTCAAGATATTGAACTTGAAAAGTCTTCCATAAAAACCATATTAAACTCATAAGTTATGGAAACCAAAAGTTTTTTAATTGTTCAAAACTTGCCCTCAAGTTTTGGAATTTGTAAAGTTACCCCCCATGTTTACTTTAATCCCAACCCTTAGAATTTTAATAGTTTAAAATTCAACCCTTATACTATTATAATATTATAGGATTGTTTTTTTTATATATGTATAAAAGTAAGTCAGTCTTACCGTTAGTAGGCCTCATTCACGAAGCCGGTCTATACGGGGGGTATAAGGTTACTGCCTATAAAATGACAGTTTAATGGGTGTCCATTCTCACCCACCACTTCCTTGACTGGTGGAGGGTCGTTAGACGAACGGGTAGGACAGGACATTAATTCTCCGTTCATTAAAAGTATAATGATAAATATAAAGTAAATAAACTTTATTAAATTCCCAATCTTAGTTACTTTAGGAAAATGTGAATTAGGTGCTAACCCATGAAATTGCACTTTGCACCTTGTTAAGACGTTAGTGGAGCGTGTGTGGTTAACCGGCACACTAATCTGGGACTGACAATGTGTGGCAAAGGTTAGATTGATGTTAATCATATATCAATGGAGCGTGTGTGGTTAACCAACACATTGATGAGGTGGTTGTAACATTAAGTGTACCAAGTTAATTTGCATGGTTATTCACTCCTTGAATGTGATCCTCGGCATCCCAGTCATAAACTTGAAGGGCACAATTGAGATTTAAACATGCCATTGAATAGTTTAATGAATCTCAAAAGATCTAGGAATTTCAATCCATTTAAGACCTAAAATTTCTTTTCGTTTTTCATGGTGGAGATTGGTAAATCGTCATTTACCTACCTTCAAATATTTTGTAGCTTGGATTACGGCATCCCTCTTCCAAGTTATAAATTATTGTGTTGGGTCCTAGCCTTGATAGTTCATATTGGGTGTTATATTAAGGACTTAAGTCAACTAAACTTGAATTTCTCCCTAATAGATGTCTAGTTATGACAACTATGGTCTTCCTTATCCTTTTGGATAAAGCTATCCTAATGAAGAGGATATCCCAAATGGCGATCAATGTGAAAGATTAATCCCTTTGTTGCGCATTAATGGGACTGGAAATCATACTTCACTTCCTACACCTCCTCCAATTGTTCTCCCTAACCCACAAGTTCTTGAAAAGTTCAAGGTCACTCAATCCCTATTGGAAAGCAGTGATCAGGTCCACCATAAAGAACGATAAGGCTATTCATCATGATTTACTAAAGTTTAGTAAATATGGTTGTGCTTACAAGTTTAAGTATAATTCTGAAACATTGGAAAAGTTTCAATGTATGGCAGGACGAATGAGAAGAATCAAATTAGGAAGAAAGATAAAAGTTTCTCCAATCTGAAAAGATGGGAGAGTACTTCAGTATCATGTTTTATGATCATCTTAATGATTAGGAAAAACCATATCACAATTGATCCTCTAAGGACATCTTAGTGCAAGTGTTTGACTAAGAAGAGGAATTGTGAATTGTTGAAATGGTTAAATCAAAAGATGAATCATACTTCGTTCCAAAATTGAGTCTTAGAGTAACACTCCAAGATCGAGCCTTGAGTGACATAATGTTAAAAAGGTTTAAAACACTTATCAAATGTAGAGTAAAATGTTTTCTGCTCTTGTACATTTGAAATTGGTGAGTTGTGATGTTTTGGATAAAACAAAGACCAACTAAGGCCAATTATGTGAAGTGTTTGTCTTAATAAGAATCCGCACTAACTCTTGAATATTTTCTTTGTCAAGGAACGGTTCTTGACAAGAGAATCTTATATGTCAAGAGGTTAGTGGGAGTCTTAAAGATCTTGAAAAGTTTCAAGAACTAATCAAGGATATTGTTTATCACTAGCACACGACTTGAGGTTTATAACCTATCGTGTTGACACATTCTTATTTCTGTGCTCATTGCAGTTAAAAGTTGACTATGCGTGTGAGTTCTGTGAGTTCTTAATTATTTGCATAACAACCTGGAAGCAATGGTAGTCCCTTGTGCCGCCAGATGGCAAGAACTTAAGATTGAACAATTTTAGTCCATATGAGCTTGGATTTGTCACTAACCTTGTCTTGTGATTATGGTTTTGAAAAATTCACATGGATTGGAACACATACACCATAAAAATCTAAGTGTCATAAGGTTTCTCTCCGATTCATGAAAATGATGGTGAGGAAAAGCTTTCACTAAGTAGATTTTAAATAGTTAGCAATTGTGATATTTGCATTTATCAAATTCAATTATGATTACGACATCCCTTTTCATAATTCAAATTGTGAGCAATGGAAAAGGTCTAAACATTATGATTACGACATCCCTCTTCATAATTTTTTAGACAAACATGTGAGCTATCTAAGGAAAGGCATATGATTTTAGGAAGCTTAGTTAAAGTTTTATCGAAACATCTCATATCAGAAATCTGAACTTTGGTAAGAAAGTCAATAAGTATTGATTTCTAGAAGTCCAACTGATTTCTGGATACATGTCAAAGCTAGTGGGAGCATAAGTGTTTTGCTAATAATTATCATGTTAGTGGGAGCATGATTATTATGTTAAGTATTGCAAGTTAGCAATGTTAATTATAGAAAACAAAAGTTTCAATTTGCAAAGTTGCAGGGTTTGAAAGTTGTTTTGCTATAATTAAGGGAGAGGAAATTATACTTCCTCCCAATTCTAAAAGCTTAGATTGAGATTTTAATCAAATTTAGTTAAGTATATATATGAATGTTATGTTGGAATGGTTCAACATAAGGAAATTCTATATATGGAAACATTGTTTGCGTTCTAAAATTCGATTATGACTACGACATCCCTTTTCATAATCTGAATTATGAGAACATGGCAAATAGAAATATAGATATTATAGCAAAAGACTGCTCTAGTATCGTGTCATTATGTGAGACATCATGAATCGTGTCCCATATGATTCAGATATAGAATCGATTACATGTGCTGTAATATTCATCCGTTCTAAATTTTCCAAATGCCTAGTGCATTAAGAGGGAAAAGGACTAGAATTGGATATGACTAAAAAATGATTAAGCAATTGTCGAGGACAATCTGAAGTCTACAAGATTGGTTGCTCATGGACCGTTGGAAGTATAGTATAAATTTTTGGAATGACCATATTGACATATTCTGAAAAGAGGCAACTCTTGTTCAGAAGGGATAGTCAAAATGGGAATATGGAAATGTTTCCATAGGTGGAAGTTATTCATTAAATCTGTGTAAGATTAGAAAACTTAATGCAAGAAGGATATTCAAAGGAATGTACTTTTAATGTGAGACTTCGTTTCCATGGAATTGCTCTCCATTGGAATACTGTGTAATGTCTGTTGCCACGTCTTTGTGACTTTTGTGCATAGTCATTACAAGAGGATCATTGCATATAAGTTTAGAATCTAACAGATTATAGTAAATGACAAGAATTTGGTGTTCTTACATTTACGATAAGGATTTGGAATTGTGAAATGAGCATCATTGAAATGTTTTCAATTGATCTATTCCACAAAGAAAGGACCATAGGTAAACATAGTGTGCATGCTTGTAGCATGGGACAACTATTGTTTTAGTTCAAGTATTAAGTTGATTATTTGAAACATTATACAATGAATAATGAGTAATCAATATGACTCAAAAGTTTTGGGACCATATAGGATTAGTATTATTCTTGTGTTTCACTTTGCATGTTTTGACTTCCCGAATAACTAGGTTATTCAAACCGTCCACAGTAATTCATACTGTGGAAGTAGGTATTGAGGCAAGACTGTCATGAATGGGTCTGTAGTATGTCTAGGTGTTTTAGACATAGCTGCAGTATTCATGAGTGCTCATAGAATAAGATTCGAGTATTGGATTAAACCCACGCTCATTTAAATCACTTCATGGATTTTATCACGAGTGATTGTGAGACGATAATATCTTATATTCTTCAAACTAAGAGATATGAGTTGTAGTCTACAAGTCGGTTGCACATTGATAATGTGAAAACGCACCAGTAACTTGGTGTTATAAAACGCATTGTTGTATGTGATTTGATGAGTAAATAGAGCAAGCATATGAGTCGAAGTTTATCCATTCCTTTTACCCTTGGAGGGATAAAAGCGATATCTGTGGGCTCCTCGATGATTTAGTGATGACAACCCTAAGCGCTCGGCCGAGCCTGGACTGATTTGATTTGTTCAATTAGTCGGTCGTCATAAATTAGAAATCGGGAAACAACAGATGGACAGAGAGAATGATTATAATCCATGTCTCAGTCCATATGATATCTAGAATGGAGGAATATATGATCCCTTATCTAATGGACGCGTCATTTACTAGGTCAGAGTTCGACAACGGCTTTTAAGAGCTACGATTGCAAGTCGGGATTTTGGAGTCGTATTTGCAATAATAGTTTTAGACTTATCCAAGTGGGAGACTGTTGGATTAGATGTCTAAGCCCATAATTATTATTGGTATGTACTCGACCCGAGAGTAGCATGGTCCATTTGGGTTGCATATCATCAGGACAATTTGTTAGGATGGACTCTTGAGAAGAGGTTACATATGATTTATTAATATATTATAAGTTCTAATATATTAATATGAAATCATATGATTTAATTAGTATTGATGAAGAATTAGTTTGGAATTAATTTAGTGATCAAAAGAGACTAATTAAATCTATGGGGACTAATTATGGTAGTTAATTATATTTATATGTGTTGGGCTTATGATCCATGTTGGACCAAGTTTATGTATGGATACATAAAGAGTTGGGCCACATGAACCATAGATCATAAAACCCATAGGTATGATTTTGGGTTATACCCATGACCTTTGGAATCCTACATATAAATAGGTCACTCCATAGCCAAAATCGCCACTTGTAGTTCTTGGAGTTCATGGAGTTGATTTTGGTGTGCATGGAAATTCTCTCTCAAGAGCCACCTTTGTCCTAGGTGTGTTGTGAGCCATTTGAGGCATTTCATACTATTGGTGCTAAGCTCTTAAGGCCAAATACAACAAGGTTTCAAGCTACATAAAAGGTATGTCATCCTAACTGGTATTTAATATTGTTTATGTCAATTGCATGCTAGTTATAGGCTTAATGCTTTGGAAATACCATTACATGTATTATTAGAGAAAACATAGATCCAAAGCTTTTTGTATGTGCACCATAGGATGTTGTAGTATACAAAACCCAACAATAACAACCTTCCTTAATTACCATTTCATACTCTTAACCCTTTCGAGGGTCAACTCAAGTCAGGTGATATTCAAGGTCAACACCCTGGTCACAGTCAACTTTTGGTCAAAGTCAACGTCTGGTTGACTCAACTCGCCGAGTTGGTCCACCAGCTCGTCGAGTTCCATAATCCACTAACACCCTGGAACCTCGCTCCTACTCTTCGAGTCTTTCAAGAACTCGTCGAGTTCTTCTTCATACAGAATCGGGACCTTTAGTCAATGACTCGCCGCGTTCGTCCTTGAACTCGTCGAGTCCTTCTTCATGCAAGTTGGAACGTTAGTCCTTGACTCGCCGAGTCTTTCCTTGACTCGTCGAGTTCTTCTTCATGTACATTGGGACATTGCCTTGAACTCGCCGAGTTCATCCTTGAACTCATTGAGTTCTTCGATCTTCAAGACCATATTCAAGACCATCTTGTTGATTCCTCTTCTATACTCAACCAGGTCGATCAAAAACCGAAAAGGTTGGGGAACCATAACCCGACTCGCCGAGTCCTATGAGCGACTCGCCGAGTCCCCAAAGTCCAAGTCTACCAAGTCGATTTCAATCGGGTTAATACATCCAGAACATAGATCTGACCTCCTAGGGTCCATATAGCACGTAAAGTTAAGAACTTTACATCCATGCATGGGTCTTCAAGCTCAAAAGGTCCAAAAATTAAGTCTACAAGATGCATGGGGCTCTCATGGCCATAAAGTTGGCACCTTTATGCCATGAGAACCCTCCAAGGTTCAAGATATGAAGTCATTACTCTACTATACACTCTACACCCGTTTGTGACTTAGAAATGCCCTAAAAATGACAAGATTCAAGCCCTAAAGAAGATCTAACAATTGGGAAGTCAAGGTTGAATCTTTTTACCTCAAACAAGCTGGAAATGCAACCAAGACTCTGGATCTACTGCCTTCTTCTTGAACCTCCAAGTCTTTCCATCCTTCTCCAAGCTTCAAATCACAAAAATGGCACCAAAATAGCTCAAGAACACTCACAATTGACTAGGGTTTCGAGATAGGGGCATGAGGGTGATGGAGGCTGGAGTGGAGGCCAGTTAAAGTGTTTAAATAGGGTGCAAACCCGGAAATTTAGGGTTTCATCCAGACAGGTCTACTCGTCGAGTCAGGGCTTCCGACTCGGTGAGTAGATACTTCCACCCGCGTCCAGTTCTTCGCATCTACTCGACGAGTTGGGCCTCTAAGTCGTCGAGTCCCTGTGTAATCATGCAAAAACTTATAATAAAATACATATCGGGAACCGGGCATTACAAGTGGTTCCCCATCTAATGGTTTTACCAATAGGGGTGTTGAACCTTGGTATCTTTTAAGTTCCCGGAAAGCATCTTCGTGCTCCTTATTCCACTCGAATCTTTTATTTTTCTTCATGATGTCATAGAAAGGTTTTCATCTTTCTGAGGATATTGAGAAGAATCTGTTTAAGGCTACCACTCTTCCTGTTAGTCTTTGAATATCCTTTGTCAAGGATGGGGATATTAGATCAATGATTGCTTTAATTTTCTCAGGACTTTCTTCAATTCATCTTTTGGTCTCCATGTACCCAAGTAACTTGCCTGATCTCATTCCAAAGTAAGACCTGGTGGGGTTCAGATTCATGTTATATTCATCCAGTATGTCGAAGGCTTCTTCAAGATCCTTGAGACGGTCTTCAGCTTTCTTCGACTTGACCACTATGTCATCAATGTAGACGTCCATGGTGTCCCTAAGTTTGTTTTTTAATATACTATTGAATAGCCTTTGATATGTTTCACCTGCATTTTTAAGACCAAATGGCATGACAGTATAACAATATATCCCTCTTGGGGTTATGAATGTTGTATCCTCTTGTCCAGATGGTTCCATTTGGATTTGTTGGAAACCTGCTGATGCATCCATGAATGTTAGTAACTCATGAATAGTTGTGGCGTCTATCATGGAGTCTATGTTTGGTAGAGGGAAAGGATCCTTGGGACAAGATTTCTTGAGTCCATATAATCCACACATACTCTCCATTTTCCATTCTTCTTTTTTACTACGACCACGTTGGCTAGCCACCTTGGGAAGTTCACTTCCTTGATCATTCCTGTTTTAAGAAGTTTTTCTACTTCTTCTCGTATGATTTGGTTTCTCTCTGGTGTAAACTTCCTTCTCTTTTTGTGTATTGTTCTGAAAGAAGGATCAATATTAAGTTTATGGGTTATAATATTTTTGTCTATACCTGTCATGTCCTCGTGCTTCCATGCAAATGTATTGCTTCTAGCTCTGAGGAACTTTACTAGTTCTTGTTCGATTGGTTCTGGTATTGAGGATCCTATGAGAAATTTCGCATCAGGATCCTCAAGGTTCAGGGGCACTTCCTTTACATCCCGCTCTCTTGTTCCTAGCACATCTTGTGCCTATTTCTTTCATTGTTATGCTTGTCGTGGTATTTTTGAAGATTTCATCGAGGTCTTGCAGCATTCGTTGGATTCTTGTTGATCACCTGTGATCTTCACCGTCCCCCATGGGGTGGGCATCTTCACACATTAATGATATGTTGATAGGACTACCTTCATGTCGTGAATCCATGGTCTACGTAGTATAACATTATAAGAGGATAATGTATCTATTACACAAAAGCGTTGCATAAAGTTTACCCCCTAAATGTAGATAGGTAGCTTTATTTCGCCGACTGTATGTTTTGTTTCGCCACTGAATCCTATTAATATTGAGTATCTTTTGATTATTTCGGACTCTGGGATGTTCATTCTTTTTAAAGCATCCAAGAGTATAATGTTGACTGAGGATCTTCCATCGACAAGGATCCCTTTGAAGAAATGGTTGGTGATGTAAAGAGTGATCACCAATCCGTCGTGGTGAGGATCCTAGATGTCTTGTCTATCTGGTTCATCGAAGGTGATCTCCTTCTCGTTTGTGATCGACGTATTCTTCTGTGGATTTTCTTGTTTTTATGTTTTTAACATGTTGGCATGTCTTTTTGATGAAGAATAAGAGGTACCACAAATGTCAGATCCTCCAGAGATCACATTGATTACCTTGGCGTCAACAGGAGGGGATCCTGGCTTGTCAAGGATATTCTGAGGATACTGATCTTTCTCTTTGGATTTTTCCTTTCTTCTTCCAATGATTTCTGTGAGGTATCCTTTGCGTAAGAGGTAGCTGATCTCCTTATTGAGAGCTATGTAATCCTCTGTGATATGACCAAAGTTTTCGTGGTATGCACACCATTTGGATTTGTCTTTCCAAGTGGTGGGTTTTTCTCCCTTCCTTGGCCATCTTGCTTTGTCACCAAGATCCTGCATAGCAGATATTATGCCTGAAATATCCACAGAAAATCAATAGTCAGTAATCTTAGGAAATTCTTCTTCCTCACCTACATCTTCAAGGGCATAAACCCTATGATGATCAGGTTTGGAATATGGTTTTGACTTGTAGGATCTTTGTCGATGAGTCGGCCTTCCTATTAGGGTGATCGAATGAGCTTGGTGGGTTGCTCCTTTTTTGGACCTCCTTGTCTTCTTCGAGCCTTATGAATCTTAACGCTCTACTTCGGACCTCATCCATTCTCTTGCATGGGGTCATTACAAGGTCTTCATAGAAAGGACAGTCCTTTTTCAAGCCCATTTTAAAGGCTTCAAGGGTAGTCTCCATGTCAATGTTGGGGATACTCAGAGCTTCCCTGCCAAACCTGTTCACAAAAGTCCTAAGGGATTCCTTAGGATCTTGAACCACTCAATAAAGATCACTAGTGATCTTCTCGAATGTTCTGCTACAAGAAAATTGATTGTTAAACAAAGTAACTAAGTGAGCAAGTGAAGTAATAGAGTAAGGAGGAACATTAAGGATCCATTTTAAGGCTGATCATGTGAGGGTCGAACCAAAACCCTATACTGTGCGACATGCTCCTCAGGATCTGTGGTCCCATTGTAAGGCTTAATGTTGGGCGTTTGGAAACGCTTTGGGACCTTGGTGTCAGCGATTGCAGGAGCGAATCTCAAGATCATGTGGCTTGTGGGGGATACTTCCGGTATAGGTTGAACTACTCCAGGCACGCTCGAGATCATTTGTCTTAATTGTTGAAGCTCCTTAGCCATGATTGAGCTTAAAGCTGTATAAAGGTCCATGGAGTTAGTAGTAAAGATATTATTATTGACGAAGTTACCAGGATCCTTGTTACTGGGAGTAATTAAGGTTTCGTTGGGATCCTGGTTCGTATGGGCTTGCTCTCTTGGAGTTGCGCCCCAAGCGGAAACAGAGGTCGGTATTGAGGATCCTATCTCACGGCGATTCACTGAGGATCCCGTGTTATCAAAGTTTATGATATTGGGTTGCAAGATCGAGGGTGGTTCTTCTTGAGGCTTGTGGATTTAGGTCCTCATTCTCTCCACTTCCTTGAGTATTGTCATGTTATCCTCCTGCTGTTGAGTGACTTGTCATCCCAGTCTCTTCATCACAGTAAAGATTTCATTATTGGAAATCAGCACAAGAGGATCCTGAAGTCCTTAGGTAGCGAACAGAGATGTGTTTTTCTTTGGTGCTTCGGAGGCTCTCTTGGGGGCTACCCTAGGGGTGGAGGAAGGTTTTTGGAGGAAATGGGAGGAATGGAGGAGGAAGATATGGTTGGTTGTGTAGACGTATTTTTTTGAAAGGTTTTGAACACCACAGCCCCACGGTGGGCGCCAAATTGTTTTAGTCAAAAATCAAGTAAGTAGAATCTAACCAAATTGTTTGAGATTCTGTGATGTGCATTGAAAATTAAATAAGAAATGATAATCAAAGTGACACAAGTGAGTTACAAGGAAAGCCCTTGATCCTTGATAGGATCTCCAACATAAAACCTTGGGAGGTGATAATGATCACCTGCCTTGATGATTTTATTGATATAAAATGTTGAATATAGAGATGAATCTGTAAATTTAAGTACAAGTATCGTGAATGAGCTAAGTGTCCCCCTAGTATGCTAGTTACATGTGCTATTTATAGTCTAATGCTAATAACAAAAAGTCTGATAATTCCAGGATCCTCCAGAATCAACATATGAACATTATTTGACTTTGTATACCGGGTCTTTTGCCTGGTTGAGATGACTCTTCGTTGAGAAAGGGCCTTGTGTTGACTCGTTCTACACATGTGAGAAAAATAAAGAAATATAGTCTTAACAAGTGTTAGAATTATTAATGATACTAGTCAGGATCCTGGAATATGTTTAAGGATCATGAGGCTTTAGAGGTGTTTGAGGATCCTGAATATGAGTCAAGGATCTTGCTCCTAACAACAAATATACTAAACCACTCCTAAATTATTCCACCTATGTCCAATAAGGGACTTGAACCCTCGACCTCCAAGAGGTAGGGAAACATTGAATACCGCTGGGCTAGATGTCCTTTGGTGATTTTCTTATTGATATGGAAAAAATTACATGTCTTTTATACAATACGAAAAGTATCAGAAGATCTAAACTTAAGGAGATAAAACAAGTAAACATGACACGTGTGAGACACCTTACAAGATATTGAATTTGACCATTTAGACTTGTTCCAAAAGAGACCTGGAGTGTATTTGTGTATTACCCCCCGACAAGCTCAAGGGCGAGACGGACTTGGAGCTCGGTAGGAAGATATGTGACACATGATTTCCCGACAGGTTTCATAAAGATATCGGCAAGCAGGTCGTTTGAGGAGATGGGGTGGCTTTTAAATACCAACTTCACCCTATTCTCTCACGAAGTGGAAGTCAAAGTCAATGTGTTTTGATCGAGTGCTAATGACTAGATTTTTAGTTAAGAAAATAGCTCCTACATTGTCACATAGTAGGAGAGGGGACTAACAAAATTAGAGCACATAGGTCTAAAATGAGTTGTTTCATCCATAGTAATTCAACACTAGTATAGGATAGGGAGAAATATTTTTTTCGTGGTACTAGAACGAGCAACAACCTCCTGTTTTTGAAAGGTCTAACTTATAAGATTTGAACTCTGAACAAAAAGCAAACCTATATTGTGACCGACTGTCATCATTATCGGACATCTGTCCCACATCATAATAAGCAAGTAATGAGCTGGAGTTGGTTGGATATAAATTAAAAATGTAAACAATGGTCGAGGGTACCATTTAAGTAGCGGATAATGCGTTTAACATCTTGCTAATGGAGAGTGGTGGGGGCATGGATAAATTGACAAACCCAGTTAATAGCAAATACAATGTCGTGTCGAGTAATGTTGGCATATTGGAGAGATCCAACAATTTGATGATAGTGGTTGGGATCGTCAAATGGGTCGCCATGGCGTTGTAGTTTCATGGTGGGATTAGCGGGAATGGAAACTGGTTTAGAGAAACCCATATCTACTTGCTTAATGATATCTTGAATGTAGTGTTGTTGAGAGAGAGTGAGCCCTTTAGATGTTCTTGTAATATCTAAACTGAAAACTAATGTAAGGAACCAAGGTCACGTAAGGCAAAAGGCTTATTTAGTTGTTGAAGAAAATTTCCAAGAACTGAAGCATTGTTGCCGGTAATGATAACGTCGTTGACATAGAAAATGATGTAGATAATGACTGTAGCGGAGTGGTGAACAAATAAGGATGTTCCGGATTGATAATCACGAAATCCATATGTAACAAGAAATTATTTTAGTTTAGTGAACCAAGCTCGTGGAACTTGTTTTAAACCGTAGAGTGCTTTGCTCAATCGACACACAAGATAGGGTTTGGATGGGTCTTCAAAGCCACGGGGTTGTGTCATGTAAACTTCTTCTAATAGTTCACCATTTAAGAATGCGTTCTTGATGTCGAGTTAGTTTAAGCACCATCCTTTAGAAAGAGCGATAGATAAAACCAATTGCATTGTAGTATGGTGGTGGGTTTGATGACGATACTAAAGGTTTCAAAGTAATCAACACCTTCTTTTTGGCTAAAACCTTGAGCCACTAACCAGGATTTGTAGCGCTCGATTGATCCATCAGAATGACTTTTGATCCTGAAAATCGACTTACAACCAACCAAATTAACGTTAGTAGGATGGGTAACTAGAGTCCAAGTTTTATTTCGCATAAGGGCATCATATTCAACTTTCATCACAAATTGCTAATGTAGATGTTAAATAGATTGAGTAAAGGTGCGAGGTTCGAAGGTGGATAGAGATGTTGTAAAGGTTTTTGGGTGGAGAGAATCGATGCATGCTTTTGTGACCATAGATTTTTTTGATTGGGCAACGGGACGTAAATAGGATGGGATAACTGGAGTATTTTTGGCGCTAGAACTAATGATCGAGAACTAATAGTAAGGGGTGGAGAGGGTATGAGTTGGAGATGGGGTTGTTTGCTGAGGGATAAGGAGTGGTGAACATAGGGGATGCCACCGAAGGGGAGGATGTCACACCCCCAAACCAGAACGGCGGAAACTTCAAGGGGTGGATGACTTCATGTACAATATCATAACAAATGAATAGTAGTGATCAAATCATTACGACCATCATATTGATAATTAAAGAGTTTACATTGTGTCCAAAACATTGTTTACTTGATACCATATACATATGACAAAAATAAATGACGTGATGCTGCGACGTCTCGTCCTCAAAACCATTTCGGTTACCTATCTACTGATTTCCTGAGAATACAAGTGATTTTGAAAAGTGTCAACAATTAAGTTGGTGAGTTCATAAGCGTTTTGTATGAGTATGATTGGTAACTTTTCCTTGTAAAAATGATGGAGTGTACTTTCATAAAATCCAATATTTTCTTTAAAATGAGCTGTAAGTCTTAAATCCAAAGACTAAAAATGTAAGTAGGTGTTGTACTAGAAAATAGTATTATGAAGTTTTATATGTATATAAAACTACTTGAATGTATGTTAACCCCGTAAACCAAATGTTTTGTTAATACCTCATGTGAGCTATCATAACCATGCTACCGACTCGTGGCCTGCTACGACATTCTTCACGCGTCGGAATGTTATGACATTTGTCACCCTAGACCTGCCAGTCTAACTGTAGCTAACAGCTTGGGTGCGGCGTTGTCAATCCCGTATAGATCTATACACAAGTTTCACGCTCTCCCTACAAGAGACTCTGGTTATAATGCAGGACTTTAGTTTGTACTCTGGTAGGTACGGTGAAGCCAAATGTCTCACAAAATTGTATCAACCGGTTTACGTCTAGTGTAATGAAAACCGTTTTTCTTGTAATGAAGGCATTACCCTTCCTTAGTGGTTTGATAGCGTAAAAATAATTATACCCTTCAATAATTATATGATTCGTCCAAAATGATATTGTAGTATTTATGTTTTCCAAACTATACCAATTATAGTTCATTATGAATGTTTTGTTGAATCCATTTATATAAACATTTACATAAATACGTAGTAGTTGTCTTGACTAGATGTTTTTAGAAGATTATATCATAAAACTTACATCTAACACAAGTATGAAAAAATCTGGGTGAAAAAGTCCATTTCTAGCTTTTGCCCATTTTTGACGATATTTACCGGTAACTGGGAAAATATAACTCGATAAAACTTGTTTCTAACCTTTTTGAGATTTTAACTCAAAATAGCTTCATATGTTTTGAAAACTATATATTTTTAGTTAATACTCACAAAATGATGTCATGAACTTGTTATGTCCATTTTTGTTTAAAATCCATTTCTACATAAAAGATAGATTCTTGAGTTTTCTTTTTGTGAAACTAACTCTTTGATATTTTGTCTAGTTTCAAAATGTATGACCAAAACAATATATTTTGGGTGTTATTCCACAAAAATGGTATAATAACTAGGTTATAACCATTTTTGCTAGAAAAACCATATTTTTTCCAAAGAAAATCTTAGTCTTTGTGGTTTTGTAATTATAACTTTTCTCATGAATATATAACATAGTTTATGTTTTGTTTCACTTAGTTTATATCTCAAAACTAACATACCACAAATAAATGTTCTAAAAACTAGTGATAACCATATTTTATGCAAATAATGCTTTATATTCAACATAGGAATGAAACATGCAAGTATTTGTGTTGTAAACCAAACTTTACTTGTATTCCCCCCCCCCCCCCTAAAACATGAAAAACTCGTAAAATGTGGGGGTATGAACTCACCTTGAGTGTGGTTATGGTTGGTTGAAGAGATGATGGTGAAGATCTTTATGCCTAGAACACTTGAAGTTGGTTGATGAACTCTTTGAAGATGGTATTATCCTAAGAGTTTTAACACATGATAATGTGTGTAAATGAGATGAAACTAGTATAAAAGTGTGTAGAAACACTAGATTTTGAAGAAAACATTTACCAAAATGCCAAGAATCACTTGGAATAATTAGCCTAATGAGGAGAAGCTTTGTTCTTGACAGAATATGGATTAAGTTGAAGAAAATGGAAATGGTGGGGGGTTTGGGGATGATCTCGGTCGTGATTAAAGAAGGAGGGATGAGGTGACGTTTGCTTTGTTATTTGTTGGATAATTGCATTGATACATGCTGGGTAATATTTTTGTATTGGAAAAGATGAACCCTCATGTCACAAAGTCAACCCTTTCTTTTCTTCTTCTTTCCCACTGAAATCCATCATAGGGCCACCGAAATCACATGTGATTTCGGTCTAGCACCACTGAGATCACTTAGTGATTTCGGTCCATGCACCAACCGAGATCACAAGGTGATTTTGGTCTAGGTACCAACCGAAATCACAATGGTTTGGGTCATAAGTCGTTGACTTGTTGACTTTACTTGACTTTTGTTGGCTCGTTTGACTTCTGTTTGATCCAAAATCGGTAGTTGTCACATGATCCCCCCGTTAGAGGGAATTTCATCCCGCAATTAGTTCTGGAGTGGGTACTCATGAGCTGGGGAAAAGATGTGGGCACTTCTGCTTCATTTGATCTTCTCGCTCCCAGGTGAATTCAGTCCCTCACTTGGTGTTCCAACGGACCTTCAATGTGGTTATGCGGCTTTGTTTCATCCTTTTGACCTCCCTGTCCATGATTTGCACATGTTCCTCTACGAAGTGTAGACTCTCCTTTACCTCAATTTCGTCGAGTGGGACAACAAGAGTCTCGTCGGACAGACATTTCTTCAGGTTGGACATGTGGAAGGTGGGGTGTACGTTACTGAGTTCTTGTGGTAGTCAAAGTTTGTAAGCTACCGAGCCAATTTTGGTAAGGATCTCGATTGACCCGATATACCTTGGATTTAATTTCCCACGTTTTCCAAAATGAATTATTCCCTTCCAGGGTAAGACCTTCAACAACACGCGGTCACCAGCCTGGAACTCCAAGGGTTTTGTCGCTTATCTGCATAACTCTTTTGCCGATCTCGGGATGCTTTTAATCGTTCACGGATTTGAACGATCTTCTTCGTGGTTTCCCATATGATCTCCGGGCCGGTGAGTGTGCTATTACGCACTTGTCCCCTTGCTAGCTACGTGTCACCCACCTCAGCCCAACACAGAGGTGATCTGCACTTGCATCCGTAGAGGGCTTCGAATGAAGCAACGTTAATGCTAGTGTGATAATTGTTATTGTATGAGAACTCGATGAGCAGTAAATGGGTATCCCAGGCTTTACTAAAGTCTATCACACAAGATCTCAACATGTCTTCCAGCGTCTGAATGGTCCTCTCACTTTGACCGTCGGTTTGAGGGTGATAAGCTGTACTCATGTCGAGTTTGGTCCCCAAGGACTTTTGTAGTGATTGCCAGAACAGTGAGGTGAATCTAGTATCTCTTTCGGAGATGATGGACATTGGTACCCCATGTAGTCGTATAATTTCTTTAATGTACATCCTTGTTAGCTTCTCCATCTTGTCGGTCTCTTTTATTGGTAGGAAGTGTGCGGATTTGGTTAACCTGTCAACGATCACCCAGATGACGTCAAGTCCGCCCGTTGTCTTGGGCAACTTGGTTCTGAAGTCCATGGTTTTCCGATCCCACTTCCACTCGGGTATATCCGGTTGCTCAAGCAAACCCGAGGGCTTTTGGTATTCTACCTTGACCTTGGCACAAGTCAGGCACTTGCCCACATAGGTAGCGATTTCTGCATTCATGTTTGTCCACCAATAAAGTTTCTTGAGGTCCAGATACATCTTTTCTGAACCAGGATGAACGGAGTATTTGGTTTTGTGAGCCTCGTTCATCACAACGTATCTGTACCCGCCGAATCTCGGTGTCCAGATTCAATCCATGAGGTAACGAGCTCCGTCGTCCTTGACTTCAAGGTTTTTATCCATTCCCCTCAAAGCCTCACCTGCGACGTTCTTGGGTTTCAAGGCTGCTACCTGCGCCTCTTTGATCTGTGTGGATAAGTCATGGTGAATGATTTTACTCGGCAGCCCGAGTATTCTTTCCGACTTAGGGCATCTGGTACTACGTTGTCCTTGCCCGGATGATAACGAATTTCGCATTCATAGTCATTTAGCAGTTCTAACCATCGTCGTTGTCTCATGTTGATCTCCTTTTTATTGAGAATGTGTTGAAGGCTCTTATGATCTGTTAAAATGGTGCATTTTGTGCCGTAAAGGTATTGTCTTCAAATCTTTAGGGCAAACACCACTGCTCCTAACTCGAGGTCGTGCGTGGTATAATTGACCTCATGTGTCTTGAGTTGTCTTGAGGCATAGGCGATGACCTTTCCTCGTTGCATGAGCACGCATCCCAGACCCTGCTTGGATGCATCACAGTAGACCATAATGTCTTTGGTCCCTTCTGTGAGGGATAAGACTGGAGCATTGCATAGGGCTTGCTTAAGCGTTTGGAAGGATGTTTCTTGTTTATCCTCCCAGTTGAATGTCACTCCATTATGTGTCAAGGTAGTGAGCGGATTTGCAATCTTAGAAAATTTTGTATAAATCTTCGGTAGTAGCCATCAAGACCCAAAAACTGGCGGATCTCTGTCGGTGTTCTTTGGGTTGCCCAATTTTCGATCGCCTTGACTTTGGAAGGGTCCACGTGTATCCCTTCCTCGTTGAATACGTGTCCCAAGAAGTCTACCCTTTAAATCCAGAATTCGCATTTCGAGAATTTCGCATACAGTTTCTCTGCCCTTAACGTCTCCAAGACTTGTCGTAAATGCTGACTATGTTCTTCCTTGCTTCGTGAATAAATTAGTATGCCATCGATGAATACTATCATAAATTTATCCAGGTAGGCTCGGCATACGCGGTTCATTAAGTCCATGAACACTGCTGGCGCATTAGTCAAACCGAAGGGCATCACCACAAACTCGTAGTGACCGTAGCGAGTTCTAAATGTCGTCTTAGGAATATCTTCCTCCCGAATTCGCAGCTGATGGTACCCCGAACTTAGATCAATCTTTGAGAAATAGCTTGATCCATGTAGTTGATCAAATAGAGCGTCGATTCGCGGTACGGGGTAACGATTCTTGATAGTGATTTTGTTCAGTTCTTGATAGTATATGCACATGCGGAATGATCCATCCTTCTTTTTCACGAACAAGACCGGTGCTCCCCAAGGTGAGAAGCTCGGTCTGATGAATCCTTTGATCAGCAATTTGTTTAGTTGACTGGACAATTCCTGCATTTCAGTCGGTGCTAAACGGTATGGGGATTTGGCTATGGGGGTGGCTCCAGGAATTAAGTCCATTCTAAACTCGACTTGGCGTAAAAGGGGTATTCCCGAAAGGTCTTCTGTAAATACATCGAGAAAGTTACATACTTCGGGAATGTCCTTGGTGTCTTTCACTTCTTATTTCTCATCCACCACGTGGGCTAAGAAGGCGTGGTATTCCTTGCGTAGATATTTCTGAGCCTTGATGCTAGAGACAAATTGTAGATTTGTGTCGGGTTTGTCGCCATAAATTACGAGGGTTTCGCTACTTGGTAGGTTAAGGCGCACGACCTTACATGATATCGACATGGTGAGGACTAAACCAATCCATGCCAATGATAACGTCAAAACTTCTTATTCTGACTGGCATTAGGTCGATTTGGAAGGAATGGTTGTTTAGAGTTAGAGTACATCCTATGTATATATCTTTAGTGCTTTCTGTTTTACCATTTGCCATTTCTATGGTGAATGTTTCATTTAGTGATTGGGGTTTTTGTTTGAGTAAGTGTTTAAACTGGTGGCTCACGAAACTTTTCTCCGCACCACTATCGAAAAGTATGCATGCATATGAGTTATTTAGGAGAAAAGTACCAGTAACCATGGTGGGATCCCTCACGACCTCCTCTTGCTCTATTGCTAGCACCCTTCCCACACCTCCGTCATTTCTATTCTGTGCCTTCGGGCACTCCTTCTTGAAATGCTCCGTCTCACCGCAACCGTAGCATGCGCGACTCACCCCAGCATTAGCTGCTTGGGTGGTTTGTTGTGTTGGTGCTTTACAGAAACGGGCGGTATGCCCTTTCTTGTTGCAATTGTTACATTGTATCGCTCGACAGGCTCCATGGTGATGGTAGTTGCACTTGTTGCATTTCGGAAGAGTCCTAGCATATTGCTTGGCTGGTGCAGGGGCGGTAGAGGTAGTGATGGCATAGACGTCCACAGTTTGTTGTTTCTTGACCGGGTCTTGAGCGGGTTGGCCCTTTATCTTATTCTCGAACTTCCTCTTGTTGTCTCACCTCTTTGGTTGTTCGGGAATGGGGGTTATAATGCCTTGACGAACTCCTTGGTCGACAAGAGCTTGTACCAATCGCTTGGCACTATCGAAGGTGCTCCGGTTGGCGGATATGACCATTCCTTGGATCTGAGGGGATAGCCCCCAAATGTAACGTTCCACTTTCTTGGCCTCTGGGGTGACCATTCCCGGGCACAAAGTTGCCAGTTCATTAAATTGGGCAGTGTAGGTGGCAATATCAGAGCCCTGCATGGTTTGTTCCCACAGTTCTTATTCCAGTTTCTGCATCTCGCTCCTTGGACAGTATTCCTCGAGCATCATAGCTTTCAGGTCCTCTCAACTCATGGCGTTGGCTACAGCTAGAGTCAAAGTTTTAACGTGGCCGTTCCACCACAATAAGGCCGAGTCTGCATATGTACATGCTGCATATTTGACTTTGAGTTCATCCGGGCATGCACAGATTTCGAATATGGACTCGGTCTTCGCAAACCATCTTGTCAAAGTGACGACTCCACCGTCGCCATGATAGGTCCTGGGCTTGCAGTTCATGAATTCTTTGTAGGAGCACACCCGTGGGTGCCCTTGGCTCTCGCCCAGATTGGAACTGTTAGTCTTATTTTTGCTTCCGTTGCCGTTACTGGTGATTTGGGCCATGGCGGCGGCCACAACAGCCGTTACAGCAGCCTGGAACACGGCAGAGTCCATCTGTGAAGGTGGTGGTAGTGGAGTGGCTGAGGTGTTAACGACGCGCCTGATGACTCTTCGTGGTGGCATTTTTCTGCCATACAATGGAATGATGGTAAGTCTTTGATAAAGGTTATGAGTTGGCCATTACCGTAATGGAAGGTCTCGATTATGTACGTATTAAGTCTCATTGTTATTGTAATTTGCAAGCAATTCATAAATGGAATTTGCTATAACAAGTAAACAATTGCATAACAGATAGCAACACCCAATGAAATAAAATGCATGCCCATTTCATTGATAATATAGTATTAGTACATAGTTTGTGAAAATTGACCTTTAATAAGGTCTACAAGAAAGAGTAGCACCAACGCTTACTCGTAAATATAATCGATCACAAAACGTGAGTAGTATAAGCCCTACTCGCGGCGGGTGGTCTCCTGTGAGCCATGGGATGAATTCATGGAGGCCTGCATCTCCGCTATCCGACGCTAGCTGCAATCACCGTCTCCTCGAGAACCGAGTGTCTTTCCTGGTACTCCCTCATATATGCTCAAGCGGTGGTGAGGTCCTCCTAGAGACGGTCAATGATATGACATGTCCGGGGGTAGTCCCTCTCCAGTCGTCGAGGTCGTGCGTCAGTGACTTTCACAACAGCCCCCAGCTCCAAGATCCGATTTGTCGACGCCCTGGTCTGATCCCCGAGGTGCGTGATTCGCTGAACCATGACAGGGAGGGCCCTGTCTGCCGGTCCTCCGTGATTGAAGTTATAGAAACCTCGCTCCATGCCGTATGGAGAACGCTGGTGTTGCTGCCAGCTCCACCTCTCCAGGTCCTCTGGCCAACGGGGCGTGGGCCCTGGTAGCCCAGACGATGTGCGGGAACTCGGGCAACATAGGGTGGATTAATGACTTCGGACTCTGCGTCTGAGTCCTCTTCTATCTCCTCCTCGTCTTCTTCCTCCTCTGGATCATCTTCGGGATCTTCATTCATTATCTCCTCAGGATCCTCTTTGGGATCTTCTTCGATCCATCCGCCATTTCCCTGGTTAGGGGAATGAGGGTCTCCGAGCATATGGAATCCTGCCATGAAGCCAGTGCAAGAAAAGGGATATGAGAAATACCATAAGGGTTTAAGTGTATGACTCTGTAGTATTCTAAAATACTCCTATAGTATTTTATACTTGATTTTTGATTCTAGAGTTTCTTGGTATATAGGGTTGGTAAGTTTTAGATTCATTGTCCACCACGACCATTCCCAAACACATGTTAGTCATATCTCGCATAAATATAGTTGATCAGGCTATATCTATCCCATATATGATTAGATTACTATCTAGGCTTAATCGTAGCGTCCAACTTATCTTAATACTTTTATTTGGTTGTTATTATGACACTGTTCTAGTATGTATGCATGTACGTATACTTTTATAAAAATACTATTATATTTTAAAAGTATACTTCTTAGTCAGAGTGTTTTAGCCCCATTGTATTCATAGGTGTATATCTTACATGGTTTGATATACTTAGTTCACTATAAACAATGCTCTGATACCAATCTGTCACACCCCCAAACCAGAACAGTGGAAACGTCTGGGGGTGGATGACTTCATGTACAATATCATAACAAATGAATAGTAGTGATCAAAGCATTACAACCATCATATTGATAATTAAAGAGTTTACATTGTATCCAAAACATTGTTTACTTGATACCATATACATATGACAAAAATAAATGACGTGATGCTGCGACGTCCCGTTCTCAAAACCATTTCGGTTACCTGTCTACTGATTTCCTGAGAATACAAGTGATTTTGAAAAGTGTCAACAAATAAGTTGGTGAGTTCATAAGCGTTTTGTATGAGAAGGATTGGTAACTTTTCCTTGTAGAAATGATAGAGTGTACTTTCAGAAAATCCAATATTTCTTTAAAATGAGCTGTAAGTCTTAAATCCAAAGACTAAAAATGTAAGTAGGTGTTGTACTGGAAAATAGTATTATGAAGTTTTATCTGTATATAAAACTACTTGAATGTTTTGTTAATACCCCATGTGAGTTCTCATAACCATGCTACCGACTAGTGGTCTGCTACGACGTTCTTCAGGCGTCGGAATGTTATGACATTTGCCACCCTAGACCTGCCGGTCTAACTGTAGCTAACAGCTTGGGTGCGGGGTTGTCAATCCCGTATAGATCTACACACAAGTTTCACGCTCTCCCTACAAGAGACTTTGGCTATAATGTAGGACTTTAGTGTGTACTCTGGAAGGTACGGTGAAGCCAAATGTCTCACAAAATTATATCAACCGGTTTATGTCTAGTGTAATGAAAACCCTTTTTCTTGTAATGAAGGAATTACCCTTCCTTAGTGGTTACATAGTGTAGAAATAATTATATGATTCGTCTAAAATGATAGTGTAGTATTTATGTTTTCCAAACTATACCAATTATAGTTCATTATGAATGTTTTGTTGAATCCATTTATATAAACATTTACATAAATACGTAATAGTTGTCTTGACTAGATGTTTTTAGAAGATTATATCATAAAACTAACATCTAACACAAGTATGAGAAAATCTGGGTGAAAAAGTCCATTTCTAGCTTTTGCCCATTTTTGACGATATTTACCGGTAAGTGGGAAAATATAACTCGATAAAACTTGTTTCTAACCTTTTTGAGATTTTAACTCAAAATAGATTCATATGTTTGAAAAACTATATATTTTTAGTTAATACTCACAAAATGATGTCATGAACTTGTTATGTCCATTTTTGTTTAAAATCCATTTCTACATAAAAGATAGATTCTTGAGTTTTCTTTTTGTGAAACTAACTCTTTGATATTTTGTCTAGTTTCAAAATGTATGACCAAAACAATATATTTTGGGTTTTATTCCACAAAAATGGTATAATAACTAGTTTATAACCATATTTGCTAGAAAAACCATATTTTGTCCAAAGAAAATCTTAGTCTTTGTGGTTTTGTAATTATAACTTTTCTCATGAATATATAACATAGTTTATGTTTTGTTTCACTTAGTTTTATATCTCAAAACTAACATACCACAAATAAATTTTCTAAAAACTAGTGATAACCATATTTTATACAAATAATGCTTTATATTCAACATAGGAATGAAACATGCAAGTATTTGTGTTATAAACCAAACTTTACTAGTATCACCCCCCCCCTAAAACATGAAAAACTCGAAAAATATGGGGGTATGAACTCACCTTGAGTGTAGTTATGGTTGGTTGAAGATATGATGGTGAAGATCTTTATGCCTAGAACACTTGAAGTTGGTTGATGAACTCTTTGAAGATGGTATTATCCTAAGAGTTTTAACACATGATAATGTGTGTAAATGAGATGAAACTAGTATAAAAGTGTGTAGAAACACTAGATTTTGAAGAAAACACTTACCAAAATGCCAAGAATCACTTGAAATAATTAGCCTAATGAGGAGAAGCTTTGTTCTTAAGAGAATATGTAGTAAGTTGAAGAAAATGGAAATGGTGGGGGGTTTGGGGATGATCTCGGCCGTGATTAAATAGGGAGGGATGAGGTGATGTTTGCTTTGTTATTTGTTGGATAATTGCATTGATACATGCTGGGTAGTATTTTTATATTGGAAAAAATGAACCCTCATGTCACAAAGTCAACCCTTTCTTTTCTTCTTCTTTCCCACAGAAATCCATCATAGGGTCACCGAAATCACATGTGATTTCGATCTAGCACCACCGAGATCACCTAGTGATTTCGGTCCGTGCACCAACCGAGATCACATGGTGATTTTGGTCTAGGTACCAACTGAAATCACAATGGTTTGGGTCCTAAGCCGTTGACTTGTTGACTTTACTTGACTTTTTTTGTCTCGTTTGACTTCTGTTGGATCCAAAATCGGAAGTTGTCACATAGGAGGTAGCAGAAGTGGTTGTTGGAAAGGAAATGGACGGCGTAGGAGGAGAGAGAAAAAAAGATGCAGCGTGAAAGAGAAGATTTGGTGAAATTTGAGAGTTTTAGGCAACATCGGGGGAGTTAGAAGTAGGAAAGGGACGTTGATAGGGAAAATATCTTCATTGAAGACAAAATGGCGAGTAATATAAAGACGAGAGGTAGGCTTGTAAAAGCAAAGATATCCTTTATGGGAGGGGCTATGGCCAAGAAAGGTACATGGAAGGGATCGAAAATTGATGTTGTGATGTGTATATGGGCATAAAAATGGGTAACAAAGGAATATAAAATTCTTAAGGAAGCCATAATCTGGTGTTCGGTTGTATAGAAATTTGTAAGGAGATTTTTAATCTTGGGAGGGAGTGATAGTTCTACTGTGAAGATAGGTGGTTGTATGAAAAGTGTGTTCCCAAAAGAGTTGTGGAAGAGATGATTGGACAAGAAGAGTAAGATCCTTTCAACAGTGATACTATTGCGACACTCAACAACACCATTTTTTTCGGGTGTGTGGGGACATGAAAGTCTATGGTCAATGCCATGGTTTCATAGAAAAGTGGATACATTTCATAATTCACCACCCCAATCAGTTTGAAGGCATTTTATATCACAATTAAATTGAGTTTGAATCGTTTTTCTAAATTGAATAAAGGTGGAGAAACTTGAGATTTGTGAGATAAAAAGTAAATCCATACAAACTTGGTGCAAATCATCAATAAAATGAACAAAATAGCGATGACCATTCATCGAAAAAACTGTGAAGGTCCCCAAACTTCCGTGTAGATTAAAGTAAAAGGTCTATGAGATGAAACATGAGATATGGGAAGATGAAAATGATGTCTTTTGCTAAATTGAAAAGAGTCACACACAGCTGGAAATTTATTTGAACTAATAGGAAGATGGAAGGAGGATACGAAACGCCGCAAGATTGGTTGATGAGGACGAGCAAGCAATTTGTGCCTAGTGATACAAGAAAGTGACCTTCGTCAGCTAAAATGAACCCGAAGATCCAAATGCTCGTGTGAACCGGAGAGGTGGATACTGAAGACTGTTTGTCATCTTTTGGAGCCCGAAGACGAGAAGAATACCCGAAGACATATGAGAACATGAAGATTGTTACAAGTTATCTTACTGACTATGCGTGTAAACTTAGTATTATCTGGTGTACCCTTCAGTGTCACCAAAGTCAGTCACTTTGTAATTGTTTATTATTTTCCTGTAACTTTTGGACCTCTATAAATAGAGGGTTCCACTTCATGTTTTATGCACCAATTCTGAACTTATCAATAGAAGATCTATTCATCTCTATACTAGCTAAAGTTATCTGATTGATACTTTATCCGAGTTCCTCTTCACTTATGTTGTTCATCATTTACTAACTTGTGTTTGCATGCAGACCATGTTACGATTCAACTAAGTGTCTACTTGTTTAATGCTTATTGATATAACTTGTTGTTATTTACATTCCTTACCTTTCCGCAATCTAAATATTACTGTTGAGCTAACAAGGATCCAATAAGATTAACTTATTATTTCGCAATATAATATCTCATTACTAACTTTTATTAAGTTCTTCTCTCAACAATTGGTATCAGAGCCAAAGTGGTTGCATTTTAACTCCTTTCAAAATCGAAACTCTTTTCAATAAAACTCAAAGCTCATTAAAACAAGGGAAAATGGCACAAGCTTATTCTTTAAACATTTCAAACAGTGTTGGAGGTTCTAATAGAGCTCCAATACTTGTTGAAAGTGAATATCATCATTGGTCCCCAAGAATGGAAAGATATTTAAAGAGACTCGGAAGAGATGTTTGGAGATCTGTAGAAGAAGGACCTCATGTCCCTATTCTCACTCCCATTGCAGCTAATGGTGCTCAGGCAAGACTTAGATATAGTCCAGCGGCCATGAACATACCTACCAACCGTGATCTCGAAAAGATGGAGAAAGATGCAATTGCCTTCTACGAAATTTCATGTGGCATTGCTCGAGACAACTTTGACATCATCATCATCTGTGAATCTACCGAAGAAATTGGGGATGTACTAAAAAATCTCTACCAAGGGTCTGAACAAGATCAAGACAAGAAACTCACTACTGCTCTCAACGAGTTCACCAACATCAAAGCTCTACCTGGTGAAAGTCTTGACGATTCCTTCAAGAGATTCAACCTCACAATCAGTAAACTCTCAAATGCTAGTACCGTTAGAAGCAACCATGAAACCAACCTGCAATTTCTGAATGGGTTAGGAAGACATTGGATGACTGCAAAAATGATAGTTTAAGGAAACAGGAAGATCCAGACTCTTTCACTGTTCAAACTATACGGTGAACTTCAGGCTCAAGAATCCACAATGTTAAAGGAATGTGCAGATATGGGTGTGTCACTTGCTTTAATGGCTCAAAATCCTCAGTATGCTATCAAAGCACCTTAATATCCCTATCCCGGAGAGTCATCATATCAACATCCATATGACAACTCACTGCAGTCATATGAAGCCGATGTCGAACTAGATGATGAGGAAGAGTTCCAAAATGCCATAGCCCTCGTCAGTCAATAGCTCAATTGACTCCCACCACCCACTTTTTCGCAAAAATCAACATTTCACTAAACCACCTTTTAACCGGAACTTCAACCCACAGAACAATCATCAACGATATCCCAGAAACCCTCATCACCAACCTCATCCTTAGAATACTCCTCAGATGAATTCAAATCATACGGAAATACCGCATACTAACAAATCACCAGACTCCGGTACTACTACCGAAGACAACAAAGATGGAGTTCTTGTCTGTCACAAATGTCACAAGGAAAATCACTTTGCAAGAGACTATAAAACAAATGTGATGAAAGACAAAGCATTCTATCTTAGAATGGCTCAAGAGATGGAAGATAAGATGAGGAAACTGACAACAAAAGGAAGAGAGGAAAAATATGCATGGTGGCAGCAAGTGAAGAAGATGGATCAACCAACCTGAAGCAGAAATACTGCTACATGGCAAGAGAAGGGACACTCAGCATCGTTGAACAGGTAAAACTTATGACTCAGTCTAATAATTTTTGCATGCATGATTGTGAACCTCACCTATAAAGACTTAAGAAAAGTATTATGCCGTCCTTACAGAGTACAACAAAGCCTTAGATGAAAAGAATATAGTGAACCAAGAGCTTTATCACTTTAGATGAAGACTAGAAGACAAGAAGCTTAAGATCACAATGTTATAAAGAGATTTATTATTAGAAAAATATGTTAGGTTACTTAGTGAGATTCAGTTAGAAATTGCTTTCAATCAACGGGATTTAGCCCGAAAGGAAATTGTACGTCTGAATCGTTTAATTGAAAAGTTGTTTAATGAAAGTGAGGCCATTGAAAACT
Source organism: Lactuca virosa (assembly GCF_052849685.1). Taxonomy (NCBI): domain Eukaryota; kingdom Viridiplantae; phylum Streptophyta; class Magnoliopsida; order Asterales; family Asteraceae; genus Lactuca; species Lactuca virosa. The sequence goes on along the minus strand of NC_136427.1, from coordinate 294,660,566 downwards.
TAGTTAATAATGGGACTGTTGATGACACATATAATTGGGGATGGTCCAATGGGTACTCTGTCGAAGAGAACTCTCCTCCTCGGTTCGATGTCGAACGTCATTATGTCCCACCAGACTGGACCTTTCATTACCCAATCAATGACAAGACTTTTCCCTAAGACATTCGATGTCACTTTGGTAGGCTTCATGATCTTAGTAAAACTTGTGTGATCAAGGAGATTCATCCAGAATCCTCGGGAAACTCATAAAGTTTCTTGCATGTCATCGGTACGATTAGTCCTAGTTCCCAGTCCAGTTCCGTAGTGGACGAGGAAATTGTTTTGGAGGGACCTGAATCGTCCTCAACCTGTAACATCCCAAAATATTCAATAAATTTAAACCTTTCAAAAGCAGCCCCTTTATTAATAAAAGTGTTTACAAACTATTATTTCCAAAACATTATTTAAAATCAGAGTCTTCCAAGATCCAATAGGTAGTAAAACCAAGGATGTGTATGGTCACGCCTTCGCCTTGCCACGATCCACTAAAGTACCTGAAACCATAAACCAAAAATGTAAACAAGAAGCTTAATGAGTTCCCCCAAAGTACCAACACACAATCAAATAGCACACATATAATAACAGCTTGTACTGGGTTCACAGCTAAAAGATTGGATTACCCTTGAGCCGACATTATGAGTCTGGCTTACCTATCGGGCCCACAGCTCATATCTGTCTTGATCCTAAGCCCACAACATAAGTTTGGCTTGCCCCGAGGCCCATAACTTACGTATGACTTGCCCCCTAGCCCAATCAGTCATTAGATTGGCATACATATGTTCAGCCCTCGGTACGAGTCTGGCATACCAACTGGTCCTCAACTCGTATCTGGAATGCTAATGAGCCCTCAGTATGAGTCTGGCATGCCCCACCCGGCCTTCAGCTCATATTTGGAATGCTCTAATACACTTAAGCCCTCAATACGAGTCTGGCATACCACCCGGTCCTCAGCTCGTATCTGGAATGCATCTGAGCCCTTAGTATAAGACTGGCATGCCCCACCCCGCCCTTAGCTCATATCAGGAATGCTCCAGGGCTTGTTGGCTACAGCACAGAGCAGTATAATCTCAATCCAACACAATATGTCCACAAATAACAACAAATACAAATAAGCATATAAGCAGTCTACAGGAAGACAAGCATATCTACAGATCACTAAGCTTAGCATCATCCTATACACCATGATACCGATCCAACAGATCACTACAATACGATAGCATGCATAACCGGATATCAATCAAATGGGTCGGCATTGGTGCCTTCGACCCTCAAGTACAATGAGGAAAACTCACCTCTCAATCAGATCCATAGCTGATGAGGTACCGACTCCGAATCTCAGCTCCAACCAACACCTATCCACCCAAGTGACCAAATCCATAAAAATCCCTAAATACCAAAGTACCCAAAATACCCTTTAGGTCAAACTTGGTCAAAGTCCAAAGTCAAAGTCAAGGTCAGCAATCCATGTTGACTAAACACACCGTGTTAACTTGACAAGAAGTCGTGTTCCGCCATCATCCAAATAGTCGGGAAAACCCCAGCCAACACGTCGTATTGACTTGCAAACACGCCGTGTTTTCTCGAGTTCCAACATCTTAATACATTAAGCTGCTTTCTTCGACTCCAAGAGCTCCAAAGCTCAGATCTAAACCAAAATGTGATTAAGAAGGATAAAGTTTCCAACTTTATCCATGGGGACCACCAAATAGGTTCAAAAACTCAAATCATAAGTTTGATAATGCAAGGCTTAACCCAAAATGCACTTAATCCTTAAGGTCTAAAGTCCATCCTTTCCAGAAGTGATTTAAACACCTAAACCATCCCAAAGGTTGGTGGTTTTTATACATACATGTCTAATGTATGTCTTGAACCCATATTAGGTCAAAATGAGGGTTTATGACCTAACTTCTAAGCATGGCATCATAACTCGATTATAGATCAGATCCAAGGCACCACTAGGTCACCTTGATTCGAAGATTCATAAAGTTGCAAACTTTATGAGATCTACCCATTCCAACATCCAAGAACAAGAAGAACAAGGGACAAAACTCAAGATCTAGCAACTTTGAATGATAAAAATCGGATCTTGAACACTTACAAAGGTCCAGAAGAGTGCCAAACTGAAGAATGGGAGCTTGCTTGCTGGATCTTTGCTTCCTTCTTCCTTATTTTGCTTCAAAAACACCACACTAGCTAAAAATGATAGGGAAAGATGATTAGGGTTCTTTCAAGGCTTGAGGGGATAATAGGGGTTGAGGGTGAACAAACCCTAGCCTCCACTTTCCTTTAAATAGGCGGTAAAACTTGAAAAAATTAGGGTTTCATTCCTAGCCATCAACATGCCGTGTTGCTAAAATGAAACCCACGCATTTCCTTATCTAGACATGCCGTGTTGGTGCCTCCAACACGCAGTGTCAAATTCTCAAAAGGGAATTATACTCAAAGTTGCTTCTTAAATTTATGGGTGTTACACAACCTCTGCTATTAGTAAAGAAATAATCTTAGATGAACCATCTCTGTCCTCTAAGACATGTCACGACAAAGATTTGCCAATGACCTACTCTGCGGTACTTCAGTCCTCATTACCAACAAATGACATCCCGCATACCCCAGTCAAGTCCACATCGACTCTTCAGCTGTTCACACATGAACTTCCCATTAACAACTTTGAGTTTGGACAGTGCACCCAAATTTATGAACTCTATAGTTCCGATGATTCAACCCCTAGATCAATGTCTAGATCAAAGAATCAAAAAAACCCCCAAGTAAATGCTTCTGATGTTGTCACACCAAAAATTGAGGCAAAATTGGCTCTGAAAAATGAGGTCAGATCCCGACTTGAAAGGCGGGAAGCTAAATCAAAAATTAAATCTTTTAAAACTGAGGCCAAAATTTTCAAACAAATGGAATTTGGACAAATCCACCACTGCCAAAACTTTTCAAAATGACACTGCAGTCGATGGATCTTGTCAAAAATCATGTACAGTGGCTAAATCTTTCAAAATCAACAACACTGTACCCACTCACAACAAGGTCAAGTCCTTGTCACAAACTTCCTTAAAAGATTAAAAAATGAAGGGTATTTTTCACACTCCATAGTTTTCAAAATCCCATAAATCCATCAGGAAATCAAAACCTATGTCTAGGTCCTTTAGCAAGTCATCTTCAAAAACAACAGACTCTTCAGTAAGGTACAACCCAAGGACCGGGAAAAAGAACCAAACCACACCCTCCAGACCTTTGACCAAGTACGGTTTGTGGATCAATGAAAAGAACCTCACCTTTTGTTTCTATCCACTGTCAAGAGGGACACGTCCAATCCCAACTCGCATTGTCCAAAAGAAAGTGAAATATCATGGATACAAACAAATATGGAAAGAGAAATATTTTCATCATTCCCACTTGCATACATCTGTTAGGAATGTTTCCCATGTTACTACGGGCCCCAAACTAGTGTAGGTGCCCAAATTAATCAACTAATTATGCAGGCTATGTGTGAGGAGGACCATGAAGAAGAATGGTTGATTGATAGTGCATATTCCTTGCACATGACAGGAAGGTTAGACTACCTCCGTGACTTCAGGCCAATCAGTGGTGGCCGACACGTCACCTTCGGGAATAATGCAAAAGGGATAACCAGGGGATATGGTGTGTTAACTATGGGAAGTTTCTATATTCAACGAGTAGCTTACGTAGAGGGTTTAAAACAAAACTTGACAGTGTCGGTCAATTGTGTAAAGTTGGTCATCGGGTAGAGTTCGACAACGAGTATTGCTACATCATGACAAATGACAGAAACAAGTGCTTTATCAAGTCCAAAGCCGAAGGGACAATGTACCCACTGGATGTTTCTCTAATCATTGGCAAACCAAAACTATGTTTCTTGTCGAAAGCAGTTTCCAAGGTCAGTTGGTTATGGCATAGAAAGCTTGTACGTCTCAATTTTAGATACATCAACAATTTGGTGACTGGAGAGCTAGTCCGAGGACTACCGATTGTGAAATTCAACAAAGATACTTTGTGCCCAGCGTGTGAGTGTGGTAGACAAACCAAAGGAAGTCATCCTCTGATAGTTAATTCTTCAATTGTTGAACCTTTGGAGCTCCTTCATATAGACCTATTCGGTCCTTCGACTGTAGCCAGTCTTCATCATAAAAATACATTATTGTTATAGTTTATGACTAAACTCGTTTTACTTGGGTCTTCTTTCTAAGACTAAATTCAGACACGCCATAGATTCTAATCAACTTTATCAAAGAGATAGAGCTACAAATCAAGTTGCTTGTTATACGGATAAGAAGTGACAATGGTGTAAGTCCCAAATTAGCTTTGATGTATCAATTAGATTCACTTGATGGTGCGGAATCCCAATCAAGTGAATGATGCAAGATAGAATAAAGAAGAAGAAGAACAACAAGATGAATCTTCAATTCACACAATGTATTCAATAATCATCTGGTACACAAGATTGACTCTTTTTCACGTTCTCTCTTCTTTCTCTCTCTAAAACACGTTCCAACAATATGGCAGCCCTTCCTTGAATGTTCCCTCCTTTATTGTCTCTATTTTAACACCTAAAGAACACTATATATATGCCTGGACCTAAATACAAAGGCCAAGCCCAAAACCTAAAGGCCAGACCGAAATCACATGTGATTTCGGTCCAAACAACAAGGAAACTCATGGGGATTTCGGCCCTAGTCCGAAAACCATAAATGCCTAGAAAAAAAAAGTATAAACCATAAATTTAGACCTAACAAATGGCACTGAGTTCACTAATCAGCTTTTGAATTGCTTTTTAGTATCCAAAGGAATCATCCATAACTTCTCGGCACCATATACACCATAACAGAATGGAGTAGTGGAGAGGAGGAATAGAATGTTGGTTGAAGCTGCTAGATCATTGCTCAACTTTTCCAACTTACCTCTCTCGTTTTGGGATGAAGCCGTGGAAACTGCATGTTTGTTCAAAATTGAAGTATCATTTGCAAACGCCTCAACATAACTCCATATGAAGGTCTTAACAACAAAAAACTCAATGTACGTTTCTGTAATGCCCGTGTTTCTAGGCTAGGCATTAATATTGACATTATAGTCTAGGTTAACCTTTGTAACTCATCTTGAAGAAATGAAAAGGAATTATGTGAATATTATGTGAATTATGTGTTTTATGCTTAATTATTAGGATTTAATTAATTAAGAATAAAAATGAGCGTCAAAAATAAAGATTAGATAAAGTCGATATCTATTAAGAAACTTGTAGTTGGCGTGACAAGGATTACGGATATATAAAGAATACCGAAATCCGAGTTATAACGAAGAAGTTATGACCTGTCGAAGTTTCGCGACAAAACCGGCACGGGACCGAATGTCGTAAAAAGTGAGTTTTTGATAAACTACTTTTTAGCCTTAGTGATCTAAACGAAATGCGTAGTGTTCGTTAAACCGAGAGTAGGTATAAAAAGAACGCCCAAATCTGACTTCGTATGAGGAAGTTATGATTTTTCGAAGTTTCAGCTTAGTAGTAGACAGCTAAAAACTCGAATTTTAGATCGAGTGATTTTTAGCCGACACGACCTAAACAAAAATCGAAGGTCTAGTCAATAGTAGCACAACGGTAAAAAGACAGACGAAAACGGACGTCGGATGAAGAAGTTATGAATTTTTAACGGATTTCCTGTCCCGGTCTGTTAAAAATAATAATATAAAAATTAAATTCAAAATTAGCCGACGAAGTCTAAACAAAAGTTGTAGAGCGTAATTTTACCTACGTGTGCATATAAAGAACGTCAAAAACAGAGCTCGTACGCGAAAGTTATGGATTTTAGAAGTTTTGGCGCGAAAATCGAGAAATAATGTCAAAACCGGGAATTTTCGCACACGTGGACTTCGGCCACGTGTCCTCGCCTCGCATCCAACACGTGTCCAAAATTATGCTGAGTCATCCGATCTCATGATTCATCCGAACCGAAGAGCAAATCCGAAGTGGTCCAGTAAGGATCCGACGCGTGTCTTCTATCACATGTCCGAGTCTCGCAGGGGGTGCCACGTCCGAAGCCTCAGACTAGACCTCGGTCCAATCAGCGGTTGCCACCGAGACCCTCGCACATGCGAGCCATGTGCTGCGCGCCTTCGCCCTGCTGTCGCGTGTCCTCGCATGCTGACTCTTCCCTCCTTAACCGACTTCGGACTCCTATAAATAGAGGGCTTGCGAGCCTTCTCGGTTAATTTTGGAATTTTGCTACATTTAGCCCCTTTTTCCATATTTTCTTCATTTTAACATCCCCCAAAGCCCCGGTATCGATTATAACCCCCGGAAGACGCCACGAAGAGCCCGAGAAGCCCGGAAAATTTATCTTTTCGGTTTCGAAGCGCGACCCTCGCAGAGCCCGGTTTCTGAATAAAACTCCCGGTTTTATTAGAAACGAACGTTTTAGGAAACGAATTGCTGCCCGATTTTCATCAAATCATGTGAGTGTATAGTCACCTTCATCTTACACCTAGATATGAAGTATTTTATATGAAATACGTGCTACGTGTAATTATATTAATTGTTTAATTGAAGTGACTGTTGAATCGATGTTTTATACAAGTTTTAAACTGTATATGTATTTTATCTACAAATATGTTGGGTAAAACATGGGTAGATAGTTGGTGAGTGATGAAATAAAATGATGAGAGGCCTCGATGTGATTTGAGATTCAGTCATCTAGCGGAGTTTGGATGACGACCACAGACTTTTCTAGACAGTCCAGTGGAAACGCTAGCAAGCACGCAACCTGTAGGTGTTAATGAACTTGAGCGTTCATTCGATGTACTCCATCCCCCTCATGGTTGCCTTTAGGACATGTATGGCTGAGGAAACCCCTTAGCAGTAGTGTCCATCCCGATGATATTCTTTAGGCTAGGTCCCTTGTGAAAAGTGTTTACGGACGTAAAGTGAGGATAACGGGAACGAGTAATCAGGGTTATTGTTGATTAATGAACTTAATAAGTTTATTATTACTGTGGGTTGAAAACCCTATATGCTCACCAGGCTCCCAAGCCTGACCCACTCAGCTTTTTATGTTACAGGTAGTGGACCCCGAGCATAGTCGGAAGACGATGAGAGATTTTTGGATTATAGGCCAGTAGTTGTAAATAACTGTTGAAAGGCTTATAATGTCTTGTTTATGCTTTTGATCTGTATCGGAACATGACATCCCGAGGTTTTGATATGTAATGAAATTATATATTTCTTTAAGAAAGGGTTTGACAAACTTTTATCATATTTTGTATTGGGGACCAATTCCGCAACATCTTTTACAAAGATTTCTATGATTTTATTTTAAAAAGCATAAATTAAATCGGTCTTTTCTGGCCGAGAAATTAGGGGATGTCACAGTTTCTTTCACAATTTTGGTTGCAGGTGTTTTGTGGTCAACAAGAAGGATCATCTCAACAAATTTGCACCAAAATATGATGAAGGAATCTTCTTGGGTTAGTCAACAAACAAGGTTTCATGTCGTGTTCTCATCTGAAGAACAGGACTAATAGTTGAAAGCTTCGACTTCAAATCTAATGACTATTATGTCCGCAATACAGCTCCCATCAAAGAAACCAAGTTCATCCTAGAAAGTGACATTCCATCATGATCGGGACCCTTAAACATAGTAGAAGTTAACTATGACGACCTCTTTGATCTCGCAGAGACTACACATATGTCAGAGATATTGGTGTCTCCAGTAGCACAACAACAACATTTAGAAGTATCTGGACCAACCATTTCTGAAGGAACCTCATTCAATACTTTCACCTTGCCGGTTGAGGGGGAAAACTCAACTCCTTTATAAATCGCAACCATTCAGGTTCCAGTACTTGAAGATGTTGCTCCAGTACCTGTCTACAAAGTGACCAATCAATCAACTGTCTCTGAAGATTCAGAGGATGAAGAAGTTGAAAATATTTATACCGAAGAGGATCCAAGGATACTAACTCAATATTTGGTTTAGGGGGAACCATCATCGGTCCCATGGGAACCGTCATTAGTCTAGGGGGAACCTTCATCTTCAGCTGCTGAACCAATCCCTACAGTTCAAGATTCATCTGCGGGATGCTCACAAACCGAGGGGGAACAACCTTCAACAAACAGACCCGAAAAATCCTATGAAGTAGAGGATATTCCCTCTAATGCAGTTGTTGAACATCAACAATCCCGTCTACATATCTGGACAAAAGACCACCCACCCGACCAGATCATCAGAAATCCATCTGCAGGTATACAAACTCGTTCCTCTTCTGATTTAACTAATTGTTGTCACTATGCAGCATTTATGTCATCAAATGAGCCCAGAACCACGAAAGAAGCTCTTTTAGAGCCTGATTGGATTGTGGAAATGCAAGAGGAACTGGCAGAGTTTGAAAGGAAAAGGGTATGGAAGCTGCTACCGAAGCCTAAAGGCCATACTGTAGTTGAAACCCGATGGAACTACATTAACAAACTAGATGAATCGGGTGTGGTTATACGCAAAACAGCTCGTCTAGTTTCCAAAGGATATAGTCAACTTTAAGGAGTTGATTATGATGAAACATATGCTCTGGTTGCAAGGATGGAGGCCATACGTATTTTTCTTGCGTATGCAGCACATAAGAGCATCAAAGTCCATCAAATGGATGTGAAAAGTGCTTTCCTCAATGTAAATTGAAAGAAGAAGTGTATCTTCAGCAACCCATAGGCTTTGAAAATTCATATTTTCCCAACTATTGTTATAAGCTGGAGAAGGCGGTCTACGGTTTAAGACAAGAACCAAGAGCTTGGTATGAAACTCTTTCAGAGTTTCTTGTCAACTCCGGGTACAAACGAGGTGTAATTGATTCCACTCTTTTCAGACGAGTAAATGGAAAACGGTTGATGCTCGTGCAAATATATGTGGATGATATTATCTTCGGTTCAACTGATCAAGGAATGGTGGATGATTTTGCAAAGCTTATGACCAACAAATTCCAAATGAGCATGAATAGAGAGATTAATTTCTTTCCAGATCTTCAGGTCAAGCAGGTCTCTTAAGGAATCTTCATCCGTCAAGTAAAATACACAACTGAACTGTTGAAGAAATTCTCAATGGACAAATGCTCCTCAGAAAAGGTCCCCACAGACTTCGGGTACAAAATCTCAGCTGACCCTCCTGGAGAGTCAGTTGATGAAAAGATATACCGATGAATGATTGTGTAACACCTGGTTTCAGATTTGCTTCTTTGTTCAGGGCTGCGACCCAATCAGTTGTCATGTGGCTTAGGTCCTTGGGGAAGAAAGAATTTGGCCCTTCTCGGGTGTGGGAGTTATGGTTTAAGTGATCCAAGTGTTCGATTTTGTCTTCGGAGGCCAATGATATAATCGTAATTTGATAAATCGGTCTTTAATGGATTTTGGGTTTTTTCAGGAGGTTTTAAGGCTTTGGTGTGTTATTAGAAGCGTAGGGCTTCTCGCTACCTCTCCGTGTATATAAGGTTCATTGGAAACGGACCAAAGATGAGGTTGTTACGGCATTTTGAAGATTTTGGCAGAATTGGACCATAATGGAAATAGTTGGCAAATCGGTCCCGTGCATGCAAGGATGGAATGCGCGTGTCTGGATGGGTATGCCCAACGTAATTGTCAAGGTGACAAATCCTATTTTTTAGGGTTTGGGCACTATTTAAGCATATTTACGAGCTTAAGGCTCATTCATTTCTCAGACTCCATTGCTTCTAGCCTCATTTCTGAAACCATAATATCATTTTGAGTGTTTAAGAGATCTAAGTGTGCTTTTTGGTGTGTTCTTGCTCATTTCCAAGAAGAGGGTGCTTGGTGCTAGCTTGTGGTTCAAAGGAGGACGTTTAGATCCAGACTTTTGGCTTCATTTCCAGCTCATTCAAGGTATAAAGTTCTCATCTTGACTTCTTATTGTGCAAGCTTGAGTTTAGGGCAAGATTAAGGGTTTTTATGGTGTATTAAACTCTTCTTGTGAGTTTGAGCCACTCCAGGAGCTTGAAGTGATAGATCTTGCCTCTTCTGATGTTTATAGTTAATAAAAATGCTTTCTTGATGTTAAAGAATGGTCCATGCATGTTCTAGTTGGATTAGAATGGGTCTTAATGGATTAAGTTGGTTGTTGGGTCCCATTGAACCATGCAAATGCATAAAGGTGCCGACTTTATGCATTAAGAGCCTTATTTTAAGGTCCTCTGAAGTTTGGGTGCAAAGGACTTAAGTGATTAAGCCATAAAGTCGAAATTGGATTAAGCCAGGTTACGCCCCGTGTACTGATTTGAGATTGTGAGATGGATTCCTCGAGTACGCCCAACGTAGTTGATCGTACTCCTCGCGTTCGACGTGAAGTGGGCTTGGTGTGTTTTTGGGCTTCGCACCTTTGGGCCACCCTATTGGACTTGTTGCTTGGGCCTTTGGGCCATCTGAGATCGATTATTAGACTAAGGGAAGTTTTGGGCTTTAGGATAAGGCCCATATGAGGTTGTGGGCTTTTATGGATCTTATAGTTTTGGGCCTTTTTGGTTTTGGGTTTGAACCTCAGTTTTGGTTCATGTTGGGTCAGGGGTAAAATGGTCATTTTACTCCAAGTATGTATTATGGATCATAGTTTGGCACCCAATTGCTAATTGGGAGTTATTTTGGTATTGATAGCTCAGAGGAGTCGTCAGGGCAGCAGCTAGGGATTTCTTTCAGTGAGCTTCCACTATCGAGGTGAGTCTCCTCACTGTTCTATGGGTCCAAGGCACCAATGTCGGCCCATTTTGTTTATGTATTGTAAGAACACCCGGGGTAACCCTGGGAAGTTTGTATGAAAGACCAAGAGGCGGCTCCCGGCAAACTGTAAGCAAGACCAGATTCTGAGCTCTGGTAGTTAATTAGTTAAGTAGTGTAGATTGTATGCTAGTTGTCTTTGTGATGCTTGCATGGAAGACCCGAAGGTGGCTCCTGACACTTGTCTGTACGACCTAGGGCTTTGGCTTCCGACCTGGCAAGGAAGACCACGAGGCGGCTCGTGGCATAATTGCAAGATTATGGTTGGCACCTAGCACTTTTATTGATTTATTGGACATGTATAATATGTATGGCTCGTTTAATATGTTTGGTATGTGGTATTTGGGGAACTCACTAAGATTTGTGCTTACAGTTTGTGGTTTATGGTTTCAGGTACTTTCTGTTCAAAAGGTAAGGGCCCGGCTTGATCGCAGTGCATATACCCATATTTTTCTTGAATATGTGATTTTGGGAATGAACTCTGATAATTTTTTTTATTTTGACATGCTTTTCAATGTTTGGATGAAATTACACTAGTGTTTCGAATATAATAAAAACGAAATTTTACCCTTGATTTTCGGTATGTTACAAGTTGGTATCAGAGCCTTAGTTTGAGGGATTCGAGCATACTCTAGGGTGTGCCTGGACTCAAACTGAGGGTTTGATGAAAGTTTTTATAAAATAAACATTTAATTCGTAATCGAAGAAAGGGGTGGGATGCGTGCAATCGGCTGAGCTCAAGTATGTGGCTCCCAGAATACCAATACATATTTATTATGATATATGCTATGATTATGAGAATTTCAAGCTAGATCAGGGCTAAGGATCTGCTTAGTACTGTATGATAGGAAAGATGCTTTTTTATGCCTGATTGTATGAGCTTTAGAATTGCATGCTAGTATGGATTCCATATGAGTGGATAGAATGGCCTGAGTAGTGTATGTTGATTAGATTTTCCGTTACCTGAATGTTGCTTGCTTTGTGCTTTGTGGGACTCTTAGTGATGTGAATTGACTGCTAAGTGAATATGTTAAGTCACATGTGGCACAGGTTAAAGAATCTTAGAGTGATGGATTTGACTCTATTACGCAACTCTTGTTTGAGTCCAACCGCTTTAGGGTTGAGTCTTTTACTAGAAGGATTATCTGATCTCTGTTGCATGTGACTATATTCATGAGGAAGCTAGTTGACATTGGTAGGAGTCCTTCACCAGCCGAGGGCTGGGTGAGGTCGGTAACCTAGGAGAGCCTAGGATATGCTTCAGTGGGTTTAGTGGTGCGGTTTAGTGAATTTTGGTACATTTGTTTGAGGAAGTGACTTAGAGGATTCGGGACAATTGTTGAGGAAAGTATGGATAGGTGTGGAAGGTAGTATTGGGCCCGTACTACTGAAAGCACGGGATCCATACTCGAATCGGTGAGAGTCTTGGAGAATCTAAGAAGCTTATGGGAGGAGGATTCTTGAGAATGTTTTGATCTTTGGCATTTTGTATTTCAGTTTGGAGATGAGCACTCAGGGAGGTGGTTCAGGTTCTGGTTCTGGTTTCGTTTCGGTTCAGGTGCAGATGTTGAGTCAATTAGCAAACAGATGCGGGAGTTCATTTCATAGGAGATATCTCGCAGTATTTCGGAGATCTTGGATGAGCGCTTGGGCACGTTCCGTGCTAAGATTATGGCTATCATTGGATCTCACACTCTTTCTTTGCGGGAGTTCCGTGCTTGTGGAGCTCCTGCGTTCCATGGGGAGAGGGACCCCATTGTCAGTAGGAGGTGGTTAGCGGATATGGCTAACGCGTTTAGGACGAGTTTCTGCCCCGAGGAGGCGAAGGTCATATATGATTCCTGCCTGTTGAAGGACAGTGCTCGTGATTGGTGGGAAGAGGTTGGTAGTGAGTTGGGTGATGATGTTGTTGATGCTATTTCTGTTGGATTAATGTCTAAGTCCATAACTATAATTGGTAAGACTTGACCCGACCCGGCATGGTCCATTTGGGTTGCATGGCATCATGCATTTGGATAGACTATAATGAGAGAAATAACACTTAAGGTTGGTTAATATATTATAAGTTCTAATATATTAATAAGGTTATTTAATTAGTATTGATCAAGAATTAATTTGGAATTAATTAAGTGATCAAAAGGAGACTAATTAAATATATGGGTTGATTCTGTAAATCATTCATTCTTACATATGTGGGCTTGTGATCCAAGATTTCTTATGTTGGACTAAGTCCATGGGGTGACCCATGGATACTCCATGGAGGTTAAAATCCATGGAGCATAAGGAATGGGTAAAGTTATGAGTTACATGGTGTAACCCTAATAGCCACCATATAAAAGAATCCCATGGCTCAAGAAATCGTGCACTAATGTGTGAATATGAGGGCTAGACGATTTAAAGGAGTGTTCCATTTCTCTCAAGTCATTCCATGTGTATTTGGTGTTGTGTGAACCATTTGAGGTGTCACACTTGGGGCACTAGGCACTCAAGCTTCATGAAGACATTCTACATCAAAGAGGTATGTATTCTATCTTGTTATATTTATTATTTTGTATGCTAGATTAGGATAATACCTTGGATGTTCATAATTGTATGTATAATAGAGAAAACATAGATCCAAGGTATTTAGGGTTGCATGTACACTTAGGAGTGTTAGAATGCTCATAACTCAACAGTGGTGTCAGAGCCTAGGCTTGTTTTCTTGTTATACTTGCAAAAGTAGCTGAAAAATCGAGTTGGATGCATATATTCGATTGTTTTGGCTGGAATTGGACTAGGAACATTACCCTAAGATGTTTTTGGACTTATAAACTTGTTTTTGATGTGGTAATGTTCATGCTAATCCAATTTCTAAGATAATTGTCATAATTTCAAGATTTGTATTAGTTTGTATGTTCATGCTAATTTCTTGAAGATTGATGATTTGAATTATCTTGTTCTTATGGGGTTCTTAGATTAATAGAAAAGTTGTGTGAAATAGTTGTTTTCAATCCATTTTAATCTAAGAGTTGATTCCAAAGTGTGTTTTTGTAACTTGTCCTCAAGTTATATGAAAAGTCACATTTAAGAATCATAAAACTCATAAAAGTTGGCAAATGTTACAAAATGAAGAGTCTAGTTCTAATTAAATGGTTTTATGACTCCATAACTTGTCCTCAAGTTATGGAGGTTCAAGAGTCTCTTCATTAAATTAAAAAAAAAATGTAACCTTAATTAGTTCGATAAGTTACAATAAAAAAAAATTATTTTATTTTATTAATTAGTTTAAAGTCTTCCATAACTTGTCCTCAAGTTATGGAACTTGAAGAGTTTTTTTTTAATTAAAACTACTTTAAACTCATAAGTTATGGAATTAATTAGTTTTGAATAGTTTCAAAACTTGCCCTCAAGTTTTGGAATTTGAAAAGTTTTCACTTATGAATACTTTAATTCTAAGTTAGCCCTTAGAATTTTAAAAGTTAAAATTCAACCCTTATACTTTATAATATTATAAGTTAATAATATTTATATATATGTATAAGAGTAAAGTCAGTCTTACCGTTAGTAGGCCTCATTCACGAAGCCGGTCTATAAGGGGGGTATAAGGTTACTGCCTATAAAATGGCAGTTTAATGGGTGTCCACTCTCACCCACCGCTTCCTTGACTGGTGGAGGGTCGTTAGCCGAACGGGTAGGACAAGGACTATAATTCTCCTTTCATTAAAAGTATTAATGATAAATACTAAGTAACTAAACTCTTATTAATACCCAATCTTAGTTACTTAGGAAAACATGAATTTGGTGCTAACCCATGAAATTATACTTTGCACTTTGCTTAAGTCGTTAATGGAGCGTGTGTGGTTAACCGGCACACTAACCTGGACTTAACAAGGTAGGAAAAGGGTAACTTAATATTTATCATAGTATCGGTGGAGCGTGTGTGGTTAACCGGCACACGGATTAAGGGGTAAATATTAAGGGTACCAAGTATATTTGCATGGTTATTCACACCTTGTTTTGTAATCCTCGGCATCCCAGTCACAAAACCTGAAGGGCACACTTGAGATTGAAACATGCCTTTGAACAGTTCAATGAATCTCAAAGATCTAGGACTTTCAAATCCAATTAAAACCTAATAAATTATTTCGTTTTTCATGGTGGAAATTGGTGAATCGTCATTCACCTACCTTCAAATATTTTATAGCTTGGATTACGGCATCCCTCTTCTAAGTTATAAAATAGTTTGTTGGGTCCTAGCCTTAATATTTCATATTGGGTGTCATATTAAGGACTTTAAATCAACTATCTTGAATATCTCCCAAAAAGATGTCTGGTCTAGACATTTATGATCTTCCCAAATCTCTTGAAACAAGCTTTCCTAAATGAAGATGATGTCCCATGGATATTATAAGTTAATAATATTTATATATATGTATAAGAGTAAAGTCAGTCTTACCGTTAGTAGGCCTCATTCACGAAGCCGATCTATAAGGGGGGTATAAGGTTACTGCCTATAAAATGGCAGTTTAATGGGTGTCCACTCTCACCCACCGCTTCCTTGACTGGTGGAGGGTCGTTAGCCGAACGGGTAGGACAAGGACTATAATTCTCCTTTCATTAAAAGTATTAATGATAAATACTAAGTAACTAAACTCTTATTAATACCCAATCTTAGTTACTTAGGAAAACATGAATATGGTGCTAACCCATGAAATTATACTTTGCACTTTGCTTAAGTCGTTAGTGGAGCGTGTGTGGTTAACCGGCACACTAACCTGGACTTAACAAGGTAGGAAAAGGGTAACTTAATATTTATCATAGTATCGGTGGAGCGTGTGTGGTTAACCGGCACACGGATTAAGGGGTAAATATTAAGGGTACCAAGTATATTTGCATGGTTATTCACACCTTGTTTTGTAATCCTCGGCATCCCAGTCACAAAACCTGAAGGGCACACTCGAGATTGAAACATGCCTTTGAACAGTTCAATGAATCTCAAAGATCTAGGACTTTCAAATCCAATTAAAACCTAATAAATTATTTCGTTTTTCATGGTGGAAATTGGTGAATCGTCATTCACCTACCTTCAAATATTTTATAGCTTGGATTATGGCATCCCTCTTCTAAGTTATAAAATAGTTTGTTGGGTCCTAGCCTTAATATTTCATATTGGGTGTCATATTAAGGACTTTAAATCAACTATCTTGAATATCTCCCAAAAAGATGTCTGGTCTAGACATTTATGATCTTCCCAAATCTCTTGAAACAAGCTTTCCTAAATGAAGATGATGTCCCATGGATATCATACTTCTTTCACCTCCTCCAATTATTCTCCCTAACCCACAAGTTCCTAAAAAGTTTAAGGTCACTCAAGCCCTATTGGCAAGGCAAGGTCTAGGTGTGATCACATCTTGGAGATGTAGTCACATATTGACAAGCCGGGAGAGTTGGGTGTCAAAGTCTTGAGAAAGTTGGTGGCTCAACTACTTTCTAAGTCACATAGTGAGTTCTTTTGGGAATCCTATAAAACAGACTAAGACAAGACCCTTAATGATCTTATCTATTTGCTAAGATCAACTTCCTAAAATGCTATGGACATTGACAATGATGACATTGGATATCCAGTAAAGCTCTCTCTTCCCAATGGAAAGGGATCGGCCATAGTCAACTCGGTTGACCCAATGGTAAAGAGAGAGAGGCGAAGTCTGAGATAGTCCCATTATCAAGGGTCCATAGGTAACTATTGCCAAAGGAAGGGGCATTGGTTACGAAGCTGCCAAATTTACCTAAGGATGTTAAAGTCAATAAGTTTGGCTCTACTTCAGGTAAAGTCCATTGTCTAACTCTATTAAGTACATGCTGATTCTGATCGCGAAGATGGATTTCAATCGCATGGTTCGGTGATCAGAATTTTGGGCTATTACTTAAGAGTTATGATATTTATATTGCTTAGGAATAGATAACAACAAGGTTTTCATATGGATTGTAAGGATAAGTTTTTCCGCAAAGTTTTAAAATAAAAGAAAAAGGTTTTGATTTTATTTATTTTAAGTATCCTTACAATGGCATTTGTGAAAAGTTGTTGCTTATAAGATTCCATTGATAGCAATATTGGAAAAATGGATTTGATTCTTTCGGTTGTGGTAGTGTCTAATATTACCAAATAAGGAAAGATTCTCAACACCCAAGGTTCAATTGGACCGAAACTTAGAATCATGCAAGTTGTATAGTATGATGAATGAGAACTTTCAGCTTGGAAAATTAAGACTAATTCCTTATGTGAATAAGGAAAGGACTAAGGGATCGACTACACATTCTTGTGCACTGGTCAAGTCCACCACAAAAGATCAAGAAGACTATTCGTCATGATTTACTTAAGTTCAGTAAATTTGGTTATACTTATAAGTTTAAGTATAAGTCTGTAGCATTGGAGAAGTTTCAATGTGAGACAGAACGAATAAGAAGAATCAAAGTATGGCAGAAAGATAAAAGTTTCTCAAATCTGAAAAGATGGGAGAGTACTTTAGTATCATGTTTATGATCATCTTAATGATTAAGATACCATATCACAATTGGTCCTCTAAAGTCATCTCTTATGACTAAGAAGAGGAGTCATGAATTGTTGAAATGGTTAAATCAAAAAGATGAGTCATACTTCGTTCCAAAACAATTCTTAGAGTCATACTCCAAGATTGTAACTTGAGTGACATATCTTAAAGAGGATTTGTTAACACTAGTCAAATGTAAGAGTAAAAGGTTATCTACTCTTGTACATTTGAAATTGGTAGGTTATGATGTTTTGGATAAAACAGAGACCAACTTAGGCCAATTGTGTAAAGTGTTAGTCTTGATAAAGAATCCGCACTATCTCTTGAATATTTGACAAGGGAGTCTTATATGTCAAGAGGACAGTGGAAGTCTTAAAGCTCTTGAAAGTTTCAAGACTTAATCAAGAATAAAACCTAAAGTCCTTCACTAGCACACGACTTGAGGTTTATAACCTATCGTGTTGAAATTTTTGTGCCTATTCAAGTTGGCTTTGCATAGGAGTTCTGAGAGTTCTCAATTGGTTGCACAACTACTTGGAAGCAATGGTAGGCACCTGAGCTGCCAAATGGCAAGAATTTAAGATTGCACAAGTTTAATCAATATGAGTTTGGATTTGTTACTAACCTTGTCTTGTGATTATGGTTTTGACAAATTCACATGGATAAGAACACATACACTATTAAATCTAAGTGTCATAAGGTTTCTCTCCGATTCATGAAAATGATGGTGAGGAAACACTTTCACTAAGTAGATTTTAGCTAGATAGCAATTGTGATATTTGCATTCTCAAAGTCGTTAGTGGAGCGTGTGTGGTTTACCGGCACACTAACATGGACTTGTGGGAAGTGGAAAAGGTCTAAACAATTGAGACTATGATTACGGCATCCCTTTTCATAGTTCTAAAATTGTTTAGACACACATGTGAGCTATCTAAGAGAGGTGTATGATTTTGATAAAGTTTTATCAAAACAATCTAGTATCAGAAATGAACTTTGGTAAGAAAGTCAGCTGATTTCTGAGTACATGTCAAAGCTAGTGGGAGCATAAGTGTTATGCTAATAATCATCATGTTAGTGGGAGCATGATAATTATGACAAAGGTTGCAAGTTAGCAATGTTAATTATAGAAAACAAAAATTTCAATTCGTGAGGCTGCAGGGGTTGAAAAAGTTGTTTTGCTATAATTAAGGGAGAGGAAATTATACTTCATTTCAATTCTAAAAGCTTAGATTGAGATTTTAATCGTATTTAATCAAGGATATATATATATATATGAATTTCATGTTGGAATGGCTCAACATAAGGAAATTCTATATATGGGTCCATTATTTGCGTTCTAAAATTCGATTATGATTACGGCATCCCTTTTCATAATCTAAATTTTGAGAACTTGGCAAATTGAAATGGAAATATTATAGCAAAAGACTGGTTTAGTCTTTATGTGAGACATCATGAATCGTGTCCCATATGCTTCGGATATAGGATCGATTACATGTGCTATATTCATCCTTTCTAAAATTTTCCAAATGCCTGGGGCATTATGAAGGGAAAAGGTCTAGAATTGGATATGACTAAAATGATTAAGCAATTGTCGAGGAGAATCTAAGGTTTACCAAAGATTGGTTGCTCAAGGACAGTTGGAAGTACAATGTTAATTCTGGAAGGACCATATTGACATAATCTGTAAGGAGGCAACTCTTGTTCAGAAGTGATAGTCAAAATGGAATATGGAAATGTTTCAAAGTTAGAAATTATTCAATCTGTGTAAGATTAGGAAACTTAATGAAAGAAGGATGTTTCCAAGGAGCTGATCTCCTTTGGAATGCTCTGTAATGATTGTTGTCAAGTCTTTCTGACTTTGTGCATAATCATTAAGAGGATCAATGCATATAAGTTTAGAATCTAACAGATTTCAGTAAATGGCATGAATTTGGAATTCTTGCATTTGCAGTAAGGATTTGGGACTGTGAAAAGAGGATCATTGGAGTGATGTTCAATTGATCTATTTTACAAAGTAAAGATCATAGACAAACATAGTATACATACTTGGTGTATGGCATGACTAGTGTTTAGAAAACATAGTGTACATGCTTGGAGCATGGGACAACTATTGTTTTAAATTCAAGTATAAAGTTGATAAAACCGAAACAATGAATAATGAGTAATCAGTATGGTGATAAATAAAAGTGTTTATTTATATTCATAGGGTTTGATACCATATTTGATTCATTTATTCTTGTGTTTCACTTTGCATGTTTTGACTTCCAGAATAACTAAGTCGCTCTTCCTGAATGATTAAGTTATTCAAACCATCCACAGTCGGTCATATGTTGGAAGTAGATATGAATCAAGACTGTCATGGGTTGGTTTGTAGAGGTCCAAGTTGGTGGACAAAGTGGTGCTACAACACTCATGAGTGCTCATAAGTTCTGAGTATTGGATTCAACCCGCGCTCATTTGAATCACTTCATGGATTTTATCACGAGTGATCATGAGACGATAATATCTTATATTCTTTAAACCTAGAGATATGAGTTGTTACTATGAGTTGGTTGTACATTGATTGCACGAAACCGCATTCGGTAACTCGATGTTATAAAACGTGCCTTTGTGTATGATTCAACAAGTAGTAGAACAAGCCATATGAGTTGAAGTTTATCCATTCCTTTTACCTTCGGGATAAAAGCGATATCGGTGGGCCCCTCGATGATTTAAAGATGATACATGTGAGTGCTTGGCCAAGCCAGGACTGATTTGATTTGTTCAATCAGTCAGTCATCATGAATCGGAAATCGGGAAACAACAAATGGACAGAGAGAATGATTGATAATCCATGTCTCAGTCCATATGATATCTAGAATGGAGGAATATATGATCCCTTATCTAATGGACAAGTCATTGACAAAGGTCAGAGTTCATCGGCAAGGTCAGAGTTCGACAGAAGCTTTTGAGAGCTACGATTGCTGATCGGTTCCTGAAGTCATACGCAATAATAGTTTTAGACTTATCCAAGTGGGAGACTGTTGGATTAATGTCTAAGTCCATAACTATAATTGGTAAGACTTGACCCGACCCGGCATGGTCCATTTGGGTTGCATGGCATCATGCATTTGGATAGACTATAATGAGAGAAATAACACTTAAGGTTGGTTAATATATTATAAGTTCTAATATATTAATAAGGTTATTTAATTAGTATTGATCAAGAATTAATTTGGAATTAATTAAGTGATCAAAAGGAGACTAATTAAATATATGGGTTGATTGTGTAAATCATTCATTCTTATATATGTGGGCTTGTGATCCAAGATTTCTTATGTTGGACTAAGTCCATGGGGTGACCCATGGATACTCCATGGAGGTTAAAATCCATGGAGCATAAGGAATGGGTAAAGTTATGAGTTACATGGTGTAACCCTAATAGCCACCATATAAAAGAATCCCATGGCTCAAGAAATCGTGCACTAATGTGTGAATATGAGGGCTAGACGATTTCAAGGAGTGTTCCATTTCTCTCAAGTCATTCCATGTGTATTTGGTGTTGTGTGAACCATTTGAGGTGTCACACTTGGGGCACTAGGCACTCAAGCTTCATGAAGACATTCTACATCAAAGAGGTATGTATTCTATCTTGTTATATTTATTATTTTGTATGCTAGATTAGGATAATACCTTGGATGTTCATAATTGTATGTATAATAGAGAAAACATAGATCCAAGGTATTTAGGGTTGCATGTACACTTAGGAGTGTTAGAATGCTCATAACTCAACAATTTCATGGGATGACTTCTCGACCAGGTTCCAAGCTGAGTTTGCACCGTCGATTGAGGTGCAACAGTTGGCGTGAGAGTTTCTGGATCTCCGCCAGACTACTGAGACTGTAGCATAGATCACTGCCAAGTTTTGGGAGAGGGCTTTATTGGTTCTACGGTATGCAGTAGATGAGGAACTGAAGAAAGTGAGGTATCATGATAAACTGTGGGATGATATCATGGAGTTTATGAGTATTTCAGGGTGCGAGACCCTGAATGATATGATTTCTAGAGCTCGAGAGCGGGAGATCGATTTGGAGCAGCTTAGGAAGAGGGGATCAGATCAGGTGCATTCAGTGGAGGGTCCCGGGAAGAGACCCAAGACTTCTGATCATCATTTAAGAGGCCAGCAGGGCCGGGGTCAGTGCAGCACGTACAAGAAACTACATGATGGAGTTTGTTGTTCCAGGGGTTTGGGCTGCTAGAAGTGTGGCAGGGTTGGTCACGTCAGCAGGGATTGTCCTCGGGGGGCAAGCCCGTTACGTTTTCACTGCGATCAGATGGGCCACAAGAAGGCCGATTGTCCGATGTTGAGGGGAGGAACAATGAGTGAGCTTGCTTTGGCTACTTTGAGGATCACCAGTAGACGAGAGGGTAGGGCACGAGCCCTAGCGGAGAGGAGTTGGGCTTTGCAGTGTCAGACATGGGAGGTCAGGACTCCAGCAGGCGATGTTGCGGGTATGTATCTTTTGCTTTCCTTTCAGTTTTATTTGTATTTTGTTGTTTGGAATCTTGCATCGGTTTGGGTAAGCGTATCTTTGGTTATTTCTCTGCTTATGTTTGGGTTATATCTTTAAGAAATGTTATATGTCATTTGCATGCCATGAATAATTATTGGTTGAGTGAAGGGTTGTTTCTCTTATAGCGGGTTTGGAGAGTTTGGTGTTATCTTGGTTTGTAGTCGAGATCGGTTCAGTGAATTGTGTGGAAGGTTTATGGTTAGGATTTAGCCGGCTAGTTATCCAGTATTACCACAATTCAGTGGTTTTAGCAATTGGGCTTGGATTTGCCTTTGGGGGGTGCCGAGGGAAGTGGTATGTTGTTCAGGTTTTGATTGGAGCATCCGTTCTATGGACTTCAAGATTTGAGTGTGCTATCATTTTAAGCATCCGAGGTTATCAGTATTTATGGGATTCGGGAAGTGTTCAGCTGGTCTTCAGGGGTTGAGCGGTCTTTTGGGATGGTTAGTGATGGAACACTAGCATTGGTAAGTGTTGGTTGTCAGCAGATCGATAATTTGAGGGTAAAATGGATTGGGAATCCTTAAATTCTCGCGTTCTATGAGAACTTAGTCAAATCAAAGTGGGGGAGAATTGTTTAGGTATTCAGGATCAGAAGCAGGTTTGAAACTAGAATGAGTTTCGCATCCCCGTCGGGGGGGGGGGGGGGGGGGGGAGGCGACCCAAGTGGCCTTCTGGATTGAGGCTTGTGTGGGTTGGGAGTTTGGGAAAATTCTCAACATTTGGTTCGCGTCTTCTTGGTATCGGATAATAGGCTTTTGGGGGACCCGGGTTAGGGTTCCAGTCATGACCCGGGTTCGGCTTGAGTGTTTGTTCAAGTGCATGCTCGACTCTGGATGTGTTCGAACTAATAGATTAGCGGTAAAGCATTGGGCGGCGGTTGTGGCAAGGTGGAAATGTTGTAAGACTGCGGGGTGGCCCGTAGCATTCACTAGTTAGCCGTTGGTGTGGGAAGTATTGTAAAACAGTAGGGTGACCCGTAGCATTCACCAGTCCCTATGAAGCGGTGAGATTGTGGCAAATCTGTGATTTAGTCACGAATTTCTTCAGATGGTTTAAGCCAAGGTGGGTCTGCTCGCAAAGGATGTGGGAGGGCCACATCATGTTTGGAATCAGGAATTGGTAGGTCGTGGGAGACCGGGTATGAGATAAGACTACATTTGGTCCTGTAGCGTTTGGTTTAGCATCGAGTTTGGTGTCGTGATGGTTCGGGTAATTATTGCGAGTCGAGGTCTACTTTCAGAAGTCGCGTGCGGCTACTGTGTAAGTGTCATTTGGCTCAGCAACCGGGCGGGAGTCCGGTATTTCAAATAGTTGGCAGAAAAGTTGGGACCAGGGAGGTCTCGGCTGGTTTTGGAGGGCTGCTACGAGGTATCGTGATGTTTTTGGGCAGTAGTAGTGATTTCAGATTCTTGTGTGTGGGGTAGCTTGTTGATCTGGAAATGCTAAGCCACTTGCAGTGGGATTAAATAATCTCAGAGTAATTGATTTGACCCTGTTGTGCAGCTCTCGTTTGAGTCTAACCGTTGCAGGGATGGATCTTCGACTCGAAGGCTTATTCGAGCCACCTGTTAAGTATGGGCGTTCTGCATCTGGTTATGGTCAGTGAATTTGTTCGGTTGGTGGCATCGAGATGATCAGGGTTGGAAGTGTTATTTTTGGTCTGTTTTCGATAAGGACTTGGCATAGAGTTGTTTCAGCGTGGGTGGTCTGCCGGCGAGTCAGACCAATGTAGATTCCAGATTTCGGAAGGTATAAGTGGTTTCTTCGGGGGCTAAGGGTTTGTTTTTCTTCAGGATGGAAGTTTTGGTTTGGGTTCGGTTGTCTTGGGAAGGTCGTTTTATGCGCAAAATTTTTGGTTACGTTCCTCAGGTTGTTTGTGTTGATGCGAGTGTTATTTAGTAGCGATTTTGAGGATGAAATCTAATCTAAGTGGAGGAGAGTTGTAACACCCGGTTTCAGATTTAGTTCTTTGTTCATGGCTGCGGCCCAATCATTAGTTGTCATGAGGCTTAGGGCCTTGGGGAAGAAAGAATCTGGCCCTTCTCGGGTGTAGGTGTTATGGTTTAAGTGATCCAAGTGTTCGATTGTGTTTTCGGAGGCCAATGATATAATCGTAATTTGATAACTCGGTCTTTCATGGATTTTGGGTTTTGTTCGGGATGTTTTATGGCTTCGGTGTGTTGTTAGAAGCCTAGGGCTTCACGCCACCTTTCCATGGATATAAGTTTCGTTGGAAACGGACCTAAGATGAGGAAGTTATGGCATTTTGAAGATTTTGGCAGAATTGGCCCCTAATGGAAATAGTTGGCAAATCGGTCCCATGCATGGAAGGATGGAATGCGCGTGTCTGGTTGGGAACGCACAACGTAAGCTGGGGGTACACCCAGCGTAATGGTCAGGGTGCAAAACCCTACTTTTTAGGGTTTGGGCACTATTTAAGTATCTTTATGAGCTCAAGGCTCATTCATTTCTCAGCCTCCATTGCTTCTAGCCACATTTCGGAAACCCTAATATCATTTTGAGGGTTTGAGAGATCTAAGTGTGCCTTTTAATGTGTTCTTTCTCATTTCCAAGAAGAGGGTGCTTGGTGCTAGCTTGTGGTTCAAAGGAGGACGTTTAGATCCAGACTTTTGGCTTCATTTCTAGCTCATTCAAGGTATAAAGTTCTCATCTTGACTTCTTATTGTGCAAGTTTGAGTTTAGGGCAAGATTAAGGGTTTTTATAGTGTATTAATTTCTTCTTGTGAGTTTGAGCCACTCCAGGAGCTTGGAGTGATAGATCTTGCCTCTTCTGATGTTTATAGTTAATAAAAATGCTTTCTTGATGTTGAAGAATGGTCAATGCATGTTCTAGTTGGATTAGAATGGGTCTTAATGAATTAAGTTGGTTGTTGGGTCCCATTGACCCATGCAAATGCATGAAGGTGCCGACTTTATGCATTAACAGCCTTAATTTAAGGTCCTCTGAAGTTTGGGTGCAAAGGGCTTAAGTGAATAAGCCATAAAGTCGAAATTGGATTAAGCCAGGTTACACCCCGCGTACTGATTTGAGATCGCGATCTGGATTCCTCGAGTACGCCCAACGTAGTTGAGCGTACGCCCCGCGTTCGGCGTGAAGTGGGCTTGATGTGTTTTTGGGCTTCACACCTTTGGGCCACCTTATTGGACTTGTTGCTTGGGCCTTTGGGCCATCTGAGATCAGTTATTGGACCAAGGGAATTTTTGGGTTTTAGGATAAGGCCCATATGGGGTTGGGCCCAATTTGGAAAATTGGGCCATTAGTGGGCTTTTATGGATCTTGTAGTTTTGGGCCTTTTTGGTTTTGGGTTTGGGCCTCAGTTTTGGTTCATGTTGGGTCAAGGGTAAAATGGTCATTTTACCCCAAGTATGGATTATGGATCATAGTTTGGCACCCAATTGCTAATTGGGAGTTATTTTGGTATTGATAGCTCGGAGGAGTCGTCAGGTCAGCAGCTAGGGATTTCTTTCAGTGAGCTTCTACGATCGAGGTGAGTCTCCTGACTGTTCTATGGGCCGAAGGCACCAATGCTGGACCATTTGGTTTATGTATTGTAGGAAGACCCAGGGGTAACCCTGGGCAGTTTGTATGAAAGACCAGGAGGCAGCTCCTAGCAAACTGTATGCAAGACCAGAGTCTGAGCTCTGGCAGTTAATTAGTTAAGTAGTGTAGATTGTATGCTAGTTGTCTTTGTGATACTTGAATTGAAGACCTGGAGATGGCTCCTGGCACTTGTTTGTACGACACATGGTTTTTGCCCCCGGCCTGGCAAGGAAGACCACGAGGCGGCTCGTGGCATAATGGCAAGACTATGGTTGGCACCTAGCACTTTTATTGATTGATTAGATATGTATGATATGTATGTCTAGTTTGATATGTTTGGTATGTGGTATTTGGGGAACTCACTGAGATTTGTGGTTTATGGTTTCAGGTACTTTCAGTTCGAAAGGGAAGCGCCCGACTTGATCGCAACGCATACTCCCGTGTTTTTCCGCAATATGTGATTTTAGGAATGAACTCTGATAATTGTTTTATTTTGAAATGCTTTTCAATGTTTGGATGAAATTACACTAGTGTTTCGAATATAATAAAAACGAAATTTTTACCCTTGATTTTCGTGATGTTACAGATTGGCACATTGATGTATCTCACCACAAGTAGACGAGATATAGTCTTCACCACGGGTCTATGTGCTAGATACCAGGTTGATCCCAAAGTATCACACTTGACCGCAGTCAAGCAGATATTCAAATATCTTAAAGGGAGTAAGGCCTTAGGTCCTGGTATCTAGCGGGAAACGACTTTAGTCTGCAGGCTTTCACTGACGCAGACCGTGCAGGGTTCAGACTTAATAGAAAGAGCACCTCGGGAGGATGCCAATTTCTAGGTGGAAGATTAGTGAGTTGGTCTTCAAGGAAACAAAATTGTGTTTCACGTTCCACTGCAGAGGCTGAATATGTTGCCGCAGCCAATTGCTGCTCTTAGGTCCTCTGGATGAAAACTCAACTTATTGATTACGGGTATAGGATGCTATGGGTACCTTTCTATTGTGATTTAGAGAGTTCAATATCCATTTCACACAATCCTATTCATCACTCAAAGACGAAACACATAGAGCTACAGTATCGTTTCATCAAGGATCATATCCTCAAAGGTAATATTAAACTTATCTTGGTTCCATCTCACGAGGAAATAGCTGACGTTTTCACAAAAGTACTTGACACCACAAAACTTACTGGATTTTTAGAAATGTTAGGAATTATGAACCCAGACCCTCAATTCTTCTTGAAAGGATAACGACCGAAGATCTCATGATCTTCGGGTGTAATTAAATCTGCTTCTTTTCTTTTAAATAAAACTCTTGAAGCATTTTACTTACCTTATTTATTTCTTGAATAATTGATGTAGTGCCTACTTCATAAGTTTCTCCTCGGTATGATCTGTATACCGAAGACCCCTTATGATCTATGTACTCCTCGGGTCTATTTATTATTTGTATTTCTAACCTTTGTGTTCAAGTTGCCCTTCAGTATCATCTCCCACAGACTCATCCAACAAACCGAATCCATCTTGCATCAGACATATTAAATTTCATTGTGTGCTATTTAATGAATCTGAAACATCAATATTTCAAAAGGAAAATGTTTTATTCTTCATTTAATTTGTCGCACAAGAAAAACGATTGCTTTTTAAAAGACTTTTCTTAACCAGGCCTATTTTTGGGTATAGGATAAACATGTTGATATTCCTTAAAAGAAATCTATTTTGAAAATATCTTTTTCCTTAACCTATCCCATCAAGCAACCGTTGGGGTCACATCCGTTCCAATCCACCACTTTATTCAACGGATGAAACCATTTTCACCCCACGATTGTCCAACGCATCATCACGCGCCTTCAACAACATTTAATGCTCCCTCTTTTCCCGGAAAACATTTTTGATTTATTTTTAACCGATAAAGATAAAAATCCAAAGGTTTTTCACCAGCTGTCATTAAACTGATGTTAATCAATTTTGAAATCTGGAAGTATAAAACCCCTTTTTCTTCCTCAAGAAAGTTTACGCTTTCTGAACTCTTACGACGATCTTATTCTTCTTCATCTTTTTGCAAAAAACCTTTTTTGTGCATGTTCTTCAAACCCCTTTTCATAACAATGGTGAAATCTGGTGCATCAAAGAAGCAATCCAAGGCTTCCTGTTCTGCTAAACCTATTGGCTCTGGATGAACCATCAAGAACATCTCTCCCTCCATTACAGCAAGCAACTACGGAGGAATCTTTAATGACCATGAAATCTATAATGAATCCATCAAGCTTATGATCAAATACCTTCCCACTCACCCACTATTTGGCGTGTTTGATTCCCTCACTGAAGCAGTTCCACAAGCGATCTTATTCAAGTGTGCCTTCTCTGCATTTAGGCCCTTGGACAAACTGCAAGAAGTTCATTTCCGATTGATTGATGATTCCTTGGTTGTTCTAACCAAGGAAAAGTTTTTGGAAGCCATCAATCTACGAGTTTTAACATCTACTAAGTTCTACACTTCCAGCACCAACGACATCTTTACTGCCTTGTACCAGATTGGGTATCAAGCTAAACTGAAAGGGGTAGCTGAATTCAAGAAAGGGAAATTGCCTGCTGTTTGGCAATACATTTCCCACTACGTTATCAGATGTCTGTCTGGAAGAACTGGTGGTACTCATAACATGGGCAAGCCACTACTCGACATCGTATGGAGCATCTTTACTGGAAATCCGGTGAACTATGGAAACATCCTTTGGGATGATTTCCTCCAATATGTCAGCAAGGGAACCCCGAAGGAAGGGATGATGGAACTTACCTCTACAAGGTATTGGTCATGGTGTTTGGTCGATCTATACAAAGATGAAAAGCTCAGTCTCGGAAATGATACGAACATCTTCTCCGGTAGAGATCTCAAAAGGTACAATCCTTCCACAGACCAATATCTTTTCGGTCCCATTAGACGTATTCTTATGTATATTCTCGAGTCTATTGGAATCACTAACCTTGAGGTAGATGATCACATTGTGGCAATGAGTGGTATTTCCCCATACCGCTCTACCCCGCCAAGCCCCCCATAGCTAACCGAGGTCCAGGCCCCACAACCCAAGCCAAAAAGGGTCAAATCCCTGGCTGTCAAACCCACTCCTTCAAATGTTGTATCCAAGGGTGCGGGCGTTTCGAAGAAGAGAAAATCCACCACCGTAGAGTCCACACATCGTGTTAAACCTTCTCCATCCTAGGCTCATGATCCACCAATTAACGTGGTTGATGACAGTTTGAATGAGCCTTCAGATTCCGAAGGCATTTTCAGAAGGAAGAAATTGAAGCTTACCCCTACCCATGGCCAAAATCAAAACCAGGCAGATGCTCAAGTCTCAAAAGACTCCCGCAGACGTTCGAGTCCATGCTGGCTCACCCGAAGCAACCCCTTCCATCCACTTTTGATACAATGAGTGTATCATTTTCACTAGAACATGAAGACAAAACCCAATCTGGATTCCAAGTGGATCCAGATGTCGATACTTGCCATAAGGTCTCTAGGGCTTCACGTCTGCACTTTGTAACTCCTGAGGAATTGCACTCCATTTTTCTTCATCTCATACAAACACTTCAAACACCAGTTGCACTGTAGAGTCCTTTTTCAGAGACCCTTTCCAGAACAAATCCGAGGCTACACTTTGTTTCATACCAAGGAGACCGAGGAAGCTCTGGAAATCCTGGACCATCGATATTACGACCAAGCGGCCTAGGCATGTTCAACACCATTGTGCAAGGATCCATGGACCCAAGGGACACCTCGGTGCATGAAGGAATTGATGGATATGCTTGTGATGACACATGGTATCGGTATCGAACAACAACTGAATCAATATAAGGAAGTTTGAAGCCTTCAAAAGGGAACTCCAGGCCAGGAAAGCAAGGCAATTTCAACAACAACAACAAAAAGAGGAATTGTTTCTTCATGTTGACAAGTACTGTGCCACTTCCATCAACAATTCCA
This sequence comes from Lactuca virosa, assembly GCF_052849685.1. NCBI lineage: Eukaryota > Viridiplantae > Streptophyta > Magnoliopsida > Asterales > Asteraceae > Lactuca > Lactuca virosa. The sequence continues at coordinate 294,631,121 of NC_136427.1, read as the reverse complement.
AAACCGTGTCTGACATCCTAACAATTCAGCAATGGATGTCTAATATGGAAAACATAGTTCAAAGATATCAAGCCATGGAAGACAATGTCAGTGCTTCAAAGCCTCCTCCCACCAACACCGAAGTGCATGATTCGAACGAGGAGGGACAAAGATTGAAATAAGTTTTGAACTTCTCTTCGGGTTAGATGATGACAATAATGATGAAGTTCAACAACCCCTCCCCTTCGATGACTTTATTATGGTTCTTGATGACGAATAATCCAGCAGGTCACATCATTCTACTTCCAAACCCAAGCACAAGAAAAAGAAGAAGTTGGCAGTGTCAAGAAAATAGTTTCGAGATCTTCAGTCTAAGGTGGATCAAATATTGGTTGTAGTTGCAACCCCGAAGACCACTGAAGACTCAACTCAATAATCACTGGTCGATAGACTTCAAGCCTTGTAAACAAGAGAGAAATTCTCTGCTGCTAAAATGCTCATGCGGTTGGAAATGGGCACTTGTCAGTTGATAATAAACGAACCATTGATCATCGGGAGTTCATCTCGAAAGCCTCTGCTCTCATCAACGAGATGAAAGATATTAAGACCGAACTTCAGAAAACCATGCAAGAACAAGAAAACAAGTCTCGGCAACTAATCAATGAGACTCACACAACTTATGAAACAGGTTTTTCGGTTCTTGAAGACACTATCAAAGGGTTGAGATGATCTCTTACTGCAAAAAAAGTGTTGATGAAATCCTTCCTCTTACCAAGGGAATTTATCAAACACTTTTCAACCCTGATATGCTGACCAACAAGGAAGTGAGTGCTCAGATGGCAACCCAGTTCAACACCACTTTCCAGAAGCTTGACGACTTGAAATCTTGGTTTGATGAGCAAATGGAGCCTGCTTCCTCAAAAGGGGGAAGTGATCCAAACCAGGGAATAAGGATTGAAACTACTTTTGGATTAGTGTCTAAGTCCATAACTATAATTGGTATGTACTTGACCCGACTCGGCATGGTCCATTTGGGTTGCATGGCATCGGAACATTTGGATAGACCGTTTATGAGGAAAAGACATTTTGTGACATATTAATATATTATAAGTTCTAATATATTAATATGAAATCATGTTATTTAATTAGTATTGATCAAGAATTAATTTGGACTTAATTTAGTGATCAAAAAGAGACTAATTAAATATATGGGGATTGATTGTGTAAATCATTCATTCTTATATATGTGGGCTTATGATCCAAGATTCCTTTATGTTGGGTTTAACCCATGTGGTGATCCATGGATACTCCATGGAGGTTAAAACCCATGGAGCATAAGGAATGGGTAAAGTCATGAGTTACATGGTGTAACCCTAATAGCCACACTATATAAGAACCCCTTTAGTTCAAGAAATGGGCACTAGTGATACATATTTTGAGGGCTAGCCGATTTGAACATGTATGTCTTCTTCTCATGGTTATTCCAAGAGTTCATGATGTTGTGTGAACCATTTGAGGTGTCACACTTGGGGCACTAGGATCTCAAGCTTCATGGAGTCAAGCAACAACAACAAGGTATGTATTCTATCTATTTTAGTATCCTAGTATCAATGTTTTGGTATGCTAGTTAGGATAATACCTTGGATAATCATATTTGCATGTATAATAGAGAAAACATAGATCCAAGGTATTTAGGGTTGCATGTACACTTAGGAGTGTTAGAATGCTCAAAACCCATCAGTGGTATCAGAGCCTAGGCTTGTTTTCAATTATACTTGATGCAAATTGCTGAAAAATGCTGAAAAAGTCGAATTTCGGGCATTCTGGGCACTGGACTCGCCGATTCCACTGATGAACTCGCCGCGTCCATGAAGAAAATCATCCTACTCGGCGAGTAGGTTGATATACTCGACGAGTAGGAGCCCCTGACAGCATATCTTCGAGTGTTTTGGCTAGAAATGGACTAGGAACATTACCATAAGCTGTTTTTGAACCTATAATCCTGTTTTTGATGTGGTAATGTTCATACTAATCCAATTTCAAAGATAATTGTCATTAGATTCATGTTTTGTATTAGTTTAGTGATTAGGCTAATTACATGAAAAAGTTTGATTAAATTATCTTGTTCTTATGAGTTGCTTAGATTAATAGAAAAGTTAATTGATTATGTGTTTTCAATCCATTTTAATCTAAGAGTTGATTCTAAAATGTGTTTTTGTAACTTGTCCTCAAGTTATATAAAAAGTCACATTTAAGTTTCATAAAACTCATAAAAGTTGGTAATGGTTACAAAAATGAAGAGTCTTGTCCTCAAGTTATGGAGGTTTAAGAGTCACTTCATTAAGTAATAAAATGTGTAACCTTAATTAATTCCATAAATTACAAAATAAAGAAAAGTTACATTCTTTTATTAGTTTAAAGTCTTCCATAACTTGTCCTCAAGTTATGGAACTTGAAGAGTTTTTTTTTTAATTAAAACTACTTTAAACACATAAGTTATGGAATTAATTAGTTTTGAATAGTTTCAAAACTTGCCCTCAAGTTTTGGAATTTGAAAAGTTTTCTCTTATGAATACTTTAATTCCAAGTTAGCCCTTAGAATTTTAAAAGTTAAAATTCAAACCCTTATACTATTATTATAATTTTAATTATATAGATATGTATAAGATAAAGTCAATCTTACCGTTAGTAGGCCTCATTCACGAAGCCGGTCTATAAGGGGGGTATAAGGTTACTGCCTATAAAATGGCAGTTTAATGGGTGTCCACTCTCACCCACTGCTTCCTTGACTGGTGGAGGGTCGTTAGCCGAACGGGTAGGAAAGGACTATAATTCTCCCTTCATTAAAAGTATTAATGATAAATACTAAGTAACTAAACACTTGTACATTCCCAATCTTAGTTACTTAGGAAAATGTGAAAAGGTTCTAACCCATGAAATTACACTTTGTACCTTACCAAGTCATTAGTGGAGCGTGTGTGGTTAACCGGCACACTAATAAGGACTAGTAAGAGTGGCAAAGGGTAACTTGACTCTATTATAGATCGGTGGAGCGTGTGTGGTTAACCGGCACATCGATTAGGTGATAAAGTTAAGGGTACCAAGTCAATTTGCATGGTTATTCACACCTTGTTTGTGATCCTCGGCATCCCAGTCACAAACTTGAGAGGGCACAATCGAGATTCAAACATGCCATTGAAAGTTCAATGTATCTCAAAAGATCTAGGAGTTTCAAATCCAATTAAAACTTATTTATATTTCGTTTTTCATGGTGGAAATTGGTAAATCGTCATTTACCTACCTTCAACTATTTTATAACTTGGATTACGGCATCCCTCTTCCAGTTATAAATAGGTTGTTGGGTCCTAGCCTTAATATTTCATATTGGGTGTTATATTAAGGACTTTAAATCAACTCTCTTGAACATCTCCCAAAAGATGATCTTCCCAAATCTCTTGAAACAAGCTTTCCTAAATGAAGATGATGTCCCATGGAAATCATACTTCTTTCACCTCCTCCAATTATTCTCCCTAACCCACAAGTTCCTGAAAAGTTTAAGGTCACTCAAGCAAAGGTCTATATGTGATCACATCTTGGAGATGTAGTCAGATATTGACAAGCCGGGAGAGTTGGGTGTCAAAGTCTTGAGAAAGTTGGTGCCTCAACTATTTTCTAAGTCACATAGTGAGTTCCTTTGGGACTCCTATGAAACAGACTATGACAAGACCCTTAATGATCTTATCTATTTGCTAGGATCAACTTCCTAAAACTTTATGGACATTGACAATGATGACATTGGATATCCAGTAAAGCTCTCTCTTCCCAATGGAAAGGGATCGGCCATAGTCAACTCGGTTGACCAAATGGTAAAGAGAACGGCTAAGTCTGAGATAGTCTCATTATCAAGGGTCTATTGCCAAAGAAAGGGGCATTGGTTGCGAAGCTGCCAAATTTACCTAAGGATATTAAAGTCAATAAGTTTGACTCTACTTTGGGTAAAGTCCACTATCTAACTCTGCTAAGTTTCTATTCTGAGATTCTTGATACATGATGTGACTGGGTCACATGTTGATGTTTTAAGAATCAAAGAAAAAGTGAAGAAACATAAAGAAAGAATATGTTGAATCTGATGGCATAGATGGATTTCTATCGCATAGTTTGAAGATCGGATTCTTGAGCTACTTCTTAAGAGTTATGATATATTGCTTAGGAATAAATAACAACAAAGGTTTCATGTGCTTTTGCATTGTAAGGATAGTTTTTCCGCAAAGTTTTAAAATAAAAGAAAAAAAAATTTTGATTTTATTTATTTTAAAATATCCTTACAATGGCATTTGTGAAAACTTTTGTTGCTTATAAGATTCCATTAAGAGCAAGAGTGGAAATATGAATTTGATTCTTTCATTTGTGGTAGTGTCTAAATTTACCAAATAAGGAAAGATTCTCATCACCTAAGTTTTAGTTGGATAGAAACTTGGAATCATGCAAGTTGTATAGCATGATGAATAAGAACTTTCAAGCATTGGAAAAATTAAGACTAACTACTTGTTCACATGGATGTGTGAGTCAAGTAAAGGATCGAGTACACATTCTTGTGCACTGATCAAGCCCACCACAAATAATCGTTAAGACTATTCGTCATTATTTACTAAAATTCAGTAAATATGGTTATACTTACAAGCTTAAGTGTAATTCTGAGACATTGGAAAAGGTTTCAATGTATGGCAGAGCGAATAAGAAGAATCAACTTAGGCAGAAAGATAAAAGTTTCTCAAATCTGAAAAGATAGGAGAGTACTTTAGTTTCATGTTATATAATCATCTTAATGATTAAGAGACCTTATCACAATTCATCCTCTAAGTGCATTCTGGTAGCTAAGAAGAGGAGCTATGAATTGTTGAAGTGGTTAAATCAAGAAGATGATTTATACTTCGTTCCAAAAACAATTCTTAGAGTTATACTCTAAGATTGTAACTTGAGTGACATGTCTTAAAGAAGGTTTAAAACACTTGTCAAATGTAAGAGTAAAAGTTTTCTACTCTTGTACATTTGAAATTGGTAAGTTGTGATGTTTTGGATAAAACAAAGACCAACTAAGGCCAATTGTGTGAAGTGTTTGTCTTGATTAGAATCCACACTATCTCTTGAATATCTGACAAGAAAGTCTTATATGTCAAGAGGACAGTGGGAGTCTTAAAGGTCTTGAAAGTCTCAAGAACTAATCAAGAATAAAACCTGAAGTTCTTCACTAGCACACGACTTGAAGTTTATAACCTATCGTGTCGACATGTCTGTGCCTATTCAAGTTGGCTTTGCATAGGAGTTCTGAGAGTTCTCAATTGGTTGCACAACTACTTGGAAGCAATGGCAGGCCCTTGAGCTGCCAAATGGCAAGAATTTAAGATTGCACAAGTTTAATCCATATAAGTGTGGATTTGTCAGTAACCTTGTCTTGTGATCATGGTTTTGACAAAATTCATATGGATAGGAACTCATACACCATAAAATCTAAGTGTCATAAGGTTTCTCTCCGATTCATGAAAATGATGGTGAGGAAACACTTTCACTAAGTAGATTTTAGCTAGATAGCAATTGTGATATTTGCATTCTCAAAGTCGTTAGTGGAGCGTGTGTGGTTAACCAGCACACTAACATGGACTTGTGAGAAGTGGTAAAGGTCTAAACAATCGAGACTATGATTACGACATCCCTTTTCATAGTTCTTAAAATTGTTTAGACACACCTATGAGCTATCTAAGATAAGGTGTATGATATTGATAAAGTTTTATCAAAGCAATCTAGTATCAGAAATCTGAACTTTGGTAAGAAAGTCAATAAAGTATTGATTTCTAGAAGTCCAGCTGATTTCTGATTACATGTCAAAGCTAGTGGGAGCATGAGTGTTATGCTAATAATCATCATGTTAGTGGGAGCATGATAATTATGATAAAGATTGCAAGTTAGCAATGTTAATTATAGAAAACAAAAGTTTCAATTCGTGAGGCTGCAGGGGTTGAAAAAGTTGTTTTGCTATAATTAAGGGAGATGAAATTATACTTCATTTCAATTCTAAAAGCTTAGATTGAGGTTTTAAGTTGTATTTAGTCAAGGATATATATATGAATTTCATGTTGGAATGACTCATAAGGAAATTCTATATATGGGTCCATTATTTGCGTTCTAAAATTCGATTATGATTACGGCATCCCTTTTCATAATCTAAATTATGAGAACTTGGCAAATAGAAATGGAAATGTTATAGCAAAAGACTGGTTTAGTCTTTATGTGAGACATCATGACTCGTGTCCCATATGCTTCGGATATAGGATCGATTACATGTGCTATATTTATCCTTTCTAAAATTTTCCAAATGCCTGGGGCATTAAGAAGGGAAAAGGTCTAGAACTGGATATGACTAAAAGGATTAAGCAATTGTCGAGGACAATCTAAGGTTTACCAAAGATTGGTTGCTCAAGGACAGTTGGAAGTATAGTGTTAATTCAGGAAGGACCATATTGACATAATCTGTAAGGAGGCAACTCTTGTTCAGAAGTGATAGTCGAAATGGAATATGGAAATGTTTCAAAGTTGGAAATTATTCAATCTGTGTAAGATTAGGAAACTTAATGCAAGAAGGATGTTTCCAAGGATTTGATCTCCTTGGAATGCTCTGTAATGGTTGTTGTCAAGTCTTTCTGACTCTGTGCATAATCATTACAGGAGGATCAATGTATATAAGTTTTGAATCTAACAGATTTCAGTAAATGGCATGAATTTGGAATTCTTGCATTTGCAGTAAGGATTTGGGACTGTGAAAGAGGATCATTGGAGTTATGTTCAATTGATCTAATTCACAAAGTGAAGATCATAGACAAACATAGTATGCATACTTGGTGTATGGCATGACTAGTGTTTAGAAAACATAGTGTACATGCTTGGAGCATGGGACAACTATTGTTTTAAAATCAAGAATAAAGTTGATAGCTGAAACAATATACAATGAATAATGTGTAATCATATGGTGATAAATAAAAGGTGTTTTATTTATGTTCATAGGTTTTGATACCATATTAGATTATATTATTATTGTGTTTCATTTTCCATGTTTTGACTTCCAGAATAACTAGGTCGTTCTTCCTGATTGACTAAGTTATTCAAACTATCCACAGTCGGTCATATGTTGGAAGTAGATATGAATCAAGATTGTCATGGGTTGGCTTGTAGAGGTCTAAGATGTTGGACAAGGGGCTACAACACTCATGAGTGCTCATAAGTTCTGAGTATTGGATTCAACCCGCGCTCATTGGAATCACTTCATGGATTTTATCACGAGTGATCATGAGACGATAATATCTTATATTCTTCAAACCTAGAGATATGAGTTGTTACTATGAGTTGGTTGTACATTGATTGCACGAAAACGCATTCGGTAACTCGGTGTTATAAAACGTGCCTTTGTGTATGATTCAACAAGTAGTAGAACAAGCCATATGAGTCGAAGTTTATCCATTCCTTTTACCTTCGGGATAAAAGCGATATCTGTGGGGCCCTCGATGATTTGATGATGACAAATGGAAGTGCTCGGCCCAGCCAGGACTGATTTGATTTGTTCAATTAGTCAGTCGTCATAAATCGGAAATCGGGAAACAACAAATGGACAGAGAGAATGATTATAATCCATGTCTCAGTCCATATGATATCTAGAATGGAGGAATATATGATCTCTTATCTAATGGACAAGTCATTGACAAAGGTCAGAGTTCATCTACAAGGTCAGAGTTCGACAGCGGCTTTTGAGAGCTACGATTGCCAGTTGGTTCCTAAAGTCATACGCAATAATAGTTTTAGACTTATCCAAGTGGGAGACTGTTGGATTAGTGTCTAAGTCCATAACTATAATTGTTATGTACTTGACCCGACTCGGCATGGTCCATTTGGGTTGCATGGCATCGGAACATTTGGATAGACCGTTTATGAGGAAAAGACATTTTGTGACATATTAATATATTATAAGTTCTAATATATTAATATGAAATCATGTTATTTAATTAGTATTGATCAAGAATTAATTTGGACTTAATTTAGTGATCAAAAAGAGACTAATTAAATATATGGGGATTGATTGTGTAAATCATTCATTCTTATATATGTGGGCTTATGATCCAAGATTCCTTTATGTTGGGTTTAACCCATGTGGTGATCCATGGATACTCCATGGAGGTTAAAACCCATGGAGCATAAGGAATGGGTAAAGTCATGAGTTACATGGTGTAACCCTAATAGCCACACTATATAAGAACCCCTTTAGTTCAAGAAATGGGCACTAGTGATACATATTTTGAGGGCTAGCCGATTTGAACATGTATGTCTTCTTCTCATGGTTATTCCAAGAGTTCATGATGTTGTGTGAACCATTTGAGGTGTCACACTTGGGGCACTAGGATCTCAAGCTTCATGGAGTCAAGCAACAACAACAAGGTATGTATTCTATCTATTTTAGTATCCTAGTATCAATGTTTTGGTATGCTAGTTAGGATAATACCTTGGATAATCATATTTGCATGTATAATAGAGAAAACATAGATCCAAGGTATTTAGGGTTGCATGTACACTTAGGAGTGTTAGAATGCTCAAAACCCATCAACTCTTTCATCCTCAAAATCTTCAAAGTCAAAAACTCCCTCAGTTCACCAATCCAACACTCCTCCTCGTCATCAATCTTCTTCAAAGCACAACAAAGACCCAAATCCTCATGATTCTCCTCGGCATTCAACACCTCCTCGGCAGTCAACACCTCCTCATTCTCCTCGACCTCAAACTCCTCCTCATTTGAAAATTTTAGAGGAAGATGTTTCATCAATTCATTCTGATGATTCCCTAGCTATGGTTAAAAGGAAACAAGATTGGAGAGCTGCAAAATTTGCAGATGAAATATGAAGAGCACAAGTATTCAACACCACTTTTGATAAAACCCTGATTAACTCCTGGGTGAATCCTACCCGAAGACTCTTGGACTCAGACTACATTCCATGTATCGCCTATGCAGAACCGCCTCATGATGGTTATTGGGATATTCCTATCTCACCCAACTCCAAATACTTCCCTATTTTTCAATACTTTGAACTCACCATTCCTGACGACCGAAGACTTCCCATGGAATTTGAAAGGCTGGATCTTTTTCATGCCAGACATGGTGATAAGTTTGAAAATATATGCTCAAATGATAAACCAGAAGGAGTGAAGACTTACAAGGCCATGAAGTTCATGAAAAGTGAATTCTTCCAGTATAGTCTTTCCCACAGAGGGTGTGACTACATTAGAACATAAGCAGACTTCGTGTTCATGAACCCTGAAGAAATCTTCTTGATTGCCCGAGTATTCCAACTGAAAGCTGAGAAGTATCCAAAGACGAATATTGAATTTGAAAGGGCATGTGAGTTTCTTAAAGCCCTGGTATGCGACTTCGGGAAGATAGATGCTGAAATCCACCTAATACTTGCTCAGAAGTTCGACTTTCCTCCATTCGAACCAATTGCATCGATCACTGATGTATATCAAGATATGAATCTCGGAGGAACAAACTTTCCAAAGCTTGAGATTGTGTACAAGAAGTCCCAAACAAGTTCAAAGTTCTTCATCCCAGTCACGACCATTCATCGTCTTTCTAAGAAAATACTGGAGATCACAATGACTGCGGTACAAAGATCCAAGCATACCACTGAAGAGGTGAAGTTTGAAATCACCCGAAGAATAAAATGGATCTCTAAAATTAGGAAATTTTTATGGATTCTCATCAAGTTTCTCAAACTCAATCAATGAAGAACTTAACTGCGAGGTCACTTTGGGGGAAATTGTTGATACAAGAAAGTGACCCTCGACAACTAAAATGAACCTGAAGACTCAAATGCTCGTGTCAAACCTTTCAACCAAGTTTTAAGTATATTTCTCTTGATTAATAAAGATTCCTTCCCCACTTTGACGAATATTTAAACCCAAAAGGTTATTAATTTTACCCATCATGCTCATTTCGAAATGACTTTTCATTAATTCCTTAAATTCCTTAGATAATGAAGGATCAGTCGAACCAAAGATAATGTTATCAACATAAATTTGAACGATCATCAGATGATCCTCTACTTTCTTTCGAAATAAAGTAGGATCAACTGATCCTTGTTTAAATTTAGCGTTTTTCAGAAAATTTGTTAGAGTTGCATACCAGGCAGGAGATGTTTGTTTCAACCCATAGAATGCATTGTCCAAAATATAACAGTGATCAGGATACTAATTGTTAATGAAACCTGGAGGTTGCTCTACATACACCGTTTCCTCCAGAACACCATTGAGGAATGCACATTTTACATCCATTTGGTATACATCTAAAATCTTATGAGCTGCATAAGCTAGAAAAATCGTACCGACTCAAGTCTTGAGACAGGGGCAAAGGTTTCCTCATAATCAATACCTTCTTGTTGAGAATAACCTTTTACCACTAGCCTTGCTTTGTTTCTAACAATATTTCCTTCTTTGTCAGCTTTGTTCTTAAAAATCCATTTCAGACCAATTGTCGAAACATCTTCAGGCTTATGAACCAATCTACAAACCTTGTTTCGTTCAAATTTAGCGAGTTCAGATTGCATTACAACAACCCAATTAGGATGTTCTAATGTAGTCTTTACTGTTTTCGGTTCTAATCTCAAAATAAAGACATTATACATACAAAATTCTTGATAAACATTTAACACCTCATTTCTGGCTCGAATCTGGGCTCGTGTCAAGACACCAGAGTTTGGATCACCAAGAATCTGTTCTTTTGGATGATATCTTGTCCATTTGTTTATCGATGGATATGTAGGATCAAAGTCAAAAGGTGCATCTTCAAAGATGTCATCAGCATCCGAAACATCTCCTACAATTGAGATATTATCAGTTACATCATGAAAATCATTATTTGGAACATTACCGTCATCATGATTCGATCCACATGGCTCCCCCTCAACCAATGGATTTGTAGTGTAATGTTCGCCCTCCACATCAAAATTATGAGGCATGTGCTCCCCCTCAATATGAGAATCTTATCTTTCATTATGAGATGTTGAAATCAAGTGCTCCCCATCCACTTGATCATTAGTCGAAACATGCATTCTTTCGATATGAACTCTCGAGATTGATGAAGAATGTGCATCATTTTCTTCAATTGAAATTGTCGAATCATATGAATGTTTCGATGCCTCAGGAATTTGATTATCATCAACATTGATCTATGCATAAATTTCCCTATCAGGAATACCAAAAATTAAATCAAGAACAATATCAAAAGTATGCATTTGCTCAGATTCAACATTTGGTTCAACAATAATTGGTTTTTGAATGAATGACTGTTTAACTCTCTTGACATAATGATCATCAAACTTGAGATTGAAAGTCTCTTCTAGCTTCCTTGTTTGCTCGTTTAACACCCTATAGGCTACATAATTTTTAGAATATCCCTAAAAAATTCCCTCATCAGCTTTCGACTGAAATTTGGAAAGATTATCCTTGAGATTCATAATGAAACATCTGCATCCAAAAACATGGAAAAATTTAACATTAGGTTTACTTTTGTTTATAATTTCATAAGGTGTTATGTTAAAACGAAGATGAATGAATGAACAATTTCGCATAAAAAAAAGCAATTGAAACCGCCTCTGCCCAAAAGTATTGTGGAAAGTTCGCATAAGTGAGCACCGTTCTCGCCACTTCACACAAGGAAAGATTCCTCCTTTCGACAACACAATTTTGTTGTTGTGTGTATGGGGACGAAAAATTATGAGAGATGCCCAGTTCAGTCAAAAATGAATCTAAAATTCGATTTTTGAACTCCGTTCCATTATCACTCTTTATCTTTCAATGTTCTTGATAAAATCAATCATCACTTGAGCAGTTTCAGACTTCTATCGAAGAAAGAAAACCCAAGTAAACCATCAAAAATTATCAACAATAACTAGTATGTACTTCTTCTTATTGAGAGACTCAACGGTCGAAGGTCCACACAAGTCAATGTGAAGAAGTTCCAAAGGTTCAACGATTTTTTAATCAATTATGATCGGATGACCCTGACGATGTTGTTTTACCTGTTTACATGCACCACCCAATGAATCATTGTCAAATTTCAAAACAGGTAAAACACAAACAAGATCATTAAGAACAAGTTTGTCTAAACTTTTGAAGTTGAGATGAGAAAGAAGTTTATGCCATAACCAACTTAGATTTGAAGATTATTTCGATAGCAAACACATTGAGGGAATGCTTACAATTGGTTTCATGTCAAGAGTGAACATGTCACCCTTTTGTTTCGACTTCAGCATAATCTCCTTCGTTTCCTTGTTGGAGATAATACTTCCTTCCACATCAAAAAGAACCTGGTTACTTATTCTAATAACTAGTTTCGAAACACTAATCAGACTGTGCTTTAAACATTCAACATAAGCGACTCGATTCATGGTGAATTTCCCATTCATCACTTTTCCATAACCTTTGACTTTACATTTCTGGTTGTTTCCAAACTTGACAACTCTAAAGTTTTCCAACTTTTGAAAATCTGTCAAATTTTCTTTCCTCCCAGTCATGTGACGCGAGCATCAACTATCGATATATCAATTTTCATCATATTGCTTGTCACATAGTACCTGTAATCAGTTAGAAGAATTTAGGTCCCCAAGACCTTTTGGGTCCTTGGACATTAGTTTGAAACACATTATGCAATGAAGAACCCAAAACCCAATTAGGAACTTTCAATTTGACACTGTCAATTAATTCAACTTCATTTGCTTTAGACATCGAAATATAATTGTGCAATGGGGAAGGTTCAACTTTGATTTTCACTTTTTCATCCACTTTCTAAGAAACATCAATTTTTTTCTTTGGAATTTCTTTCCACTTTCGCACCGTTGGTGTAGACTCTTGAGATCAAGTACTTTCATTCATTGAATCATTCAAGTACTTCTCGTAAGAATTCCGTATTTACTCTTGAGAATACTTTCGTGATTGATATTGTTTTCCTTTTCCTTCAAGCCAATGATTGATGTTCTTAACATCACTTCTACCTTTTGTGAATGAAGCTTTCATCTTCTGTTTCGAATTAGGATTTGGAAAATTTGGGTTTTTAGGTTTAAAAGGCTCACTCTTCCTTCCTTTAACTTCCAATTACTCAAATTGTCCTTTGGGAAATGATCTTTGTGAATGATTTGGAAAACGATTTTGATACCGGTTTTGATAACCAACACTATTTTGTTAAAAAAACATTTTGATTTTGACCAAAACTTCTTTGTCCATGACTTTGACCAAAACTCCTTTGTTCATAATTTTACGCAAAACTCCTTTGTTCATGATTTTGATCAAAACTCCTTTGTCCATTTCCTTGTAAACCATATTGTCGAAAGTTATTTTGGACAAAGTTTCGACTCCTTTGAAAATCATTTTGTTTTTGAAATAGTTTATTTTGAAAATTCTTTGCATTTTGTGAAAACTTCTTTGCTGTTTCAGGAGATTTTTGTTTAAAAACCTTTTTTGTGAAAAGCTTTTTCATTTTCCATTAGGCTTTATTTTGTGCTTTTGATTTCGAAATCCCTTTATCAGAAGCCACAATTTTTACCCCCTTTTGAAAGTTTGTGTTTTCACCTTTTGATGTTTTTGATTATTAGGTAAAGAATCAACACATTTTCCTTTGTTTTTATTATCAACAACAGATTTTTCTGTTTTCACGGCCCAAACACGTTTTGTTTTATTTTGTTGTTGTAATTTTTTCAAGTTTTTATTCAAACCATTGTGGATTGTGTTTTGATTGGAATAAAATCCCTCTTTCGTCACACTCACATTGTCTTCATTTACCAACTTGTTCAATTCAGGAGCTACATTATCACCATTTCCTTTGGTAAAAAAGACTTGATTTGGAAACACAACATCTTTTGAATCCTTAAACCTAGGATAAACCACTGCATTTGATTCAATATAATGTTTTCCTTTGTCTTTCAACACTTTTGTGTACTCCTTTGAATCATTGAAGACTTGATCTACCACAACTCTTGGAATTGGTTTCTTATTCGAAACTTCATCATCATCACTCACATAATCCTTAACCATGACATAATCATGAGAATCACATGTTTTGGATGTCAAAAATTGATCATTGTTTAATTTCGACATTGAATCATTACATTCTATGCCTTTAGTCATTGAATTGACATTAATGACAGACAATCGTCAGCAATCGACACATTCATCTTCCTCCATTTCACTGATATTGTCAGAATTATCTTCCATATCAGCAAAATTTTGTTGAGAACCAAGTGTCGACATCTCAGTCATGTTTAAAATCTTGACTTGTTCATTTTTTGGTAAGGTCTCATTCACAATTTTCACAAGATCATCAGCATTCAAACACTCATTAATATCTACAATACAATATGCATAAGAATCATTTGGAATTTTATCATAATCTGTTAACTTGCTGTCACACTCATATGTGGTTTTCTCTATTTGTTCTCTTTTAAAAGCAAGAAAAGGAAGTAGCTTCTGATGCTGTTCACTACAAATCTCATCAGAATGATAAAGTTTAGTTAATTTCGCATACAACCTTCTAGCAGTATTACAATAGATTTTCGTTGTTTTACAAGCATAATATTGTCCATTCAAATAGAGTCTCTATCTATTAAAAGATTAGCAATCCTTAAATCTAGAGATTCTACTAAACCCTTCTTTCTTCTAGTTTATTCTTAGCTTCATAATAGAGGGTTTTGGAATTGTCTGATTCACTACACATGGAGATTAACATGTCATTAAGATAAGAACATGTATTATCAAACTCAGATAAAACATCATTAAAAGAAGATGAAGGAATTTTAAATGAGATTAGAAGATCACGTACCTTTTGCATTCATTGGTGATTTTATTTCGTCCTTCTTCACAAGGCATCTGCCTTTAATTCTTTCTTATTCACCATCCTCACTCTCGTCAACAATCTTCTTCAGTTCCGCATACAATGCACCGTGTGTGGGATGTCATATTTCCTCATCATCTGATCCTGAAGACCATATTTGATATGTGCCCTCTTCTTCATCATCTCCTCTAGAAATTAGGGAAACACCCTTTCTTCGAGATCGAATCTCTTCATGCTTCTCAACATAATAAGCCTGGTCATTAACTCTCCATTCTTCTCTTATTTCTTTCTTAGCAAACAATCTTTTGCTAAGTGATTGTAACCATTGCAGTAGTTACAATTATATCCAGAATCACCCTTCAACTTGAATTCCTTCTTCTTCTCATTCGAACTCTCCACCTCTTTCTTTTCTACCTTTACTGCTTCCTTCACCTTTTTCCCAGTTGAAGATACACCCTTGACCTCAGAGTTATTCTTGAACTTCCCATTAAATGGCTTCTTAATGAATTTCATGACCTTATTGTTTGAGTAATAAGCAACTACTTCATCATCGGAGTTGAATAAGAATCCTTCTTCTATATCCTTAGCTTCTTCTTTGAATTCAGATTCCTTTGCAGCAACTTTCGATACCAATGCCAAAGGTCCTCCCAAACTCAATTTACTTTCTTTAGCAATATCATTAATTTCACATTCATGTGCTTCCAAGACATTGTATAGGTTTGCAAGAGAGTAACCATCAAAGCTTTCTTGTGTCTTGATCATCAAACTGATATTTCTCTATTCCTTTCTTAAACCCATGAGAAATGTGAGATTGAACTCGAGTGATGAATGTGTCACTTCATAGCGAGAACACTTGAAGATCAATTCATTCAATCGATCATAATATGATTCGATTGATTATGTTTCCTTCTGCTTGAATTCTCCCAACTCTAGCAAGCATTGTTTGACTGAACTCTTCTTTGTATTCTCATTTCCTTGATATTTCTCCTTCAGTGTATCCCAAATTTGCTTTGCAGTTTCACATACTCGAACATAATTGTAAACTACTGGTGGAAGAGCACCATATAATTCATGCATACATTTCTTATCGTTTTCCTGCATCTTGCCTCTTCTTGTGATCATGTCCTCAGAAGTTGCAAACGTACCAACAACGACTAACATATTTTGACTAAATGGTCCTCTTCTTATGGATCTCATCAGATCTTCATCAATACCATTCAGATAATCCTCCATCCTGTCAGCCCATTGCTCATAATACTCCAAAATCAACATTGGAATTTTTTTTGATGATCCGAGCAAGTGAGAGAAATTAGTCATCATGTTCATACTGAAATTCGCCATTGTTATACGGATTTTAAAGAAAGAGAATTTTTTGTTCAAATAGAAATCTAAGAAAGAAATCAATCAGAGAGTGATCAGAAATCAATCGATATAACACACAGAGTGCAAAATCAATTCAATACAATCAATTGACACCAGTTTCCTGATTCAATTTGCGGAAGATTTTGAATAAAAAATAACGATTCAAAAAAATGAAAAATTACGAGAAAACTTCAATCAGTTGAGTCAGTTATTCTCTGATACCAATTGATGAGAGTTAGAGATTGATTAAGAACACAATTGATTCAATAAAAACTGTAAAGGACACGAGATATAAATAAGATATGTTTGGTTCAATTATGTCTGAAGAGTACAAGAGAATATCAGAGTAGAAATGCAAATGACGTTAAGTTCGATAGACACTCTACTCTATTTACTTACCCTATCTATAGGGTACAACAGACTCACAAAAAAATTACAAGGACTAGACATTTAAGTGTCGAAACTGAATTGCCTTGTAAATAGATAGAGTGTCGAAACTATACAACTTTCGACACTTTACTGACACAGACTACTTTCGAGTTCTCATTATATACATTCGACCAAACATAATTGCTTCGATAAATTAGCAGATACTCGGATGCACACGACATGCTATTCCAACGTTTGGTTCATCTGTTTTGACACTCCTCTTTGTTGTGGTGTTAGCCGTACAGTGCGATGCCTCATTGTACCTTCTGCTTTGTAGAAGTTGTCAAACGAAGCCTTGCAGAACTCCAACCCATTTTCTATTATGAGTGACCTGACATGGTTCCCAGTCTGTTTCTCAATCATCGTCTTCCAAACCTTGAACCATCCAAACACTTCATCTCCGTCCTTTGTCTTTAGAAAGTATACTTAGGTCTTCCTTGACTAATCATTGATAAAAGTCACAAAGTATTGATGTTAGGTTTATTTTCATGTATCATTTTAGTATATTTTCTTAATCATTTCCACGACATATTGTGTATATTTAGCAGTGTTTTAAATAATGCGTCATGGCGGCGCTAATGCGTGCCATGGCGCGAGATATGAAGAAGTCGTTATGAAAACATGCAAAACGTCTTTGTGAGGCGTCTCGCCCAAATAACGTGGCTAGGCGCGCCTTAACGCGTTATGACATGAGTTTTTTCGAAGGCGTAGGTTTTTTTGTTTTTTTATTTTTTATTTTTTATTTTCTATTTTTTATTTTAGATCGAGCATGAAAGAATTGAGTTGTTAACTTTCTCATGTTAAGTGTTGACATAACACTTCTAAAAACCTGTTATATTTGATACAATTCTATAATTATGTGATTTATTTTTTTTAATGAATAAAAACTTATCACGCCTTGAAAAACATCATGACTCGTCATGGCTTGAGGCTTGACCTTGCCGCCACACCACACCTCACACCATTTAGAACCTTGATATTTAGCATGCATTTCATATGTTTTATTACATTGTTTGTTTGGACAATTTTACTCGTTTAAGCTTAATTTGTGAAGATTTATGTAAGCAGGTAATGAGTAATGACATTTTTGTGTGTTGATAGAAGTCACATGGAAAGTCCTGCAACCGCATTTGAAGTCTCGTACCAACATCCACGACAAAGCAATAAACGAAGCGATTTAAGTGATTTCTTATAAATTTGGCAGCAATGCGCGGTCTTTGTAAAGTGATTTGGATGGAGGGGTAAACGTGGTCGGATCGAGCTGAAATTTTATAAGTGTCTACCTAGCCCATAGATATTTAATTTGAACTAGAAAGGTTTCCCATGCTCCGCATGGGTCAGGGGTAGTCGTCATGAGGAACCTGTTGGATGCATCTAGAAATATTATTTTGACTCTCTAACCATGACCATTTATACGAATTTGCAAGTTAAAACACAATTGGACAATTGAAAGTAAATAGTAAATAAGAGGAAAGTTGTGAAAAGTTTTGACTTAATAGGGGAAGCATTAGTTCCTCGAACTTCCTTATTAAGACAAAAAGAAATACCAATATTGGTATGGATTAATTCTGGATCATTTTTATTTTTTTAGAATAAATAAAACGTATAAAAACCCCAATTTTACTTTATTGCAAACAATTACATCTGGTACAGATAGTAAAAAACATGAAAACCTTGATTATCTCTAAAATCCGACATCATATAGCGATAAAAAACAGAACAGAGTGGTTCTTGCTCACCTGGCAATCAATAAGATAGCATACCAATTGCACAACATTGAAACATGCAAAAAAAGGCCAACTTCAACATAAACAAATCGAATACAAAAAAATATTAGTGTGTGTAAAAAAAGATGTGTGTAATAGTAACAAAATCACTTTATGACTTTTATAGACATTATATAGATTAAATCAACAACAAAATTCATAAAAATATAACTAAAAAATAATTAAAAATCTGATAACCAACAATTCAAATTACAATATTACCTTGATATCTAATAAGTTGAATCTCTGAAAGAATCAAGTCATTGTTATTCAATAATCTCTGTAGAGTGTTGCACATATGTCTGGAACTTTGGTTTCATCTATCTGAAGCTCATTCACCATATGTATTCATCTGACAAAGATCATGCATTAATTTTGTTTACTATTAAACAAAATGTAACGATCAACAAAGTTTATGAATGTAAGTATTATGCAATACCTCTTGATGTTTTTGGTGAACTGTGATGATACTACGGTGCTTAGAGGATATACAAAATTGACATCGTGTGTAAATACAAATTCCACCAACTCCACTGGTTAAAGATTTAATTTTTATAGAAGAATGAAGAAGGTTTACCTCTTTGTACTTATTAGCAAAGAATTTTGTCTGGATTCCAATGGACTTGTAACTGAGGAGCTTCCTTATGAGGCCAGTGATCCATTTAAGTTCAAAGTAAGCAGGTCCATCGTTGAGTAAATGACATGACTTTGTGTTCATTGATGCACCAATGTGAATTTCTAACCAGTGAGAACTGAATGAAAAAAGAAAAGCCATCATTAATAAGTGAAAATACCATTAAGAACATTGATAATATATGGACAAGTAGGAAATATGATGACATAAATTGCAGCTAAGATTATCAATAAAAAGTAGAAAGCAAAAAAGGAAAATATCAGATTGAGATTTAATATATGGCTTAATTATAGTATTGAGGCGAAAACCCTCAATCAACATCTGTAATTCCTTGTCCATGTTAGTAAAAAATTAAAAGTACTTAAAGAAGAAAATCCAAATTAGAGAAGTAGTTCTTCTCTGTTCTTTCAATCAGTGTGTGAAAATACTATATAGCCATTCAAATTTTTAGGTATGTTTGTTCAGATACTGGTACCAATCGTTAGGAACTTAGCATAATACATTAAACAAACGATTACTTGAACCCTCAATCCACATTGCATCTAGAAATTGGTTATAAATCAAAAACATTAAGTCATCTGGACTTACAACTGCGTAATTATACCAATTCCTATAGCTGTTACCTTTTTAATACTAATATTGAATAATTCTTGCAGAGAATAAGATGAAGAAGAAGAAGAAGAAGGAAGAAGAAGAAAGAAACCTGGATTCTGAAAATGGTGAGAGACCTTGCTTTGATCAAACTCTTTCTTCCTGAACCAACGACATATTCAACCTTGCACACCATTGATTCCCCACTGAAAGTGGTAATCGGTAACTTCAGAAGAGATTTGGGGAAAAAAATTGTATTTGTGGATAAAAGACGAATCAAATAGGCTTACTAACCGTGAAATCAGCGGTCAAAAGGTGTTGTGGGTTCATACTCTAATGGTGACCCTGCATGGAAATCAAAAACAAAAACCCATGATAAAATGGCAACATATACAATTCATATCAGATGACACACACATACATACATACATACCATATCAGATGACACACACATACATACCATATCAGATATACATAGAGGCATAAAGAGCAGGTCACACATACATAATTCGCTTCTTTTAACTGATATGAAGTATTCTCCATTTTTATTTCATATCTTTGTATGGTAAGTAGAAAAGATAAATAAATAAATAAATAAATATATAAATGAATACTTTCTTCGTTTACATAATAAACTCAATTATCTTTTTTCTGCTTACTCGGTCAAATTATTGAATAAATAGCAAGATTTGGCTTCTTTAATCAAATAAACTTATTTTTTCCGAGTTAAAATTTGCATCATCTCAAGAATACAGACCTTAGCATCAATCGTCAGTTGATTGTCAATCTTTTTCTGCTTGATCCCGCTGTCTTCCACCACGGCCAGTCTGTGAGCTCTTATCTGGGGTTGCATCCTGCTCCATGTTTGAAAATTTGTTAAAGTAATGGAGGTTTGCTTTTTGCCAAAATCGCCTTCCATAAGCATCTGCAACCTTACTAATCGTTTCAAATTGCAGAAATACTTTCTTTCTTGAAACTTTCACAACAAAAAAGTCAAACATTAGTCTATTTATCCCCTGAAAAAAATTCAAGATTATCAACTAATTGTGAAACTTATTACACGTACGTTCATATAACGAAATTCGTTTTGACTCTTGACATAAAGTTGATCAAATTTCACATTATTATCACCACAAATGTAGAAGATCATGATTTTGGTTCACAAGATTTCCGCTAAAAGGTTTTTTAGACTTTTCCTAATCGCCATATGTTACATGCCTTAACCCCCTGAATACAAAACTTTTATCAAACACCTGGTGGGCAAATGTTTGAACATGTAATCAAAGTTATCATACCATTCCAAATTGTTCCAATACCTGGTATCGCTCCATGAACAAACTCCAATCCTAAACTTTGTGAGCTTCAAATGGGAACTACCAAAGTTTACAAACATATCCTCATGGAAAGGCAGAGAAAGATTAAAAAAACGGGGACGATACCTTAATCGTTACAACTGAAGGTAATTGGAATTGAACACATGGGTGGGTAATGCTTTTACTTCCGGTGGAGATTACACACATATAGTTAAAGACACAAACAGATGAAGAAGAAGTTTTATTTAACGATTCAATCGATCGATGAAACAGAGCAATAATCGGAAGGGAAAGAAGTTAATCGAGTAGAGTTGTCGCACCGACAATCAGGAAGGAAGCGGAGCAGGTACCTGGTTCTTCTCCACCTGTGTCAACGTCACGGGTTTGAACCGGGATCGGAACAAATAGAAAGAGAAAAAAAGCGGTGGGAACAGCAAGTGGAAACGGAATAATGGCGGTGGGGGATTGAGATACTGAAGGGATATATGTGTGGCTTCAGTTGACTGAATTCGGTGCTCTACACCAGTTTCGTCTTTTTTTTTTATTGGAAGCCGGCATTGGAGCAATCCGAAGGGAACGCATTGGGAAAATGGAGTAGATAGAAAAAGGATCAGATGGAAATCGGAGTAAGAAGGAAGGAGGTGGAATATTGGAAGATGAATAGGCAGCGTTTGATTGGAAGATGAGGCGGTGAGTCGATGGGAGGAGCACAGCGTGTCCAAAATGGGAAAATCCATAGCATAGGAAAAGAACACGTGGAAAGTAAATGGAACACGCATTGATTTGGGAAGAGACCAGAGACTATCATGGAAGACAACCGACATACACACAATTGGAAGGGTAACAGTTTCAAGGAACGAAAAATATACTTAATGCCAAAAACATAATAGTATGGAAAGTAAATGGACCAAATTGTCAATTTGAAAAATTAAGGGCAAAGTTGACAAAAAAAAAAAACCAAGTTTACTGTTGCTAACTTAGGACATTTTTAATATATATATATATATATATATATATATATATATATATATATATATATATATATATATATATATATATTAATTAATGGTGGAGATCGGATTTGGTCAAAGTTTGATGCACGTTTGGGCCTTGTGAACAGTACAGGGAAATTTGTCCAAAATTAAAATTTCAACAGCCCATTTGTGTGATTATTGTCACTTGGCAGACCAATCAATTTTATTCCAGCAGCCACATTTTATTCCAGCAGGCCACATCTTATTGCAGCAGCCCAAGTTACAACTTAATAGTCCACTAGGCCTGTTTGATAAGGCCACGTCAGAATTTAGATGCAAAGAAAAAATGGGAGTGATCGGTTATTAAAAAAGGAGGCACTCACATATTTTTGGGAAGAGTTCATCTTGACGCATGAAGAAGAAAAAAAGAAAGCAACCGATCGACTTGAAGATTTCTTTTAGTTTTTGTCATCAAAACAATTTTCTATTTTTTGTTTGTAAGTTTTTTTTTCTTTGATTGTTTGATTGTTTTGTAGTTTCCAGTGGTTTAATCGTCTTAAACGGTTAAATCACGGGCATCAATATTCGGTTTATAATCATATGAATGACTTTAGATTTGCTAGTGAAATTGTTGATTATATTTCTTGTTTCCTTTTTATCCATATGATTTCCGTTAAAAATAAATTTCATTGTCTTGATTTTTTTTGAACTTGATCACCTCAACTAGGGTTTAGATGATTGAATTTCTATGTTGATTGTTTGGTTACGCAATCGACCATTTAATTAACTTAAGTAGCGAATAATGTTACTGACTTCGTAAAATGTTGATTGACATTAAGAAATCAATTGGTACAATTGTTGGTTTTCCGAGCATATGATAAAATCACTTGTGGATGATATATTTGTTTGAACATTAATGCAATTTTCAAATAATTATAGAGAGTTTGTTCGGTAATTATGTAGTGAATTAGTTCCAATTGAAGAACTTGATTTAATTGGATGATTTTGTTACTTGGTTGAAAAGCTTGTAATCAAGTGCTAGACAAATATGATTCATTATTCGATAAACTCATTAATGAGCCCGATCAACCTAAAAAGTGTTTAAGAAAGTATTGCACAATCACAACTTATGATCATGCTTTTCCAACAATTACACGATTATAATACAAATGTCGATTAAGTTATTTTTAGTTTATTTTTATCATTTTTTAATTAAATTAATACATCCGGTTTTGTGTTTGAACTCTCTTTTTATATGGTTTATTATATGATTTGATGTTATGTTGTTATTCTTCTAATCATTTTAGATTTGCTATAACCCAACGTTTGATTCTTAACTCGGTTCATGTTGGCCGCTTGAATTAGGGTTAGTTCATTCTCGTTATTTGATTTGTTAAATCTGTAATTGTTTTATGAATTAATGCTAAGTGACACACATCGAATTGGTTCTATGATGGGATTAACTTCAGTGTAAACTAAGATTGCAGGTTTTCACGCTTCCGAGCTTGTGAGAAGTATTGGATGTTGTTGGGAACATTCACACAAAACGTAATGCGATCTTTCAATCTATTTCTAAGAGCTTGTTTAGAGTAGTTTAGTTAGGTTAGGTTTAATGCAAAGAGCTTGTTTTGATTAAACAATTTGGAGAATGGAAGATGCTAGAGCTTGTTAGTATCTTCAAGTACCAACTTAGACTATAATTTAATTTGACATTGATTCATCATTAGCTTGCATTAATTAGGTGAATCGAACTTGAAACCAGATTGTTTTTACTTTTTATTTTTAGTATTTTCTTTAACCGTATTTCATTTTAGTTTGACTCGTTTTCAACCCCCCCCCCCCCTATGTTTACTTTTTATGCATTTGAATAAAACCATAACTATTTTGGTTTATTTATTGATTAAAACCAAGTCCCGGATGATCGACCACGTTTGCCACTATTAGTTTATCTAGATACCTTTCAACGATTTCTGAAGATCTGAAGTTGTGAATCATATCACACATTTAGTTTATCTAGATTTATCACTAAATATTTCTTTTATTTAGTTTAAATTCGTTTTTAGCCATGTCTGGCTAAAGCCCTAGTTTTCAGTTCTGCATAGATTATTACTTTTCATGTGATTAGTTTTCATATATGGTTTTCTTTTTGTGTTTCTATCTAGATTTTTCAGTTTTGGACTTAATGAATGTTTGATTTTAATTTTTGTTAGTCTGTCATCTAACTAGGGTTTTTATCAATCCAGTTAATCAGTTAATAGAATCCGTAATTGTTCCTGTCAACTTGTAATAAATAATAAGTATCAGATTGGTTCCGTTTTGGGGTTTAACTATGATATAAACTGAAAAAAAAACATGTTTTTATGCTTCCAAGCTTGTGAGAAGTATTGGGTATTGCTGGTAATTTTACACATATCATAAAGCTACTTTTCTGATTTAATTAAGAGCTTTTTAATTGAACATTAAAAAGTTAGGGTTAATTCAAAGAACTTGTTTTGGCTAACTAATTTAGGTAAAAGAGATTATACTAGAGCTTGCTAGTTTTTGTCAATACCAGCTTAGATAGAACGCATCTCATATAACCAGATATGAACTGATTGCATTATTAGAAAAGTCACAGCAGAGCTGAAATCATTTTTATTATTGATTTTCGTTTAATTTATTTTCACTACAAATTTTAGTTTTTAGTTTAATTCAAAATCCCCCTTTTTAACAATTTCTGTTTTGACTAGAATGCGCCTTATGCAAAAAGGCATTGATCGTTAGGCTGTGTCCCTAAGGATTCGACCCTGCTTCTATGTGCTATATTTTTAGTGCAACCAGCAGTACTTATTTTATTTTCTTAAATCGGGTGCGACGACGGTTTAACAAATTGACACCATTGCTGGGGACACGGTGCTTTCTAATAGTTTTATGCCAAGAAATCTTTGTACAGGTACGTACACCTTTAGTTTTTGATCCAGAAATCGAAAGAACTACAAGGAAACTGAAGAAAAAAAGCAGCAAAGAGAAAACAATAAGCTGATTTCTTTGGTTCATTCTCTTTAGTACCTCCATAAATCATCACACCACAAGGCACTCCCTTGTGAAACAAACCAGATCTGTTTTTTCCAAAAGTACCCCCCAACTTCACCTTCAAACAGCCCTTATAAAACATGCTCTCCAACACCCTCAGTTAAATCTGAAACCAAGACCCTTCAGAATCCGAATCTGAAGAATCAGCCATGAGTGGAGATGAAGTAGAAAAGACTCTCAGAGAGTGGTACACTCAAGAAGTCAATTAGCAGCTCCTTTGCATCACATTCCAGAAGCCCGAAATTTCGAACTCAAATCGGGGCTGATACATCTTCTTCCCACATTCCAAGGTCTAGAAAACGAAGACCCACATAAATTCCTCAAGGAATTTCATGTGGTTTGTTCAGGAATGAAGTCGCATGTTATTACTGAAGATCAAATAAATTTAAGGGAATTCCCCTTTTCAGTTCAATATCCAGGAAAAGAATGGTTGTATGAACTCCCACCCGATTCGATTAACACTTGGACAGAACTCGCGAAGCTGTTTTTGGAGAAGTATTTTCCAGAAACGCAAGTTTCCAGTCTCAGAAGATAAATCATTGGTATCAAACAAGGAAAAAGAGAAGTCTTACACACTTACTGGGAGAGGTTCAAGAAGTTGTTGGTTCGGTGCCTACAACATGGGATCAGTGACTACCAGCTCTACAACTATTTTTGTGAAGGTATGACACCCATGGAGAGGCGTTTGATAAATGCTTCCAGTGGGGGTTCCTTAGGTGATATGACACCAATAGAAATCCAAGAACTGATCGAGAAGCTGGCGATAGAGTCAAAACATTCCGGAAACGAAGACAAGTAGTATCCAGATCAGCCACGAGGTGTCAAAGAACTCAGCAATGCCCATTTGGAGTCTCATATTTCTGAACTGACAAAAGTCGTTCTGCTCTTGACAAAGGAAAAATGTGACATCCCCAATTTCACGGCCATAAAAGACCTATTTGTTTATGCTTTATTTGAAAATCAAAGTATATTTTTAAAGAAATATGTTGCGGAATTTGTTCCCAAAAATATGATAAAGAATTTATCAAAGCAATTCCGAAGAAATGTATTTTCATTATATAAAAAAAACCTCAGGATGTCATTGTCAGTATAGTTCAAAAGCATAAACAGAAACAACATAAGCCTTACAACATCTATTTATTCTAGTGGCCTATAATCCATTGATCTCTCATTAGACCATCACTCATGTGCTCTCATGCCACTACCTGTATACAAGAAACTGAGTGGGTCAGGCTTGGGAGCCTGGTGAGCACATAGGGTTTTCAACCCAAAATAATTAAGTTTATTAATTTCATCAAATCAAACAACCCGATTACCCGTTCCCGTTATCCTCATTTTATGTCCCTAAAGCATCTAATTCAAGGGACCTAGTCTAAGGATTTTCATCGGGGAGGACATCATTGCTTAGGAGATTCCTCAGCAATACATGTCAAATAAAGCAACCATAAGGGGGATGGAGTACACCTGGTGAACACGTAGTTCAAATAAACACCTACAGGGTGCGAGCCTGCTAGCGTTCCACTGGACTGTCTAGAATAGTATGTGGTCGTCATCTATACTCCGCTAGATGATTGGATCATCGTAAACATCGAGACCTCTCATCATTCTATTCCATCACACATCAACTATTTCATCCACCCATGTTCTACCCAACATATTCGTAGATATAAAATACATATACAGTTTAAATTAATTAAAGCATGTATAAATCGTTTATCCAACATAGATATCAAGAACACAGATAATATGCACACATAGCACGTAATTTATATTAAATACTTCATATTTATGTGTAAGATGAAAGGGACTATGCACTCACTTGTTAAAATGATGATACCTAACTTGGGCAGCGCTTCGCTTCTTGATAATTTGTTTTCCTTTGACGAAACTTACCGCAAGGTTTGCTAGAAACCGGGATATGCGGGGGCGGAACTTTCCGAGCCGAAAAGCTCTTTTTTTCTCGGAACCTTTGGGCGCTCCGGAGCCTTCTTCTAGAACTAAGAAGATACTAGGGGTTGGGGGTGTTTAGAGAGATATTAGAGAGAGAAAGAATGGGTGAGGAGTGAAGAATGAAGGCTGGCCTTGCACCCCTTTTATTGGCGCTGGAACTTCGGTTACGTTGGGCGTACCCTCGCAGGTATGTTGTGCGTACCTCGGTGCACAGGGCGTACCCGCTTACGCGGTGTGTACAAGAGGGCAAGTGTCGACCTTCGGATTGAACGACGTGGCTGATTCCGGACCTAGTGTACGAGTACGCCGGGCGTCCTTTTCTTCTACGCGGGGAGTTCTTTTGAGCGGTCTCGCATTTTCCACTTCTGTCTTCTAAAATTCGTAACTTCCGCATACGAGCTCCGTTTTCGGCGTTCTTTATATCCACGCGTAGGTGGAGACATACTCTACAACTTTTGTTTGGACTCCGTTGGCTAGTTTTCACTTTATTTTTAAAGTTATATTTTAACAGGCCGGGACAGAAAAAGTCTGTTAAAATTTCATAACTTTGTCATCCGACGTCCGTTTTCGTCTGTCTTTTTATGGCTTAGCTCCTATTAATGAGATCTTCTTTTCTCGTGTAGGTTGTATCGGCTAAAAATCGGTCGATCTAATATTCGAACTCCGGGCTGCATACTGTTATGTCAAATCTTAGAAAATTCATAACTTCCTCATACGAAGTCAGATTTGGGCGTTCTTTTTATGCAAGCTCTCGGTTTAACGTATACTACGACTTTCGTTTAGATCTCTAAGGCTAAAAAGTACTTTATCGCAAACTCACTTTTTACGCACACAGCGTTGTGCCGGTTTTGTCGTGAAACTTCGACAGGTCATAACTTCTTCGTTATAACTCGGATTTTGGTGTTCTTTATATCTCTGGAACCCTTGTCACGACTACTACAACTTTCTTCATAGATATGGGGTCTATATATTATTTTATTTTTGACGCTTATTTTCATTCTTAATTTATTATATCTTATAAATAAGTATAATGCACATAAAATCACATAATTCACATAATATTCAAGCAATTCCTCTTTATCACTTCAAAATAGGTTACAATTGTTGACCCTAACTATTACGTTATCATACTAATTCTTAGCCTAGAAACACGGGCGTTACAAAAAACTTGTTGCAAAGAAACCATGTCGAATCAGCTTGAAGACGGAACATCCAACAGATATGTGTCCGTTATTGCAAGAGGATTTTGCTCCAGTCAAAGTTATCAGAGGCTATCAGAATAATTATCATAATAATTTTCAGCAGAATCAACAATATCAGATGCCACCCTGATTCCATCAGGAGCAAAATTATTAGCAACCAAATTTTTAGCCCAATTTTCAGAATCTGAATCAGCAAAATTAGCAACATCAAAATTTTCAAAATCAGAACTCGCATAAGCAACCCAGTAGTTCCAGTGTGGCCTTAGAAGATATTATGAAGAGTCTTTCCATGAGCACCCAAACATTTCAGAACGAAACCAGAGCTAGTATCAAGAAATCTGGAACAACAAGTGTCTAAACTTGCCACTTCTGTGGATCGGTTGGAATCTCAAGGAAAATTACCGGAGCACATTGAAAATAATTCGAAGCACAATGTGAGTGATATTTCCTTGAGAGGTGGAAAAAGTTATGGAGGCCCAGGCGCATCTGAACCAAAAAAAGAAGTTGATGAAGAGTGTGGAGAAGTTCTGGTAGAAGAAGAAGATGTAAAAGAAACAGAAAAAAAAGGGAAGAGTATGAGTATGAAGAGTTTTTGGTTGAAGAATAATCTAAAAAGCTGGAAAAAAAAGAAACTCCACAACCACCTAAGCAGAATCTGAAGGAGTACAAGCCCCTATCTCCATTTCTAAAATATATATGCAATTCAAAGAAAAAATGAAATTTAATGAAACTATCAAAGCTGGTGAAAATATTTCTGGAATTTTGCAAAAAGGTGTAACACCTATAAAAATCAAGCCAATTTAAAACTTTTTCGACCATTCAAAACCATTAAGTTATTACAAAGTGTTTTCAAAATAGTTTAAACATCAGAGTATCCCAGAAATCCAGATCATAAAAATGTGAGGAGGTGCACGATCACGCCTTCGCCTTCCCGCGATCATTTGAAGTACCTGAAACAAAATCCAAAACTATAAGCCCGAAGCTTAGTGAGTTCCCCCAAAATACCCATACACACAATACACATACAATATCAAACAACATACTATGGGTCCAATCAACCATCAGGTTGGAATACCCCAGGCCCTCAACCATCGGGTTGGAATGCCAACATACTACGAGCCCAATCATACTCGGGATGGAATGCTCTCGGCCCACAACCATTTGGTTGGAATTCCCACATACTATGAGTCCAATCATCCTCGGGATGGAATACTCTCGACCCACAACCATCAGTTTGGAATGCCCACATACTATGAGTCCAATCATCCTCGGGATGGAATAATCTTGGCCCACAACCATCGGGTTGGAATGCCCACATACTATGAGTCCAATCATCCTCGGGATGGAATACTCTCGGCCCACAACCATCGGGTTGGAATGCCCACATACTATCAAACATGTGCACCTATATCAGATAATCATATAACAGTCTACAGAGACAACATACTATGGTCCAATCATCCTCAAGATGGAATACCCTCAACTACCAACCAATCATGTGCACATATAACAGGTAATCACCTAACAATAAATAGACAGTCAGACCGAATTACAGGTCACTAGGCATAGTAACATCCTATCTACCAGGATACCGATCTACCAGATCATGATAGCATATAACCATTCCATCTACCAGGATACCGATCTAACATATCATAACAGCATATAGCCATCCTATCTACCATGATATCGAACTAATAATATCACAACAGTAACAAATCCGGATAACAATCAAAAGGGCCGACCTTGGTGCCTTAGACCATTGAGTATAGTGAGGATAACTCACCTCACAATGTGGAACTGAACTGAAAGAATCAAGCTCCTGAATCACCGTCACGAGCTCCACCACCTATAACCACCATGGACCAAGTTCATCAAAATCCCAAATTACCAAAATACCCTCAAAAGTCCAAATGGTCAACCCTTGGTCAAATTCAAAGTCAACGGTCAAAGTCAATAGTCCATGTTGACCCAACTCGTCGAGTTCCTTAAGAACTCAAGAAATCATAAAAACCCTAATTGACTCGCCGAGTTTCCAACCAACTCATAGAGTCCATGTGTGTCCAATTGTCGGGGGAAACCCCTAACTGGCTCATCGAGTCCTCTTACTGACTCGCCGAGTTCATGCAGAATCAATACATACAATCTTCATCCGACTCGTCGAGTCGCCTATGGGACTCCTCGAGTCCCTTCAGTCCATTTCTCATCCAGACGTTTTTAAGCCACCCCAAAGCTCCAAATTGCAGATCTAACCTCCCAGGGCATGGTTTCCACGTAAAGTTGCAAACTTTACATACATGCATAGTCCTAAATGCCAAAACCAAGCTAAGGGAAAGGTTTTAGGTAATGAGAAGGCCATAACTTGCTAAAGACTAGAACTTTATGATTATGGGGGCCTAGAGGAGTCCAGATCTGAAATCATGTCCTTGTGACAAGCTCAAACCCGAAATTGACTCCATTTTCCCCTAGAATGGTCATTTTCTTTCACAATGGAAGATCTAAGCCATGAAATGTCAAGGTGGTAGCTTTATACCTCAATCTTGCTGCCACAACAATGGAGAGGTCGGATCTACAAGCTCTTCCTTGTTCCAAGCTCTTGACTCTTCAATAAATGCTCCAAACACACTCTCTTTTAACCTCACACACTCAAAAATAGAGGCTGGATCGCTTAGGGTTCTTTTCTGGTCGTGAAGATGTTAAGGGAGGCTGAGGAGAGAAGTTAAGGATCTTTAAATAGGGTGCAAACCTTAAAAGTTAGGGTTTTCACTTTCCAGCTCCTAGTCGTCGAGTTGGGCCCTCCAACTCATCGAGTAGATCCTGAAATTCACGCGGGATAACTAATCTCTACATGACGAGTCGGGGCCTCCAACTCGTCGAGTAGGCTTTCTTATTTGCCTGAAAATCCCTGAAATCTCATTCCTGGAAATCGGGATGTTACAAAAGGTTTGCCCCCAAAGTGCAAGGATTTGGGGATTTTCTCAGTTCCTTGTAAATTGGGGAACCTTCCTTCAAATGTCATGCTTGACCTTGGTGGATCAGTCAATGTCCTTCCCTTTTCTGTTTTTGAAAAATTAAAATTGGGAACTTTACAAAAAACCGGGACACTCTTTTAGTTGGCAGATCACTCGACAGTACACCCAAAAGGTGTATTGAGGATGTTCCCGTCCAAGTGGGTGAGCTTATTTTTCCCGGTGATTTTTATATTTTTGACATGGGTGATTTAGACGTATCAGATGAAAACTCAATTATTTTGATGGGGATGTGATCAATTTTAAAATGAATGATTATAATACTTCTGATAATATTTATGTTAATTATCTGGTTATCAACAGTCCTTTATCTGAGGGCTGTTGTGAGTTTTCTAATGTTTTTGTGCAACACAAATTTGTAGATAGAAATTTATCTGCCATATCAGAAGAGCTGGAAAAAGAAAAACTTTTGGAAAAAGAAGAGAAGTTAGCTGCTGATAAGAAGCTAAACAAAAATAAGCTTGTGG
Source organism: Lactuca virosa (assembly GCF_052849685.1). Taxonomy (NCBI): domain Eukaryota; kingdom Viridiplantae; phylum Streptophyta; class Magnoliopsida; order Asterales; family Asteraceae; genus Lactuca; species Lactuca virosa. The sequence goes on along the minus strand of NC_136427.1, from coordinate 294,599,439 downwards.
AAGAGGAGGAGCTGAAATCTGCTGAGGAAGAATCAGATAAAAATATGAAAAGAAAAGAATCTAAAGAATTCAAAAAGAAGATTTTTGGAAAGAAAAGGAAGATCAGAAAACGAAAGAAATTTGAGCTTCAGAGAAGTCCCAAAGACACCAGTTAGCAAATCTGGTTGGACAAAGTCGAGCCAACTACGTTAAAAATGGGCGGCTTGTCGGGAGGCAACTCGAGGAGTAGTTTTTAGTTTTTTTTTTTTTTTTTTTTGCTTTCAATAAAGAGATGGTCGCAGTTCCAAGCAAGCTTGGGGAAATCAGAGGATCGACATAATTGCTGAAATTCAGAGTTTTCTCTATATCTTTGTCAAAATCCGATTTCGTCAAACTTATTAGGTACATTCATTTCTAGCTGCACCTTTTTGCTTTTATATGTCTTATTGAGTTGTTCATTCCTCTCTGAACATTGAAGACAATGCATCATTTTAAGCTTGGGGAGGAGGTTAGTGTGCAAATTAGCATCTTTTTTGTTAAAAAATTTAAATTTTCAGTTTTTTTAAGGTTAAATTTTTCAAACTTTCTTTTCTTTTTTCTTTTTGCATTTTATTTTTATGCATTGTATTTGATTATTAAAAATCTGAAAAATTCAAAAAATATTTTCCTTTTTATTTTTCTGCATTAAAAAAAACAAAAAGATTTTTATTTTTACTTTTTTGCATTTAAAAAATAAAAAAAAAAATCAAAAAAATTGAATTTTTTTTTACATGAGATGAGGATATATTTTTACATTCAATAGCTCTATTAAGATGAAGTGTGATAGGAACCGAAAATAACAGTCTCACTACAATCAATTTTAAGAAATATATTTTCAAATCAGAAGTTGTTTAAATGTTTTCGAAATATGAACCAACATATGAGTCGGATAATTTTTACAATGGAAGTGTGAGATGGAAAAACAAACATTGTTTTAGAAATAATTTCCTTAAATGCCTTAATGAGAACCTAGATTGGATAACTCTTATCTTTCCTTGAAGTACTGAACCTTATATATTAGGTGTCTTTTGAGGTTAGGAGGGAACTCTTGTTATATCCACACAATTTATTATCATTTTTTGAAGTATTGAAGATATGGTGGTCCTCAAAGTAAAATCTGCGCCCAGCCAATATATATATATATATATATATATATATATATATATATATATATATATATATATATATATATATATATATATATATATATTAGAAATGGTATATCAAGCAACTTGAAGAAATCTGAAATTCAAAGTTAAATCAAAGTCAAGTTCAAGTCGAAATCAAGAAGCAAGCAAGTTAAATCTTAAAAGTTGATCAAGACAAAGAAGATGTATGGTATAATGAGATAGATCCCTCCATAATAGCATCATAGGGGTAAGCTTGAATTTTTTGTCCATAATGGAGCTCACTGCGTTTACTAAACGAGTTCGGAAAAAATGAGGAGTCGGTCAAGCTAAGTTTTTCTTAAACGATTTTTTGGAAAATTATTTTTAAAAACACACTGTTTTAAAAATTTTAATTTGGCGTAAAAATTATTTGCTCAAGCTTGGTTTGATTTATTATATGAATTCTGAATATGCAATAAAGGTATTGAGACTGTTGTCTAGGTAGTGATTTCATTGGAGCTTTCTCGTTGTGAAATCTGATTATGTGAAGAAAAACAGAAGTGAAGTATTTTTAGTTGAAGTTTTTAAGTTTCCTTTTATTTATTTTAGTTTTTATTCTAAATTCTTTTTAGGTCGTCTACATCTTTCCATTTGTTTATAATATTTAATCTTTTTCTTACTTGAGGGCAATTAAGGTTCAAGCTTAGGGAGATTTGATAAATGTCATTTTATGCATCTTTTAGGGTAGTTTTTATTAGCATTTTGCATCATATTTTGTAAATTTTCATGTCATTTTTTTAAATAATGTTCAACTGATCTCTTTTATCAGAATTCCCGTACTGCTAGCATTTTTGTGTCATTTTCAGATATTTCGAGTGGAGCGGTACTTTGGGAGTAGTTGGATGCATATTTGGAGTCTAAATGGAGTTGGAAATGAAGGAGGGTGTTGAGGAATTCTTGGAAGATGTTTTGGTCAAGAAACATTCGATCGAATTGATCATACGAAGACAGATTGCTGCAATCTAAAGCCTAAAGGCTGTTACTGGCAGCTTTGACCCCCTGTCATTATTTTGACCATATTTCATGATTCGTAACTCCAATTGACGAGATTCAAAATGTTCCGGAAACTAGAAAAAATTTCGGACGACTTTCTTGTATGTGAAAAGGCCAAATCTGCGATCACATATGACAAAATTATGATCGTGGAAGTGATCACATTTTTTTTCTGCGATCGCATAAATTCAACGAAGTTTCCCAGGGTCGAAATAAGTCATCTGGAAGTCATCTGAAGAAAAAAACAAAATCTGCGATCACATAAACACCTGCTGCGATCACATAAACACCTGCTGCGATCACATTTTTGTCCCAAAGTTTTGAAAACTTTGAAAATAGTCTCGTACATCATTTAGTGGTAAATAAGGAAAAAATCATATATTCTGCGATCACATATCTAACATCTGCGATCACATTTTTTGCTTTCTTTCTCCGGAAGCTTCCATCTCGTATATAAATAAGACTCTCATTATCAGATTAGAAGGTTAGATGGTTCAAGGTGACGGAAGACAGTTCTAAAGACGATTTCTGATACCTTTTAACGATTTATGAAGATCTGAAGTTGTGAATAATCTCACACATCTAGTTTATCTAGATTTATCAGTAAATGTTTCTTTTATTTAGCTTAGATTCGTTTTTATCCATGTCTGGCTAAAACCCTAGTTTTCACTTCTGCATAGACTAGTACTTTTCATGTGCTTAGTTTTTAGATTTTGTTTTCTTTTTGTGTTTTATCTAGATTTTTCAGTTTTGGACTTAATGAATTTTTTATTTTAATTCTTGTTAGTTTAATCACCTAGCTAGGGTTTTTATCATTCGAGTTAATCAGTTAATAGAATCCATCATTGTTCTATCAACTTGTAATAAGTAACAAGTATCAGATTGGTTCCATGTTGGGATTTAACTATGATATAAACTGAAAAAATCATATCTTTACGCTTCCGAGCTTGTGAGAAGTATTGGGTATTGTTGGGAATTTTACACAAATCATAAAGCTGCTTTTCTATTTTAATTAAGAGCTTGTTTAATTGAACAGTAAAAAGTTAGGGTTAATTCAAAGAGCTTGTGTTGGTTAACTCATTTAGGTAAAAGAGATTATAATTGAGCGTGTTAGTTTTTCTCAGTACTAGCTTAGATAGACCACATCTCAAATAACCAGATCTGAACTGATTGCTTGATTAGAAAAGTCGCAGCACAGCTGAAATCGTTTTTATTATTGATTTTCCTTTAATTTGTTTTCACTGCAAATTTTAGTTCCTACTTTAATTCAAAATGTCCTTTTTAATAATTTCAGTTTTGACTAGAATGTGTCTGATGCAAAAAGGCATTGACCGTTAGGCTGTGTACCTAAGAATTTGACCCTCATTCCATGTGCTATATTTTTAGTGCAACCATCAGTGATTATTTTATTTGTTTAAATCGGGTGCGACAACGGTTTAACAGGGTTCCATCGAAATTCATGAACTTAATGATAACAAACATACACACACACACACACATATATATATATATATATATATATATATATATATATATATATATATATATAAGAGAGAGAGAGAGAGAGAGAGAGAGAGAGAGAGAGATTTAGATAAAGCTACTTTGTGGCCTGTGAAGTTCGGACAAGTAAACCCGAGGGATTTCTGTAAATCTAGCACACTAAGGTCGTCTGGTCTGGATGTTTTGGTTGGAAGTCCGTTACATGAACTTCATAGAAATTCATGAGCTTTATTTATATGAAAATATTTTTAAATGGTATATATATATATATATATATATATATATATATATATATGTTAGTCATAGTGTAATTGAATAATGTGCTTCACATCGAATTAGGGTTAGTTCATTCTCGTTATTTGATTTGTAAAATCCGTAATTGTTTTATGAATTGATGCTAAGTGGCACACATCGAATTGATTTTGTGATCGGATTAACTTTGGTTTAAACTAAGATTGCACGTTTTCATGCTTCCGAGCTTGTGAGAAGTATTGCATGTTTTTGGGACCATTCACACAAAACGTAATGAGATCGTTCAATCTATTTCTAAGAGCTTGTTTAGTAGGTTAGTTAGGTTAGGTTTAATTCAAAGAGCTTGTTTTTATTAAACAATTTGGTAAATGGAAGATGATAGAGCTTGTTAGTATCTTCAACTACCAACTTAGACTAGAATTTAATTTGACATTAATTCATCATTAGCTTGCATTAATTAGGTGAATCGAACTTAAAATCAGATTGTTTTTACTTTTTGTTTCTAGTATTTCTTTAACCGTATTTCATTTTAGTTTTACTCGTTTTCAAAAGCCTCCCAATATATTTACTTTTTATGCATTTGAATAAAACCATGACTATTTTGGTTTATTTATTGATTAAAACCGAGTCCCTGAGGATTGATCATGTTTGCCACAATTACAATTATTTTTAAATCATATAAATGCAAATATGACTTATTGTTTGATGGATTCGACATCCATCAATTAACATCCACGATGAGACTTCACAGGAGAGAGACCTCATAAATCTGAGTGAACACACTTAAGGATCTTCTTGCTTAAGTGTTGAACCAAAATAAACTTCACCATGCGTTGTATCTCTTGAACATAAACTTCACTAGGTTTAGCATTTCCAGTTGCATTTCCACCATACAACCCCTTCTCGCTCACATGTCCCAACTTATGACGCCACATCTTTCTTTCATCATCACATTGATCCAAGGATTGGGATACTGTCACCGTTACCCTAACCGTAGAGCCTTCTAAGATATAAATCCCATGATGATTCATCTTCCCCTTCATAACGACATGAGCACCCTTGGAGACTCTTACCTAGTCACCCTTTCCGTAATACTTTAATCCATCCTTCGTCAAAGTGCCAAGATAAATCAGATTCTTTCGAAGCTCCGGGACGAACCAACAATCTAATTTCCTGACTATATCATCATGCATCTTGATCTGCACTATTCCACTGCCTTGATATTCTTCACCCAATCATCACCCATCTTGTAACGCCCGCATTTCCTACTAGATTAGTCATAGTCTTTAATCACTTTGGTCAAATATTGTAACGTACCAAAAATAAGACCAAAAATTTCATTTTTAATTTAATAAAACAGTAATCCAAAAAACAAAATCACAGAAACCAAGGTGGAACAAAACGTATCAATATATCATAAATATCAAAGTAAATCACAAAATGTGGAATTCGATGGTGTGTGCACTTCAATCATCTCAGGCTCTTCCCCTTCAAACCAGAAGTACCTGAAACATAAACTGAAAACCGTAAGCACAAAGCTTAGTGAGTTCCCCAAACTACCCCATACCATACATAAAAAACACAAAAAGGCCCCCGCCCGTCATCGGGCCCCGCCCGGTATACAGATCTATCAATCAACGGGCCCCACCCAATGAACGCAACGAGCCCCGCCCTAACTCGCATAACGACCCCACCCACTGAGTATAACGAGCCTCGCCCTAACTCGCATAATGGGCCCCACCCAGCATACAAACACATAATCCTACTAACACATGCGATAATCACAAAGATAATACTATACAATACAGTCATCGGGCCTCGCCCGGCATTGATCCCCGCTCGGCATACATTGCAATGCATACCCATGGAAGAGTCACACATAAATCTTGCATCCTAACATAATAAACCATGGGTCGGCATTGGTGCCTTCGATCCGCTAAACACAGTGAGGAAACTCACGTCAGACTGTTGAATCCCACAGATAAATCTTTGGCTGCAGATTCACTAAAATCCCCACGTTGTCAATCACAAAATAACATCCCATTAATAATTGGATCCCGACTCAGAAAAAGAGTCCAAACTAGGGTAAAAGACCTTTTTACCCTTTACCGAACTCGGCTTAAGGCCAAACGCCGAAGCCAACTATCCAAAAGGCACAAATTCCAAAATGATCATCTAAAGCCAAAAAAAAAATAGAATTCTGATGGCCCAACAAAGACCTAGACTCCTAAGGTCCAACATGGGCCCAATACCAAAAATCCCAAAACTCCAAAGCCCGCTGCTAAGTACGTGGGGTGTACTTAGCTCGTACGCTCAGAGTACACGCTCTGGGTCTAGTACGTGCAACGTACCAGCTTTTACGCCCAACGTACTCCCCAGTTGGCCAACTTTCATCAATAAGCTCTTATTCGGTTAAGACTTCAACCTAACTCTCAGATCTGACTTCCTTAAGGTAGATTATCACGTAAAGTTGGCGACTTTATGTGCATAGAAGGCTTAATGAGGCTCTAAAGCTCAAAAGAGCTTAACAAAAGGTCTTAACACATGAATGAGTCCATAAACACCTCAAAGCTTGCATTTTTATGGACAAAGGGACCAAATGAGGCCTAGATTTACCATCAATCACTTCTGGAGTGAATCAAGAGGATCAACAATCATTCCAAGGACTCAAAAAAGCACAACATAACACATAACTAGATCTAGCACCATAGATTGACAAAGGATGAACTAATCCCAGATCCCCAAGCTCCAAGCACAACTCCAAATGGTTCACTTGTTCTTCTCCTTCACAAAGCTCCAACAAACACATTGTGTGGCTCAAAACTCTCAAGAACGCACTAGGGTTTCGACTTCTGGACAAGGGAGGGTGGAGGCTAGCTAAACATGACCAAATGAGGCTATCATAAGGTTTAAATAGGGTGCAAACCCTAAAAATTAGGGTTTCATTAACCTTGACGTACGCCATGCGTACTCCACGTATGCCCAACGTACATTGATTGAACCCGCGATCCAGCATGCACTAGTAAGCCCAACATACAAGGAGTATGTCCAGCGTACTCAAACTTTCCTGAAGTTGGCAAATCTTCCCCCTAGGGACCAATTCTACAAAACATTACACACCAAGTGTCTAAAACTGAAAAGTACTTTGAATCAAGTGTTACAACTCTCCCCCACTTAAATTAGATTTCTTCCTTGAAATCACTTCTTTACCATCCCATACACGCCAGATAGCCTGAGCAAATCAACCACAACCCCGGTGTGGACCGAGTAAACAACCCCGGGCATACAACAGCCTTCCGAAATGCAACCGAACCCAACCTTAGTAAGGCTCCCAAAACCTGATGATGAACAAATCATTTTTCAACTTAAATTAATCCCCTGTAGAATAACCACTTCTACTCTACCCGAAATCTGAATTCTTGAACTTGTCTGACTCCCCGACAAACCGCCCATATTGAACCACTGCTAATTCAATTACACTTGTCTTCCAAAGTGACTACCCAACTTCTGATTACCTGATGTTCCCACTGGGAAAACAGAATCACAGACCATTCACTGTTGCCGGAAAATTTTTCACTTGAAAAAAGTGATTAGATATTCCTTCGAGTAAAAGACTCATCGTGATGTTAACGAATCCATGAATATAATGAACATCAAAAGACAATCTAGGAGTTAAACCTTCTAGTTCTGAACAAGTCACTGCTTCCTTAACTGGTGAACCGATACACTTTTGCTATAATTCTGAAGTCCCATAACTTGCCCGACCCACACACAGGTGGAATCATTCCAAAACACGATCACAAGGGCTTTTTCTACCACCAGAACCGAAAACATACCTTTTTGCTCTAAATCCTTCAACTGATGCCCTTTCCATACAGATTCCTTAATTCATATCTTGCTGAAATAAAGACCTTGTACATATACACTCACGATTCCCAACGCGAGTTCCCACCAAAAGCCAACTCGGTACATAATTTGTAACCGGAGATCCAAGGATTTACACTAGCATTTCATCCGAAATCTTCTGATTCACGGCAACCCTTTACTAAACCTGGATATAAAGATCCCCAGCCACCATTGAGACTACCAGTCTCACACCTAGTCCAGCCACCAGGTTCCTAAGAGTCCAACTGACAAGGCTACCCCAGCCTATACATCACTCTATGCCACTCACTGACCACATAACCATTCCTACTAAAACCATGATCCAATACCTCAACCCAAACGGTCTCTACCAGGTCCCACCTGCATTGCCATAATCATACGGGCCTCGCCCATGTTTTCCACCCAATTTTATACCATAGAACGGGCCACGCCCATGGGTCCCACCCTAACTAGAGCTATACAAGCCCAAACCCTGCCTCGGACCCCAATTTTCCTCCTAAAACGGAGAAATGCTCTCCGACAATCCTGTCTGTATTGACCAAGGCACGAACTGATCCTCCTTTATACTTATGACCACCTCAACGATAGTCTACCTCAAACTGGTGAATGCTACGATCCCATCGCAAACTTACAACACTTCCATATTATCTTCCAATCCAGTCAATGCTACGGCCATCCCGTAGTCATACGACATGTCTAACCCGCCATGGTTACCACCCATGGTCTTACCACACATATACCATCTCAACCCCAATCATCTTTTACTCAAACCCGCATCCAACTGAATTCCAATCAGGTGTTCGGGTCATGCTTCGAACCCCAAATCCTTCATCAAACAATAACAAGTAGCGAGGCTCTAACACAACCCTCAACCTGGATCCATCCACAAGCCTGCTATAAATCACAAAGAAGACGCCGACTAGCTGTTGGAAGTTTCCTGGACTCCCAACTTACATAACTTCAATCCATACAACCACTTGAGTCGTCTCCCCTCCCGGCTGGGATGTGAAACTTACCCTAGTTTCACACCTGATCCAGCTCCCAGAATTCTGAACGATTCTTCCCTACTTGGATTCATCGAAGCTCTCCCAGCCCACAAAATTTGATGGATTCCCAACCCATATTACCTTCATATAATATGAACCGCCAACGACATGTTCTTACCAATACTAGCGTTCCATTACTAGCCAACCTCGATGATCACCCAACTCTTGAAATCCAGATGAATACTCCCCGAAATCTTAGCAAGTTCGATAACCCCAATCACTTCCCTTGATACTGTTGGATTAGTGTCTAAATCCATAACTATAATTGGTATGTACTTGACCCGCGAGTAGCATGGTCCATTTGGGTTGCATGGCACCGGAACAATCTGAAGGATGAATAATTGAGAAGAGGTTATTTATGATTTATTAATATATTATAAGTTCTAGTATATTAATATGAAATCATATTATTTAATTAGTATTGATCAAGAATTAGTTTGGAATTAATTTTGTGATCAAAAGAGACTAATTAAATATATGGGGATTGATTATGTAAATCATTCATTCTTATAATGTGGGCTTGTGATCCATAGTTCCTTATGTTGGGCTAAACCCATGTGGTAACCCATGGATGATCCATGGAGGTTTAAACCCATGGAGCATGAGGAATATGGAAGGTCATGCACATTAGGGTTTACATGGTGTAACCCTAATTAAGCCACACTATATAAGAACCCCTTTAGCTCATGAAATTGGCACTAGTGGAAACACAAGAGGGCAAGTCGATTTTATGAGTGCAAGTGACCTCTTCTCAAGTTCCTCCATTGTTGGTGGTGTTGTGTGATTCCATTTGAGGTGCAACACTTGGGGCACTAAGTTCTTAAAGGTCCAAGGTTCCAACTACACTAAAAGGTATGTCATCTAACTTGTATTTCATGTTGTTTATACTTCATTGTATGCTAGTTAGGATGATGCTTTGGAATATTGAATGTATGCATGTATAATAAAGAAAACATAGATCCAAAGCATCTAGGGTTGCATGTACACCATAGGAGTGTTAGAATGCTCAAAACCCATCAGTGGTATCAGAGCCAGGTTGTTTTCAATTATACTTGATGCTACTTGTTGTTTAAGCTTGAAAAATCGATTTTCTGCTATTCTGGACAGTGGACTCACCGAGTCCCAGCACCAGTGGACTCGCCGAGTCCCAGCACAAATCTGACCAACTCGTCGAGTTTGTTCTTGCACTCGACGAGTTGGTGCTCCAGAGTGAAGATTTTCGACTTTTAAGGTTTGAATTGGACTAGGATCATTACCCTAAACTGTTTTTGAACTTATAAACCTGTTTTTGATGTGGTAATGATCATGCTTATCCAATTTAGAAGATAATTGTCAAAGTTTCATGTTTTTTATTAGTTTATATGATTATGCTAATTACATGAAATTTTTTTGATATGAATTATCTTGTTCATATGAGATTAATCTAGATCATGGACATTATTTGACATGCTTGTTAGTTTATTTGATGATCTTTATGGCCTTTAATGTACTCCATAACTTGTCATCAAGTTATGGAAAAAATGAAAAGTTTTTCTTTAAAAGACTTTATTAAACTCATAGGTTATGGTCTTGAAGAGTTTTTTTTTTCATAAATGTTTTTATGAACTCCATAACTTGTCCTCAAGTTATGGATTTTCAAGAGTCTTTTCATTAAAGCCTATATTAAACGCATATGTTATGGATTCCAAAAGTTTTTGAATAGTTCCAAACTTGCCCTCAAGTTTTGGAATTTGTAAATGTAGAGTCTTCTTTTGATACATTTAGTTCCAAACCCTAGAATTTTAAAAGTTTAAAATTCAACCCTTATACTATTATAATATTATAGGTTTAATATATATATATATATATATATATATATATATATATATATATATATATATATATATATATATATATATATATATATAAGAGTAAAGTCAGTCTTACCGTTAGTAGGCCTCATTCACAAAGCCAGTCTATAAGGGGGGTATAAGGTTATTGTCTATAAAATGGTAGTTTAATGGGTGTCCACTCTCACCTACCGCTTCCTTGACTGGTGGAGGGTCGTTAGCCGAACGGGTATAATGAATGTGGTAAAAGATCACAAAATAACATCCCATTAATAATTGGATCCCGACTCACACAAAGAGTCCAAACTAGGGTAAAAGATCTTTTTACCTTTTACCGAACTCGGCCCAAGGCCAAGGCCCAAGCCAACTATCCAAAAGGCCCAAATTCCAAAATGATCACCCAAAGCCCAAAAATAGAATTCTGATCGCCCAATAAAGCCCTAGATTCCTAAGGTCCAACGTGGGCCTAATACCAAAAAGCCCAAAACTCCAAAAACCACTGCTAAGTACGCGGGGCGTACTCAGCTCGTACGCTCAGAGTACACGCTCTGGGGCTAGTACGCGCAACGTACCAGCTTGTACGCCCAACATACTCCCCAGTTGGCCAACTTTCATCATTAAGATCTTATTCGGTTAAGACTTCAACCCAACTCTCAGATCTGACTTCCTAAAGGTGGATTATCATGTAAAGTTGGCAACTTTACGTGCATACAAGGCTTAATGAGGCTCTACAGCTCAAAAGAGCTTAAAAAGGTCTTAACACATGCATGAGTCCATAACCACCTCAAAGCTTGTATTTTTATGGACAAAGGGACCAAATGAGGCCTAGATCTAGCATCAATCACTTCTGGAGTGAATCAAGTGTTGGATTAATGTCTAAGTCCATAACTATAATTGGTAAGACTTGACCCGACCCGGCATGGTCCATTTGGGTTGCATGGCATCATGCATTTGGATAGACTATAATGAGAGAAATAACACTTAAGGTTGGTTAATATATTATAAGTTCTAATATAGTAATAAGGTTATTTAATTAGTATTGATCAAGAATTAATTTGGAATTAATTAAGTGATCAAAAGGAGACTAATTAAATATATGGGTTGATTGTGTAAATCATTCATTCTTATATATGTGGGCTTGTAATCCAAGATTCCTTATGTTGGACTAAGTCCATGGGGTGGCCCATGGATACTCCATGGAGGTTAAAATCCATGGAGCATAAGGAATGGGTAAAGTTATGAGTTACATGGTGTAACCCTAATAGCCACCATATAAAAGAATCCCATGGCTCAAGAAATCGTGCACTAATGTGTGAGTGTGAGGGCTAGACGATTTCAAGGAGTGTTCAAGTTTCTCTCAAGTTATTCCAAGTGTATTTGGTGTTGTGTGAACCATTTGAGGTGTCACACTTGGGGCACTAGGCACTCAAGCTTCATGAAGACATTCTACATCAAAGAGGTATGTATTCTATCTTGTTATATTTATTATTTTGTATGCTAGATTTGGATAATACCTTGGATGTTCATAATTGTATGTATAATAGAGAAAACATAGATCCAAGGTATTTAGGGTTGCATGTACACTTAGGAGTGTTATAATGCTCATAACCCAACAGTGGTATCAGAGCCTAGGCTTGTTTTCTTGTTATACTTGCAAAAGTAGCTGAAAATCGAGTTGGATGCATATATTCGATTGTTTTGGATGGAATTGGACTAGGAACATTACCCTAAGATGTTTTTGGACTTATAAACTTGTTTTTGATGTGGTAATGTTCATGCTAATCCAATTTCTAAGATAATTGTCATACTTTCAAGATTTGTATTAGTTTGTATGTTCATGCTAATTTCTTGAAGATTGATGATTTGAATTATCTTGTTCTTATGAGGTTCTTAGATTAATAGAAAAGTTGTGTGAAATAGTTGTTTTCAATCCATTTTAATCTAAGAGTTGATTCCAAAGTGTGTTTTTGTAACTTGTCCTCAAGTTATATGAAAAGTCACATTTAAGAATCATAAAACTCATAAAAGTTGGCAAAGGTTACAAAATGAAGAGTCTCTTCATTAAATTAAAAAAAAAGTGTAACCTTAATTAGTTCCATAAGTTACAATAAAAAAAAGGTTATTTTTTTTATTAATTAGTTTAAAGTCTTCCATAACTTGTCTTCAAGTTATGGAACTTGAAGAGTTTTTTTTTTTAATTAAAACTACTTTAAACTCATAAGTTATGAAATTAATTAGTTTTGAATAGTTTCAAAACTTGCCCTCAAGTTTTGGAATTTGAAAAGTTTTCACTTATGAATACTTTAATTCCAAGTTAGCCCTTAGAATTTTAAAAGTTAAAATTCAACCCTTATACTTTATAATATTATAAGTTAATAATATTTATATATATGTATAAGAGTAAAGTCAGTCTTACCGTTAGTAGGCCTCATTCACGAAGCCGGTCTATAAGGGGGGGGGGGGTATAAGGTTACTGCCTATAAAATGGCAGTTTAATGGGTGTCCACTCTCACCCACCGCTTCCTTGACTGGTGGAGGGTCGTTAGCCGAACGGGTAGGACAAGGACTATAATTCTCCTTTCATTAAAAGTATTAATGATAAATACTAAGTAACTAAACTCTTATTAATACCCAATCTTAGTTACTTAGGAAAATGTGAATTTGGTGCTAACACATGAAATTACACTTTGCACTTTGCTTAAGTCGTTAGTGGAGCGTGTGTGGTTAACCGGCACACTAACCTGGACTTAACAAGGTAGGCAAAGGGTAACTTAATATTTATCATAGTATCGGTGGAGCGTGTGTGGTTAACCAGCACACTGATTAAGGGGTAAATATTAAGGGTACCAAGTATATTTGCATGGTTATTCACACCTTGTTTTGTGGTCCTCGGCATCCCAGTCACAAAACCTGAAGGGCACACTCGAGATTGAAACATGCCTTTGAACAGTTCAATGAATCTCAAAGATCTAGGACTTTCAAATCCAATTAAAACCTAATAAATTATTTCGTTTTTCATGGTGGAAATTAGTGAATCGTCATTCACCTACCTTCAAATATTTTATAGCTTGGATTACGGCATCCCTCTTCTAAGTTATAAAATATTTTGTTGGGTCCTAGCCTTAATATTTCATATTGGGTGTCATATTAAGGACTTTAAATCAACTATCTTGAATATCTCCCAAAAAGATGTCTGGTCTAGACATTTATGATCTTCCCAAATCTCTTGAAACAAGCTTTCCTAAATGAAGATGATGTCCCATGGATATCATACTTCTTTCACCTCCTCCAATTATTCTCCCTAACCCACAAGTTCCTAAAAAGTTTAAGGTCACTCAAGCCCTATTGGCAAGGCAAGGTCTAGGTGTGATCACATCTTGGAGATGTAGTCACATATTGACAAGCCGGGAGAGTTGGGTGTCAAAGTCTTGAGAAAGTTCGTGGCTCAACTACTTTCTAAGTCACATAGTGAGTTCTTTTGGGAATCCTATGAAACAGACTAAGACAAGACCCTTAATGATCTTATCTATTTGCTAAGATCAACTTCCTAAAACGCTATGGACATTGACAATGATGCCATTGGATATCCAGTAAAGCTCTCTCTTCCCAATGGAAAGGGATCGGTCATAGTCAACTCTGTTGACCCAATGGTAAAGAGAGAGGCGAAGTCTGAGATAGTCCCATTATCAAGGATCCATAGGTAACTATTGCCAAAGGAAGGGGCATTGGTTACGAAGCTGCCAAATTTACCTAAGGATGTTAAAGTCAATAAGTTTGGCTCTACTTCAGGTAAAGTCCATTGTCTAACTCTATTAAGTACATGATGGTTCTGATCGCGAAGATGGATTTCAATCGCATGGTTCGGTGATCAGAATTTTGGGCTATTACTTAAGAGTTATGATATTTATATTGGTTAGGAATAGATAACAACAAGGTTTTCATATGGATTGTAAGGATAAGTTTTTCCGCAAAGTTTTAAAATAAAAGAAAAAAGGTTTTGATTTTATTTATTTTAAGTATCCTTACAATGGCATTTGTGAAAAGTTGTTGCTTATAAGATTCCATTGATAGCAATATTGGAAAAATGGATTTGATTCTTTCGGTCGTGGTAGTGGCTAATATTACCAAATAAGGAAAGATTCTCATCACCCAAGGTTCAATTGGACCGAAACTTGGAATCATGCAAGTTGTATAGTATGATGAATGAGAACTTTCAGCTTGGAAAATTAAGACTAATTCCTTATGTGAATAAGGAAAGGACTAAGGGATCGAGTACACATTCTTGTGCACTGGTCAAGTCCACCACAAAAGATCAAGAAGACTATTCGTCATGATTTACTTAAGTTCAGTAAATATGGTTATACTTATAAGTTTAAGTATAAGTCTGTAGCATTGGAGAAGTTTCAATGTGAGACAGAACGAATAAGAAGAATCAAAGTATGGCAGAAAGATAAAAGTTTCTCAAATCTGAAAAGATGGGAGAGTACTTTAGTATCATGTTTATGATCATCTTAATGATTAAGATACCATATCACAATTGGTCCTCTAAAGTCAAGAAGATGAGTCATGAATTGTTGAAATGGTTAAATCAAAAAGATGAGTCATACTTCGTTCCAAAACAATTCTTAGAGTCATACTCCAAGATTGTAACTTGAGTGACATATCTTAAAGAGGGTTTGTTAACACTAGTCAAATGTAAGAGTAAAAGGTTATCTACTCTTGTACATTTGAAATTGGTAAGTTGTGATGTTTTGGATAAAACAGAGACCAACTTAGGCCAATTGTGTAAAGTGTTAGTCTTGATAAAGAATCCGCACTATCTCTTGAATATTTGACAAGGGAGTCTTATATGTCAAGAGGACAGTGGGAGTCTTAAAGCTCTTGAAAGTTTCAAGACTTAATCAGGAATAAAACCTAAAGTCCTTCACTAGCACACGACTTGAGGTTTATAACCTATCGTGTTGAAATTTTTGTGCTTATTCAAGTTGGCTTTGCATAGGAGTTCTGAGAGTTCTCAATTGGTTGCACAACTACTTGGAAGCAATGGCAGGCACCTGAGCTGCCAAATGGCAAGAATTTAAGATTGCACAAGTTTAATCAATATGAGTTTGGATTTGTCACTAACCTTGTCTTGTGATTATGGTTTTGACAAATTCACATGGATAAGAACACATACATTATTAAATCTAAGTGTCATAAGGTTTCTCTCCGATTCATGAAAATGATGGTGAGGAAACACTTTCACTAAGTAGATTTTAGCTAGATAGCAATTGTGATATTTGCATTCTCAAAGTCGTTAGTGGAGCGTGTGTGGTTTACCGGCACACTAACATGGACTTATGAGAAGTGGCAAAGGTCTAAACAATTGAGACTATGATTACGGCATCCCTTTTCATAGTTCTAAAATTGTTTAGACACACATGTGAGCTATCTAAGAGAGGTGTATGATTTTGATAAAGTTTTATCAAAACAATCTAGTATCAGAAATCTGAACTTTGGTAAGAAAGTCAGCTGATTTCTGAGTACATGTCAAAGCTAGTGGGAGCATAAGTGGTATGCTAATAATCATCATGTTAGTGGGAGCATGATAATTATGACAAAGGTTGCAAGTTAGCAATGTTAATTATAGAAAACAAAAGTTTCAATTCGTGAGGTTGCAGGGGTTGAAAAAGTTGTTTTGCTATAATTAAGGGAGAGGAAATTATACTTCATTTCAATTTTAAAAGCTTATCAAAACAATCTAGTATCAGAAATCTGAACTTTGGTAAGAAAGTCAGCTGATTTCTAAGTACATGTCAAAGCTAGTGGGAGCATAAGTGTTATGCTAATAATCATCATGTTAGTGGGAGCATGATAATTATGACAAAGGTTGCAAGTTAGCAATGTTAATTATAGAAAACAAAAGTTTCAATTCGTGAGGTTGCAGGGGTTGAAAAAGTTGTTTTGCTATAATTAAGAGAGAGGAAATTATACTTCATTTCAATTCTAAAAGCTTGGATTGAGATTTTAATCGTATTTAATCAAGGATATATATATGAATTTCATGTTGGAATGGCTCAACATAAGGAAATTCTATATATGGGTCCATTATTTGCGTTCTAAAATTCGATTATGATTACGGCATCCCTTTTCATAATCTGAATTTTGAGAACTTGGCAAATTGAAATAGAAATATTATAGCAAAAGACTGGTTTAGTCTTTATGTGAGACATCATGAATCGTGTCCCATATGCTTCGGATATAGGATCGATTACATGTGCTATATTCATCCTTTCTAAAATTTTCCAAATGCCTGGGGCATTATGAAGAGAAAAGGTCTAGAATTGGATATGACTAAAATGATTAAGCAATTGTCGAGGACAATCTAAGTTTTACCAAAGATTGGTTGCTCAAGGACAGTTGGAAGTATAATGTTAATTCTGGAAGGACCATATTGACATAATCTGTAAGGAGGCAACTCTTGTTCAGAAGTGATAGTCAAAATGGAATATGGAAATGTTTCAAAGTTAGAAATTATTCAATCTGTGTAAGATTAGGAAACTTAATGAAAGAAGGATGTTTCCAAGGAGCTGATCTCCTTTGGAATGCTCTGTAATGATTGTTGTCAAGTCTTTCTGACTTCGTGCATAATCATTAAGAGGATCAATGCATATAAGTTTAGAATCTAACAGATTTTAGTAAATGGCATGAATTTGGAATTCTTGCATTTGCAGTAAGGATTTGGGACTGTGAAAAGAGGATCATTGGAGTGATGTTTAATTGATCTATTTTACAAAGTAAAGATCATAGACAAACATAGTATGCATACTTGGTGTATGGCATGACTAGTGTTTAGAAAACATAGTGTACATGCTTGGAGCATGGGACAACTATTGTTTTAAATTCAAGTATAAAGTTGATAAAACCGAAACAATGAATAATGAGTAATCAGTATGGTGATAAATAAAAGTGTTTATTTATATTCATAGGGTTTGATACCATATTTGATTAATTTATTCTTGTGTTTCACTTTGCATGTTTTGACTTCCAGAATAACTAAGTCGCTCTTCCTGAATGATTAAGTTATTCAAACCATCCACAGTCGGTCATATGTTGGAAGTAGATATGAATCAAGACTGTCATGGGTTGGTTTGTAGAGGTCCAAGTTGGTGGACAAAGTGGTGCTACAACACTCATGAGTGCTCATAAGTTCTGAGTATTGGATTCAACCCGCGCTCATTTGAATCACTTCATGGATTTTATCACGAGTGATCATGAGACGATAATATCTTATATTCTTCAAACCTATATATATGAGTTGTTACTATGAGTTGGTTATACATTGATTGCACGAAAACACATTGGTAACTCGATGTTATAAAACGTGCCTTTGTGTATGATTCAACAAGTAGTAGAACAAGCCATATGAGTCGAAGTTTATCCATTCCTTTTACCTTCGGGATAAAAGCGATATCTGTGGGCCCCTCGATGATTTAAAGATGATACATGTGAGTGCTTGGCCAAGCCAGGACTGATTTGATTTGTTCAATCAGTCAGTCATCATGAATCGGAAATCGGGAAACAACAAATGGACAGAGAGAATGATTGATAATCCATGTCTCAGTCCATATGATATCTAGAATGGAGGAATATATGATCCATTATCTAATGGACAAGTCATTGACAAAGGTCAGAGTTCATCGACAAGGTCAGAGTTCGACAGAAGCTTTTGAGAGCTACGATTGCTGATCGGTTCCTGAAGTCATACGCAATAATAGTTTTAGACTTATCCAAGTGGGAGACTATTGGATTAATGTCTAAGTCCA
Source organism: Lactuca virosa (assembly GCF_052849685.1). Lineage (NCBI taxonomy): Eukaryota > Viridiplantae > Streptophyta > Magnoliopsida > Asterales > Asteraceae > Lactuca > Lactuca virosa. Next base: position 294,580,942 of record NC_136427.1, on the reverse strand, counting down.
TAACTATAATTGGTAAGACTTGACCCGACCCGGCATGGTCCATTTGGGTTGCATGGCATCATGCATTTGGATAGACTATAATGAGAGAAATAACACTTAAGGTTGGTTAATATATTATAAGTTCTAATATAGTAATAAGGTTATTTAATTAGTATTGATCAAGAATTAATTTGGAATTAATTAAGTGATTAAAAGGAGACTAATTAAATATATGGGTTGATTGTGTAAATCATTCATTCTTATATATGTGGGCTTGTGATCCAAGATTCCTTATGTTGGACTAAGTCCATGGGGTGGCCCATGGATACTCCATGGAGGTTAAAATCCATGGAGCATAAGGAATGGTAAAGTTATGAGTTACATGGTGTAACCCTAATAGCCACCATATAAAAGAATCCCATGGCTCAAGAAATCGTGCACTAATGTGTGAGTGTGAGGGCTAGACGATTTCAAGGAGTGTTCAAGTTTCTCTCAAGTTATTCCAAGTGTATTTGGTGTTGTGTGAACCATTTGAGGTGTCACACTTGGGGCACTAGGCACTTAAGCTTCATGAAGACATTCTACATCAAAGAGGTTTGTATTCTATCTTGTTATATTTATTATTTTGTATGCTAGATTAGGATAATACCTTGGATGTTCATAATTGTATGTATAATAGAGAAAACATAGATCCAAGGTATTTAGGGTTGCATGTACACTTAGGAGTGTTAGAATGCTCATAACCCAACATCAAGAGGCTCAAAAATCACTCCAAGGACTCAAAAAGGCACAACATATCATATAACTAGATCTAGCATCATAGATTAGCAAGATGGGAGCTTTATACCTCAAAAGGTTGGCAAATGATGAACTAATCCCAGATCCTCAAGCTCCAAGCACAACTCTAAAAGGTCCACTTCTTCTTCTCCTTCAAAAAGCTCCAAGAAACACACTTTATGGCTCAAAACTCTCAAGAACACACTAGGGTTTCGACTTCTGGACAAGGGAGGGTGGAGGCTAGCTAAACATGACCAAATGAGGCTATCGTAAGGTTTAAATAGGGTGCAAACCCTAAAAATTAGGGTTTCATTAACCTTCATGTACGCCATGCGTAATCCACGTACGCCCAACGTACGTGTATTAAACTCGTGATCCAACATGCACTAGTACACCCAACGTACATGGAGTACACCCAGCGTACTCCAACTTTCCTGAAGTTGGCAAATTTGCCCCCTAGGGACCAATTCTACAAAACATTACACACCAAGTGTCCAAACTGAAAAGTACTTTGAATCAAGTGTTACAAATATTGTAATCTTTATATGAATGAATAAGAAATGAGTATTCATATATTTATATGCTTATGTGTATTATATGATACTATGTGTAAATTATATTAGTACTTAATAATAAAATAAATAAGATTAAAATACGCATCGAAGATAAAGAAAGTATTTAGGACAAATAAATCTCAACCTAGTTGTATCATACATTACAAGGATTCCGAAGATATAAGGAGCGTTCAAATCCGCCTTCGTATGAAGAAGTAATGCTTCTTTGAAGTTTCGCAATTAAATCGGTATGACTCTACATATTGTAAAAAGTAATTTTTGATAAATTACTTTTTAGCCTAAGTGATCTAATCGAAAGTCATAGTAATCGTTAAACCGAGAGTATGCATAAAGAGAACATCTAAATATGATTTCATTAGAGGAAGTTGTGATTTTTCTAAGATTCAACATAACACTATACAACTCAGAAATCGAATTTTAGAGCAGTCAATTTTTAGCCGAAACAATCTAAACGAGAATTGAAGATCTTGTTAATAGGAGTCCAAAGATATAAAGTATGTCGAAAATGGACATCGGATGAGAGATTTATACATTTTATACGGGCCTTAACAGTCTAAGCATGTGTGTGAAAAATAAATTCAAAATTAGCCGACAGAGCCTAAACGAAAGTTGTAGATATCGCCGAGAGCTTTCTGAGGATATAAAGAACTTCCAAAATAGAGCTCATATACATAACTTTGAAAAACTGAAAAACAGTACGCACGCGCGTCAAGAGCGCGTTCGTCAGACAAGACGACACAACCCCCATCCACTTTTCGCCACGTGTTAGGCCAGACATCACTATATTCTGACCAAGAGTGTGACACGCCTCTATGGTGCACAGTGCACCTACCCCCGATTTCCCTATAAATAGCAATCAGTCTCTCATGTTATTCCCTTGCCCTTCAGTCGATTCTCTCGAGTTCTACCCTATTTTAGCCCCCTTTTCCTTCGTTTCTGTCCTACAACGAATCCCTACAACACCCCTGAGTGCTCAACTAGTTTTCATATTCGAGTAGGAGTTCCCGAGTCAATATTCTGCCTGCTTAGATCCTGGTTCTCATCAAAAGCACTTAGTGAGTAAGCTTCACTTACTCTGCTTCCATGTAATTTATGATTATAGTGATAAGTCGTTACTAAGAACTCATTATTAATATTTATCAATGATTCCATGTCATTATACTGATTGATCTACTTACGGGAGAGGTCCCTAGAATGGTCACATCGACTTGGTTGTTGGATTTTAGAAAGGCTATATGCCGAAATGGTCCTGCATCCCTACCGTCATGTCTGGCTAATCCTTACTTGATAGATCTTGAAGTAGACTTTAGGATTATTGAGGAATCTAAACCCATATGATAAAATTTACATGAGATGTGAAATTAGACTAAGACTTAGTGTTATATACATCTAGGTCTTTGAGAAAAGGTGTAAGGCGAAGCTCTGCTCGACTCACCAATCACAAGACACTTTGTCAGGTGAGTGTGCAGTTATCATCAAGAACATAACATTAATTTAAAAAGTATTAATACTATTAAGTAATATTAAATGTTTACCTATATTATCTATGCTATGTGATATTTGTATAAATATGATAATTGGATTAGAAACTGTATTTGGAATCGATTGCCTTTAGTTATAAGTCTTGCCTTAGGTTTAAGAATAAGACTCATAAAGGTTGTTTAGGTCTCATAGTCGGGATAGAATGTGAGATCAGAACGGAGTGAATTCCTCCTCTTTCTTGGATGACCAGAAATGGTGGGTCTAGATCAGACAACTACCAAGTAGGTGTAGGTCATCAACCAGAGTAAATGACAACACTTGACTATTCTAGGCAGTTTGGTGAATTACGTTGCTAGCATAGACTTATAAACCATGGACATAGATAAAACGGGATACCATATTTATCAAATATTAGAACATCGGTTGCCTTATATGACTTACACTGGCCAAAGACACCTCTAGCTGTATAGTAAATCAGATACTCAGACAAAAATCATCGGGTAAGGTGATTCTTCTAGATGATTTTCGAATTAGGATCTGTGAGGATCCGTTGGGTTGGGTAGTTAGTCTTAAATCAATATTTCATATATATAATTTTGACATGATTGGTTACAGGAATGATATTATTTGTTATCATTAAATTATTATGGGTTTGAAAACCCTACATATCTCACCAGGCTTTACCAATTCTGACCCACTCATTTTTATGCTTCACAGGTAGTGAAACCAAGGCTGCAGTAGTCTAGATAGGATGCCGAGTGGAATAAAGAGATGTGCCTGTAATAAGTAGTTTCAGGACCTTTTATATTTTACGTTGTAATATATGTTTGGATATGAACGAATGACATCCTCAAGGTTTTGATAAAATAACTTTCGTTATCTTCAAAATGTTTTATTTAACTGGGAATTTCCGCATCTCAATTTATAAAGCGTAAAGAAAATGTCTTAATTGGTTCTGAAAAATGGGGGATGTCACAGTTGGTATCAAAGCATTAGTTTAAGTGAACTAGAAATCTAGGTAACTTCTAGACTTAAACTTAGAAGCTACGTATGATTGGTGAGGTGTGTGAAAGATTACTTTAGGATAGATGTCGTAGTTGCTTAAGACTCTAGCACTAGCATAATATATGAAGATATATTAATTGCTAATTATATGCTAAGTGTGTGTGTGTGTATGTGTGTATATATATATATATATATATATATATATATATATATCGTCGTATTAAACAACTCGCCTCTACGACTATAGAACGTCATGACGATCACTAGGAGCTAAGAAGTCATCAATAACGAAGGAGGTTCAACACCTCAGAACGTCGGAGCAGCTGATGTTCAAATCTCGATAGAAGAAGCTAGATAAATGATGCAAGAAATTCTCGATCAACAGCGACATGAGTTTAGGGAGCTCTTGGCTCAATAACTAGCTAATGTTATAAGAGGAGTTCCTGTGATAAACGAGCCGGTAGTTGTCGAACAAGTCAACAATGGACCAATTCCTTCTCATCCAGAAACGGTCCATGAAGGAAATGATGACTCGGAAAGTCATCAAGGACCACTTCCTCCTCCGGAAGACTTGGATATCAGAAGGAATGATTAGCCAAGGGGCATTTGCAAGTACAAGGGTTTTACGTCTTGAAAGCCATCATCCTTCAATGGAAAAGAGGATCCAGTTGGAGTCATGGATTGTATATCAGAGATGGAGTCAGCTTTCATAACATGTGGTTGCTCGGGGAAGCTACAAACCTGCTATGTTGTGAGGCAGTTCAAAGGCACATCGCTTCGTTGGTGGAACACATTAGGGAAGATTGTGATCCCTAACAAGCTACTGCAGGTGGCATGGGACAAATTCTTGACCCATTTCACGAGGAAGTTCTATTCGATTGAGAAAATGATGGAATTGAATAATCAATTCTTGGCTTTGACAAAGGGAAGCATGATACTGGATGAGTATACCAATGTTTTCACTGATAAAATGGAATTCTCCATGCGACTTGTTCCAGATGAACTAACCAAGATTGATCGGTATGCAAAGGGATTGCAATGGATGTACATTGTGCCAGTGAAGCATACACCTACTTTTGAAGCGGTCGTCTGGGCTGCAAAATCTGTGGAATGTATGACGAAATTATTGGCAATCATAATCGAAACTTATTTAAGACGAATTTAAATTTTCTTAAAAATTAGGGATCAAATAAATAATTGACTAACTTATTATCAACATTAATACTTTTAAAAAAAATAAAAAATGATGAGAAAAATGACAAGTGTCATTTTTATATAGCATTTGAAAAGAAAACGTAAATTATGAGAAAATGACAAGTGACACTAATAACTATTCTTTTATTAGTATATAAAGATATTAGGTTATAACCCGTAAAAAGTAAAAACCACAGTTATTATTAATATAAATATTATATAGACAAAAAATAAAATAAAACATGTACAAAACAAATGTAGTATAAGTTTGATTTGTATAGTTGGTATGTAAAAGAATGTAATCCTGATTTTATGAGATTTATTAAAATCATGAATGATTTAAAAGGGTTTTGAAATAGGATATGATTTGTGTTTGAAATATTAAACGAATCTTGATATTGTTCCTGGATTTTGGAATTTTTAGAATTAATATTTTGGGATTTAGTAATTAAAGAAACATTTCAGGTGCCAAATAAGTATTGTAGAATAGAAAAAAATGATAATATTAGGTTTTATTTATTAAATAGATTAAATAACAAATATTTCTTTTAATAAGAAGAATAGTGACATTGGCACTTTGATTGGGAAAGAACAAACAAAGGGGCGACTTATTTGCCTTAAGATACGGGTCAAACAAGAAGCCACCGTATGTTTTCATTTTCTTTCATTCTAAGCAACTTTTTTATTATTATTGTTAATATTAGCATTACTTATTTATATAGTATATCCCCTGATTATTTTGATAATATTTATTATAATTACACACCATTTCACTTAAAAAACAAGAAACTAAGGTGAATAAATTTGTTTGTAGAACACGTAAATGATCTTTATTTTGAAAAAATAATAGCTTTTGATTTTGTAATCGACTTCCCACCACTTTTGTATTTTAAATGATAATGGCTTGTAACAGAAAAACAAATAAAAAGGTACACATAAACCATGTATGTTACGTTTATATTTGTTAACGAGATAGGATTGTCCTTTTTTTGTATCGTTATAATTTGTATTTTTCGAATAAAATATAATAAAAGTATTACATAGATGAGTAAATTGACAACAAACTGTGCCCCTAATCATTTTCTGGATGATAAAACTATTTTAAAAAAGTAAAAACATCTATAAACCTTAGAACTACACAACATCCCATATAAATAAACCAAAAGTATATCAAATGCAATATATATATATATATATATATATATATATATATATATATATATATATATATATATATTAAATTTCAAAAATTAATTTGCAACTTTTAGGAAAAAAGAATGTTTTTACTTCAAATGTGAATAAATAATGGCAATATATTTCAATATTTATTGATTTACAAGAAATTGCTTCATGCTTGCTTTTGGGGACGTAGCGGTAATTTTCAATACAAAACTAATAAGTTTCAATGTCCCTTTTAGGGAATATAATCTATATAAGTTTTTATTAGGTAATGACGATTTTTCTAATTTTTTAAAACACGTGGACAATTTGCTGTAAAAAAAATCTATTTAGGGACCTTTTCTGTAAATTACAGGGACACTTCAGTAATTTATCTTATACAAATGATTAAACTTGCCAACATACGTAAGTCTTGTGGCCAAAGTCTTAAACCCAAAAGGTATACTATTTAAACACATCGACCATTTATATATAAAAAAACTGCATAAGGATATTTTATGTAAATTATAATGACAATTTTTATAATATTTTCAATACAGAAATCAAACCTGCTAACATATAAAAATATTGTGGCCAAAATCCACAAAACCAAAACCAAAACTATTATGATCAAAGTCTAAAACTCAAAAATATATTATTTATAAACATGAGCTTTTTATTATAAAGAATAATATATCATAGAAACTATACAAATTTATATATATATTAATTTTGAAGTACATGTTGAACAGTTCTGACTTCTTATTGGTTGCTGAAAAAAAAAATTTCCTTTTTTTTTCTTCTGTTGTTGTCTTATTTGGTTATTAAATTATTTAGTTATTAAATTAGATGGTGGATTACAGATGTCTTTGTTTCTTAAACTCCCACCGCTTCTACATCTCTCTTTAGGTGATAGTGGATTACACATGGCTTCATTTGTTAAACTCCTTTCTACGTGTTTCTTTTCGTTGTCGTTCGTTTTTGCCACTTCCACTTCCCCCCCCCCCCCCCCACCTTCTGTATCGCTCTTTTCTTTTGTTCTTCTCAGGAGGATCGTCGGCTTTCTTTGCAGGTTTGTACTCACGCATCTTCTTCTGTTTCTGTTTATTGGTGTTGTTTCTTTGCATTTTGCTTTCCATTGTATATGTTCATGTTTCAAATTGTAAAATGCCAAGGCGGAACTCTGTTTATACTAGCCCTTCTTCGTCTTCCTCTGCTCATGGTTCCCTTCCCAGATCGAATTGTAAAATGCCTAAGCGGAAATTTGCTTATACGGCGCCTTCTTCGTCTTCCTCTGCTCATGGTTTCCTTCCCAAATCGGCTAGAATGGAAGGATTGAAGGTTCTTCCTCTTCCTCTTACGTTAGACATTGGGGATTGTAACTGCGTCTGTCAATTTTGTGGTGCTGTTTTTTGGTTTGCTGAAAGAAATATAGTCGGCTCAACTGCTAATCGGCCGGTGTACACTCAATGCTGTAAGTCTGGTACCGTTATCCTCCCTTACCCTTTCCCCCCCACCTCCTGAAATTCGATCCCTTTATTTAAACAGTCGCTTCATGGCTAATATCAGGGCATACAATAGTATGTTCTCTATGACTTCTTTTGGGGCTGATGTCGATGAAGCAGTTAATGATGGTCGTGGACCATATGTTTTTAAAGTCTCTGGTCAAATCTACCACTCGATTGGGTCCCTATGTCCTGAAGATAATAACGGCCCTAGATTCTTGCAGTTATACACTTATGACACTGACAATGAAGCTTCCAACAGACTTAATGTCTTTCCTTCTGTTAAAAAGAAAGACTTGGACATTGAGACAGTTAAAGTTCTTATAGGATGTTTAACAGCACACAATGAGTACATACGTACTTTCAAAACATCCAAACAGATTGCTGATGAAATGGGATTACAATCTTACTCTGTCTGCTTATATAGTGACCTCCCTGATCGTAGATATACTGTTCCAGCTCCGGGTAGCCTAGGGTGTATGATCATAGGTGATGAAAATATTTGTGGAAAATATGATATTGTTGTCCAATCAAAAGGTGGTAATGCTCAGCGTGTTAGTAAATTACATCCGAGTTATATGCCCCTACAATACCCTTTGTTGTTTCCATATGGAGAGGATGGTTGGTCACCACGTTTAAAGCTTCAAAACAAAACCGGTTCCTGTGCAAAAAAACTCACTGTCAACATGTATTACAGCTATCAGATACATCCGCGTCAGCATATATACTCACATGTCTTGGAATCAGGGCGCCTCTTCCAGCAATATCTGGTCGACGCATATACCTGTGTTGAGGCAGATCGGTTGGAATACATTCTGCATCATCAAGAACAGCTAAGGTCAGATTATGTGAGTGGTTTATATGATGCACTATCGAAGGGCGATAGGGACAGTAAAGTGGTGGGTAAACGTGTTTATTTACCTGCATCCTTTGTTGGTGGTCCCCGTTACATGTACAAACATTACCAAGATGCACTAGCTATTTGCAGGGTGTATGGTAATCCACAGTTTTTCATTACTTTCACATGTAACAGTAAGTGGCCAGAGATCCAACGCTTTATGGATCTTCATCAGCAGCGTGATGTTCACAGTAGAGCTGACATTATTTCACGTGTCTTCCAAATAAAAATTGACGCCTTTATCAGGTTTATGAAGGAAGACAAGACCTTTGGTGATGTCATTGGATGTAAGTGTCTATTCAGTTGTTCACTGCATCGTACATCCATTTATTTATACCTTCCTTTCTACCATATAGTTGTTTCTGTAATCTGACACGTCCATTTCATGTGTACTCAGATCTATACACAATAGAATTCCAGAAAAGAGGCCTTCCACATTGTCATACATTGTTATGGACATCATCTGCAGATAGGATAAAAGAACCGGCTGACATTGATAGGTATATAACTGCAGAGTTGCCTGATCCTTTATTAGAAAGAGAACTGTATGATGTAATAACAAACTGCATGATTCATGGTCCTTGTGGATTATTAAATAAGTCTGCACCATGTATGAAGAACGATAATTGCAGCAAGAAGTATCCAAAACCATTCCAAAAGAGCACTTTCTTTGACAAAAATGGGTATGCCTGTTACAAAAGAAACGGTGAGTCACGTTACACAATGGGAAACGGGATCGTCATTGACAATGGTTATGTTGTACCATACAACAAAAGATTATCTTCCCGGTTTAGAGCGCATATAAATGTGGAATATTGTGGTTGGAACATGATGGTAAAATACCTTTTCAAATACATATCAAAAGGCGTCGAACGCATCAGATTCACAGTTCAGAAAAATGAGGCTTCTGCAGAGACCACTTCCGCTCATGACATCCACCCAATTAACGAGGTAAATGCCTTCCTTGATGGCCGGTTTGTTTGTCCTCATGAGGCTGCATGGAGGATTCTGAATTTCGATATACATGTCCGACGTCCACCTGTAATGACACTGCCTGTCCATTTGCCTCATATGCAAAATGTCATCTTTAGAGCTGATATGCCACTACACCGTGTGCTTAGTAATCCGTCCCTCGGAAGAACACCACTTCTAGGATGGTTCGACAGTAATGCACGTGACCCTACGGGACATGATCTAACCTACATGGACTATCCAAAAGAATATAAATGGGATTCAGATTCAAAAGAATGGTCACCAAGGGTTTATGAATCTTCAACAGCAATCGGTAGGCTGCTTTTTGTGCATCCATCTTCAGGCGAACTGTTCTATCTACGGATGTTGTTGTGCCACCAAAAAGGATGTACATCATATGAAGATGTTCGGATAGTATCGGGCGTCTTACATCCAACTTTCCGTGATGCATGTAACGTTCTTGGTTTGATAGGAGATGATATTGAATGGATAGCTGCGTTTAATGAAGCGTCATCTTGGGGCACTTCCGCTCAGCTACGGTCTCTTTTCTGTCATCTTCTTTTATTTTGTGAGGTCACCAATCCAGTCTCACTGTGGGAAGCTTCATATGATAAAATGGTGGATGATTATGTACATAGAGTTCATGTAGAATTTCCAGATAGCGGCCTTGATGTACATTCTGATATAATTCAGCAACAGCATCTTCTGGATCTAGAGAACATCCTCCGATCAAGTACTCCAAGTCGATCATTGGCTGACTTCAGGCTATCCACTCCATTAGCTTCTTCCACAAATGTCCTGACCAACCGTCTTCTGCTGGAAGAAAACATGTATGACAAAGAAGATCTATATAGACAACATCTCCAAATGGTGTCACTCTAAACAAACAGCACTGGCTGTCTACCATGCAGTTCTTACTTCACATGAGATGAAAAAAACAATGTCTACTTTTTGTCTATGGACATGGAGGTACTGGCAAAACCTTCTTATGGACTGTTATTATCTCATATTTCAGATCACTGGGAAGGTTGTTCTTGCTGTCGCAGCTTCTGGAATAGCCTCACTTCTGCTCCCATGTGGCCGGACAGCCCACTCAAGGTTTAAAATACCTATTGACTTATCTGAAAAAAATCATGTGACATTAAAAAGAAGACATCACTTGCAGAATTGCTACAACATACCTCACTAATTATTTGGGATGAAGCACCAATGAGTGATCGACGTTGTTTTGAATGTGTCGACCGCTCACTTCGTGACATTCTTGACTGTGATGATAAAGCGTTTGGTGGTGTTTCTGTTCTTCTTGGAGGAGACTTTAGACAAACATTACCTGTAAAGTCAAAGAGTACACGCGAAGCCATCATCTCTTCAACATTGCCTCATTCTTATCTGTGGACATCCTTTAAGGTTTACAGGCTAACTGATAATATGAGGCTGATGAATGCAACTACTGCTCCTGCTTGCCAATTCTCTACGTCGGATTTCGCAGAATGGATACTTAAAGTTGGTAATGGGACTATAGGTGAACCTGACAAAGAAGACCCAACAAATTCATTTTGGATAAAGATACCAGACCATCTTTTAATTCCTCCTTCAAAGAACTCACTGCAGCTTCTGATAGACTTTGTTTATGGGGATGGTGTCCTTCACAACGCATCTGCTATTGATCTTTCGGATAGAGCAATTGTATGCCCCACAAATGAGGCTGCTGACAAAATTAACGAACACATTGTCCAAATGACAGGTAACGTCACAGGATTTATAGGAGCATAGACACAATGCAACCTAATGGTAAATACACGTCAGAATTAGAAGGTTTATATCCAATAGAATTTCTAAACCAGCTGCATTTTGCTAACATCCCTGCACATTTGCTTACCTTAAAACCAAAGATACCCATTATTTTGATGAGAAACATTAGTCAGAAGGATGGTCTTTGTAATGGTACCCGACTTATAGTATCCCACTTACTTCCATCGGTCATAGAAGCAACTGTCATAACAGGCACATGTATTGGGAAACAAGTATACATCCCCCGTATCAAATTCATTCACAATCCACCAGACCTACCTTTTTCATTTGCAAGAAAACAATTTCTAATTAAAGTGTGTTATGTCATGACAATAAACAAAAGCCAAGGACAGTCACTTAATAAAATTGGAGTCTATCTGCCACAACATGTTTTCACACATGGTCAGCTTTATGTTGCTTTGTCTAGGGCAACATCTCCAGACTCGATCAAAGTCCTCATAAACAATGATGACAATAATGTCCATAATCTGACAAAAAATGTAGTTTTCAGAGATTTGCTGTCTAAAGTATAAATTTGTAATCATAATATAATGGAAAAGTAAATAACTTTTTTTTTCTTGCTTAACTAATTCCATAGCCAATAATATTATCTTTTATATACTTTTTGCTTTACTTTATTAATTTTTTTTACCTGTTTACTCCGTTGTTACCAGTTACAAATTATGTAATTCTTTCTAACAACAAGTGTTAACTGTATATTAGTTGAACTATTGAATACAAGATGACAGCCATTTCAGAACTCAAATATGGTTGTATTGGAGGACCATTACAAGTACGGATACTACGGAAATGGAAACCAGATAACCGCCACCATGAAACATGGTATCTGGCAGTCGACAAATTTGTAAGCTGTTCTTATTTAACTTTGTGTTTGTTCTCTGTTTCTGTAAAGATTTTTTTTATCAGAACTAACTAGCATCACATTTCAATAACCGTATCAGGGAGACGCCATTCAGATATTAGGCCAACGAACCAACCAGGGTTATATAGAGTCTATACTCACAATCTCTGACTGTTTTACCATTGATGAATATACATGTCCTCTGTTGGATCAATATCAAAAAATGTTAGAACAGGATTTCTACATAGATGTTGGGATTGCATCCACGATCCAACCAATGCCGAACACATCTATCCTTCCAACAAGTTGGTTTCGTTTCCTACCAAAAAAACAAATTCTAGAGTTGGGAGAAAACCCACCATATTGTCCAGGTACCTCATGAAATCTACAATCATTGTTGACGCAATTTTACATTTTTTTATGTATATCTCTATTTTTTCCTCTTTCCTATCATTGCTTCAAAAACATTCACATTAAATTGTGTAGATAACATCACAGTTCTTCTCTTTTGAATATATGTTTCTCACACCTACAGATTTCATTGGAGTCATCACCAAAGTGAAGGATTGCAACAAAAAAGATGGAGAGCCTTTTCTATTGCTGGTCTTAGCTGATGAAAAGTAATGCCACAATAAAAATATTGTATATATATATATATATATATATATATATATATATATACATGTTCTTAAATCCTCTAATTAGTCTTCATTGTGTATATCAAATTCAGTGGTGATGAACTTGCAATTAATCTTTGGAAAGAATGCACCAAATGTCCAGAGAAGTTTGATCGTCAAAAATTACTGCCTCTCCCTGTAACAACAGTTGTTGCGGTTACCAACCTAAAGGCTTCCAGAACTGACGGTATTATTTCTTCATCTTTGTTTTACATTGGATATCTCTTTTCTACAAAGACAAAACCAACAAATTTACCCCCTTCTCTGTTTATTCTAAACAAGTGCTTAGGCACAGATCTTCAGTTGCAACACACCTCTATGTTAATCCTGACATCCCAGACACTGCCCTACTGATACACCGGTAAACAACTGCCACAAAGTCAACGATGTCAGCATAATCACAGACATACAAATTAGTTAACATAAGTTTTCTGCATTCCGCAGCTATACAGGTCCAACAACACCTATAAGTAAACATACAGGCATACAAACAACAATTGATGACCTCACAAAGAGGACACGTTCTGAGCTTTTGGTAATACATAACCAAACAATTTATTCGGATATCTCCTCTAAATGATTTATATATACTTCCTTTTCTGCATTTTCAGGATAAGACATTCAACCTGAAAGCATCAATCCAACATGTCTTCTTTAAAGATTACTGGTGTCAAGTGACATGTCCTGTCTGTAAAGATCCTATTTTTGAAAAAGGCACCAACTGGTTTTGCAGTGCACATGGTACGGTTACAACACCAAACTTCATGTAAGTTCATCACCTTCTAAACGTGACAACAAATTGACAACTTACCACAGACTCAGTAACACATGTCTTTATGCAGATATAAATTAAATGTAACTGTTACAGACGAAACTGGTGTCTTATCTGCATCCATAACAGATTCTGTCGCATGAAAAATAATTGGCAAAGGGACAGACAAACTCTTTGCAGAAAATACACACCTAGGTAGACGAAACTTGCCTACCTCTATCAAGACAAATACATCACCTGTAAAACAAATGACAATTCAGTTACTAAGAACCTCAGCAGCTGGTACCATCTGTTTTCTCCTTGTGGATATTGCCGATCTCCAACCTGTCGCCCAGTCAACAATCCCACAGACCCCTACCCCGATGGCCGAAACCAGATTACCTGACCAATACCTTAAAGATTCAATTGGATCTACAACATGACAAACATCAGATGTCTCAAAACGGTTGTCTTACACCCCCTTAGGTATACAAACAATCTTATTACACACACAAAAAATGTCAATAAAAACTTTGTCACTAACTCACTTTTCTTGCTCTACAGAGAAACAGCCTCAGAAAAGATTAAGGTCGCATAAAGACAACCCTTGATTGGCTACAAATGCAGCTGGGATATATGCTTTCATCTTAAATCTTTTTAGTTTTTTTTTTGATCCTTGGCAGCTACGTTTCCATATGATATGTTTATACCACTCAGTTTTTTGTTCAAACACCTTTACCTGCTACAATCTAACTTCCTCCTATGCCTTATGATAAATATCTCCCAAATGCATTCCATCTTTTGCATCCTATACTGTGCTCTACAACAACACAGATCCAAACATATTCAATAGCTCAGGAGATATTACATAAGCGCTAAAGTAAGTCACTACGATTCCGTTCAGAATACATATATCGCTACAAAAAAAGACTAATATTTACGATTTACCATCATTCTACAAACCACATCTAATACGACAATCCATACTAAGAAAGAATACATATACATAATATAAAACCATCTTATATTCTACACAACCCATAATAAATAAATATACTTCTTTAAAGGCCTCCAACGTATCAATCTTGACACCTCTCATTTTCATCGGATCCTTTCTACAACATAATGACAAAGTTAAATAGTAAACATACAGTTAATTTCAGATTAAATCATAAATTATCATAAAATTGGAAAACCCAATACCACATTTTCTTGGTTGAACGACTAAAAATTATATATCCTCAATGACTGCAAAACAACTGGGCTAAACTTATGTCCTTTTATTGTTACTGCACTGGGCCTTTATCCTCAGTAACTCATGTATTGGGCCCAAACTGCTCTCTAAATCCTCTTTGACCAATAAAAAAATATTTTCAGTATCTATGCGTTACGATATGACATAAAAGGTTCCAACAAGTACAAAAAATTGACACCACACCACCTGAAAAGTAGACACTAGGACTTGCATGTCACTATATTCATCCATCTGCACCCCGAGAACACACGTTGCACTTTCCACATCTATTATATTAGACTCCCAGTAAATACAGGATCTGCTTGCAGCTGCACGCCTGCACAGACCAGATTGAGAGAAGGGTTCGTCATGGACAACAAATCCTATAACACCATCGCCACAGATGAACAACACCAAGAGTGTGGTTTCCTAAAAAAATTGCTTCACGATGCAGCTATTAACGACCAATCAATAGAAAACAATCTGGACTTCATACTTGCGACTCTCCATAAACGAATACAACTTTATAAATGTAAAAGTCATGTATTTCGACTATCATAATAAATTCTGATTATGCAAACCAAAAATTCCAATCCCGCAACGCGGGTTTCTTCACTAGTTAAATATTAAAACTAGATGGTTAAAACCATTAAAAATGAAAGCCTCCACCGCTTCATTAAGAAAGAATACCATCTTCTTTTGTACATTGCCCATTCACCCACTTTGATACGTCTTTCTCCATAACTTCCACTTATTATTTCTCTAGTTTGGAACATCCGCGCGTTGCTACTGCAAAACATAACATAACATTATATATATATATATATATATATATATATATATATATATATATATATATATATATATATATATATATATATATATATGGTTAGGTTCATGTGAGACAACCTAATTTTGTGAGACCGTGAGACGTAATTCTAGTCACTCATTTAGTAGATAAAAAAAATATTTTTAAAATGCAAAATAATTGAAAATTTTATAAAAAAAATTTCAAATATTATTTTCGGAATTTATATTTTCCAAAAAAAATAAAAAAAATACCAAAAAAAAAATAAATAAACAAAAAATACATTTTTTTTACATATTCTAGTAGAATATTAGAATATTCTACATATCTGACAAATCTAATATAATATTCTAACATTCTAAAAATCACATTAGAATATTTAAAGTGTAATATTCTATTAGAATATTTCACGTAATTTAAAAAAAACGGTAATTTTTTTTAATTTTTATTTATTTATTTATTTATTTTTTAGGTAATTAAAGTTCCGAAAATAATAATTAAAAAAAAAAAAATTTGGATTTTTCCTTTTATTTTGCATTTTAAAATTATTTTTAGATTTTGGTCTCACGGTCTCACAAAATTAGCATCGTCTCAAATGAACCTAAACCTATATATATATATATATATATATATATATATATATATATATATATATATATATATATATATATATATATATATATATATATATATATATATAAGTTCAATAGAAAATCATAATTATTGGTTCTCCAAGGAACCAATTTTTTTTTTTAAGTTTTAGAGCTTATTCTTTATCGAAAAAAAACTAAAAATTTCTAAATTCATAACTTAACATTGTGAATGTTAAATATATTTGTCGGATTCACCGTGTGAATTTAGATTCACATTGTGAATATTCAAAGATTCACATTGTGAATTTGACGGAAATTTTTTTTTATCGAATTTGATATCATTGGAAAAAGGATAAAAAGTTATGAAATTCTTTATTTTTAGTTTTTTCTTGGATAAAAAATAAGTTTTAAAAGTTGAAAAAAAATTTGGTTCCTTGGTTCATTGGTTAATTATGGTTCTTTATTGAACCTCACCCTATATATATATATATATATATATATATATATATATATATATATATATATATATATATATATATATATATATATATATATATATATATATATATATATATCAAGGCTGCAAAAATCGCTCGACGGTAGCTCGGCGGTGGACTGGGGTTAAGGGATTAATCGGCTAGACGGTGATTAATCGGGGACCATTAATTATTAAAAATTTAATAAATATAACATTAATCCTAAGAATATAACATTATATATAACATTAATAAATATAAAATTATATCAATTAATAATTAATAAATATAATATTATAACATGAAACTATGATTACAAAAAACCTCTTTGATCCTTAATACATCACATCCAAATAACCAACTAGTGCATTGTGAATGTTGAGGGAACATGAACAATTTTAGAAGCTTTCTTTCTTGGTCTCCCCTTTGGCTTCTTTGGTTGATTCGTTTCAAAGGCGTGGAATTGGATACTAACATTCATTTGGAACTTTAACACATTAAAAAGAAATTAACACATTAACAATGAACCAAACATTATCAATCAAATTAACAGTTAACAGGAGCATATTTGAGCAATGAGTTTTATAATCACTCAACTTAACAGTTAACATGTTATGCTTAAATGAAAAACATCACTCAACCTAACTTACAAATGTTTAACATATCTTTAACAGTTAATAGGTTATGCATATGTGCTTAACAGTTAACCTGTTAAACAGGGAGGATAACTCAAATTACAAAACAACTTAATAGTTAATTAAACAAGGAGAAGTGGTCGGAGGAGAACTCAAATCGCAAAATTAAACAAGCAGAAGTGGAGAATTAAACAAGTCGTTGTTTGTTCCTTCCATTTAACCTTCCCTATAATCACTAACCAGTCAATTAAACAAGGAATGTGAATCAAATTTCACCGAGAGAAAATATCAAACAGTTGGTGTGCACCTGTTGTGACAGATTCAATTACAATACAAACATCGATTCAATTACACTACCCTGTTACAATCCCTAAGATATCCATGAACACGGATTCAATTACAATTTGTGTCACGGATTGAAGAACTAACATGTGTTACAGATTCAAGGAAGTTGTGACAATTTGCGATTCGGAGGGCGTCGCTGGAAAGGAACAATGGAGCAGGTCATGATGGTGGAGCACGATGGTTAAGTCAACGATGGAGAAGTAGCGGAAGGAAAATGGCGATGCAGGAACGATGGTTGAGCACGATTGAAGAACTAACTGACGATGGAACAACAATGGAAGGATAACGGGAAACGAATGGTAGAATAAACATTTGTGTAACATCCCAAAATTCAGAACCAAATATTTCATTTTTAAATAAGTAATTATAAAAAAAAACCAATTGTCTGAAAACATCAATAGTGTCATCCCATATCATAATCAAAATCAATATGTCAATAACCAAAGCATGTCATAAGAAAACAATATCAGAGTACAACTCCCATGAATCTCATAATGCGGAAAACCATAGTGTGATGCGCTGCGATCATGTCGGATCCTTTCATTTCGAAGAAGAAGCACCTGAAACCAAAACTGAAAACCGTAAGCACGAAGCTTAGTGAGTTCCCCCCATCATACCACATACCATACAATAAACATACTGCCTAGCATATCTGGGTGCTGGCCTCCCCTCCGGTCTCTTTCAATTGGATACTGTCGAGCATATTTGGGTGATGGCCTCCCCTTCGGTCTTTTTCAACTGGATATTGCCGAGCATATCTGGGTGCTGGCCTCCCCTTTCGTTCTATTTCAACCGGATACTGCCGAGCATATTTGGGTGCTGGTCTCCCCTTCGGTCTATTCCAACCGCAAACTGGGTCTATTTCACCCCTACCACTACCACATAATATCCTAACACATAAGCACATAATCGCAACAGATAGTGGCATACTAGACAATTATCACAAAGACAATCATCTCTACTATAAACAACTACTAGTAGGCCGGTATTGGTGCCTTCCACCCACTGCTACCGGGAAGGTAACTCACCTGAATGCTGAATCTCATGGTAAGAAATCTCTAACAGCTGCTTAGGGTAAAATGACCATTTTACCCCTGATCTAATTTGGTCCATGCCTTAATCCCAAAACCATAACATGAAAGGCCCAATACTAGGTAGACTTCCCAAGCCCACTAATGGCCCACCAATAGCCCAATTTTCTAAATTGGTCCCAATACCTCTAATGGGCCTTACCCTAGACCCAAAATAAGATATAGTCCGATAAAGCCCAAAATGATGATCCACTAAGGCCCATAGTAGCAAAGTCCAAGAAAATGGCCCAAAACCAGAAGCCCAAACCCCAAAACTAAGTCCAAGGAAAAAAAGTCTGAAGTCCCCCTGATGCCCCGAACGCACGACGTTCCTTGGTGGAGCGTTGGGCGTTTTCCACCGACTCAGATCGCGAACCCAAATCGGAACGCATGGCGTTCCTCGACCCTACGTGGCGCGTTCGCATGCTGATTCCAAAAAAGCTTATTAAGCACTTAATGCTTAAATCCACTCGACCAAAACATGGATCTGAGTCCTAAAGAGCATAAAGGAGCATAAAGTCGCTGACTTGGGGACTTTGTGTTGGGATTTGAGCATTCTAACACTTCCTAAGTGTACATGCAACCCTATTAAACCTTGGATCTATGTTTGTCTAAGATACATGCAAAATATTATTTTCCAAGGTTTATAACCTATCTAGCATGGCATGGGGTACTTTTAACCATAAAAGAACTATATGAATTACATACCTTTTGTTGATTGTTGATTCCTTGGAGTTTGAGAGCCAAGCACCAATAATGTGAATGCCTCAAATGGAAATCACAAATCACCACAAACTTGGAAAATGTATGAGAGAGTATACTAACTCTTGATTTTGGCCACCACACTTACACACACATTAGTGTTTTTCATGCAACATAAGCTTGTTTATATAGTGTGCATGGTTAGGGTGAAACCCTAATAACCCATGTCTTTTCCTCTTCCAAGGATCCATGGGTTAAAAGCTCCATGGATCATCCATGGACTTCCATATAAGCTTAGCCCATTAACAAATGAGTATTAGCCCACACCATATAAATATAATAGCCCATGATTTAATTAGTCTTCCTTTTAATCACTAAATTAATTCATAATTAATTCAAGATTAAAACTAATTAAATAACATGACTTTATATTAATATATTATAACTTATAATATATTAATAAATCGTAAGTATACAATTCTCATAAAATTATCCATAAACAGTTTGGGTGAAGTGCAACCCAAATGGACCATGCCGGGTCGGGTCAAGTATATACCAAATAAGTTATGGACTTAGACACCTTATCCAACAGTCTCCCACTTGGATAAGTCTAATAACTGTATTTGCGTATGTTACTTCAGGAACCAACCAGCAATCGTAGCTCTCGAAAACTCTGTTGAACTATGAAGCGCCATTTTAGATAAGTGATCATATAATCCTCTGTTCTCATGATATCAGCCGGACAAATACATGGAACAACGTCGTACTTATTGTCCAGCAGTTTGTTTCCCGATTTTGCGATTTGTTTGACAAAGAACTAAATTGAACACATCAATTAGGTTCTGACCGGGCCCGGTACATAGGTCAAAACAAAATCATCGAGGGGCCCAGATATCGCTTCTAATCCTCCAAGGACTAGAAGGAATAGATAAACTTCGACTCATATACTTGTTTCTACTACTTGTTGAATTATACACAAAGGCACGTTTTATAACATCAAGTTACTGATGCGTTTACGTGCAATCAATGCACAACCAACTCATAGGTAACAACTCATATCTCTAGGTTTGAAGACTTATATGATATTACCGTCTCACGATCACTCGAGATAAATTCCATGAAGTGATGCAAGTGAGCGTGGGTTGAATCCAATACTCATAACTTATGAGCACTCATGAGTGTTGTAGCCATGTCCAACATCTTAGACCTCTACAACCAACTCATGACAGTCTTGATTCATATCTACTTCCAACATATGACCGACTGTGGATGGTTTGAATAACTTAATCATTCGGAAAGAATAACCTAGTTATTATGGAAGTCAAAACATGCAAAGTGAAACACAATAATAATCGAATCCAATATGGTCTCAGAACCCTTTTGAATATAAATAAAACCACCTTTTATTTATCACCATATTGATTACACATTATTCATTGTATAATGTTTCAAATAATCAACTTAATACTTGAACAAAAACAACAGTCGTCCCATGCTCCTAGCATGTACACTTTGTTTTTCTAAACAATAGTTATGCCATACTCCAAGTATGCACACTATGTTTGTCTATGATCTTTACTTTGTGAAATAGATCAATTGAACATGATTCCAATGATGCTCATTTCACAATCCCAAATCCTTATTGTAAATGTAAAAATTCCTAATTCCTACCATTTACCAAAAAACTGTTAGATTTTAAACTTTTATGCAATGATCCTCTCGTAATGATTATGCACAAGGTCACCAAAACCTTGTCATCAGTCATTACAGAGGATTCCAAAGGAGATCAACTCTATGGAAACGAACTCTCATATTCAAAGTACATTGCTTTGAACATCCTTCTTGCATAAAAGTTTCTAACTTTCTCATAGATTCTTAATATCCAACTCCCAATATGGAAAATTTCCATATTCCTATTTTGATTATCATATCTGAACAAGAGCTACCTCTTTTCAGAATATATCCATATGGTCCTTCCAAAATTTAACACTATACTTCCAACTGTCCCTGAGCAACCAATCTTTGGAGAACCTTAGATTGTCCTCGACAATTGCTTAATCACTTTAGTCATATCCAATTCTAGACTTTTCCCTTCTTAATGCCCTAAGCATTTGGAAAATTTAGAAAGGATAAATATTATAGCACATGTGACCGATCCTATATCCGAAGCATATGGGACACGATTCATGATGTCTCACATAAAGACCTGATACTAGATCAGTCTTTTGCTACAATATTTTTTATTTGCCATGTTTTCAAAAATCGACTATGAAGAGGGATGCCGTAATCATAATCGAATTTCAGAACGCAATATATATAGAATTTCCTTATGTTGAACCATTCCAACATAAAATTCATATATATATCCTTGACTAAAGATGATTAAAACCTCAATCTAAGCTTTTAGAATTGAAATGAAGTATAATTTCCTCTCCCTTAATTATAGCAAAACAACTTTTTCAACCCCTACAACTTTACGAATGGAAACTTTTGTTTTTCTATAATTAACATTGCTAACTTGCAACACTAAACATAATAATCATGCTCCCACTAACATGATGATTATCAGCATAACACTTATGCTCCCACTAGCTCTGACATATTTCCAGAAATCAGCTGGACTTCTGAAATTTAGATTCGTACACCCTTTCTTAGATAGCTCACATGTGTGTCTAAACAATTTCCAGAACTATGAAAAGGGATGCCGTAATCATAGTCTTAATTGTTTAGACCTTTGCCATTTCTCACAAGTCCATGTTAGTGTGCCGGTTAACCACACACGCTCCACTAACGACTTTGAGAATGCAAACATCACAATTGCTATCTACTTAAAATCTTCTTAGCGAAAGCATTTCCTCACCATCATTTTCATGAATCGGAGAGAAACCTTATGACACTTAGATTTTATAGTGTATGAGTTTCTATCCATGTGAATTTGTCAAAACCATAATCACAAGACAAGGTTAGTAACAAATTCAGCCTTACATGGATTGAACTTGTTCAATCTTAATTTCTTGTCATCTGGTAGCACAAGGCCCACCAATGCTTCCAAGCAGTTATGCACACAGTTTAGAACTAACAGAACTCATATGCATAGACAACTTAATAGGAACAGACACAGAAACAAGAATTATGTCAACTTAATAGGTTTCAAACCTTAAGTCGTGTGCTAGTGATAAAACTCAGGTTTTACTCTTGATTAAATCTTGAAATCCTTTCAGGATCTTTAAGACTCCCACTGTCCTCTTGACATATAAGTTTCCCTAGTCAAGAACCATTCCTTGACAAAACAAATATTCAAGGGATAGTGCAGATTCTTATCAAGATAAACACTTCACACAATTGGTCTTAGTTGGTCTTTGTCTTATCCAAGACATCACAACTTACCAATTTCAAATGTACAGGAGTAGAAAACATTTTACACTACATTTGATAAGTGTTTTAAACCTTACTTTATGTCACTCAATGTTACAATCTTGGATTATGACTCTAAGAGTTGTTTTGGAACGAAGTATGATCCATCTTCTTGATTTTAACCATTCCAACAATTCATGACCCCTCATCTTAGTCATAACAATGCACTAGGATGTCCTTAGAGTATGAATTTGTGATATGGTTTCATAATCATTAAGATGATCATAAAAACATGTATGATCCATCTTTTTGATTTTAACCATTCCAACAATTCATGACCCCTCATCTTAGTCATAACAGTGCACTAAGATGTCCTTAGAGTATGAATTTGTGATATGGTTTCATAATCATTAAGATGATCATAAAAAACATGATACTAAAGTACTCTCCCATCTTTTCAGATTTGAGAAACTTTTATCTTTCTGCCAAATTTGATTCTTCTCATCCGTTCTGCCATACATTGAAACTTTTCCAATGTTACAGAATTATACTTAACCTTATAAGTATAACCATATTTACTAATCTCTAGTAAATCATGACGAATTGATCTTTGTGGTGGACCTTGACCAGCACACACCCAGTGTACCTAATTCCTTAGTCCTTCAATTGACTCACATATGCATGTGATCAATGAATTAGTCTCAATTTTTACAAAGATGAAAATTCTCATCCATCATACAATACAACTTGTATGATTCCAAGTTTCTGTCTAACTGAAGCTTGGGTGATGAGAACCTTTGCTCATTTGGTAAATTCAGACACTACCACATATGAGAGAATCAAACTCATATTTCCAATATTGCTAGAAACATACAAACATCAATTTTCCATAAATGCCATTGTAAGGGGATATAATATAAAATAAACTAAACAAAACTTTTATTTCTTTATAAAATGCGGAAAAATATTCCTTACAATGCATCTTCAAATGAAAACTATGATATTACATATTTCCTAGCAATCTATCATAACTTTTAAGTAGTAGCTCAAAAATCCAATCCTCGAACCATGCGATAGAAATCCATCTTCGTGATCAGATTCAGCACACTCTTATTTTAACCTTCCTTTTGCTCGATCCTGCTAAACATCAAGATGCAACCTAGTCACATCATGTAATAAGAATCAACAATTAGGAATTTTAACAAAGTTAGATAGTGGACTTACCTGAAGCCGAGTCAAACATTTTGTCTCTACTTGCTTTCAAACATTTCAGGTATTCAGGGCAGCTTCGCTTCCAATGTCCCTTCTCATGACAATAAAAACATATAGACTCTTTGGGAATGGTACACGAGACAATCACAGACTTAGCCTTTCCCTTTACCTTTTGGTCAACCGGGTTGACCAAGGCCGATCCCCTTCTATTGGGACGAGAAAGCTTTTCTGGACTTCCAATGTTACCATTGTCCATGTCCATGGAAGTTTGAGAATTAGACCTTCCATCAATATTTGCTTGACCATTGCGCCAAATCATTGCTGATTCAGCAGCAACAAGCAAATAAGAAAGATCTATTAGGGTTATGTCAGGATCTGTCATATGGTATTCTTTAATAAACTCACCATACGACTCAGGAAGCGACTAAAGAACCCAGTCAACAGCGAACTTCCTTGAAATAACAGCACCCAACATTCTCAACCTGTCTATGTGTGACTTCATTCCTAAGACATGAGAGCACACAGGTCTTCCATCTTTATGTTTCATTTCTAGTAGAGCTTGAGTGATCTTGAACCTTTCAAGTCTTCGGGCTTGTGGGTCAGGGAGAATAAATGGAGGAGGTGGGGGGAGTGAAGCATGATGTTGAGGGACATCATCTTCAAGCGGAAAGCTTTTTTCAAGCGATTTGGGAAGATCATAGTTGTCTGAACCAGACATCTACAATGGGAGAAAATCAAGTTAGTTGATTCAAGTCCTTAATATAACACCCAATATGAAATATTAAGGCTAGGACCCAACATAATATTTTATAACTTGGAAGAGGGATGCCGTAATCCAAGCTATAAAATATTTGAAGGTAGGTGAATGACGATTCACCAATTTCCACCATGAAAAACGAAATAATTTATTAGGTTTTAATTGGATTTGAAACTCCTAGATCTTTTGAGATTCATTGAACTTTTCAATGGCATGTTTCAATCTCGATTGTGCCCTTCAAGTTTTGTGACTGGGATGCCGAGGATCACAAAACAAGGTGTGAATAACCATGCAAACTCACTTGGTACCCTTAATATTATCACCTAATCGATGTGCCGGTTAACCACACACGCTCCACCGATCTATGATAAACATTAAGTCACCCTTCGTGATCCTTACTAGTCCAAGTTAGTGTGCCGGTTAACCACACACGCTCCACCAACGACTTGGTAAGGTACAAAGTGTGAATTTCATGGGTTAGCACCATATTCACATTTTCCTAAAGTAACTAAGATTGGGAATTTATAAAAGGTTTAGTTACTTTATAATATTCATTATACTTTTAATGAGAATTTAAAGTCATTGTCCTACCCGTTCGGCTAACGACCCTCCACCGATCAAGGAAGCGGTGGGTGAGAATGGACACCCATTAAGTTGCCATTTTATAGGCAACAACCTTATACCCCCCTTATAGACCGGCTTCGTGAATGAGGCCTACTAACGGTAAAACGACTTGATCTTATACATATATATAATAATTAACCATTAATGTTATAAATAGTATAAGGGTTGAATTTTAACTTTTAAAACTCTAAGGGTTTGGAATTAAAGTTTATTAAAGTGTGTGAAACTTTACAAATTCCAAAACTTGAGGGCAAGTTTTGTAACTATCCAAAACTTTTCATTTCATAACTTATGAATTAAAGGTTCATAAAAATGAAGACTCTTCATTTTATGTAACTTATGTGTTTTAAATGTGTGTTTAAAAGAAGTGACCTTTGGAAATCCATAATCAAGAATTAATCCTAAACAATTCAGCAAATAATTCCTATCATCTTCTAAATTCATAAGAACATGAACATGATCATCAAAGTTTCAAGAATTATATGAACACATACAAAGCATGAAATTTTGATATAAGCTATTGTAAATGGATTAGAACAACCATTACACCAACTAAAACAAGTTTTAAAACAACAAAACAGTTTAGGGTAATGTTTCTAGTCCATTTCCAGCAGTAAAAGTCGAAAATCTGCATTCTGAGGCTCCTACTCGCCGAGTGCACGAACCTACTCGGCGAGTAGGATGAGTTTACACATGAACTCGGCGAGTCCCCCCATGGACTCGGCGAGTTCATCAGTCAGACAGGAAAAAATCGACTTTTTATCACTATTTTGCATCAAGTATCAAACAAACAAGCCTAGGCTTTGATACCACTGTTGGGATTTGAGCATTCTAACACTTCCTAAGTGTACATGCAACCCTATTAAACCTTGGATCTATGTTTGTCTAAGATACATGCAAAATATTATTTTCCAAGGTTTATAACCTATCTAGCATGGCATGGGGTACTTTTAACCATAAAAGAACTAGATGAATTACATACCTTTTGTTGATTGTTGATTCCTTGGAGTTTGAGAGCCAAGCACCAATAATGTGAATGCCTCAAATGGAAATCACAAATCACCACAAACTTGGAAAATGTATGAGAGAGTATACTAACTCTTGATTTTGGCCACCACACTTACACGCACATTAGTGTTTTTCATGCAACATAAGCTTGTTTATATAGTGTGCATGGTTAGGGTGAAACCCTAATAACCCATGTCTTTTCCTCTTCCAAGGATCCATGGGTTAAAAGCTCCATGGATCATCCATGGACTTCCATATAAGCTTAGCCCATTAACAAATGAGTATTAGCCCACACCATATAAATATAATAGCCCATGATTTAATTAGTCTTCCTTTTAATCACTAAATTAATTCATAATTAATTCAAGATTAAAACTAATTAAATAACATGACTTTATATTAATATATTATAACTTATAATATATTAATAAATTGTAAGTATAAAATTCTCATAAAATTATCCATAAACAGTTTGGGTGAAGTGCAACCCAAATGGACCATGCCGGGTCGGGTCAAGTATATACCAAATAAGTTATGGACTTAGACACCTTATCCAACACTTTGCATGCCCCAAAAGGTTCCAACTTCACAATATAGCATTCAAATCTCGTAAGAGGGCTTAATCTCATGCATGGGGCTTATACAATTCTAAAGATGCAAACTTTATGAATCTACACCCTCAAAAATGCCAAGAGGAGAAACTCAAAGCCTCAACAATGACCACAACTACAAGATCTCAACTATGGGACCAAAAAGGGAAAATATCCATAAGAACCTTGATCTATGATGTAGAAGCACCAAGATGAGAACTTTATACCTTCAATAGGCTGGAAATGATGTAAAACCTCTGGATCTACAAGTTCTCTTCAATCCATTGCTTCTTATCTAAACACCTTCTTCTTCAAAATCACCCAAATAACACCAAAATGCTCAAGGTAAGCTCAAAATGCATGCAAGAGGCTTAGGGTTTCGTTCTTAGGGTTAGATAGGATGGAGGCTGAAGGAAATGAGGGTTGGAGGTAAGTTAAGGTGTTTAAATAGGGTTCAAGACCCGAAAATTAGGGTTTAGTTTGCCCAGACGAACGCAACGCGTTCCCTTAGGGAACGCAGGGTGTTCCCATATGCACCCGCATCCATAACACCCAAGTACGCCATGCATACATATCTCGTACGCCCCGCGTACCCGGTTCGGCCCAAACCCTTCTAACTTCAAATGGCCATAACTTCTTCGTTATAACTCCGATTTTGGCGTTCTTTATATCCAGGGAAAGGTAACGAGAAGCCCTACACTTTTATCAACTTTATATAGCCTGGAAGCCAACCGAACGTAAATCCAAAATTCATAAAAGGCCCGAGCCAACGCCTTTACCGATACCCTTGGGCTCCAAAACATAAACTAAATACCCGGATCATCCAAACCACATCATCCACATCCAAATGAGCCCAAACTTGATTCTTCATGGGTTCTAAGTCAACTAATACCCATTCCTTGTGCACCACCCCGCAATGGCAACGATTCGAAACAGGGCGTTACAACTCTCCCCCACTTAAATTAGATTTCATCTTGAAAATCATTCCTTACGAACACCCATATCAAAACAAGCCACCTGAGGAACGCAACTAAAGATTCTGAGCATAAACGACCTTCCCTAGACAACCGAACCCACACGAAAACTTCCAACCCAAAAATAGCAATCCCTGGCAGAACTCTTCGACCCAACGACAACGAATCCAAAAACCCATGCATAAAACCACTTCTTCATTCTCGAACTTGAAGTCTCAAGTTGGTCTGACCCCCATACAGACCGCCCACACTAAACCATTACCGAGTCAATTCCACCTTGAATACCAGACTAAACAGAACACTTCCAACCTCTATTATCTTGACGCTACCACTGGGAACAAGGTCACTGACCATAACTAGATGCAGAACACCTATACTTGACAGAAGGCTCAGATAATCATTCGAGTAGAAGACTCATCCCTGCAACGGTTAGACTCAGACGAGAGCTGCGCAACAGGGTAAAATCATTTACTCTGAGATTATTTAATCCCGCTGTGAGTGACTTAGCGTTACCCAAGCAATCAGTTACCCATCCATACATGAAATCCTAAAATACTAATACTGCCAAGCATATCTGGGTGCTGGCCTCCCCTTCGGTCTATGTCAACCAGATACTGCCGAGCATACTGGGTGCTGGCCTCCCCTTCGATCTATTTCAACCGAATACTGTCGATCATATATGGGTGCTGGCCTCCCCTTCGGTCTATTTCAACCGGATACTACCGAGCATATCTGGGTGCTGGCCTCCCCTTCGGTGTATTTCATCGGATACTACCGAGCATATCTGGGTGCTCGACCTACCCCTTCGGTCTAACCCAACCGGATATTGCCCGATACACTGGAACTGTCTGAAACAACATGCTGCCTCCTGGCTGCTTTCCAAAATCTACCGATACTTCCCTGGTCTCAATTCGTCTGCCAGTCGTCAGAAATACCGGGTTCCAGCCCGGTTGCTGAGCCAAAAGACTCCCACACAGTCGTTGTAACGCCCGTAGATCCGGGCTAGTCAATTTAGAGACGTTAAGCGTCAAAAATGACTTTTTTATGGAATATTATTTAGAAAGAGTAATCTTAACCAAGTTGTAGTATATGTTACAAGGATTCCGTACATATAAAGAACGCCGAAATCCGAGTTATAACGAAGAAGTTATGACATGTCGAAGTTTCGCGACAGAAACGGCACGACACAGCGCGACGTAAATAGTGAATTTATGATAGAGAAATATTTAGCCTTAGTGGTCTAAACGAAATTCGTAGAATACATTAAACCGAGAGCGTGCATAAAAAGAACGTCTAAATCTGACTTCGTATGAGGAAGTTATGATTTTTCTAAGTTTCGACTTAGCGGTATACAACCCAAATCTCGAAATTGAGATCGAGTGATATTTGGCCGAAACAATCTAAACGAGAATTGAAGATCTCGTCGTTGGTAGTCCAACGGTAAAAAGACAGACGAAAATGGACATCGGATGAAGAAGTTATGATTTTATAACGGAGTTTTCCTGTCCCGGCTTACTAAAAATAATATATTAAAAATAAAGTCAAAATTAGCCGACGGAGTCTAAACGAAAGTTGTAGATCATAATCTCACCTACGCGTGGATATAAAGAACGTCGAAAACGGAGCTCGGATGCGAAAGTTATGAATTTTTGAAGTTCAAGGCACGCATACCAAAGCTTATCCGAACTACGCCCCGCGTAGATCTTCGTACGCCCAACGTACTACTTGTAGAGGCATTACGCCCAACGTAATAAGGATTTACGCCCAGCGTAAATCGGGGTTTCAGGCCCTATAAATAGAACTCAAGGGCTGCCGAGTTTTGTTGCTCAATTCTTCTCTCTCTCATTATTGCCTCGTTTTGCGTGCAACTTATACCCCGAAGCCCCGATATCATTCCCGAGACCCGAAGCAAGTCCCGAAGCGCCGAGGATCCCAAGAAGTAAAGTTTCCGAGCCGAAACTCTGCCCGCGTAAAGTCCGGTTTTGGAGAAAACATCCCGGTTTCATCGAAGATTATTATTTTAATAGACGAGGTGCTGTCCGATCATCGTCTTATCAGGTGAGTGTATAGTTACTTTCTTCTAACACATAAATATGAAGTATTTTCTATGAAATACGTACTATTTGTTAATAAATTGTTTGTTTATCTGAGAAGGGTGTTTAATATGAAGTTTTGGCTATAAAATACGTGATATATGTTAAATAAGTTGTTTGTTTATTTGAGATGGGTGTTGAATGCAATGTTTGGTACAGGTTTTAAATAAGTTAAACTGTATATGCATTTTATATCTACGAATATGTTGGGTAAAACATGGGTGGATAAATGATGAGGTATGAAAGATAATTAAGAATAATATTGGCAGATGCACCAAATAGAGAATCTCAAAATACTAGTAGATGCGCCTAAGAATAAAATTGGCAGATGCACCAAATAGTGAATGTCGTAATCCTGGCAGATGCGCTTAAAGGATAATGTCGGCAGATGCGCCTAATAGTGTATGTCGTAATCCAGGCAATGGCGCCTAATAGTAAATGTTGTAATCCTGGCAGAGGCGCTTAAAGGATAAAGTTGGCAGATGCGCCTTATGTAGCAATGGATTTTGTGCCAATTCCTTAGGTCAATCCTTAGGAATGAATGAATGAAGGATAGTTGATTCTTAGGGTAAAACCTTAATAAATAAAGAAGATAATGGGGATGGGTAATTGGGTTGATTGTTTGATGATTGAAATTAATAATAATTATATTATTGTGGGTTGAAAACCCTATATGCTCACCAGGCTCCAAAGCCTGACCCACTCAGTTTATTTGTATCACAGGTGTCGATACGAAGCTGTTTTGCACAGAGAGATTAAAGGAGATGTAAATCACTAGTGTAAATGAATGTATGTTCTGTTTATGCTTTTGGTCTGTATCGATGTGGACATCCCGAGTTTTGTAATAAAACGAAAATACATTTCTTTAAGAAATGCTTTGATAAATATTTATTATATTTTGTTTTGGGGACAAATTCCGCAACACCTTTTGAAAGATTACTCTGATTTTATTTTAAAAAGCATAAACGAAATCGGTCTTTTCTGGCCGTGAAATTTGGGGATGTCACAGTCTCCCCACATAACTTTCGAACGTAATCCTCATCTATCAATAGTTGCCATCAGTTATCTTGCCACTGTGGCTCTAACGTCCTTCTGATCCAACTGATCGGGTCCATACGTCGAATCCTGACGTCACCAAATCTGAGGCTAAAAGTGATTGCTACATGACCAAAGGTAGCCTTATATCATAGACGAATTATACAGTCCATCGCTTCCTTGAGCCCATGACAGTTGTGGTGTTCCTATGGTCTTATCACTGGCTCAAACAGGTCTAATCCATCTGGGGATATTCGTAACCCAATCCGTTGATTTGCCACGCCCTCACTGCTGCACCAGAACTGGTGGATGCTAGTGTTCTTCACGCGATCTAACAACATTCCCATGCTATCTACCAACCTTGTGAATGCTACGGCTACCCCCTCAGTCCTACAACACTCTATCATTATCTACCAACCATGGTCCTACCACGAATACGTCGACCAGCTGTTGGAAGTTTCCTGAACTCCCACTTACACAACCGCAACCCTAACGGCCACCTGGTTGTCTCTTCCTTACTAGGATGCGGAACTTACTCAAGCTTCAAAACCGCTTCTGATCCTGAATACCTGTGCGTTTCTCCCCTACTTGGGTTCAACTAAGTCTTCATGGCACGTGAAAATTGAAGGATTCCCAATCCTTCTTACCCTCTAAAATCCAACTGTTGACAACCTGTGCTTACCAAGGCTAGCGATCAATTACCAGTCAAACCCTAAGATCGCCCATCCTCTGAAATCTTGAAGAGTACTCTGGAAATCTGGTCCAGTCCGATACCTCAATCCACCTTCCATGATACTATACCAACTCCTTGAGTTCCCATGCTGGCGACTAGAAGCCTTAACCTTTACTCTGGATGAAGAATCCTTGCAGTTCCACTGAACTCTAATTGAACACAAACCATGCGAGAATACAATCCCCATGAAGCATCCAGTGGCCAAACAACCCATGTGACTAACACTAGTATCTTTCTGCTACAACCCCTTTCATAGCAACGATAATGCTAGAACTTAGAAGTTCTCCCATAGGCCACTGCTGATCGTACCAAAACAGATGGTGGAACCGCTATACCCCAACGATACATGGGAACTAATCCAATAAATCTAATCGCATACCTCTAACACAATACCCCTGAGCCGATCCCAACCTCAACCGAAAATAACAACCGAACACTTGGAACTCGCTTATACAAGATACAACCCCTTATTAACCCACTAACGATTCATGGTATGAAAATGGCATATAACACTTCATGAAGATATAACCCCAACATAAGCAGAGAAATAACCTAACTATACATTTACCCCGAGCGATGCAAGATTCCAGAATAACATACATACTGATAAAACCATGAAGAAAGCAACATATAACATACTCGCAATTTCGCCTGCTAGAGTCCTGACCTCCTCTGTCTGACACTGCGAAACCCGACTCCTCTCTGCTGGGGCTCCTACCCTACCCTCTCGTCCATTGGTGATTCTCAAAGTAGCCGGAGCAGGCACACACACTGCTCCTCCCCTCAACGTCAGATGATCGGCCTTCTTGTGGCTCACATGTTCGTAGAGGAGACATAACAGGCTTGCCCCCTGAGGATAAACCCTGCTAACATGACCAAATCTGCCACACTTGGAGCAGTCCAAACTTCTGGAACGACAAGTCCCCTCATGCAGTTTCCTTCACGTGTTGCACGGATTCCGGCCCTGCTAGCCTTTCATGTAGTGGTCAGAAATCTTGGGTCTCTTCCCGGGACCCTCCAATGTCTGCACATGGTCTGACCCCCCTCTCACCAGTGTGTTCCAAATATATCTCCCACTTACGGGCTCTAGAAATCATATCATTCAGGGTCTCGCACCACGAAGTACTCACGAACTCCCTGATATCATCCCGCAGCATATCATGATTCCTCACTTTCTTCATCTACTCATCTGCTGCATACTGTGGTACCAACAAAGACCTCTCCTGGGGCTTGGTAGTGACCCATGCCACAACCTCAGTAGTCTGGCGGAGACCCAGAAACTCTCACACCAACTATTACACCTCGATTTCCGGAGAAAACTCTACTAGATACCCGGCCGAGAAATCATCCCATATCACAGCATCAACCGCATCATCACCCAACTCACTACCAATCTCTTCCCATTAATCACTTGCCCGATCCTTCAACAACTAGGAAACATATCTGACATTCGCCTCCTCGGGGCAGAAACTCATCCTGAACGCGTTAGCCATATCCGCTAACCACCCCTTATTGAGAATGGGGTCCCTAACCCCATGATAGTTTGGAGCTTCGCAAGCTCGGAACTCCCGAATCGTCATCGCGCGCGTCCCTATCATAGTCATTACCTTAGAGCGAAATGCGCTCATCCTCTCATCAAGGACCTCTAAATTGCCCTCCTTGACCGTACCGAAGATCACGGGAGTCTGGTCAATGATATTGCGCGTAATCTCAGCTGGAATAAACTCCCTCATCTGATCATCAAGCTGCACGACTCCAGAGTTTGAGCCTGATCCCTTTTCGGCACCAGAACTGCCATTTGGTCTACCACGTAGCTTCACCATGCTGGAAACATACCATAACATCCATCCAAATACTCATCTAATATCGAGGGATCACATACGCACTACAAGTTTCCTGGTCTCATCGCAGCCCTCCTGGAATCGAGTACGGATCCTTTGCTTTCAGTAGTACGGGCCCATACTACCTTCCACATCTATCCGTACTTTCCTCAAGGATTGCCTTGACTCCACCAAGTCCCTTTCACTAGTACTGCTCGCTGCACTAATCTCATCCTAGGCTTACCCTAGGGTAATCTCCGACCCACTCTCCGTCATCAGCTGCATAAGAAGTCCCTGCTATCTCTAGCTAACTAGCTCTCGAATACCATTACATATTACTAAGACAAGATAATTTTTCGAATGAGAGGTCCTACCCTACAACGGTTGGACTCAGACGAGAGCTGCGAAATAAGGCTAGACCTAACCTTCTAAAATTATTTAGTCCTCGTAATATGTAACTTAACGTATTCGTTTACTAGTTAATTAAAGATAACTAGAACTCCTAAAAGCACAAAGCAAGCAACATTCGAGCATTGAGTAACCAAACCAGACATATCCTAAACAGGCCATCATATCACTGACTAATCAGTACTAGCATGCAGTTCAATAAGCACATACAGCAGGCATACAAGGCATCCTTCCTAGATCCTTAGCCCTAATCTAGCATGCAGTTCACATATTCACACTTCATATCATAATATAACATGTATGGGTATCATGGGGAAAACTTACTTGAGCCCGGCCGATTGCACGCATCACACTCCTTGTTCTTTATAAAAACCCTTAATCTTAATTTTAGAAAAATTATTTTTCTTGTAAAAATATCTCAAACCATTGATTTGAGTCCAGACACCCCCGAAGGTGTGTCCGAATCCATCAAACCAAGGCTCTGATACCAACTTGTAACATTCCAAAATTCAGAACCAAAAATTTCATTTTTAAATAAGTAATTATAAAAAAAACCAGTAGTATAAAAACATCAATAATGTCATCTCATATCATAATCAAAATCAATATGTCAATAACCAAAACATGTCATAAGAAAACAATATCAGAGTACAACTCCCAACAATCTCATAATGCAGAAAACCATAGTGTGATGCGCTGCGATCATGCCGGATCCTTTCCTTTCGAAGAAGAAGCACCTGAAACCAAAACTGAAAACCATAAACACGAAGCTTAGCGAGTCCCCCCCCCCATCATACCACATACCATGCAATAAACATACTGCCTAGCATATCTGGGTGCTGGCCTACCCCTTCAGTCTCTTTCAACCGATAACCGCCTAGCATATCTGGGTGCTGGCCTCCCCTCCGGTCTCTTTCAACCGGATACTGCCGAGCATAATTGGGTGCTGGCCTGCCCTTCAGTCTTTTTCAACCGGATACTGCCGAGCATATCTGGGTGCTGGCCTCCCCTTCGGTCTATTTCAGCCGGATACTGCCGAGCATATCTGGGTGCTGGCTTCCCCTTCGGTCTATTCCAACCGGAAACTGGGTCTATTTCACCCCTACCACTACCATATAATATCCTAACACATAAGCACATAATCGCAACAGATAGTGGCATACTAGACAATTATCATAAAGACAATCATCTCTACAATAAAAAACTACTAGTGGGTCGGCATTGGTGCCTTCCACCCATTGCTACCGGGAAGGTAACTCACCTGAATGCTGAATCTCACGGTAAGAAATCTCTAACGGCTGCTCCAACGACTCCCCGAGCTATCAATACAAAATAACACTTAGTCAAAACCCAATAATCCTTCTTAGGGTAAAATGACCATTTTACCCCTGATCTAATTTGGTCCATGCCTTAAGCCCCAAACCATAACATGAAAAGCCCAATACTAGGTAGACTTCCCAAGCCCACTAATGGCCCACCAATAGCCCAATTTTCAAAATTGGGCCCAATACCTCTAATGGGCCTTACCCTAGACCCAAAATAAGATATAGTCCGATAAAGCCCAAAATGATGATCCACTAAGGCCCATAGTAGCAAAGTCCAAGAAAATGGCCGAAAACCAAAAGCCCAAACCCAAAAACAAAGTCCAAGGAAAAAAGGTCTGAAGTCCCCCTGATGCCCCGAAAGCACGACGTTCCTTGGTGGAGCGTTGGGCGTTCGCCACCGACTCAGATCGCGGACCCAAATCGGAACGCATGGCGTTCCTCGACCCTATGTGGCGCGTTCACATGCTGATTCCAAAAAGGCTTATTAAGCACTTAATGCTTAAATCCACTCGACCAAAACATGGATCTGAGTCCTAAAGAGCATAAAGGAGCATAAAGTCGCTGACTTGGTGACTTTGCATGCCCTAATAGGTTCCAACTTCAGAATATAGCATTCAACTCTCGTAAGAGGGCTTAATCTCATGCATGGGGCTTACACAATTCTAAAGATGCAAACTTTATGAATCTACACCCTCAAAAACGCCAAGAGGAGAAACTCAAAGCCTCAACAATGATCACAACTACAAGATCTCAACAATGGGATCAAAAAGGGACAATATCCATGAGAACCTAGATCTATGATGTAGAAGCACCAAAAGAACTTTATACCTTCAATAGGCTGGAAATGATGTAAAACCTCTGGATCTACAAGCTCTCTTCAATCCCTTGCTTCTTCTATAAACACCTTCTTCTTCAAAATCACCCAAATAACACCAAAATGCTCAAGGTAAGCTCAAAATGCATGCATGAGGCTTAGGGTTTCGTTCTTAGGGTTAGATAGGATGGAGGCTGAAGGAAATGAGGGTTGGAGGTAAGTAAGGTGTTTAAATAGGGTTCAAGACCCGAAAATTAGGGTTTAGTATGCCTAGAAGAACGCAACGCGTTCCCTTAGGGAACGCAGGGCGTTCCCATATGCACCCGCTTCCATAACATCCAAGTACGCGATGCGTACATATCTCGTACGCCTCACGTACCTGGTTCGGCCCAAACCCTTCTAACTTCAAATGGCCATAACTTCTTCGTTATAACTCCGATTTTGACATTCTTTATATCCACAGAAAGGTAACGAAAAGCCCTACACTTCTACCAACTTTATATAGCCTGAAAACCAACCGAACTTAAATCCAAAATTCATAAAAGGCCCGAACCAACGCCTTTACCGATACCTTTGGGCTCCAAAACAGAAACCGAATACTCGGATCATCCAAACTACATCATCTACCTCTAAATGAGCCCAAACTCGATTTTTCAGGGGTTCTAAGTCAGCTAATACCCATTCCTTGCTCACCACCCGCAATGGCAACGATTCGAAACATGGCGTTACAATTTGAGATCGCGTCATCACGTTTGCTTCAGGGTGTCATCACGTTTTCAAAACCGATACGTTCTATTCGACCTCATATTTCTTCGATGGCTAATGGCTAACGACGGCATGAGAGAAGTCGATGGCTAATGGCTAACGACAGCAGGAGGAGAGGATTCAGAGTCGAGCAGGGTAGGAGTCACACCATCAGTAAAAATGGGGAAGAATGTAAGACAAAGGACATATATGGAAGAGTAAAAGTTTGAGCATTCCACATCGATGCTGGGAACATTCTATCAAAGAAAAGATACTCTATAAAAGGGAATCCTGCATACGAAAACTAATGTAGTTATGTTTAGGCAAGCTGGCTCCTTTGAGCCGGTGGGTCTTTAGAGTCAAATCGATTAGGTCCGAGTTGGACCGATTTTCTCAGATTTGGTCTGAGTAGGGCCGGTTTTGACCGATATTGACCAAGGCCACCTAGCCTAACCCTCTAACACCAATTCGTAGGTGGTTGGAGGCCGCCAAGCATCTAGGCGCCAATTAATCGGCCGCTTAAACCGATTTTTGCAACCATGATATATATATATATATATATATATATATATATATATATATATATATATATATATATATATATATAAACTATATAATAAAGTATATTGAACTTTACTTGAAATTTAAGAGGTACATGTTTGATAACTTAATGTACAAATTTGTTATGCACAAACCACTCATCTTTTCATTAACAAAAACTAATTATGGTAAAGAATAATCAACGAAAATATTTAAGGAAGGAACATCAATTAAATTTTGTTTCTTTTTTAATGTAGGCATGATGTTTGTCCAAAGGTTGGACATGGAAATTTTCTAACATATGAGCTAGAAAATTTTTAGTCATTAAAAAAGTCAAATAACATTTTCTGAAAAAAAAATCATTTGTCAAAAAAGTAATAATTGTCGCTGCCGCATTGGGCGGGTGCACACCTAGTGTGTGTGTATATATATATATATATATATATATATATATATATATATATATATATATATATATATATATATATATATAGCTAGGTTCAAATGTGGATTGACATCTATTGTGCGGACATGTGGACAGTGCTATTTTGTAAGAATGACAAAGAAAATATGTTGTTTGATAATGTGAATACGTTCAGTCTTACATAACTATTGTCATTATTATGCATTCTCACCAATTAAATCGTCTATAAGGTTATTATAGATTTTTTTTATTATTCTTATTATGTCAGAATGTTGTCAAGACGTTTATTGAGTCGTATTCTGTAAGAATGAAAATGAGTGAAAAACGATGTGTGAGAACAAAAATGAATAAGAATTAGTGAGAATGCATGCAAATCACAATAATTATGTGAGGTTGAACGTATTCACATTACTAAACAACTTATTCTTTTAGTAATTCTTATAGAATAACATTGTCCACACGTCCGCACAATAGTTGTCCATCCACATTATAACCAAGCCCTATATATATATATATATATATATATATATATATATATATATATATATATATATATATATATATATATATATATATATGTGTGTGTGTGTGTGTGTGTGTGTGTGTGTGTGTGTGATGATGATGATGATGATGATGTTACATATAACTAATATGATAAAATAGAAATTTATTAGAAGGTTTGATATTTAATACTTATATTATAATATTTATATTCAATTGTATAATTTTGATTGTTTTTATCAGTAGGTTGCATATACTTTTTTTGCATAAATTTTGATTTAATATTATTTTGAAGTATTTTTAAACTCAATTAATTTAAGAACTACTTATTTTTTTATTTATTCAATTTCTTCAACCATATTCATTTGAAACCCCTACAACTATTCATTTTATGATATTTAATAGATTGGTTAATTAAAATGTTTTTACTAAATAACTCATATAGCTTTTCAATTTATGTTAATTAATTCATTAGTTAATCAAAATATATGAATTTTGAATAACTAAATCGCTTCTTTTTTATTACATATAAACACTCTTTCTTACAAGATGTCATGATATAGTGCAATATAATCGACAAAAAGAAATTCACATGCTAGAAAAATGAGCATAGCATATTTTTTGTATCGGTGGTGATTATCATAATCTAAAGAAATATCAAGACATTAATGAAGTTTTTGTTGGATTAGGTGTCTAATCCCATAACTATAATTGGTATGTACTTGAATTTATAGTAGCAATGTCATTTTGGGTTGCCTTCAAACCCGACAATTGAATAGGATAACTGTTAGAGAGAGAAAAATGATTTATTAATTTATTACTTGGTTAATAAATTAATTTGAAATCAAGAGAAATGATTTATTAATGTATTTTGGAGAAAATATATATTAATTAGAAATCATATTTTTTAATTAATATTTAATCAGAAATTAATTTGGAATTAATTTTGGGATTAAAGGAATTAATTGAAACTGTAGGGACTAAAGGTGACAATGTTCAATAGTTGAGCATTGAGCATTCTAGAACCTCCTTAAATGAGGGGGGGGGGGGGAGGAATTCTAGGGTGTTCCTAGGGTTTCCTTGGGCTCTAAGGGTGCCTTGGATGCGTTAGGGAGGAAGTTAAGGGATTAGGGTTATCTTGGATACACCTGCCTAATCCAATAGCTTCCTAGCACCTATATAAACCCTATTAGGGTTAAATTTCGGCCTACGCACTCCAAAAGGAACCTAAGGGCCGAAATTCTACTCTACTTCTCTCTCTCTAAAGAATTCCTTGGTTGCTAGGTTTGTTTGTGAGCCATTATCTAACATCCCGACTCCCAGGTACAATTTAAAAGCTTTTATATTCATGTTATTATGGAAACTCGACGAGTTGGAAGCCCCAACTCGTCGTGTAGAACCTGGTCAGCCCACGTGGATTTTAGAATCTACTCGACGAGTTGGACGACCCCAACTCGACGAGTAGAGGCTATGCATGGAAACCCTAATTTTTAGGGTTTGCACCCTATATAAAGAACCTTAAGTCCTCCTTCCATCCTCCTTACCACCTTTTGACGTCCAGAAGCAAACCCTAATCGATCTAACCCCTATTTTGAGTGTGTGTGAGGCTAAAAGTGTGTTATTGGTGCATTTGTTGAAGAAGCTTGAAGGTTGAGAAGCTTGGAACGAGAAGGAACTTGTAGATCCATCATCTACATCGTCTTGGCTTTCATTTGAAGGTAAAAAGTCATTACCTTGACTTCTCATTGCTTAGATCTCCCCTTGTAAAAGAAAATGGTCATTTCTAGTGCAAAATGGAGTCACTTTCGGATTTGAGCTTGTCCCAAGGGCATGGTTTCAGATCTGGACTCCTCTAGGCCCATATGGACATAAAGCCTGGGCATTTGCAACCTGATGGTTGTGGGCCAAGAGTATTCCATCCCGAGGATGATTGGACTCATAGTATGTGGGCATTCCAACCCGATGGTTGTGGGCCGAGGGTGTACCATCCCGATGATGATTGGACCCATAGTATGTTGGTATTCCAACCCGATGGTTGAGGGCCTGGGTCATTCCAACCCGATGGTTGATTGGGCCCATAGTTGCTGTTATTGTATACGTGTTATATGTTGTGTGGGTATTTTGAGGGAACTCACTAAGCTTCGGGCTTACAGTTGTTGATTTTGTTTCAGGTACTTCAGATGATCGCGGGAAGGCGAAGGCGTGATCGTGCACCTCCTTATGTTTTTATGATTTGATTACCCGGATACTCTGATATGAAACTATTTTGAAAACATTTTGTAATAATTAATGGTTTTTGATTGGTTGGAAAATTTTAAATTGGCTTGAATTTTATGGATGTTACAAGTTTGTATCAGAGCCTTGGTTTGAGTGAATTGGAGGAACACTCGTGTGAATCCAGTCTCAAACCAAGGAAAATATTTTCAAATGGTTTTCAAAAGGAGGATGTGATGTGTACGATTAGCCGGAGCCAGTAAGTAGACCCCAAAATACCATACTATTATTTGATATTGTGATATGTTAGAACAGCATGCCAGTGATAGGCTAGGGATCTTCAGGAATTGCATGATAGAATTTCCTGACTATATGATGCCTGGTAACCTAGGGTTTTTCCTTATATGAAATTGACATCATTACTGTAGTTGCTTAGTGTATGCATCACGACTGTATATAATTAAGATCTTATAGACTGGGAATGTTTGGTTTGGCCTTATTGCCTGTTCTTGTTTGATGAAGGGCTTAGGGTAGGATCAGGTATTCAAAAGTCTATAGGGTCCAGCGTTATGTATGGCTAGCATACACGAGTGTTGCAGGGTTGGTGGAAGTTTCATGGATGAGTTGCGCGGGGTCAGTCGGCCAGTTATGAGATATTTAGCCTTCCTCTAGGAGTGAGGATTGAGCGTTCGCATATGCTTATGTATATTTTTAGGGTGTTGTATGGGCCCGTACTACTGAAAGCACATGACCCATACGCGTAGCAAGGAAGTCACAAACCATAGGGCTTTGTTGGGAGTTGGTTCCCGTGGTTATATGGAGTATCTGATATCTTTCTGGTATATTTTCAGTATGGTGGTTACGAGGCAATTTGTGGCCGGGTCTGGATCGAGATAAGGACAGGGCAGTCAGGGTGCACCAGCAGTGCCCGAGACTATCAGCCAGGATAGGCCAGCGTTGACAGAGGATCGTGTCAGGGAGATCATCTGCGAGGAGGTGGTCGAGATTGTCCGGGGTCAGATTCCGGAGATGTTTAGGTCTATTAAGACCGCCATGATGGAGTATTTTGATGACATATACGCACCCATTGTTGAGACTGCGGCTGCTGCAGCCTCCACAGCCGTGATGGCTGCAGGTGCGGGGGCAGGTCGGGCTTTTCAGTACCGGGACTTCGATAAAACGAAGCCCCCGACTTTTCACGACCCGATTGTAGCCATGAGGTGGCTATCTGACGTGGAGGGATGCTTCTTCACATGCTCATGTCCTACTGACCAGAGGGTCAGGTGTGCTCTAAACCTGCTGAGGTCCGGAGCAAAAGATTAGTGGAGATTGATGAGAGGGTCGTATACTGATGAGCAGAGAACTGTGGTTACTTGTGAGCAGTTCAGGGATATGTTCCGCGCTCATTACATTCCACGGGTTGAGCGAGAACGGATGGCTCAGGAGTGTTTGGA
Source organism: Lactuca virosa (assembly GCF_052849685.1). Taxonomy (NCBI): domain Eukaryota; kingdom Viridiplantae; phylum Streptophyta; class Magnoliopsida; order Asterales; family Asteraceae; genus Lactuca; species Lactuca virosa. The sequence goes on along the minus strand of NC_136427.1, from coordinate 294,538,829 downwards.
TTTGAGACAGGATGCAAAGTCGGTGACGGAGATCACCCGTATGTTCACTGAGATGGCGATGTTTTTCCTGGAGTTTGCTTCCGAGTAGGCTCAGATAACACGTTATCTGAGCATGCTCAAGACTAACATCCGACAGTTTGTGGCTACCCAGCGTTGTGATACACTTTTGGAGTTACAGAAGACCGCTAGGCGGCGTGAGCTTGAGATTGAGCTGCAATTGAGAGAGTAGTGGCAGGCCCCGACGCAGTCACAGTCGGTGCCAAAGCGGTCCAAGACCGCTGATTCTAGGTCAGGAGGTCAGCACGGACGCACTTGTGGGAAGTGCGGGAAGGCTCATTCGGGGGTTTGCCAATCTGGTGGCGGGTGCCACAAGTGTGGCAAGCAGGGCCACATTACTAGGGATTGTAGGCAGCAGATTCCAGCTTCTAGGGCCAAACTTTGTTATCTTTGTGAGCAGGTGGGCCATATGCATGCCCAGTGTCCCCTACTAGCTGTCAGGCCGGCGCAGGCTCCATCGCCGCCTGCACTGAGGATTACTGACGGGGTTTAGGGTAGAGCAGAACCTCTGAAGGCTCGGGGACGTGCCTTTCAGCTTACGACCGAGGAGGCTAGGACAGCACCAGATGTAGTTGCTGGTATGTTTGTATCCCTTATCTTGTTGATTATATTTGTTTTATGCTTACATGTTTGTATATATGATTAGGTACATTTTTAGTGAACTCCTTACCTGCTTTCGTATTATTTGACTCGGGGCGAGTCGGTCATTTGTCTCTCGATCATTCAGTAGGGAGTTCGGTTTGTCTGTAGGAGAGCTAGAGTGTCCGTTGCAGTCTCCATCACCAACGAACACGGGATTTCTGCTTCTTTAGTCTATCGGGGTTGCGTTATGGAGATCTTCGGGGTGTCCTTCCCGATTGATTTGATTCTGATTCCCATGGGGGAAGTATGTGTGATTGTGGGTATGGACTGGTTGAGTCGCTTCGGTGCCATGATCGACTGCGAGGGTCAGCGGGTGGTAGTTCGAACGCCAAGTGGGGGAGAACTGGTTATCTACGGTGAGGGTACTAGAGTGGGTTTAGGGTTTTGCTCAGCTGCCAGGGCTCGACATTATATTCAACACGGGTGTGCAGGTTACTTAGCGTATGTGGTAGATACGCGGGTCAGGGATCAGGGTTCGGTATCACAGGTTCAAGTCGTCAGGGAATTCACTGACGTGTTTCCGGAGGAGTTACCCGGAGTGCCTCCGGAGAGGCAGGTCGAGTTCAGGATCGACCTTGTGCCAGGTGCGGCCCCCATCGCCAAGCCGTCGTACCGATTGGCACCACCTGAGATGCAGGAGCTGTCATCTCAGCTGCAGGAGCTGCTAGGCAAGCAGTTTATTCGTCCAAGCAGTTCTCCGTGGGGAGCACCGATTCTCTTCGTGAAGAAGGATGGTTCACGCCGGATGTGCATTGACTACCGGGAGTTGAACAAGCTGACGGTAAAGAACCGTTATCCACTACCACAGATCAATGATCTCTTCGATCAGCTACAGGGAGCATCTTGGTTCTCCAATATTGATTTGAGGTCCGGGTACCATTAGGTCAGGGTACGAGAGCAGGACGTGGAGAAGACCGCTTTCCAGACTCGCTATGGACACTACAAGTTCGTGGTGATTCCGTTTTGGCTCACCAACATGCCAGCTATATTTATGGACCTGATGAATCGGGTATGTAGACCGATGCTCGATCGCTCATTCATAGTGTTTATAGATGACATCTTGGTGTATTCCAAGACCAGAGAGCAGCATGAGGAGCATATTTGGGAGCTATTGGGAATTTTGAGACGAGAACGACTTTATGCCAAGTTCTCGAAGTGCGAGTTTTGGTTACGAGAGGTTCAGTTCCTTGGACATCTCATTAACCAGGAGGGGATTTTGGTCGATTCGGCCAAGATCGAGGCCTTTATGCAGTGGGAGGTTTCGAAATCTCCCTCGGATATCAGGAGCTTCTTGGGATTGGCAGGGTACTACCGGAGATTCATACAGGATTTCTCCAAGATTGCAGTACCCCTCACTCGTCTGACGAGGAAGGGGGTGGATTTCCGGTGGGGCCCTGAGAAGCAGAGGGCATTTGAGACCCTCAGACAACGACTTTACGAGGCTCCAGTCTTGACTCTCCCGGATGGAGTCTAGGATTTTGTAGTGTTCTGTGATGCATCCATCACGTGACTGGGAGCGGTCCTCATGTAGAGAGGAAGATTGATAGCCTACACGTCGCGGTAGTTGAAGCCACATGAGACGAGATATCTCACACACGATTTGGAGTTGGGAGAGGTGGTATTTGCTCTCAAGATTTGGAGACATGATCTCTATGGGGTCCGCTGTACCATATACACGGACCACAAGAGTTTGAGACACATCATGGATCAGCCGAACCTGAACATGAGGCAGTGCAGGTGGATGGACGTAGTCAATGATTATGACTGTGAGATCCTCTACCATCCAGGTAAAGTGAACGTTGTGGCAAACGCCCTGAGCCACAAGTCGGCTGGATCTTCTACTCCAACGACATGTATGAGGATATCAGTGGATTCTCCACTTGTGAGCTTGATCAAGGAAGCTTAGGCTGAGGGTGTACGGCAGGAGAACTGGACGCTTGAGATGATTAGAGGAGAGATCACCCGATTTGTGCAGGTTAGTCGGGGATTGTTGACCCATTGTGGCCGGGTATGGGTTCCGATGTTTGGTGGGGTCAGACAGATTGTACTGGAGGAGGCTCATAAGTCTCGCTTCTCTATTCACATGGGGGCCACCAAGATGTACCGGGATCTGAGTTTGAGTTACTGGTGGCAGTGCATGAAGCGAGAGATCGCTTGGTACGTTGAGAGATGCTTGACCTGTAGAATGGTCAAGGCTCCTACAGGCCGAACACTAGAGGCCGCACGACAAGCTGCAACCTCTAGAGATTCCCATGTGGAAATGGGAGCAGATCACGATGGACTTCATCACCAAATTACCGAGAACGGAAAAGGGTTTCGATGGTATATGGGTCATCGTGGATCGATTGACAAAGAGTGCCCAGTTTCTGCCCGTTCGGGAGAACTCATCGGCCGAGAAGCTGGCTGATGTGTATATACGTGAGACTGTCGCTCACCATGGGGTTCTGGTCTCTATCGTTTAAGAACCGTGATGTTCGGTTCACCTTCCGTTTCTGCAAGAAGTTCCACGAGGAACTGGGCACGCGACTGCATTTCAGTACACCTTATCATCCGCAGACAGACGGCCAGAGCGAGCGGACCATTCAGACCCTCGAATATATGTTGAGGGCATGCATTATTGACTTCGGTGGGAGCTGGGACTCCTACCTCCCCTTGCATAGTTCTCATACAACAACATCTATCACTCCAGCATAGGTGCTTCACCTTATGAGCTGTTGTATGGACGGAGATGTCGTACCCCAGTCTGTTGGGGCGAGGTTGGTCACAAGGTGATGGGTCGGACCGAGGTGGTTCTGCAGACTACCGAGATGATTCAGCAGATCAGGCAGCGGTTGCAGACCGCACAGAGTCGGCAGAAGAGTTACGCCGACCGACGCCGATTTGAGTTGGAGTTTCAGGTCGGTGATATGGTACTACTGAAGGTCAAACCCTGGAAGGGTGTGATTCGCTTCAGGAAGAGGGGGAAATTGGGTCCCCGATACATCGGGCCATTCAGGATCATTGTCAGGGTTGGCAAGGTGGCATATAGATTGGATCTTTCGGAGGAGCTCAATCAGATTCACATCACTTTTCACGTTTCACAGTTGCGGAAGTGCATATTAGATGAGGAGGCAGTGGTGTCATTAGATGATATACAAGTTGATGAGCGTCTGAACTATGTGGAGAGACCAGTGGACGTCCTGGAGAGGAAAGTGAAGGTTCTACGGAACAAGGAGGTACCTTTGGTAAAGGTACAATGGGAACATCAGAGGGGATCCGAGTGGACTTGGGAGCCGGAGACAGAAATGCGGGAGCATTACCTGGAGTTGTTCACTGCAGCAGACTTCGAGGACGAAGTCTAAATCAAGTGGGGGAGAATTGTAACATCCCGACTCCCAGGTACAATTTAAAAGCTTTTATATTCATATTATTATGGAAACTCGACGAGTTGGAGGCCCCAACTCGTCGTGTAGAACTTGGTCAGCCCGCGTGGATTTTAGAATCTACTCGACGAGTTGGACGACCCCAACTCGACGAGTAGAGGCTGTGCATGGAAACCCTAATTTTTAGGGTTTGCACCCTATTTATAGAACCTTAAGTCTTCCTTCCAGCCTCCTTACCACCTTTTGACGTCCAGAAGCAAACCCTAATCGATCTAACCCCTATTTTGAGTGTGTGAGGCTAAAAGTGTGTTTTTGGTGCATTTGTTGAAGAAGCTTGAAGGTTGAGAAGATTGGAACGAGAAGGAGCTTGTAGATCCAACATCTACATCGTCTTGGCTTTCATTTGAAGGTAAAAAGTCATTACCTTGACTTCTCATTGCTTAGATCTCCCCTTGTGAAAGAAAATGGTCATTTGTAGTGCAAAATGGAGTCACTTTCGGATTTGAGCTTGTCACAAGGGCATGGTTTCAGATTTGGACTCCTCTAGGCCCTTATGGACATAAAGCCTCAAGCTTTATGAAGCTTTGGCCCTCCTCCATGTCCAAAACCTTTTCGTAAGGCTAGTTATGAGTGTTTTAGCTTCTTGGAGCCTTGCATGCACGTAAAGTTAGCAACTTTACGTGGTAACTGTACCCTAGGAGGCTAGATCTACAGTCTGGAGTCTTGGTTTCTCCTAAAAGCGTCTGATTGAGAAAAGGGCTGAAGGAACTCGACGAGTTGCATAGTCAACTCGACGAGTTGGGTGAAGGTTTCCCGCTTTCTGAATTTTGCATGAACTCGACGAGTTGGTGAGATAACTCGACGAGTTGGTTAGGGTTTTCCCGACATTCTAGACACTGCATGGACTCGACGAGTTTTCTGGAAACTCGGCGAGTCGATTGGGGTTTTCGCGATTCTTTGAGTTTGGAAGGAACTCGACGAGTCAGTAAGCTGCACTCGACGAGTTGGGTCAACATGGACTGTTGACCTTGACTGTTGACTGTTGACTTTGACCAAGTTTGACTCTAATGGTGCTTTGGTAATTTGGACCTTGGTGGAAATGGGTCCTATGATGATTGTAGGTGTTTGAGTGGGGAGATGCGTTTGGGGATTTGAAATTATCATCCAGTGCTGCTTGTGAGGTGAGTTTTCCTCACTATACTCAAGGGTCTAAGACACCAAGGCCGACCCTTTGGATTGTTATCCTATTTTTTTACTGTTATGATCTGTTAGATCGGTATCGTAGTAGATAGGATGTTTCTATGTGATTATGATATGTTAGATCGGTATCTTGGTAGACAGGATGTTGCTATGTTTAGTGATTTGTAGATCAGATTGACTGTCTGTAGACTGTTATGTGATTATTGATATGTGTGCACATGTTTGATTGGTGGTTGAGGAATCTGCTTTGTGCATGAGCCAAAAGACCTAGGCTTTCCAACCCGATGGTTGTGGGCCGAGAGTATTCCATCTTAAGGATGATTAGACTCATAGTATGTGGGCATTCCAACCCGATGGTTGTGGGCCGAGGGTATACCATCCCGATGATGATTGGACCCATTGTATGTTGGCATTCCAACCCGATGGTTGAGGGCCTGGGGCATTCCAACCCGATGGTTGATTGGGCCCATAGTATGTTGTTATTGTATATGTTTCATATGTTGTGCGGGTATTTTGGGGGAACTCACTACGCTTCGGGCTTACAGTTGTTGATTTTGTTTCAGGTACTTCAGATGATCGCAAGAAGGCGAAGGCGTGATCGTGCACCTCCTTATGTTTTTATGATTTGATTTCTGCGATACTATGATATGAAACTATTTTGAAAACATTTTGTAATAATTTATGGTTTTTGATTGGTTGGAAAAGTTTTAAATTGGCTTGAATTTTATGGATGTTACACATTAGAGGCGCGACACTTGTAGCGCTTGCTACCAAAGTTCAAGATCTTCAAGGATTTGTTTGTTATTACAATATAACAATAAATGTATGTATCCTAACCCTAATTATATGTTAATTTCAAAAATTACATGTGCCTCCTAGGGTGTCTAGTTTTTGTGTTCAATGCTTGTATGTTTAATAGTGAAAACATAGATCCTAAAATTAGGGTTGCATGCACACATAGGATTGTTTGCTATGTATAAAACCCATCAGCGGTATCAGAGTGTATGGTTTTTTTTAATTAGATTTGGTACAATTGATTGAACTAGACAAAATTAGGGTTTATATCTATTAAACCCTAAGGCCTTTAAATTTTCACAAATTACGGTTTAAAAACCCTGTTTTTCGAAAATCCCTAAGGGTTTTCAAACCCTTTCCTTTGGCCACCTTGGAGTTGAAATCTAGGGTTTCCTAACCCTAGGGTTTTTGTTTTTTAGGGAAGATTGAAAGCCTTTCCTTCCACTCCAAGCAGAAGATTTAGAAATCCAAGGAATAAGTTAGTAGGTTGTTATTTTGATAATTATCTTGTTAATTGTTTAATTGGATAATTAAAGATATCCCTACCCTAAATTTCGAAATCCATGGATAAAGGATTAAATTAAGTTAATCTGCTTAATTTAAATTGGTAATCCTTATGTGATTTAATAATTTAATTAATTGTTTAATTTTTGGATAATTAGTAAATCAAAGGTTTTTAAAATTTTTAAATTTTAAATTAAATAGTTTTAATTTTCGAAAATTTTAATAAAATTAAAAAACCCTAGTATTTTAAAAGTTTAAAATACACTCTTATATATATATATATATATATATATATATATATATATATATATATATATATATATATATATATATGTATGTATAAGATAAGTCAGTCTTACCATTAGTAGGCCTCATTCACGAAGCTGGTCTATAAGGGGTGTTTAAGGAAGTGGCCTGTAAAATGACTGTCATTGGGTATCCATTCTTACCCACCACACTCTTGACTATTGGAGGGTCGTTAGCTGAACGGGTAGGATAGGACATTAAACTCTCATTAATAGTATAATGAATTATAAAGTAACTAAACGCTTTTATAAAATTCTCAATCTTTGTTACTTTAGGAAAAATGTGAATTTGATGATAACCCATGAAATTGCACATTGCACCTTATTGGTCGTTAGTGGAGTGTGTGTGGTTAACCAACACACTAATATAGGACTAATATTGTTGGCAATGGGTTTCTCGTAAATTATCGTTGATCAATGGAGTGTGTGTGGTTAACCGGCACATTGATTAGGTGATAAATGATATCGAGAGTACCAAACTAATTTGCATGGTTATTCACATCTCGTTTGTAATCCTCGACATCCCAGTCACAAAGTGAGAGCATAATCGAGATTAAACATGCCATTGAAAAGTTCAATGAATCTCAAAAGATCTAGGAATTTCATCTAAAACCTAATTCATTTAAAATTTCGTTTTCATGGTGGAATTGGTAAATTGCCATTTACCTACCTTCAAATAATTTGCAATTGGATTACGGCATCCCTTTTCTGAATTGTAAATTATTGTGTTGGGTCCTAGCCTTAATATTTCATTTGGGTGTTATATTAAGGATCAAAATCAACTAACTTGAATTTTTCTCCCTTTATAGATGTCGAGTTCAGACAACTTTGGTCTTCCTCGTCCTTTTGGAAAAAGCTTTTCGTCTGAAGATGATCTTCCACGTGTCGATCAAGGTGAAAGATCATTCCTTTCTTCGTGCATTGGTGGAACTGAAAATCATACTTCTTTTCCTCTACCTCCTCCAGTGATTCTCCCTTACCCACGTTTTCGTTAACTTGAAAAGTTCAAGATCACTCAAGCCTTATTGGCATGCAAACACCTAGATGGAAATTTTGTGTGTGCACATGTTCTAAACATGAAGTCACACATTGACAAATTGAGAATGTTAGGTGTCGTTTTCCCAAGGGAGCTGACCATTGACTTGGTTCTTGTAAGTCCCAAAACACTTAGATCAATATGATATCAATCAAACTATCTAAAGAATGTGGAATATAAATTAGATAGTGATTCAAGAACACACAAATAACTCTTAATGCACACGATTTATTAGTTGAAATTGTCTGGTAAACCAAGAACTTCTTAACAGCCGAATACAATAATGATGAACAACTAGAACTCCTAAACGGCTGAAAAGCTATTTATACAAACCAAGTACAAAGCCTTAACAAGCCCAAGCCCAAGCCCAAGCTGACCGAAATCACTATTAAGCCCACCGAAATCACATAGTGATTTCGGTCCAAACACCACCATAAACATGGTGTTTTCGGTCCTAGACCGAGAACTCCAAAAGCTATCAAAAGTAAAGTATAAACCACAAATCATGTCCTAACAATCTCCCCCTTGGATTATAGATTTCTTTTCTTTTCAATCTTCTCTTTGTTCTTGACTTTCATATTTTATCTTTGATTTCTTCACAACTTCAAGATGAACATATGAATTTCTACATGAATGAATTTATCTTGAGCAATTGGATTTCCTTTTAAAATTTTGACTTTGAACGCACATTTGGTATAGAGGCTTCTTGTAAAGGTTCTTGAAAATCGCACTTTCAGCTTTGAAATACTTCAAATATAATTACAGAGAGACCGATTCTTTTGGATCACTTCAGCAGGTTCATAAATAACAGCAAATTGATTGAGGAGGTTTCAATGCAATTCATCACATAACTTCAAATACAGCTTCACCTTGCTTCTGGGGTTGAAAGATTGAGTGTTGAAAAATAATCTTCACTTCTAGTTCCTTCGAATGAATGTTCTTTAACGATCACAAATGTGTCTTGAAAAGTAACCATGACTAAAAAATCCCTATGGATCACAGAGTCATAAAGACCATTCTCACCACATTTGTTCAAGGACCCAGCCTTGGCTCAGAAGGAGACTACTCGCAGTATCTGTGTGAACACGGAGGAACGCACTGCGATTTGTTGAGTATCGAAGAACTACTCGTGGGTATTTTTGATGTTAGCCCCTGTATATCCTAGATCAAAGATCTAAATATAGTTTTTCAAGTTAACAAGTTAACTTGGCCCTTGGCGAGACGTTCAATGGTTTCTAAATCTCAGCTGAGTGTACCATTCTAGTGCCAGTGAGAGTTAATTAGGAATAACTCACAAAACCATCCTGTAACAAAATATCCAAAGACATGTTTCCACAGTTTAGCATGACACAAGGTCAAGGCCCTTTAGTGGGACGTTCATCGATAATCGTGCCTTGTGAGTTGCATCGCCCTAGTGCCAATACCGTTAATTCCTTACCTGCGAAGAATATATCCGAGAATACATTTGAGTCTCCGCAGTTTTGCATGACAAAGAGATTGTCAAGACCCTGGGCGGGATGTTCAACGATATCTATTTCCCGGTTGGGTGAATCGCCCTGGTGCCATGACAGTTCTTAGGTAAAGATAACTGACAAGACCAATTTTGACAATCTGTACAGTTTCAGACTTTCAATTCCTTAAATACGACATTTCTTAGAAAGAAGTATGAAGTGTAATGACCATCAATTCATTTCCAAGTTTCTACTCCTTGCTCAGAAAATTCCGATACAATCTCCTTGAGTCTCTTCTTCTTTTGAATTCGCGTTTTAAGACAAATGAAAATTTGAGATAAAAATAAAATAAATATAAACTTAGCACACAATAAAACAACTAAGAATAAAAATAAAATAAAAATACGCTCAAAAACAATATTTTTGGATTTTTATTTTTCTGAAAAAGAAATAAACATTTTTTTTATGATTTTTGTTTGATTTTAATTCTCCCCCAGAATTTGTGCATAGAAGAAAAATATGAACAAATTTAACAAAAACAAAAATAAAATACAAAATGCACAAAACAAAAAAAACTTTTAGTCTTCAAAACGAATCATTTTAAGAACACTTAGAAGTATCGAGAAAATTCAAACCGTAATTCAACAATTGAAGTTGCATCCAGATGACCTGAGAACAACACGCAAAGACAACAACGTATTCAGCCTCAACTGTGTTTCAATTCCGGAACGAAGTTAACATATTCAAAATTTATCACGTCGTTAAATACGGTCCCCATTTGTGATATTTTCTTTCTTCCTTCCCGCAAAGGACACATACTCTCAACTAAAGTTCTGAATGTCGTGCAGTTGAGAGATGTCTCCTGTCATGTGCTTGGAACAACCACTATCAACAACCCGAAGTATGATGATATTCATCCATAGCTGCTCCGACACAGAGTGCGGGATTAGTTGGTTTTTGGAACCCAGTCCATTTTGAAGCTGGGTTTACCATTACTATATACACAAAATACTCTTTCCCATGACATATCATGTTTATCAGATAAGAAACATAAAGAACTTACAACACTTTTGGACGATTTTGAAATGTGACCTTTGGGAACCCATTGGTAATTAGGTTTGGGTACTTTCTTGTTGGACAGAAAGGGACCTTTTTCACTTACCTTTGGAACATGACTACCTTTCGATTTAGGCTTGTATTGTAAGTGTGAGCTAGAAGACGACCCTTGAGATGAATTCGACCTTACCGATTTTGGTTTGGCTGAACCATCTCTCGAATTAGGCTTCTTGTCCGACATGCCCTTTTTGTCCTTGGGAGTCTGATTTTTGGCCTTTTTAGCATTCCAATCACTATTGCGTGAACATGACCTTGAAGGATTTCTTTTGGAAGATCTCCCATTGGCACGTTCTGCCAACCTTGTTCATCAAAGGGAACATATGAAAGATGTGGGCAATTTCTAGCAATGTGACCGGGAGTCCCACTGTTAAAACAGGTTTGTCTTTTCAAATAAATAAGATTATGACTTGGTCCTTATCTAAATGAAGTTTGTTTCAAGGAACTTCCACAAGCACAAGCACATGAACATTTATTAGACTATTTAACATATTTTTGTGGCTTGAATTTTTGAACAGTGAGAGTATCATCATCACACGTTTTTGAATCATTTTCAGCAGAACTAGAATTATTTTTGTTCTGCTCATGCCCATCTTGCACTGAGACCTTATCTATACATGAGGTAGAAACATTAGTATCGTTCACACTATCATTATTTACTGTCTCAACTACAGTAGGTTTGCCATACTGTAGGTGTGCTTCCCTTACCTTTTCTTCCTCAGTCATAGAAGTAAAAGTGTAGTTATCATTGAATGGAGGAGGAACACTATCATAACCAAGACCTACATTCTTTTTACATTGCCATCTAAGTTGCTTTTTAATCATTGTCTCAACTTTCTTACTTGACACATCAAATTTTTTAAAATTAAAATCTGCATTTTCAAACTTAATTTTCATTGTGTCAAGCTCGGCAGTTTGACTGACAATCTTTTATTGAGCATAATCATAGTGTTCACATTTAGTGCTGTATTTTTCCTTCATTATTTTTAGATCTTTGGTTTGGGCCTTTAATTTTTCTTTTAAGGCTTTTTGGGCCTTTCTGAGAGTATATCCTTCATATTTAAGGTCCTCAATTTTCCTAATTAATAAATCATGTTGATCGCGATAATGTTTAATTGTATCACTACATGCTTGAGTACAGAAAGTTTCACTAACCTCTTTTGTGGAAGGTGTGGTGGAGACCATGAAGGCGAATTGCAGCTCCATCATCTCTTCTTCAACTTCCTCCACCTATGAACTCTCACTGATCTGCGACAAATTTGCTGTTTCATGTCCTGTCAGATTCAACGCATGCATTTGATCCTCCCAGTCGAATCTTTGTGCCACCATCGCCAAGTTAGTTGTTTCATTGTTGGCTGCAGCTCCTCTGTTGTTCCTTGCAGGCACCAGCGTTCTATCGGGATTGTTCCTGGTATCTGGTTTGGTGCATTCACGAGCAAAATGACCTGGCTCGTGATAGTTGTAGCACCGGAGCTTGCTCTTAGTTTACCCCACCTTCTTCTCCACGTTCATTCCCCAGTTGTTCTTCCCTGTGCGATGAGTAAACTTCTTTGCCCTGAACACAACCTAGCTATTTGCCACGTGATGTCCATCTCTTCCACGTCCTCAGGATGAATCTGATCCAGTTCTCTAACCATGATTGGAGGAGCTAAATCTCCCGCCAAGAGAGCATTGTAGCAATTCATGAACCCAACCATTAAAGCTATGTTCTCTTCAGCTTCTTTTGGAATTGATGAAGTTTGAACTGTAGCTGTGGCTTTAGAACTTGAACCAGAAGAGCTTGAAGGTGCCAGATGTTGATAAGGTACAACAGGATGAACAAAATGTGTCTGTTGAGCAGAGAAGGCACTATTTGTTGAGATTCCTAGATTGACAGTAGAATAGGAATTCACATGGTTGATTTCATGCTGCTTATCATCTATGTCACATGTCTTGATTATAGCCATCACTTATGCAAGGGAAAGCTTCCTCAGATCTCTAGTCTTCTTGATCACTGACACATTCATGTCCCAGCTACGTGGAAGAGAATTCAGCAGCTTCTTGTTAATCTCTGTGCGTGGTAGATCGATCCCAGACGTACTCATCTCTGTAGTGAGAGTAACAAATCTTTGCAACTGAACTTCAAGAGACTCCCCTAGAACATGATTAAACATGTTGAACCTCTATCGAAGCAGGTCATGTCTGCTCTTCCTCATGTCCTCATTTCCCTCATAAACCTCAATCAAAGCCTCCCATAAATCCTTTGCAGACGTATATTGCCTAAAGCCTTGGGCAATTTCAGGAGATAAGGCCATGGTAAGAGTGGAAAGATCTCTATCATGTTCTTCAATCTTTTCAAAGTCCTCATCCGTGTAGTTCTCTATCTTTTTATCAACAACAGTTTTAGCTGCATCAGATAAAGTTGTTGTAATCCTGAATGGACCTCTAAGAATGCTCCTCCATATCTTGGCATCCTTCATTTTAATGTACTTCTCAATTCTAAATTTCCATTCCGGAAACCCATTAGCGGACAAAAGACGAGGAATTCGAGTGGCGGTCCCCATAATAGAATCCAACTCATGATGCACTGAACTGTTGTACTGTTATTCCAATTTAATTAACAAAAACCGAGAACACCCAAAAATCAAAAAATTAACTGAAAACAAGGAAAGTCAACAGGTGAGTTGACCGAGAACTGTTGACCGAAAACAATGAAACCGAAAAACACTTATTTCTTGTATAGATTTCGGTCAAAACGTTGACCGAAAACCTTCAACTTTAACCAATACCCACCGAAAAACCTTAAGATTTTAGAACCGAAAACTTTGCTTTCTTATCAGGAAGTCACCGAAAGCCATTAAATTTCATGATTTTAATTGATAAGGATCCAAATTAATCCCGAAAAATCAGATGAATATCCACAAAGCACACGATGAATACGAAGAATCCCAAGAACAGTTAATCGATGAACAACAAAAATTTTATCAATTTAAATCGAAACTTATCAATTTTCGATTAAACCAATGATCTCAAAACAGCTAAAAACGAGTCCCCAAGGTCCTTGAATCGATTGATACATTTTCAAAGCTCTGATACCAATTGTAAGTCCCAAAACACTTAGATCAATACGATATCAATCAAACTATCTAAATAATGCAGAATATAAATCAAATAGTGATTCAAGAACACACAAATAACTCTTAATGCACACGATTTATTAGTTGAAATCGTCTGGTACACCAAGAACTTCTTAACAGTCGAATACAATAATGATGAACAAGTAGAACTCCTAAACGGCTGAAAAGCTATTTATACAAACCGAGTACAAAGCCTTAACAGGTCCAAGCCCAAGCTGACCGAAATCACTATTAAGCCCACCGAAATCACATAGTGATTTGGGTCCAAATACCACCGGAAACATGGTGTTTTCGGTCCTAGACCGAGAACTCTAAAAGCTATCAAAAGTAAAGTATAAACCACAAATCATGTCCTAACAGTTCTAGTTTCGCTTCCTGACTCATATAGTCAGTTTGTTAAGGACTTTTATGAGAGGGACCACAACGTGACCTTAATCGATCTGACATATATGTTGATTGATGCTGAAGCAGAAATGCTTAAGAGCACAAATCAAGCAAATGTATTTGAAGGATCTATCTCCTAAGTTTCCATGGACATGGACAATGGCAACATTGGTAGTCCAAAAAAGGTTTCTCTTCCCAATGGAAAGGGAGCGGCCAAGGTCAAACCGTTTGATCATATGGTAAAGAGAAAGGCCAGTTCTGAGATAATCCCATGTGTTATTCCTGAGAAGTCCATATGTTTATAGTTCCAATTCAAGGGACATTGAGTGCGAAGCTGCCCAGACTACCTGAGAGATCTTAGAGATGGTAAAGTCAAATTGTATGAATCTACTTCAGGTACATCCACTATCTAACTTTATTAAGTTCATGTTCATGGATTCTTAGTACATGATGTGATAATTTGCATTTTGATGTTCTGCAGAATCTAAGAGAATGAAGGAAGCTTAAGAGAAAGTAAAGGATAATTCTGATCTGAAGAAATGGATTTCAGGCACATGGTTCAATGATCAGGATTTGGAGCTGCTACTTAGGAGTTATGATAGATTGCTTAGGAATATTTAGAAACATAGTTTTCATGTATATTTGCATTGTATGGACAAGTTTTCCGCAGATTATCAGTAAAGTAAAATTTGTGGTTTATCTTATTTTCTTTATGATTACTTGTAATGGCATTTATGAAAATTGTTGTTTATATTTCTGTGATTAGCAATGTTGAAAATGGATTTGATTCTTAGTTATATACCTTGTGGTAGTGTCATAATTTACCAAGTGAGGAAGGATTCTCATCACCCAAGTTTCAATTGGACAGAAACTTGGAATCATACGATTTGAATTGTGTGATGTATGAGAATCTTGATCTTTGGAAAATTAAGACTAAATTCCTTGCTCACGTGTATATGTGAGTCAAGTGAAGGACTAAAGGATCTAGTACACATTGATGTGAACGGGTCAGATCCACCACAAAGGAAAATAAGTATATTTCTCATGATTTACTGATAGTTTAGTAAATATGGTTATGCTTAAAAGATTAAGTGTAATTCTGAAACCTCGAAAAGTTTCAAACTATAGTAGAACGAATAAGAAGAATCCATTCGGTAGAAAGATAAAAGTTTCTCCAATCTGAAAGGAAAGGAGAGTACTTTAGTATCATGTTTTATGACCATCCTTATTATTATGGAACCACGTCACAATTGATCCTCTAAGGATACCTTAGTGCATTTATATGACTAAGAAGAGGAATCAGGTACTGTTGAAATGGTTAAATCAAGAAGACGAGTCATACTTCGTTCCAAAATCAAGTTTTAGAATTATACTCTAGTTACTCCAAGTTGTACCTTGAGTAACATGTTCTAAGTAGGTTTACAACACCTCATGAAATGTGGAGTAGAAATGTTTTTTTACTCTTGTACATTTGAAATTGGTAGTTATGATGTTTTGGTTAAAACAAAGACCACTAAGACCAATTATATGAAGTGTTTATTGATAAGAACCCACACTAACTCTTGAATATTTGTTTGTCGAGGAATGTTCCTGGACAGAGAATCTTATATGTCAAGAAGTCAGTGGGAGTCTTGTTGATCTTGAAAAGTTTCAGGAAGACAATCGAGAATAAACCTTTTAGTAATCACTAGCACGCGACCTGAGGTTGATAACCTATCGTGTTGACACATTCTTGTTTTTGTACCAATTCAAGTTAAGTTGACTATGCATGTGAGTTCTATGAGTTCTTATTTGTCCGCATAAGGCAAAGCACCTTGATCAATGAAAGTACATTGATATGTATGGGTGAGCTACTCAATAACTTGGAAGCATTGGTAGGCCCTTGTGCTACCGGATGACAAGAAATTAAGATTAAGCAAGTTCAGTCCATATGAGTTTGAATTTGTCGTAAACCTTGTCTTATGATAGTGTTTGGAAATGACAAATTAACATGGATAGGAACACATACACTATAAAATCTAAGTGGTAAGAGGTTTCTCTCTGCTTCATGAAAATGATCGCGAGGAAACGCTTTCACTAGTAGATTTTAAAGGATTAATTAATATCATTAGAGTTAGAAGTTGTGATAATTGTGTTCTCAAATTCGAGTATGATTACGACATCCCTTTTCATCGTTCGAATTGTGAGAAATGGCAAATAGTTTGAACATTCGGTACTTATTGCTATAAGTTCTGAAAGGGTTTAAACACACACATAAGTTGTCTAATGAAAGGTGTATGAGCTTGAGAAGTATAGATAAAGACTTATCGAAGCACCACGTATCAGAAATCTGAACTTTGGTAAGAAATTCAATAGGTAATGATTTCTAGAAGTCCAATTGATTTCTGGATACATGTCAAAGCTAGTGGGAGCATAATTGTTATGATGGTAAAAACATAATTGTTATGCTAGTGGGAGCATGATTATTATGTAAGGTGTTGCAAGTTAACAATACTATTTATAGGAAACAAAGTTACAAATTTGCAAGTTGCAAAGTTTGGAAATTGTTTCGCTATAGAAAGATTTAAGGGAGAGGATACTTATACTTCATTTCAAATCTAAAAGTTTAGATTGAAGTTTTAATGGAACTTAGTCATGAACGTATATGAATATCGTGTTGAAGTGATTCAACATAGGAAATTCTATATATGGAAATATTATAGCAAGAGACTGATCAAGTATCATGTCTTTATGTAATACATTATGTATCGAATCCCATATGCTTCAGATATAGGATTGATCGCATATGCTGTAATATTCAACCGTTCTATTTTTCCAAATGCCTAAGGCATTAAGAGGGAAAAGGACTAGAGCCAGATATGACTGAAGTTATTAAACAACTGTCAAGGAAAATCTAAGGTGTTGCTTGTGGACAACTGGAAGTATAGTGTAATTTTTTGGAAGAACCATATTGATTTGTTTTGATTAAAGGTAACTCTTGTTCAGAATTGATAGTCAAATGGAATATGGAAATGTTTCCAATTTGGGAGATGGATATTGAGATATGTGTGTAAGATTAGTAACTTTAAAGCTTGAAGGATGTTCAAGGAATGCTCTTTGAATGTGAGACTTCATTTCCATGGAATTGTTTTTGTAACAAATCTCCAATGGAATGTTTTGTAATATCATTGGCCAAGTCTCTGTGACTTTGGTGCCTAGACATTACAAAAGGATCATTGCATGTAAGTTTAGACTCTAACAGATTCTAGTAGTGGCAAGAATATGGTATTCTTACACTTGTGATAAGGATTTGCAATTGTGAAATAAGCATCATTGGAAATGTGTTCATTTGATCTATTTCACAAAGGAAGGACCATAGATAAACATAATGTGCATGCTTGGAGCATGGCATGAATATTGTTTTAATTCAAGTATTAAGTTGATTACTCGAAACATTATACAATGAATAAAGTATAATTAATATGGTGATTAAATAATAAGTGTTTTATTTATATTCAAAAGTTTTGAGACCATAGTTAATTAGATTATTCTTGTGTTTCACTTTGCATG
This sequence comes from Lactuca virosa, assembly GCF_052849685.1. Lineage (NCBI taxonomy): Eukaryota > Viridiplantae > Streptophyta > Magnoliopsida > Asterales > Asteraceae > Lactuca > Lactuca virosa. The sequence goes on along the minus strand of NC_136427.1, from coordinate 294,521,315 downwards.
TTTTACTTCCCGAATAACTAGGTTATTCAAACATCTACAGTCGATCATACTTTTGGAAGTGAGTAGTGAATTAAGACTGTGATGAATCCGAATGTAGATTGTCTAAGAGCTTAGACATGGCAAATGTTTGCTGTAGTGTTCATGAGTACTCCTGAAATAGGAATTTGAGTATTGGATAAACCCACGCTCAGAGAATTACTTCATGGATTTTATCACGAGTAATTTTAAGACGATAATATCTTATATTCTTGAAACGAAGACATATAAGTTGTTGTTTACGAGTCGTTTGTGCATTGATAATACATAAACGCATCAGTAACTTCATGTTATAAAACGTATTGTTATGTGTGATTTGATGAGTGAATAGTACAAGCATATGATTCAAAGTTTATCCGTTCTTTTTACCCTAAATGGGATAAAAGCGATATATGGGGGCCCCTTAATGATTTAGTGATGATATCTAAAGCGCTTGGCCAAGCCTGGACTAAGTTGATGTGTTCAATTGTAGTCTGAGTCAGTCGTCATGAATCGGAAATCGGGAAACAACTCTTGGACATAGATTGATTATAATCCATGTCTCATTACCATACGATATCTTGTAGAATGGAGGAATATTTGATCACTTATCTAAGGACAAGTCACTGACTAGGTCAGAGTTCGACAGCGGCTTTTGGTAGCTAAAATTTGCTAGTCAAAATTTGAAGTTATACTTGCAACTAGAGTTATTAGACTTATCCAAGTGGTTGACTATTGGATTAGGTGTCTAAGCCCATAACTATAATTGGTATGTACTTGAATTGATAGTAGCAATGTCCTTTTGGGTTGCCTTCAAACCTGGAAATTGAATAGGATAACTGTTAAAGAGAGAAGAACGATTTACTAATTTATTACTTGGTTAATAAATTAGTTTGAAATCAAGATAAATGATTTATTAATGTATTATGGATATAATATATTAATTAGAAATCATATTTTTTAATTAATATTTAATCAGAAATTAATTTGGAATTAATTTTGGGATTAAAGGAAATAATTGAAACTGGAGGGACTAAAGGTGACAATGTTCAATAGTCGAGCATTGAGCATTCTAGAACCTCCCTAAAGGGGGGAACGATATCTAGGGTGTTCCTAGGTTTTCCTTGGGCTCTAAGGGTGCCTTGGATGCCTTAGGGAGGAAGTTAAGGGATTAGGGTTATCTTGGATGCACCTGCCTAATCCAATACCTTCCTAGCACCTATATAAACCCTCTTAGGGTTAAATTTTGGCCTACGCACTCCAAAAGGAACCTGAGGGCCGGAATTCTACTCTACTTCTCTCTCTCTAAAGTATTCCTTGGTTGCTAGGTTTGTTTGTGAGCCATTACAGGCGCGACACTTGTGGCGCTTGCTACCAAAGATCAAGATCTTCAAGGATTTGATTGTTATTACAATATAACAATCAAGGTATGTATCCTAACCCTAATTATATGTTAGTTTCGAAAATTACATGTGCCTCCTAGGGTTTCTAGTTTTTATGTTCAATGCTTGTATGTCTAATAGTGAAAACATAGATCCTAAAATTAGGGTTGGATGCACACATAGGATTGTTTGCTATGTATAAAACTCATCAGTTTTATCTCTACACAAAAGTTATTAATATACTTGGAATATTATGAAAAGTAGCTAAAATGATGTATACAAAAAAAAATATCACAATTATACATCAAAAAAGTTATAACAAATTAATTCAAAATGTATCATCCTTTTCTTTTGGCTCTAAGTATACAATCGTAAAATTTTTTGTGAAATTTAAAGGAAAAGGAATTGGAAATAATAAAGAAAAATACAACATTATATATTGATATTAGCAGTGGAAGGTTAGACACAAATAAAATACACACTTACAAGTACAATATGTTCAATCACTTGTCGTCATCTTTTAGTTTGTAATTCCCTCTATGTTTGCCTTCTTTTCTATTTTCATGGACTTTAAATAAAAAAACAAAAAGAGAAAAAAATCTATTGTAAGTAACCTAACATGAAAATAATGATCTTATATAAACAAATATTTTGATTAACTAATGAATCAATTAGTATAAGTTGAAAAGTTGTAGAAGTTATGTAGTAAAAATATTTTAATTAACCAATCCATTAAATGTCATAAGATGAAAAGTTGCGGGGTTTCAAATGAATATGGCTCATGATAGATGATTTGTTTTGAATCATATTGATTTGAATGGTCTCTTTATAAGATTTATAAAGATCTTAATACTACTTATGGATTTCAAGTTGTAATAAGTTTTAAATTATAGTATAAATAATTTTAAAATTTTAAAATTTAAAATTTTGAACTGATTTACTGTTAAAAGAAAGATTATTTATTTTGTGGCTTATTCAGGAGATATAATTTTAAATAAAGTTTTTTTTAAGAAAATATCATCTTAAAGTTTTGTTTACACGGTCCATGTGGTTTGAGACAATTTGAGCGTTTGGTTTGTATTGGAATGTCAATATGATTTGGTTTGATTATGTCATATCGGTCAAACTGAAACGACAATTATATCCTTTCTTAGTTTTTTACCTTTTTATTTTTATATATTAAAAATGTTAATAAAATAAGTGGGTCCCCCTTTTCATGTCATATACCCACTTGTCCACTACCTATCAGATCCTTATTTCTCTTCTCTAACTAGAGATCAAGAAGAATAAGAACCCTAAACCACAACACCGTCATCCTTAGCCCTTCATCGTCGGCGTAAACAAACATCACCGGATCATCGACACCCCCCCCCCCCAAAAAAAAGCCACCAGACCTTCCTTTTCCCTGTCAACATCTAGATGCAGAAACAAAGACATTGTGAATTAAGTATTCCATTCCTTGTTCTCCGCGGGTGAAACGACCATTTCTAAAGCTACCATTGTGAAATCAGTATCTCCTTCCTCGTTATCCTTAAAGAAAAGGAGGCGTTTTTATTTATTTCACAAGCCCAAAAGCCATCACCGTCGATAGATTAGATTGCATAGGTGAGGGATTTCATGATTTTGTACCAATGGTGCTATTTTATGATATATGATTTCCAATGGGTGTGATGGGAAAGCAGATGACTCACATATCTACACCTCATTTGTAGAACCCACAACATATCCTTGTCGCATGCACTTTTACAAGTTAAGTTGCAACTGAATTCATCTTCTTGGTGAATGAATTAGAGTCTGTGAGTGGTTCTTGTTGGGAAAAGCAAGTATAAAGCTTCTTACAAGGGGAATGATAAAGGAAAAGCAAATGTCATAGGTATCACTATATTTTATTATATATAATTGTTTTGTGCTTCACAATTCAAAGAAGAATATGTCTTGAATTGATTTATTTTTTATAATTGACTCGGTTTACCTTTATATAATAATGCATCTAGTAAGATGAAAGAGAGCATAATGGTTATCTTGTCGGAGAAGACGAAAGGGGTAATGGTATTTCGTCGAAGGAGAAGAACTTGAAGAAACAAGTGAATGGTGGTTAGGATAGGGAGGTGGGAAATCACATGCTCCTTGAGGTTTATTCTATATTATAGATTTGGTTCAAGGGTAAATTGGTCTTTTAAAAAATAATAGCCGAATAATTAGTTTTAATGCCTGAATGACCAGTTATGCAAGGTTTCGAAACCATAGGGACCAACGACATGACGTTTTCAATAGTTGTCCTTAAAGTGAGACTTTTTGAAAACTACAAGGACCAATTTTGAAAATTTGTCTATATTTAATTATCAATCTTATTTAATAAAAATAATATGAATAATAATAATAATAATAAGATAATAAACATACAAAGAAGGGGAAAATTATATTTTTAATAGTGGCGGGGACCAAAGATGAAACAAAACCAAACCATATAGACGGTCTGAGTTAAAAAGTTGCAATGGACCAAGCGCACAAACTACCCCAAACGATAATGGCCACTCTTGTACAGGGGCGGAACCAGAAATTTTTGTTAGGGGTAGCACAGTTTTTTTTTCACGATAAAATATAAAGTGTAATACCAAATTAACCACAAAAATTTCACTAGTTATGAGGAGACAAATATAGATAGATGACCTAAAAAGAAAAGTGATACCTTGTAGATTTTATGTTCTGATCTTCTCATGAAGAGCTACCCACTTTTTCTTACAAAAAAAGCTATTAATTTTGAACGCAACAACATGCTCTTTTTGTACATGAGGATATAAATATGTGTTTCAAAGTTTTCAACTATAAAATCCTATAAATTCTTAATGAATTTAATAATGTGATTCAAAAAGACCAAGTCTACCTGAATCCCTTTTTGGCTCTTGCCTGCAGTAAAGCATCAAGAAAAGAGGATGCATTTGCATGAAAAGGATGCCTCAAATACGAGTCTAGGCATAAATATGTGCATGAAACCCATAGTCATATTAAAATTTGTTAAAAAAAAATACTAAATATCAAATTGGATTTAAGATAACTTTAGAAAAAAAAAGAACCTCAGATTTACCTCTTTAATTGCTAATGCAATTGTATCTAAATCTGCACCGACCATCAACAAACCGGTTAACTTGACTATCATATCAGTCAGACCGCAAGGTGGAGAAAACATGTGCAAAAGAAAGCATGAACTTCCAATGTGACTGGAAGATCACATTCTATGGTCATTATTACTTGGAATTTTTTATCATTCCCTAATAGGTATCCAGAGTAAAATATTGGTCATTGATATGAAAGCTGAATATCATAAAGCAAAGAAATCAATTTAGATCCCACATAAGTGACTGGACAAAAATTCAATGATTTTTTTTCATGTAATGCCCCTCATAATACATAAACAATAAGTAGATTTGTTAATAAATATCATATAAAGAAGTTGGTTTACCAAAACTAAATGAAAGGAAAACATTAGATTCAAAGTTCTTTTTATAATTAGTTCATGTAATTTTTATTAGGACAGTTCAATGTTCAATGAAAATCTAAGCCCACATGTTGCCAAATAACAAACAAACTCAATAATAGAAAGAAGTTCATTCAGACATTCCATCAAACACTTGATATGCACAGATTTTGTCAAATAGCAAAGTTCTTACTAGTATTGGAAATCGGAACACAAAGAAAATGAAGAAAAAAACAACTACATACATTTCAATTGATATTCAATTCAGTTTTTTGTTACCATTTGGATGCATTGATTTGAGATTATTTGGTTCAGCTTGTGGTTTTAATGGAAGTTGCAGTTCTTAATCGACATATTCCTGAATCGCTGGTCTGGAATTGACCATTGATAGAGACCAATATCTCCAAATTCAGATTAGGAGTAGCACCTTATATCATCTGGGAGTAGCACCTTGTATTATCCTGAGCATCATCCAAAAAAATTTGCAGTTCTTGAACAAATCTGAGGGGTAGCCCGTGCTACCCCTGACTCTATGCTAGTTCTGCCCCTGCTCTTGTAATTATAAGATATCAAGTAAATTAAATGTTTGTTCCTTAAAGATTAGTATTTATAAGACCTTTGGTCCAACTTTCTCATTTGTTGTAAGTTTGATCCCTATTTCAAACTAAATTAACACCTTTATAGCCCCCCTTCTCTCACACAATTTCCTCGCCATCGTCAAGATTCCTTGCATACGAAGGAATTTTAGTTATTTATTCCCTCATTAGTACCAAATTTCATCTTTTCTTTATCTCCCTGCATTTCTCTCATGTACACACAAGATTCCTTGCACAAAATTCCTTTCTCTCAAATATGATTTTATTTTAGATTTAGGGTAACAACCTTACAAATTTTGTGATTTTGCTTTTAACTTGAACATACGGTGAGTGTGATTGAAAACAATTAAAGTTATAATATGCTTAATCAAGGTCAGTGGTTTGTTCATATTTTTTTAGAACAAACAATTATTATGTTTATTACTCTCCACCATATGGTTCTCCAAAAGAGATTAACTCCAATCATACCCACCCTTATGATTCCTTGTTCTTGTTCTTACAAATAGTAGTCGAGCCTATAAGTTTATCAATATATTTGAATGACTTGATTAAAGCACATGACAATATGATAGTTTAGGGCATACGACTATTCTTTGTTTACTTTGATTTGTTTTGATTTTACTTAGAAATTTATCAATATATTTGAATTACCTACCTAAAGCACATGAAAATATGGAAGTTTTATAGCTCCATATTGCAATCATAAGTAACTATTATGATAGATGGTTTTGTAAAATTTCTCAAATTACTTGCGATCTGGGAAGGTGAGACTTTTGTCATCAGAGAGGATCTAGTGAAATAAGTTTACATATCACTATATTACTGCAATAATAATTGTTTATTTTCAAACATATATGAACAAACACATGAAATTTGTTTTTTGATAAGTAGAAAGCCATTATTTTGATTTAAGATACTAAAATGTTAAAGAATGTTTTCTTTCGACTAGATGTTTGTATGGTTAGTGAAACACATCATGTTATTCCATATATTGGGAATTCTTTTAAAATTTTGTATATGAGCTTATTTTAGTAGAAAAATAAATGAAAATTACATTTTTTATATATAATGAAAGATATTTTTTGAGAACTAAATTGACAATTCTTTTAGCTTTGTCGAGTTTTTCAAAGATAATTTTGGATTTGGTGAAGGTGCAACAATTCCTCGTCGATGGAAATTTCACTTCCACTAATGTGAGCCTCTTTTCCTTTTAAATATCTTATGAAGCATATAATTGTTATGTTTTCTAATGCAACTTGCAGGCGTGTTCTTTGTTGACACCTTTCATCTAAGAGGAAAATTTATATATGTAGAACGCCTCGTCGAACATTTGTTATGGGATTTTCTGCTGGTATGGATATTGCTCATTCCTTTTTTTATGGTGAAAATTTTCTAATTTTTAAAACTAATTTAGTATTTTGAGCATTTTTTTCCTTTCGTAGTGAGTTTCATTCTTTGGTTTGTTTCATTCTAGAGTAATGAAATTTATCTGATTTACCTAATGAATGTTATTTAAAACCTGCAAATATTCTTTCAGAATGGCGAAGACTTTAGAACGAGGAAGACTAATATTATTTCAGAATAAGGAAGGACAATATTCTTTGGGTTCTCATACAAAATTCTTTAGTTATGACCATGTGATATGCATTATGTCAGAATCACTAAAGTTTGTAAGGGTATTTTATCATAGGGTTTGATAATGTGTATTTTTTAGGTAGAGACATGAGCATTGCATATATTAGATGATGAAGATAAATGTGTTCTCACAATATGATATTTTTACAGAATGTAATTCTCATCTGATGTTAATCTAGCATAATGCCATTCTCAAAAGAGTGGTTGGAATCAAAGTCGACTTTATACTATTGAAGAAGATCAAGTGCATTTGTTCAAGAATTGTATATTTAAGCATGTTATGTTTTTTTTTACTTTATTTCATTTTTATGACATGTTGTTAGAATATGTATAATTATATGAAAATGTATAAGACTATTATTCTGTAAGAGTATATATGAATCTATATTTAGATGTTCATAAATATACAATGATCTTGTCATTTTTCAACTAATGGTTGAATAATGTTGTTTTTTTTCAAGAAGTTCATTTAATGAAAATATGTATTCTGTCGGAAATATGTACCTGACATTCTTATAGAATATCATTCTAACATACTGTCATTCTAACATAATAAAATCGAGTATAGTTAAAAATTACATTCCAATTAAAATTGGATTAATTAAAAAAATCAATAGAAATAATTATCCCCACAAATTTGGATTTTTTTTTAAAATTTATCTCAATTGACTAAAATACCCTTATAATGAAATTAATGTTATTTTTCATTTATTTTTAATTCAATAATGTTTATTAATCAGTTGTTTTAAAATAACTAAAATGATTGATCAACAATCAACCATACATCCACACAATATATAAATGATTAGAATACAACAACCTAACCTTATATATATATATATATATATATATATATATATATATATATATATATATATATATATATACATGGTTCTAAAAAACGCGCCATGGCGCGCCTCAAGGCGTGCCATGGCGTGAGGCGTGATGTAGCCGTTACGAAAACGTCCAAGGCGAGTTTGTTAAGCGTGGCACCCAAATAACTTGTCAAGGCGCGCCTTATCGCGATATGGCGCAAGTTTTTTTCAAGGCGCGAGTTTCTTTTGTTTTTTGTTTTTTTTTTGGTTTTTTTTATCGGGACTAAAATAATTGAGTTTTTGTTAACTTTTTATATTAAATACTAATATAACACTTCTAAAAACCTGATATACTTGATAAAAATCAATAATTATATGATTTATCTCTTGTAATATATAGAAAATAGTCACGTCTTGAAATACGTCATGACTCGCCAAGGCTTTTCATGGCTTAACTTTTACCTTGCCGTCAAGCCACGCCTCACGTTATTTAGAACCTTGTATATCTATATATATATATATATATATATATATATATATATATATATATATATATATATATATACATATGGAAAAGTTCAATAGAGAACCATTATTAATCAAGGAACCAAGGAACCAATCTAAGGCTATTGGGTGTGGGCAACATGTTATTACATGTTATCACAACCAAAATGTCCACCTCATCATCCTAGTCATTGTAACACCCCGACTCTCAGGTATAAAATTTCCAGTCTTATATTTCCAATTTTTAAGGTCGTCTCGACGAGTTGGATGCCCTGACTCGTCGAGTAGGCACGGATTGGGCCGCGTGTTTAAGTGACCAACTCGGCGAGTTGGAGCAGGAGGATGAAACCCTAATTTCTGGGGTTTTGCACCCTATTTAAAGGGTCATTAGCCTCCCTTACAGCCCTCTTTGAGTCCATAAACCCTAAATCGCGTTTCTCTCCATTTTGTGAGATTTTTAATCTTGGAAGAGGATTTGGAAGAAGAAGGCTTGAAGTATAAGAAGAGGATTGAAGTATAGAGGAGCTGGTGGATCTGACTCTTCTGCTTATTGGCATCATTTTGAAGGTAACAAGTCGACACCTTGACTTTCCTCCTTCTAGATAACTTTATGTTTAAGATTAGGGCTTTTCTAGCATATATGTGAACCATTTTCGGGTATGGTCTAGGATTTGAAGTTGCAACTTCAGATATGAACTTATCTTGGTCTCTATAACTATAAAGTTTCCAGATTTAGCAAGTATGAACTATTCCCTTTGAGTTAAACCCCATTTTAAGCTTGAATTTGGTATTCTAAGCCTTTAGAGCCTTGCATGCACGTAAAGTTTAAAACTTTACGTGATAAGCATGCCCTGGGAAGCTAGATCTACCATTTGGAGCCTTGAAATGGCTCAAAATCATCTGGATAAGAAATGGACTTTATGAACTCGACGAGTCGGATAAGGGACTCGGCGAGTTAGGAAGGGTTTTCCCGTTGTTTGGTTTCTGCATGGACTCGGCGAGTCAGCAGAGGACTCGACGAGTCGGTTAGGGTTTTCCCCGACTTCTGGACACGCATAGACTCGACGAGTTGGTCGGAAACTCGGCGAGTCAGTGAGGGTTTTTATGACCTTCTGAACTCTTAAGGATCTCGACGAGTTGCTAGCTGCACTCGACGAGTTGAGTCAACATGGACTGTTGACTTGGACTTGGACCAAGGGTTGACCAGGTTGACCTCTGGGGGTATTTTGGTAATTTGGGAATTTATGGAAGGAAGTCACCAGTGGTTGTAGGTGTTGGACTTGGAGCTACATTCGGAGGAGTTTGACTTTATCACTTCGAGCTACTTGCGAGGTGAGTTCTCCTTATTATACCAACAGGGTCTACGGCACCAAGGTCGTCCCTTTATGATTTGCATCCTGGTTTTAGGATGGTCGCTATGTTATTGATCTGTTAGATTTCATCCTGGTTTTAGGATGGTTGCTATGCTAGTAATCTGTTAGATTAATATCCTGGTTGTAGGATGGTTGCTATGTTAGAGATTGGTTAGATTGGTATGCTAGTTATAGGATGGTTGCCATGTTAGTGATCTGTTAGATCTGTTTGACTATCTGTTATTGCATGCCAGCATATGATATTTATGTGCACATGTTTGTTGGTTGGGGGGATTGGGTTGAGGCAGGTCCTCCTGTGTGCTGTAGGCCAAGACACCCAGGACGGACCAGATAGACTGCAGGCCCGGGCTGGGCAAATTAGTCAGAGGCCGAAGGCCCGACGAGCGGTCCGGATTGGCTGTAGGCCCCGAGGAGGGCGGTCCAGACGTGCCGAGGGATCGGAGAGCGGTCCAGATAGACTGAGGACCAAGAGGCGGTCCAGTTAGACTGAAGGCTCATGATGCATGCTGTATTTGTTATATGTTATTTATATGTATTATGGCGTTGGTATTTTGGGGGTAACTCACTAAGCCTTCGAGCTTACATTTATCGATTATTGTTTCAGGTACTTCTGATGATCGCGGGAAGGCGAAGGCGGGATCGTACCGCTCCTCACACTTTATGATTTTATGATTTGATTATGGGATACTCTGACAATATACTATTTTGAAAACAAGTTTTGTAATAATCATGGGTTTTGAAATGTTTTAAAAAGTTTAAATTTGGCATGATTTTTTTGGGTGTTACAAGTTGGTATCGGAGCCTTGGTTTGAGTGAATTGGAGGAAACATTTGTGTGTCTCCAGTCTCAACTGAGGTCAAGGTTTTAAAACGATTTTCTTAAAATGTTTTCAAAATAATAAAAGAGGATGCAAGTGTACGATAAGCCGGAGCTCACGGATAGACCCCAAAATACCTTACGGATTATTTGATTATGTGATATGTTAGAACAACATGCTAGTACAAGGCTATGGATCTTCAGGAATTTCATGATAGAATTGCATGATTATATGATGCCTGATAGCCTAGGGATTTCCTTATATGAAATTGACATCATTACTGTAGTTTCCTAGTGTATGCATCACGGCTGTACATAATTAAGATCTTATAGCCTGAGAATGTTTGGTTTGGCCTTATTTCCTGTTCTTATTTGATGAAGGGCTCATGGTAGGATCAGGTATTCGAAAGTCTATAGGGTCCAGCGTTATATATGGCTAGCATACACAAGTGCTGCAGGGTTGGTGGAAGTTTCATGGATGGGTTGTTGGGGATGAGTCTGCCGATTATGAGATATTTAGCCTTCCTCTAGGAGTGAGGGCTAAGCAGATATAGTGGAAGTTTCCTAGTGTATGCATCACGGCTGTACATAATTAAGATCTTATAGCCTGAGAATGTTTGGTTTGGCCTTATTTCCTGTTCTTATTTGATGAAGGGCTCAGGGTAGGATCAGGTATTCGAAAGTCTATAGGGTCCAGCGTTATGTATGGCTAGCATACACAAGTGCTGCAGGGTTGGTGGAAGTTTCATGGATGGGTTGTTGGGGATGAGTCTGCCGATTATGAGATATTTAGCCTTCCTCTAGGAGTGAGGGCTAAGCGCATGCCATGATTATGTATAGTTTTAGGGCGTTGTGATGATACTTGATAGAAATATGGGTTGGTGTGGAAGGTAGTATGGGCCCGTACTACTGAAAGCACAAGACCCATACGCGTAGCAAGGAAGTCATAACCCCTAGGGTTTTGTTGGGAGTTAGTTCCCGGATTGTTATATATAATATATTTTTGGTATATTTTTAGCATGGTGGTTACACGACGATTTGTGACTAGATCCGCGTCAGGATCAGGATAGGGCGGACAGGAGGCGCCGACAGCGCCCGAGACTATCGGCCAGATGAGGCTAGATGAGATGGACGACATGATCCGGGAGATCCTGCATGATGAGGTTGCTGCTATGTTCCGGGCTCAGTTGACGGAGATGTTTGGGTCTATCAAGACCGTTATGGTGGAGTATTTCGATGATCGCTATGCAGCCCCCATTGAGGCGGCTACCGCAACAGCCACATCAGCTGTATCGGTGGCAGGATTGGGAGCCAGTCGGGCTTTTCGGTATCGGGACTTCGATAACACGAAGCCCCCTACTTTTGATGGGACTCAGGACCCCATCAAAGCCATGAGGTGGCTGTCTGACGTGGAGGGGTGTTTCTTCACGTGCTCATGTCCTACTGACCAGAAGGTCAGATGTGCCCTAAACCAGCTGAGCTCCGGAGAAAAGGACTGGTGGAGACTGATGATTGGATCCTATTCGGATGATCAGAGAGTTGCGGTTACTTAAGAGTAGTTCAGGGATATGTTCCGCGCTCGCTACATTCTGCGGGTCGAGCGGGAACGATTGGCTCAGGAGTTTCTGGATTTGAGACAGGATCGGGAGACGGTGACGGAGATCACCCGCATGTTCACCGAGAGGGCGATGTTCTGCCCGGAGTTTGCTTCTGAGCAGGCCCAGATGACACGTTATCTGAGCATGCTCAAGACTGATACTCGACAGTTTGTGGCGACCCAACGTTGTGATACGCTTCTGGATTTACAGGAGGCTGCCAGGCGGCGAGAGCTTGAGATTGAGCTACAGCTGAGAGAGCAGGGTCGGGCCCCGACACAGACACCGCCGGTGCCGAAGCGGTCTAAGACCGCTAATTCCAGGTCAGGGGGACATCATGGCCGCACTTGTGGCAAGTGCGGGAAAGGACACTCGGGGTTTTGTAGATCTGGTAGCGGGTGCCACAAATGTGGCCAGGAGGGGCATTTTGCGAGGGATTGTCGACAGACGGCCCCGTTTTAGGATATGAGGATCTGCTCCCACTGTCATTAGGTTGGTCACATGAAGACCAACTGTCCACAACTCGCAGCCAGGCCGGCGTAGGCTCCAGCGCCGGCTACACTAAGGATTACTGATGGAAGTCAGGGTCGAGCAGCTCCCCTGAGGGCCCAGGGACGCGCCTTCCAGCTTACAACAGAGGAGGCCAGAGCAGCACCGGATGTGGTTGCTGGTATGTTTCTATCCCTTATCTTACTGATTATACCTGTTTTATGCTTATATGTTTGTACTTGTGATTAGGTATGTTTTAGTGAACTCCTTACCTGCTTTGGTATTATTTGACTCGGGGGCGAGTCGGTCGTTTGTATCTCAGAATTTTAGTTGGGAGTTCAGTGTGCCAGTAGGAGAGCTAGAGTGTTCGTTGAGAGTCTCTATCGCCAACGAACACGGGGTTTCTGCTTCTTCAGTCTACCGGGGATATGAGTTGGAGATCTTCGTGGTGTCTTTCCCGATAGACTTGATTCTGATTCCCATGGGGATGTATGTGTGATTGTGGGTATGGACTGACTTAGTCGCTTCGGTGCCATGATCGACTGCGATGGTCAGCGAGTGGTAGTTCGAACCCCAAGTGGGGGAGAACTGATTGTTTATGGCGAGGGCACCAGATTGGGGTCAGGGTTTTGTTCGGCTACCAGGGCTCAGCAGTACATTCAGCACGGGTGTGGGGTTATCTAGCGTATGTGGTGGATACGTGAGTCAGGGATCAGGTTTCAGTATCATAGGTCCCAGTAGTCAGAGAGTTTGTTGATGTGTTCCCGGAGGAGTTACTCGGAGTGCCTCCGGAGAGGCAGGTTGAGTTTAGGATCGACTTAGTGACAGGTGCGGCCCCTATCGCCAAGGCGGCGTACTGGTTGGCACTACCAGAGATGCAGGAGCTGTCATCACAGCTGCAGGAACTGCTAGGCAAGCGGTTCATTTATCCGAGCAGTTCTCCATGGGGAGCGCCGATACTCTTCGTCAGGAAGAATGATGGTTCACACCGGATGTGCATCGACTACTGGGAGTTGAAGAAGTTGATGGTGAAGAACCGTTATCCACTCGTAAGGATAGACGATCTTTTCGGTCAGTTGCAGGGAGCATCTTAGTTCTACAAGATAGACCTGAGATCCGGGTACCATCAAGTCAGGGTCAGGGAGGAGGACGTGGAGAAGACCGCGTTCCGAACTCGTTATGGACATTACGAGTTTGTGGTGATTCCGTTTGGGCTCACCAACACGCCAACAATATTTATGGACCTGATGAATCGGGTCTGCAGACCGATGCTCGATCGCTTGGTCATATTGTTCATAGATGATATCTTGGTGTATTCCAAGACCCGAGAGCAGCATGAGGAGCATCTGCGGGAGTTATTAGGAGTTCTGAGGCGAGAACGGCTTTATGCCAAGTTCTTGAAATGCGAGTTTTAGTTATGAGAGGTCCAGTTCCTGGGACATCTAGTTAACCAGGAGGGGATTTTGGTCGATCCGGCCAAAATCGAGGCGGTTATGCAGTGGGAGGTTCCGAAATCTCCCTCAGACATCAGGAGCTTTTTGGGATTAGCATGGTACTACCGGAGATTCATACAGGATTTCTCCAAGATTGTAGTACCTCTCACTCGTCTGACGAGGAAGGGGTGGATTTCCGGTGGGGCCCCTAGCAGCAGAGGGCGTTTGAGACCCTCAGACAGCGACTATGTGAGGCTCCAGTCTTGACTCTTTCGGAGGGAGTTGAGGATTTTGTGGTGTTCTGTGATGCATCCATCACGCGACTGGGAGCGGTCCTCATGCAAAAAGGATGGGTGATAGCCTATGCATCACGGCAGTTGAAGCCGTATGAGACGAGATACCCTACTCATGATCTGGAGTTGGGAGCTGTGGTATTCGCTCTCAAAATTTGGAGACATTACCTCTATGGGGTCCGTTGTACCATCTACACGGACCACAAGAGCCTGAGACACATCATGGATCAACCGAACTTGAACATGAGACATCGCAGATGGTTAGATGTAGTCAAGGAATACAATTGTGAGATCCTTTACCACCCAGGTAAAGCGAATGTGGTTGCGGACGCTTTGAGCCGCAAGTCAGCTGGATCTTCTACTACAGTGACATGCATGAGGATTTCAGTGGATTCTCCACTTGTGGGCTTGATCAGGGAAGCCCAGGTTGAGGGTATGTGTCAGGAGAACTGGAAACGTGAGAGGATCAGGGGCGAGAACACCCGGGTTGTGCAGGATAGCCGGGGATTATTGACCCGTTGCGGTCGGGTCTAGGTTCCGATGTCTGGTGGGTTCAGACATAATATTTTGGAGGAGGCTCATAAGTCTCGCTTCTCTATCCACCCGGGGGCCACTAGGATGTACCGGGATCTGCGATTGAGTTACTGGTGGTCGTGCATGAAGCGAGAAATTGTTTGGTATGTTGAGAGGTGCTTGACCTGCAGGATGGTCAAGGCCGAGCACCAGAGGCCGCATGGCAAGCTGCAGCCCCTGGAGATTCCCATGTGGAAATGGGAGCAGATCACGATGGACTTCATCACCAAGCTGTCGAGAACGACGAAGGGGTTCGACACTATTTAGGTCATCGTGGATCGATTGACCAAGAGTGCTCATTTTCTGCCCATTTGGGAGAGCTCATCGGCCGAGAAGTTGGCCGACGTGTATATACGCGAGATTGTCGCTCGCCATAGGGTTCCGGTCTCTATCGTCTCAGACCGTGATGTTCGATTTACCTCCCGATTTTGGCAGAAGTTCCACGAGGAACTGGGCACACGGCTGCATTTCAGTACAGCCTATCGCCCGCAGACGGACAACCAGAGTGAGCGGACCATATAGACTCTTGAGGATATGTTGAGAGTATGTGTTATTGACTTCGGTGGGAGCTGGGACTCCTACATACCCCTTGCAGAGTTCTCCTACAACAACAACTTTCACTCCAGCATTGGTGCTCCACCATATGAGTTGTTGTATTGGCGGAGATGTCGCACCCCAGTATGTTGGGGTGAGGTGGGTCATAGGGTGAACGGTTGGACTGAGGTAGTCCTACAGACTACCGATATGATTTAGCAGATTAGACAGCAGCTGCAAACCGCACATAGTCGGCAGAAGAGCTATGTCGACCGGCGCCGATCTGAGTTGGAGTTCCAGGTCAGTGACATGGTAGTCCTGAAGGTCTCACCCTAGAAGGGTGTGATCCACTTCAGGAAGAGGGGAAAGTTGGATCCCCGATACATTGGACCGTTCCGGATTATTGCCAGGGTTGGCAAGGTTGCATATAGACTTGAGCTACCAGAGGAGCTTAGTCAGATCCACAGTACTTTCCACGTTTCGCAATTACGGAAGTGCGTTCTGGACGAGGAGGCGGTGGTGTTATTAGATAATATTCAGGTCGATGAGCGCCTGAATTATATGAAGAGGCCAGTAGCCATTCAAGAGAGGAAGGTAAAGGTTCTACGGAACAAGGAAGTACCTTTGGTGAAGGTACAATTGGAGCACCAGAGGGGATCTGAGTGGACTTGGAAGTCGGAAGGTGAGATACAGGAGCATTACCCGGAGTTGTTCACCGCAGCAGACTTCGAGGACGAAGTCTATTTCAAGTGGGGGAGAATTGTAACACCCCAACTCTCAGGTATAAACTTTTCAGTCTTATATTTCTAATTTTTAAGGTTGACTCAACGAGTTGGATGCCCTGACTCGTCGAGTAGGCACGGATTGGGCCGCATGTTTAAGTGACCAACTAAGCGATTTGGAGGACCAAATCGACGAGTTGGAGCTGGAGGATGAAACCCTAATTTTCGGGGTTTTGCACCCTATTTAAAGGGTCATTAGCCTCCTTTAGCCTCCCTTACAACCCCCTTTGAGTCTAGAAACCCTAAATCGCGTTTCTCTCCATTTTGTGTGATTTTTCAAGCTTGGAAGAGGATTTGGAAGAAGAAGAAGGCTTGAAGTATAAGAGGATTGAAGTATAAAGGAGCTGGTGGATCTGACTCTTCTGCTTATTGGCATCATTTTGAAGGTAACAAGTGGTCACCTTGACTTTCCTCCTTCTAGATCTCTTTATATTTAAGATTTGGGCTTTTCTAGCATATATGTGAACCATTTTCGGGTATGGGCTAGGATTTGAAGTTGCAACTTCAGATATGAACTTATCTTGGTCTCTATAACTATAAAGTTTCCAGCTTTAGCAAGTATGAACTATTCCCTTTGAGTTAAACCCCATTTTAAGCTTGGATTTGGTATTCTAAGCCTTTAGAGCCTTGCATGCACGTAAAGTTTGCAACTTTGCGTGATAAGCATGCCTTGGGAAGATGGATCTACCATTTGGAGCCTTGAAATGGCTCAAAATCATCTGGACAAGAAATGGACTTTATGAACTCGACGATTTGGATAAGGGACTAGACGAGTCAGGAAGGGTTTTCCCGTTGTTTGGTTTCTGCATGGACTCGGCGAGTCAGCAGAGGACTCGACGAGTCAGTTAGGGTTTTCCCCGACTTCTGTACATGCATAGACTCGACGAGTTGGTCGGAAACTCAGCGAGTCAGTGAGGGTTTTTATGACCTTATGAACTATTAAGGAGCTCGACAAGTTGCTAGCTGCACTCGACGAGTTGAATCAACATGGACTGTTGACTTGGACTTGGACCAAGGGTTGACCAGGTTGACCTCTGGGGGTATTTTGGTAATTTGGGAATTTATGGAAGGAGGTCACCGGTGGTTGTAGGTGTTGGACTTGGATCTACATTCGGAGGAGTTTGACTTTATCACTTCGAGCTACTTGCGAGGTGAGTTCTCCTCATTATACCAACAGGGTCTACAGCACCAAGGCCGACCCTTTATGATTTGCATCCTGGTTTTAGGATGGTCGCTATGTTATTGATCTGTTAGATTTCATCCTGGTTTTAGGATGGCTGCTATGCTAGTAATCTGTTATATTGATATCCTGGTTGTAGGATGGTTGCTATGTTAGAGATTGGTTAGATCGGTATCTTGGTTATAGGATGGTTGCCATGTTAGTGATCTGTTAGATCTGTATGACTATCTGTTATTGCATGCTAGCGTATGATATTTATGTGCACATGTTTGTTGGTTGGGGGGATTGGGTTGAGGCAGGTCCTGCTGTGTGCTGTAGGCCAAGACACCCAGGGTGGACTGGATAGACTGCATGCCGGGGCTGGGCAAATTAGTCAGAGGCCGAAGGCCCGACGAGCGGTCCGGATAGGCTGTAGGACCCGAGGAGGGCAGTCCAGACGTGCCGAGGGATCGGAGAGCCGTCCAGATAGACTGAGGACCGGGAGGTGGTCCAGTCAGACTGATGGCTCATTATGCATGTTGTATTTGTTATATGTTATTGATATGTTTTATGGCGTTGGTATTTTGGGGGTAACTCACTAAGCCTTCGAGCTTACATTTATCGATTATTGTTTCAGGTACTTCTGATGATCGCGGGAAGGCGAAGGCGTGATCGTACCGCTCCTCACACTTTATGATTTTATGATTTGATTCTGGGATACTCTGACAATATACTATTTTGAAAACAAGTTTTATAATAATCATGAGTTTTGAAATATTTAAAAAGTTTAAATTTGGCATGAATTTTTTTGGGTGTTACAATCATAATTTTGGTGTTATAACACCCGATATAAAAATGAACAACACCAATAACATGTGATAACACCTACCATTTTCTATTTATTTATTTATTTTGATGTTTTTAATTTCTATTTTTCTAATCTGCTTTATTTTTTTTAATTTAGGTCATCATATTGTTGAAAAAACATACAAATTAATAAAACATAATTAAATTAAATCATTAATTGAACATACCATTTTAAAAATAAAAACGACATTACAAAGAAAAAAAAATATTGACCGAAAACATATGATATTCCTAATAATTTTAAAAACATAAAACCAATACATTATTCTTCGCCTAAATATTTCCGCTCGATCTTCGCCTAAATATTTCCACTCGATCTTCGCCTTCATTTTCCGGAGCACTTCCGTCCGTCTCGGTGACATGTTCTCCTCGCTATTTTGAAGAATTGTCAAATCCTTCGTAATGCGATCTTCCTCAGCTTCACGACTAAAGAACTCCAAATGCTCACGTTGCAACTCATATCATTTAAGCGCGATTTCATTGTGGGCGTCAAATTTCTGTTTCATTTCCGCTTGATCTCGAAGTCTACTTTTGCTTTCCTCCGCATGTCGTTGAGCCCGCCTCGCTTTGTCGTGACCTATCGGTCGTCGAGGCGGGAAGATCTCTTCGATGTCGTTGAAGTTGCCCGATATCTCATCCGGGTCCGCATTGCGGTCGATGTTCGTGCGTGCGTCTGAAACGTCGACCGAACCCGAGCCGCAAGATCTATTGGATTGTTATTCCGAAAATGTGTTCGTTTTATTCGATTTTGGGTCTTCCTTGACAATCTCCCAAATCTTTTCGTGCTCGAAAACATGACCCGTCTAGACATGATATTGGTCCATCTCCGCTCTATAAACATCAAAATCGGTCGCACCACTTTGTTTGTGGGATGAAAGTTTGTTATAGATGGAATTGAACTTGGTGAACTTCCTGCTGATTTGAGTCCACTTGCTACTCAACATATCGTGATTGCGATATTTTTCATCCTTTTTCAAAATAGTCCGAAATTTCCCGATCACAGCTTCCCAAAAGCGACTTTTCTCATATCGTTTCCCTGAGTTGGATTTTTTGACGTCCCGCACCACGACACCTCCAACGCGTATTCTTCCTCCACAATCCACCATGTTGGAGGTACTTATGCCGATTGTTCCACCGCGAACGCTTTCCATTTCTTTCTTGCTCTCCCTTTGTTGGCCGTTTTTTTCCGGCTCCTCCCGCTTTCGTCGCGGGAACCGTTTCTTGCATGAGTGGTGGTTGTGTGGTATTTTGTTGCATGGTAGTGAATATGTTGAAAAGGTTTTGTGGAAGGGTTGTAGGGAATTGTGGTGGAGTTGAGGTGGGATTGAAAAATTTGTCGGAAATTGGAAGTTGATATATATATATATATATATATATATATATATATATATATATATATATATATATATATATATATATATATATATTACATTTTTGACCGTTTAAAAACGGTTCGATTTATTACCGTTTGAAAATTTTGATCGCAATGAAGCTGTTTCCATCCGTTACCACCCTAACGCGTCCTAACGTAACGCCTGATAACGCCTGCCGGGGGCGGTGTAGCCGACGTTATACCGGCGTTTTTTGTGTGCCACGTTGGATTAACGGGACTTCTCGTTGCCCGCTCCCACCCGTCTAAAGCGTCGGAATTAAAAGTGATCAACGGCAAAATGAAGGGTTGTAGACTTTATATAGTAGAGGCACATGCACCGGATTATAACAAAACTCGGTTATTTTTTTTCGTTTAATTTTTTTAGGTCATGTTTTTTATCGTAAAAAAAACGAATATACCATTGTTAATGATTTCTCGCCTTCTTTCCATAGAGATTCATATTGATATACAAAAAATGAATGTTTTTTCCAAAAAAAAACTCACTTTATTTCTTTATTTTTTGAAAAGTTAAGGTCAATTTTTTATCGAAAAAATTTAATAAATATATTGTAACATCCCGATTTTTAAGACCAAAAATTTTCGTTTTAAATATAATACTTATAAAACCGTTTACTGAAAAACAACATCATCATCGTTTCAAGTCATCAAACCATAATCACATGTATCAAAATCGTAACAGAAAGTAGTAATAATGTCAGAGTACAAATCCCATGAATCTCAAAGTGCGGAAATCATGTGTGTGCGATGCGCAACTACCGTGTCGGCTCCTTCCTCTTCGATGAAGAGGTACCTGAAACCAAAACTGAAAACTGTAAGCACAAAGTTGAGTTCCCCCATCATACCACATACCATACAATAAACATGCTGTCAAGCATATCTGGGTGCCCGACCTACCCTACTAGGCATACCGGGGTGCCTAACCTACCCCTGTCAGACATACCGGGGTGTCCGACCTACCCCTCCGGTTTATCTCAAACGATTACGGGGACTATTTCACCCCCTACTACTACCACATGATATCAAACATAATCATACTGTCTAGCATGGCTGGGTGCTATACTACCCCCTCGGCCCTATCGACCGAAAACCGGGGAGTATTCCCCTTACTACTACTATCACATAACATCATACTGTACTAACATGTAAAACATATCAGACGGTAACAAACATAGATAACTATCACAAAGACAATTATCTAACAACAACTCCTACCAGTGGGCCGACATTGTGGCCTTAGACCCACTTCTACTGGAAGGTAACTCACCTCGATGTCGTGTAGTGCCTGCACTGTCCTCGGTATGGAAATCAACTATTCTCAATTCCTCAATCCCTACACAACAACCTTTCTAAATAACCATTTCATACTCATAACCCTTACAAGGGTCAACTCAACTCCAAGTCAAAGTCAAGGTCAAAACCCTGGTCAAAGTCAACTTTGGTCAAAGTCAACATCTGGTTGACTAGACTTGTCGAGTCCCCACGTCCACAAAATGCTACAACCCCGTCCCTACTCGTCGAGTCTAGCAAGAGCTCGACGAGTTCTCCTTCAACAAAACATCGGGACCTCCTTCAACTGACTTGCCGAGTTCTTCTTTAACTCGTCGAGTTCATCTTCATCCGCATGAAGGTGTTTAGTTTATGACTCGTCGAGTTCTCCTTGAACTCGTCGAGTCCGTCTTCATGTGGTTGGGACATTGCCTTGAACTCGCCGAGTCCGCTCATACACTCGTCGAGTTCCATGATTTTCGGGGCCCTAATGAGCCTAGAAAATTGAGTGTTCTTCTATCTTAGCATCTGGTCCATCAACAGAAGGATTTGATGAGAAATATGACCCGACTCGCCGAGTCCTATGAACGACTCGCCGAGTCCCTCTTTGTCCACAACTATACAGTCGATTTCAGTGGGTCTTAATGCATCCAAATCATAGATCTGACCTCCTAGGGTCTATTTTATACGTAAAGCTACGAACTTGATGTCCATGCATGGGGATTTTGGCTCAAAAGGCTATAATATGGGGTTTATAAGATGCATGGGTTTCCCATGGCCATAAAGTTGGCACCTTTATGCCATGGGAACCCTCAATGGTTCCAGATCTGAAGCTAACACTCCACAATATGATCCAAACCTAAAGGTGGCTTAGAAATGTCCCAAAATGGCAAGATCCATGTCTTAAAGAAGATCTATCAAATGATAAGTCAAGGTTCAAGCTTTTTACCTTGAATAAACTGGAAGTGGAGTAAAATCTCTGGATCCACTTGCTTCTTCAAGAACCCCCAAGCTTCCACTTCTTCCTTCAAGCTTCAAACAACTCTAAAATACTCAAAAATGGCTCAAGAACACTCAACAAGCTCTAGGGTTTTGAGATAAGGCTTTCTGGAAGTGAGAGGGACGATGGGGGCTGGGTTGAGGCAAGATATGTTGTTTATATAGGGTGCAAACCCTAAATATTAGGGTTTCCTCCAGACAGTCCTACTCGCTGAGTCGGGCTCCCGACTCGTCGAGTAGGTTACTTACAATCCACTTCCAAAGTCCTGTCTACCCGACGAGTTGGACCTCCAACTCGCCGAGTCCCAGTGTAAAAACATAAAATCCTTAAATTTAAAATACGTACTGGGAACCGGGCGTTACAATCTCTCCCACTTATTTTAGACTTCGTCCTCGAAGTCTGCTGATGCATCTGGAAAAAGCTCGGGGTAGTGCTCCTGCATCTCGTCCTCCGACTCCCACGTCCATTCTGAGCCCTTACGGTGCTACCATTGCACCTTCACCAGCTCGACCCTCTTGTTCCTCAGATCCTTCGACTTCCTGTCGAAAATAGCTACCGGTCGCTCAATGTAGTTCAGGCGGTCATCCACCTGAATATCCTCCAAAGGTACCACTACAGAGTCGTTTACCAGACACTTCCGCAACTGGGAGACGTGAAAGGTACTATGAATCTGGCTAAGCTCGGCTGGCGGATCCAGCCTATACGCCACCTTGCCCACCCGAGCTGCAACCTTGAAAGGACCGATGTACCTGGGGCCCAACTTGCCTCGCTTCCTGAACCGGATGACACCTTTCCAAGGTGACACCTTCAGGAGGACTATATCCCCGACCTGGAACTCCAGGTCCGAACGACGCTTGTCGGCGTAACTTTTCTGCCGACTCTGAGCATTCTGAAGCCTGCTCCTGACCTGCTGGATCCTCTCCGTAGTCTTGAGTACCACTTCGGTACTCCCCATTACTCTCTGCCCGACCTCACCCCAGCAAATAGGGGTCCTGCACTTCCTCCCGTATAACATCTCGAAGGGAGGATGATCGATACTCGTGTGGTAGCTGTTGTTGTAGGAGAACTCAGCTAATGGAAGATAGGTATCACAACTACCACCGAAGTCTAAGACACATGCCCGCAACATATCCTCCAAAGTATGGATGGTCCACTTTCTCTGACCATCCGTCTGCGGGTGAAAAGCAGTGCTAAAGTGCAGACGAGTACCCAACTCGTCGTGGAATTTCTTCCAGAATTTGGAAGTGAACCGTACATCTTTGTTGGAAATCACGGAGACGGGCACTCCGTGTCAGGCTACTACTTCTCGGATGTAAATATCGGCCAGCTTCTCGGCCGAAATGCTCTCCTGGATCAGTATGAAATGGGCACTCTTGGTCAACCGATTCACGATGAACCATATGGAAACCACTCCCCGTGCGGTCCTGGGAAGTTTGGTGATCAAATCCATGGTAATATCTTCCCATTTCCACATGGGAATATCTAGCGGTTGCATCTTGCCGTGTGGCCTCTGGTGCTCGGCCTTGACATTCCTGCAGGTCAAGCACCGCTCTACATACCATGCTACATCCCGCTTCATGCAGGGCCACCAGTAATCAGGGCGAAGATCTCTATACATCTTCGTCGCCCCGGGATGAATAGAAAACCTGGATTTGTGCGCCTCCTCCATTAGAACCTGGCGCACACCTCCATGACAGGGAACCCACACCCTACGATGTAGCGTCAACAACCCACATTTATCGCAGTCGTATGAGGAAACCTGTCCCACAATACGCTCGCTCTTCCGATGTTCCTCTTTCATAGCCTCCTACTGGGCCCCGCGGATCTGCTCCAGAAGCGGAGTCACCACTTTCATCCATAAGCAAACGTCTCTGATTGGGGCAGCCTTGCGGCTAAGAGCATCGGCCACCACATTGGCCTTCCCCGGTTGGTCGAGGATCTCACAATCGTAATCCTTCACCACATCTAGCCACCGACGCTACCTCATGTTCAGATTCGGCTGGTCCATGAGGTACCTCAGACTCTTGTGATCTGTGTAAATGGTACAACGGACCCCATAGGGGTAATGTCACCAAATCTTGAGGGCGAAGACAACCGCCCCAACTCCAAATCGTACGTCGGGTAGTTCACCTCGTGAGGCTTCAACTGCCTCGAAGCGTAAGCGATAACACGCCCTCTCTGCATCAGTATTGCGCCCAAACCTGAAATGTACGCGTCGCAGTATACCACGAAATCCTCTACGCTCTCTGGCAGGGCTAGAATCGGCGCCTCACACTACCTTTGTCTTAGTGTCTCAAACGTTGCCTGCTGCTCAGGCCCCCAGCAAAAAACAACGGCTTTCTTCGTCAGCCGGGTCAGGGGTACGACTATCATGGAGAAATCCTGAATAAATCTCCGGTAATAGCCCACCAATCCTAGGAAACTTCGAATCTTAGATGGATACTTCGGAACCTCCCATCTCATCACGACCTCTACTTTGGCCGAGTCAACCAAAATACCGTTCTGGTTGACAAGGTGCCCAAGAAACTACACCTCACGCAACCAGAACTCACACTTGGAGAACTTGGCGTACAAGCTCTCCCTCCTCAAGGTATTAAACACCTCTCGCAAGTGCTCCTCGTGCTGCTCCTGTGTCTTGGAGTAAACCAAGATGTCATCGATGAAAACTATCACAGACCGATCCAGCATCTGTCTGCATACGCGGTTCATGAGGTCCATGAACGCGACAGGAGCATTGGTGAGCCCGAAGGGCATCACCACGAACTCATAGTGGCCATAGCGAGTCCGGAAGGCAATCTTCTGTACATCCTCGTCTCTGACCCTCATCTGATGGTAGCCTGAACGTAAATCAATCTTGGAAAACCAAGATGCCCCCCTGTAGCTGGTCAAAAAGATCATCAATCCTTGGGAGTGGGTAATGGTTCTTCACCGTTACCTTGTTCAGCTCCCGGTAATCTATACACATCCGATGCGACCCGTCCTTGTTTTTCACGAACAGAATCGGGGATCCCCAGGGTGAACTGCTCGGTCTGATGAATCCCTTGTCTAACAGCTCCTGCAGCTGCGTGGACAACTCCTGCATCTCAGGAGGAGCCAACCGATACGGTGCCTTGGCTATCGGAGCCGCACCAGGGACCAGGTCGATCCTAAACTCCACCTGTCTTTCCGGAGGTATCCCAGGCAACTCCTTTGGAAACACATCCGGGTACTATCGCACCACCGACACATCACTCACAGTCGCCTTACCCTCCTTCCGGGTATCCATGACGTAGGCGACATATCCGGCGCAACCCTACTGAAGGTAGTGCCTAGCCCTCGCTGCTGAGCATAAAGCTGGTTCATGTTGTGGCCTCTTGCCCTGAATCACCAACTCTCCCCCACTTGGGGTCCTTACACGTACCAAATGCTGCGCGCAGTCAATCACAGCCCCATTATGGATCAACCAATCCATACTGATGATGACCTTGTTCCCACGCAATGGTATGGGAACCAAGTCTACCAGATAGCGCTCCTTGAAAACAATCTCAACACACAATCTCTGAAAACCTCTGATGCTTGAACTGATCGGTCGTCAACAATCTCGACCTCTAGTGGGAAATCCAACATGCCCGAAGACTCAGGGAACTTCTTGCTAAGTTCAAGAGAGACAAATGATCAGGTAGCACCCGAATCGAACAACACCTGAACTGGGATACCGTTCACATGGAACAATCCTAAACAAAACACATAACATAGCATATAAATATCATAAACAACATATAATAAAAGCTAGGGAGAAGAAATCATACCCGTCACCACATCGGGTGCGGCGCGTGCCTCCTCGAAAGTCAACTGGAAGACTCGGCTCCTCGCCACTGGAGCCTCTGACTTGATCTACCGGCCATCCGTGAGCCGCAGAGTCGCTGGAGCTGGCGGCGTCACTGGCCCTGCTGCTGTCAATCTCGGGCAGCTGGCCTTTTTATGGCCTCGTTGGTTGCAGTGAAAACACAACAACTCTGATGTCGGAACTCGGCGAGTCAGTAGAAGAAGGCCAACTACCCCCATCATTCCGACATCAGAGTTGCTGTGTTTTCACTGCAACCAACGAGGCCATAAAAAGGTCAACTGCCCGAGATTGACAGCAGCAGCAGCGCCGGTGGCGGCGCCAGCTCCAGCGACCCTGCGGATCACTGATGGCCGGCAGGGCAAGTCGGAGGCTCTAGTGGTGAGGAGCCGAGCCTTCCAGTTGACTACTGAGGAGGCACGCACCGCACCCGATGTGGTGACGGGTATGGTTTCTTCTCCCTAGCTTTTATTACATGTTGTTTATGATATTTATGTGCTATTTTATGTGTTTTGTTTTGGATCGTTCCATGTGAACGTTATTCCAGTTCAGGTGTTTTTCGATTCGGGTGCTACCCGATTATTTGTCTCTCTTGCACTTAGCAAGAAGTTCCCTGAGTCTTCGGGCATGTTGGATTGCCCGCTAGAGGTCGAGATTGCTGACGGCCGATCAGTTCGAGCATCAGAGGTTTTCAGAGATTGTGTGTTGAGATTGTTCGAGGAGCGCTATCAGGTAGACTTAGTTCCCATACCATTGCGTGGGAACAAGGTCATCATCGGTATGGATTGGTTGAGCCCTAATGGGGCTGTGATTGACTGCGTGCAGCAGTTGGTACATGTCAGGACCCCAAGTGGGGGAGAGTTGGTGATTCAGGGCGAGAGGCCACAACATGGACCAACTTTATGCTCAGCAGCGAGGGCTAGGTGCGACCTTCAGCAGGGATGCGCCGGATATGTCGCCTACGTCATGGATACCTGGGAGGAGGGTAAGGAGACTATGAGTAATGTGCCGGTGGTGCGAGAGTACCCGGATGTGTTTCCAGAGGAGTTGCCTGGGATACCTCCGGAGAGACAGGTGGAGTTTAGGATGGACTTGGTTCCCGGTGCGGCCCCGACAGCCAAGGCACCGTATCGGTTGGCTCCTCCCAAGATGCAGGAGTTGTTTACACAACTGCAGGAGCTGTTAGACAAGGGATTCATCAGACCGAGCAGTTCACGCTGGGGAGCCCCGATTCTGTTCGTGAAGAAGAAGGACGGGTCGCATCAGGTGTGTATAGATTACCAGGAGCTGAACAAGGTAACGGTGCAGAACCGTTACCCACTCCCAAGGATTGATGGTCTCTTTTACCAGCTACAGGGGGCATCTTGGTTTTCCAAGATTGATTTACGTTCAGGCTACCACCAGATGAGGGTCAGAGACGAGGATGTACAGAAGACTGTGTTCCGGACTCGCTATGGCCACTATGAGTTCGTGGTGATGCCCTTCGGGCTCACCAATGCTCCGGTCGCGTTCATGGACCTCATGAACCGCGTACACAGACCAATGATGGATCGGTATGTGATAGTTTTCATCAATGACATCTTGGTTTACTCCAAGACACAGGAGCAGCACGAAGAGTACTTGCGAGAGGTGTTGGATACCTTGAGGAGGGAGAGCTTGTACGCCAAGTTCTCTAAGTGTGAGTTCTGGTTGCATGAGGTGCAGTTTCTTGGGCAACTTGTCAACCAGAACGATATTTTGGTTGACTCGGCCAAAGTAGAGGTCGTAATGAGATGGGAGGTTTCGAAGTATCCATCTGAGATTCGGAGTTTCCTGGGATTGGCGGGCTATTACCTGAGATTTATTCAGGATTTATCCAAGATAGTCGTACCCCTGACCCGACTGATGAAGAAAGCCGTTGTTTTTCGCTGGGGGCATGAGCAGCAGACAACGTTTGAGTCATTGAGACAGAGACTATGCGAGACGCCGATCCTCGCCCTGCCAGAGGGAGTGGAGGATTTTATGGTATATTGTGATGCATCCATATCAGGGTTGGGCGCGGTATTGATGCAGAGAGGGCATGTTATTTCTTACTCTTCGAGGCAGCTGAAGCCTCACGATGCGAACTACCCGACGCACGGTTTGGAGTTGGGGGAGGTTGTCTTAGCCCTCAAGATATGGCAACATTACCTCTATGGGGTCCGTTGTATCATTTACACGGATCACAAGAGTCTGAGGTACCTCATGGATCAGCCGTATCTGAACATGAGGCAGCGTCGGTGGCTAGATGTGGTGAAGGATTACGATTGTGAGATCCTCTACCACCCAGGGAAGGCCAATGTGGTGGCCGATGCTCTTAGCCGCAAGGCAGCCCCGATCAGGGATATATGCTTGAGGATGACAGTGGTGACTCCGTTACTGGAGCGGATCCGAGAGGCCCAACAGGAGGCTATGAAGGAGGAACATCGTAAGAGTGAGCGTATTGTGGGTCAGGTTTCCTCCTTCGATTATGACAGTCGTGGATTGTTGACGCTGCACCGAAGGGTGTGGGTCCCATATCATGGAGGTGTGCGCCAGGTATTGATGGAGGAGGCGCACAAATCCATGTTTTCCATCCATCCCGGGGCGACGAAGATGTATAGGGATCTTCGACTTGATTATTGGTAGACCTGCATGAAGCGGGATGTAGCTTGGTATGTTGAGAGATGCCTGACCTGCAGGAAGGTCAAGTCCGAGCATCAGAGACCTCACGGCAAGACCCAGCCGTTGGATATCCCGATGTGGAAATGGGAAGATATCACCATGGAATTGATCACGAAGCTTCCCAGGACCGTGCGAGGATTGGATTCGATTTGGGTCATCATGGATCGGTTGACCAAGAGCGCCCATTTCATTCCGATTCAGGAGAGCATTTCGTCCGAGAAGTTGGCCGAAATCTATATTCGAGAGGTAGTGGCTCAGCACAGAGTGCCGGTTTCGGTGATTTCCGACAGAGATGTGCGGTTCACTTCCAGATTCTGGAAGAAGTTTCACGACGAGCTGGGTACTCGTCTGCACTTTAGCACCGCTTTTCACCCGCAGACGGATGGTCAGAATGAGCGGACCATCCAGACTCTGGAGGATATGCTGCGGGCGTGTGTTTTATACTTCGGAGGTAGTTGGGATACTTACCTTCCTTTTGCAGAGTTTTCCTATAACAACAGCTACCACACGAGTATCGATCGTCCTTCCTTCAATATGTTATACGGGAGGAAATGCAGGACCCCGATTTGCTGGGGTGAGGTTGGGCAGAGAGTCATGGGGAGTACCGAAGTGGTACTCAAGACTACAGAGAGGATCCAACAGGTCAGGAGTAGGTTTCAGACTGCTCAGAGTCGGCAGAAAAGTTATGCCGACAAGTGTCGTTCGGACCTGGAGTTCCAGGTCGAGGATATGGTCCTCCTGAAGGTGTCACCTTGGAAGGGTGTCATTCGGTTCATGAAGCGAGCAAGTTGGGCCCCAGGTACATCGGTCCTTTCAGGGTTGTAGCCCGGGTGGGCAAGGTGGCATATAGGCTGGATCTGCCAGCCGAGCTTAGTCAGATTCACGGTACTTTTCACGTCTCCCAGTTGCGGAAGTGCCTGGTGGACGACTCGGCAGTGGTGCCTTTGGAGGATATTTAGGTAGATGACAACCTGAATTACATCGAGCGACCAGTAGCTATCCTCGACAGGAAGTCGAGGGATCTGAGGAACAAGAGGGTCGAGCTGGTGAAGGTGCAATGGCAGCACCGTAAGGGCTCAGAATGGACGTGGGAGCCGGAGGATGAGATGCGGGAGCACTACCCCGAGCTTTTTCCGGATTCAGCAGCAGACTTCGAGGATGAAGTCTAAAGTAAGTGGGGGAGATTTGTAACACCCGGTTCCTGGTACGTATTTAAATCTTAGTAATTTCATGTTTTGCTCTGGGACTCGGTGAGTTGGAGGCCTAACTCGTCGAGTGGACTCGACCTTGCGCGGGAACATTAGTGATCTACTCGACGAGTCGGGGGACTGACTCGACGAGTAGAAGCTGTCTAGATGAAACCCTAATATTTAGGGTTTGCACCCTATTTAAACGTCTTATTCTGCCTCAAACCAGCCTCCATCATCCCTCTCACTTCCAGAAGACCCTAACTCGAAACCCTAGCCATTTATTGAGTGTTCTTGAGCTTTGTGGTGTCTTTTGTGTGTATTTGAAGTTGGTGAAGGAGAAGGAAGCTTGGAGGTTCTTGAAGAAGTAAGTGGATCCAGAGATTTTGCCCCATTTCCAGCTTATTCAAGGTAAAAAGTTTGAACCTTGACTTATCATTTGATAGATCTTCTTTAGGACATGGATCTTGCCATTTTTGGGACATTTCTAAGCCACCTTTGGGTTTGGATCATATTGTGGAGTGTTAGCTTTAGATCTGGAACCATTGAGGGTTCCCATGGCATAAAGGTGCCAACTTTATGGCCATGGGAGACCCATGCACCATATAAACCCCTTTTTATGGCTTTTTGAGCCAAAAACCCCATGCATAGACATCAAGTTCGTAGCTTTACGTATAATATGGACCCTAGGAGGCCAGATCTATGGTTTGGATGAATTAAGACTGATTAAAATCGACTGTATAGTTTTGGACAAAGAGGGACTCAGCGAGTCGCTTAGGTGACTCGGCGAGTCGGGTCACAGTTGTTCCCAAATGACTTCTGGAAATGGCCTTTGGTTAAGTTGAAGGAAAACTCAGCCTGTTGGGGCTTGTTATCGACTTGAAGATCGAAGGACTCACCAAGTGCAAGGACGAACTCGACGAGTTCAAGGCAATTTCCCAACCACATGAAGATGGACTCGACGAGTTCAAGGAGAACTCGGCGAGTCATAGACTAAACACCTTCAAACGGATGAAGATGAACTCGACGAGTTCAAAGACGAACTCGGCGAGTCAGTTGAAGAAGGTCCCGATGTTTTAGTTGAAGGAGAACTCGTCGAGCTCTTGCTAGACTCGACGAGTGGGGACGGGGTTGTAGTATTTTGTGAGCATGGGGACTCGACGAGTTGGTGGACCAACTCTGCGAGTCTAGTCAACCAGATGTTGACTTTGACCAGGGATTTGACCTTGATTTTGAATTGGACTTGAGTTGACCCTTGTAAGGGTTATGAGTATGAAATGGTAATTTAGAAAGGTTGTTGTGTAGGTATTGAGGAGTTGAGAAGAGTTGATTTCCATACCGAGGACAGCACAGACACTACACGACATCGAGGTGAGTTACCTTCCAATAGAAGTGGGTCTACGGCCACAATGTCGGCCCACTAGTAGGAATTGGTTGATAGATGATTGTCTTTGTGATAATCATCTAGGTTTGCTACTACCTGATATGTTTTATGCGATTAGCATGTTGTGATATATGTGATAGTGGTAGTAGGGGGATTAGCCCCAGTTACCGGTTGAAAGATACCGAAGGGGTCGTCAGAACCTATGCATGCCTAGCGGTATGTTTATGATATGTTGTTATGTGGTAGTGGTAGGAGGTGAAATAGTCCCCAGTTATAGGTTGAAAGATACTGAAGGGGAGGTTAGCTCCCGGTTACCGGTTGAAAGATACCGAAGGGGAGGTTAGTTCCCGGTTACCGGTTGAAAGATACCGAAGGGGAGGTTAGTTCCCGGCTACCGGTTGAAAGATACCAAAGGGGAGCCCAGCTCCCAGTTATGCCAGACAGATACCGGTTGAAAGATACCGAGGGTCAGGCGCTATGTGGTATGTGGTATGATGGGGGAACTCACTAAACTTCGTGCTTACAGTTTTCAGTTCTGTTTCAGGTACCTCTTTAGCAAAGGGGAAGGAGCCGGCGCGGTAGCAGCGCATCGCACACACACTCGATTTCCGCACTATGATGTCCTTGGGATTGTACTCTGATATTATTATTATTATTATTCCATGACATGTTTTTATGACATTTGACTTATGGGTTATGAGTTGATATGATATTGATGTTGCTTTTCAGTAAATGGTTT
The DNA here is from genome assembly GCF_052849685.1 of Lactuca virosa. Classification (NCBI taxonomy): domain Eukaryota; kingdom Viridiplantae; phylum Streptophyta; class Magnoliopsida; order Asterales; family Asteraceae; genus Lactuca; species Lactuca virosa. The sequence continues at coordinate 294,489,505 of NC_136427.1, read as the reverse complement.
TAATAAACTACTTATTCAAAACGCAATTTTTGGTCATGATTTTTGGGATGTTGCAGTTGGTGTCTGGCATTTAAATGCCCTGTGGTGGTCAGTGGTAGATCTTTTGATCTATCGAAACGACTTTGCGGTTTGCTGTGCACTTATTGTGGTTCTCTTTAAAGTTTTCGCACGCTTCTTTTTTCTCCTTGTGGTGTTTTAGATCTATCATCTATCTACTAATCTTGGTTGTTTTACGTTTGTATCTCATCCTGCTCTAACCTTATATGGTTATGAATCTGGACTGATTTACAGAAACTATATGTATACTTCTGAGATTAGGGTTCTAGATTCATGATTTTTCTTGTGTCTGATTCTTTGTAATCATGATTGGTGAAACACCTGAAGGGTCTTCTTCTGGTAAACTTGATTCTGTTAAGTTTGATGATCCTCTATATCTTCATCCTTCTGATTACACTGGTAGTACAATCATTAGTTTTAAACTACTAGGAACTGAAAATTTCAGAATCTGGAAAAGCTCTATGTCTATAGCTTTGAAAGCTAGGAATAAACAAGGTTTTATTGAAGGTACTGAGATTCAGGACAAAAAGTATCATGTTAGGTCTCTTAACTGGGACATGGTAAATGCTATTGTTTGTTCTTGGATTCTTAACTCCTTATCTGAGAATATCTATATTGGTCATGTATGTTCTGAGTTTGCTTTGGATGTTTGGAATGATCTATGTGAAACTTATTACAAGGCTGATGGATCTGTTGTTTTTAATGTCCATCAACAAATAAATTCCCTTTCTCGGAATGGTTTATCTGTTTCTGATTACTATAACAAACTTTATGGTCTGTGGAAGGAATTTGATAGTTTAACTAAGTGCACCGAGTGTGTTTGTGATGCAGCTACTCAGTCTAAAAGTCATTCTAAACTTATGAAACTCATGCAATTTTTAAGTGGTTTAGATGAGTCATTTAGTCAGGTAAAAAGTCACATTTTGTTAATGGAACCTTTACCTGATGTTAAAACCACATTTTCTGTTATGTCTAGAGAAGAGTCTAATCAAAGAAATGGATCTTCTTCTGTTTTGTCTAACAAGAACAGTTCTTCTTCAGCTTTTGCTGGAAAAATTAATGATAACCGAAAATTTTAAGGTAGAAATCAGAGTTTGGTTTGTAAAAATTATGGTATAAAGGGTTACACAATTGAAAAGTGTTATAAACTTATTGGATATCCCAAAGATTTCAAACCTAAATCTGACTTTAAAAAAGTCTCTTCATCTGGAACTGCTTCCCATGTTAATTCACATGCTAGTGAAAACTGTAGTTCTTCAGTAATCTCTTCTGATAAGCTTGATCAACATTTTTTAACAAGTGAACAGTTTTCTAAAGTTTTTGCTCTTCTTAATGAGAAATAGTCTTTAGAAGATATTAGTGGAAATGCCAATATGGCAGGTATGATGTGTAATAATGTTTCTTTTAAAAACAAAAGGTGGGTTGTTGATTTAGGAGCTAGTAAACATATGACTGCTTCTGAATCGCAACTATTTGATATGGTTGATGTTTCCAAATTGAACTTGAAGGTGGATCATCCTAATGGATCCACTACTAAGATTGACAAAATTGGAAACATGAATCTTTCAAATTCTATCATCTTAACCGATGTTTTTGTTGTTCCTGATTTTCATGTTAATCTTTTATCTGTTCATAAGATGTGTAAGGAAAACAAATGTAAAGTCACTTTTGATGAAAATAGTTGCTATGTTCAGGATTCTCTATCCAAGATGACTGTGGAGACTGGTAAAGAATTTGGAGGTCTTTACTATCTTGAAAATAAAAATAGTTCTCTAGGTAGGTTAAATTTTGTTTATAGTTCTAAATGATTTGTTTCTAAACTTACTTGGCACAATAGGTTAGGTAATCCTGCTGATAAGGCTTTAAATTTGTTAAAACCTATTCTTAATTTTGAAAATGAAAATGTCATGCCATGTGAAGTTTGTCATAAGGTTAAACAAACAAGAGAACCTTTTCCATTAAGTGAACATAAGTCTAGTAAATTTGGTCAACTTATTCATCTGGATGTCTGGGGTCCTTATAAAGTTCTTGCTGCTGGTGGTTTTAGACTTTTTCTTACAATTTTTGATGATTTTACTAGAGCTACTTGGGTTTATCTTTTAAAATCTAAAAGTGATGTTTTATTTTGTTTTCGTGAGTTTCATGCCTTGATTGAGAATCAATTTAATGTTAAAATTAAAGCAATCAGATCTGATAATGGTGTTGTGGAGAGAAAACATAGACATCTTCTAAATGTTTCTAGGTCTCTTTTATTTTAATCTGGTTTACCTAGAAAATTTTGGGGAGATGCTGTTCTAACAGCTGTTTTTTTAATAAATAGGACTCCTTCTGTTTTAAATGGTAAAACTCCTTTTGAACTTGTTTATAAACATGTGCCTATTTTTGATAAAATGAGAGTATTTGGATGTTTGTGTTTTTCAACTAAACTTGATATTAAAGATAAATTTTCTAAAAGGTCTGAAAAGTGTGTTTTAATTAGTTATTCTAATGTTAAGAAAGAGTATAAATTGTTTAGTCTTGATAGTGAGATTTCTTTTTTCTCCAGGGATGTGAAGTTCTATGAATCTGTTTTTCCTTTTAAAATGACTTCAAAATCTGGTGCTTTTCCTGATTTTCTTGAGTCTCCTTCATTGAGTGATCATGTTCCATGGGATCCCTTTGCCAATGATGAGATATCGTTATCTGATATTCTTGATGATAGTCAAGACACTAGGAATTTAGATGATAACTATCAGGAGGGTGATTTTAATGTTGTTCAACCTGTGAGTGCAACTGATTCTAGTCTTGAAGGTAGTTTAAATAGAACTGCAACTCTTCCTGATCAGGAAGGTTCTCTAGGTTGTGAAACACATAGTTCGTAACCTGATCCAGTTATATCTGAATTTTTAGACAATTCTGAGGAAAATGTTGTTTCAACTTCTTCTGATAGTCATTCTTTGAGGAGGTCTCATAGAGAATCTAAATTTCCTAAAAAGTTTAGTGATTTTATTATTGAAGGAAAGTATAAATATGGAATTGAGAAATCTGTTAACTATTCTTTTTTGGATTTTGAAAATAGGTGTTTTGTGGCTAATCTTAATAAGATTGTTGAACCTAATTCATATTAAGCCTCATTAGATCCCAATTGGGTTAAAATTATGAATGAGGAAATGGAAGCTTTATATAGAAATCAAACTTGGATTATTTGTGATTTACCTTCTGATAGAAAACCAATTGGTTATAAATGGGTTTATAAGATTAAATATAAATCAAATGGTGAGGTTGAAAGGTATAAAGCTAGGTTGGTAGCTAAAGGATATAATCAAAGAGAAGGTTTAGATTATGAGGAAACCTTCTCTCCTGTAGCTAAAATGGTTACTATTAGAACTGTTATTACTTATTACTGCTGCTGTCAATTATGGGTGGAAATTGTTTCAACTTGATATTAATAATGCCTTTTTATATGGTGAATTAGATGAAGATGTTTATATGTCTTTGCCTCCAGGATATCATGATAAAAATAATAATCAGGTCTGTAAATTGTTAAAGTCTTTATATGGACTTAAGCAGGCTCCTAGAAAATGGAATGAGAAACTATGTGGTGCTTTGTTTGAATTTGGTTTTATACAAAGTATAAATGGTTTTTCTCTATTTGTGAAGTCTGATAATAATTGTTTTCTTGCTCTTTTAGTTTATGTTGATGATATTATTCTTACGGGTAGTAGTGTTGATGAAATTAATAAAGTAAAGAATTTCTTAAAGTCTAAGTTCCTAATTAAAGATTTGGGAAAGTTAAAATATTTTTTGGGTATTGAGGTTGTTGATATTAATAATGGTATTTGTTTATATCAAAGGAAATACTGCATTGAGTTAATTCATGAATTTGGGATGTTAGGTTGTAAACCTGTTAAAATTCCTTTGGATAATAATGTTGTTGTTAAAGGCGATAGTTTAGATAAAAATGATAGTTTAATACCTAATATTGTTTTGTTTCAAAAATTGGTTGGTAAGCTTATTTACTTAACAATTACCAGGCCAGATATTTCTTATTATGTGCAAGTTTTAAGTTAATTCATGCACAGTCCAAGAAAGTCGCATTTTAATGTTGCTATAAGACTTTTGAGGTATTTAAAGGGTAATCATGGAAGAGGTTTTTCTATTGTGAAACGGATTCTTTAAGTCTTAAAAGCTTTGTTGATGCAGACTGGGCAAAGTGTCTTGTTTCAAGGAAGTCTGTAACAGGTTATGCAGTATTTTTTTGGTAATAGTCTTATTTCATGGAAGAGTAAAAAACAGGAAATTGTTTCTCGCTCATCGACTGAGTCTGAATATCGAGCCCTTAGTATTGTATCTTGTGAAATTATTTGGATTTTGAAAATTCTTTTTGATCTTGGTATTAAGAATAAAACTCATGTTCCAATATTTTGTGATAATGAATCAGCTATAAAGCTTGTTCTTAATCCAGTATTTCATGAGAAAACTAAGCACTTTGATGTTGATTTTCATTTTATTAGAGATCGTGTTTCAAAAGGATCGTTGAGGTTTTTAAAATTAGTTCTGAAAATAATTTGGCTGATATTTTTACTAAGGGTTTAAGTGTTTCACAACATGAATGGATTTGTCAAAATTTGGGTCTTGTTGATCCTTTCCAAGGAGTTTGTTAATGCTTTCTTTGAATTTTAAGTTTGAGGAGGGGTGTTAAGATAGTTGATGTCAATTCCTTCAAACTTATAATTCATTGATAATTTATCTGTATCCTTAAAATGTATTTAATATTTATTTAGGGTAGTTTATGTTAGTTTGTATTTCTCGTGTTTGTTAGATTGCATGAAGGGTTATTTGTGCAAAGTGGATAAATCTTATGGGCTGCAGAGTTCTAATTGGAACTTATCAAGTAGAATGAGGCGTGGGTTTTATTTGATTCATAATGGGGTTGACCCATTGTATAAATATGTGCCTTGACTGTGTTTTGGTTCATATTGTATTCATTTACGTTACAGTGGCTTCATTCTTTCTCTCTAGATCATTTGTATTTGGTCTGTGTTTGTTCATACTGAAGTTAGGGTTATTTTTCCTTCTTGATTTGTTCTATGTTCAGTAGATAGATTAGTCCATAATCAGAGAGTTGAGAGTTATTGTAGTGAGTTTTCAACTGTAAGTAAATGAAAACCAACTGATTCTTACTTGAATAAGAATTGTTGATGTTGTGATATCTTGTATCGGTTTATTCTATTTTCTTGAGAGTAAGTCAGATTCACATTGTGAATTCTAAAAACTATATTATATACAGTTCAGATTCACAATGTGAATAAATTCATTTATTAATTTTACAAAACTAATTTATTAATGATTAAAATGTTAAAATATTATAAAATTACATGAAAATATATTTCGATTCATATGTAAATATCGTTAAATTAATTTTTTAATGATCAAAGAGTTGAAATAGTAAGTCGGATTCACATTGTGAATGTTAAAATTAAAATATTACAATTTAAGATTCACAGTGTGAATATGATCGATGTTGATCTTAATTAATAGAGGGCAAAAAATTGAGATTTTTGGTATAGTTAGTTTTTTGGGATAAAAATAAACTTAAATATTGAAAAAAAACAACAAAAAGAAGTGAGTTTTTTTCGAAAAAAAAATAGTTTTTTTTTTATATATCAACATAAATCTCTATGAAAAAAAAGACGAAAAATCGTGGACAACGGTATATTCGTTTTTTTTTCGATAAAAAACATAGCCTAAAAAAATTTAAACGAAAAAAAAGAAAGTAAGTTTTTTTTGGTAAAGAAGTTGGTTTTTTGATATAATCTAGTGTATGTGCGTCCAATGTACAAATGTATATCTATTCCATTGGCCGTTGATCATTATGATTTCCGACGCTCATGATTGATTCATTGGTTTCTTGTTAATAATGGTTCTCTATTGAATCTCTCTCTCTCTCTCTCTCTCTCTCTCTCTCTCTCTATATATATATATATATATATATATATATATATATATATATATATATATATATATATATATATATATATATATATATAAACACTAGTCGTGTATCTGCGCAAAGCGGCGGCGACGAATAGTTTCTTTCGGCAATCCGATACATTCAGAAACATGTCATTAAAAATAAGAGAATTTATTGGCAAGTATCAATAAACATTAGTTTCAATTCAGCGATTCGTTTTCTTTTCGACGAATAATTGTATTCTTTAATATATTCGTCGCTTTTATGTATGTTGGATAGGTGTTTTCATATGTTGGATTCATTGTGTCGAAAATAAATCATTTCTAATTCATTATAACATATCGCTAAGAGCCACCATCTCTCTTTCTTGTTACCATCTCTTTCCGTATACTATATTTGGATTAAAATAAAAATAATTAAAAAGTTTGTTACTGCTTTGAACTAAAAATAGAAGCATGTTGCAGTTTCAGGTTAAAAATAATAGTAAGTTGTTTGTGTTTAAAAAATATTTTTTTGGATGAAAAATAAAAATACATTTATATTTTGAGTTACTCTTTCCTTTTAAATAAAACATTGCATATGACGACCATAGATTTCAAACAATAATTTTAAAAAATAATGGTTTTTTATGCATTATCCCTTCTTAACCATGATTCCGTCAATTTCGTCCAAGTATTTATTTTTGTTTTTTAATAAATAAGATTAGGGAAATTTCCAATAAAATACCAATATTTTTGGTCAATTACTGTTTTGTTCCAACTTTTATTTTTGAACAGAAAAGTTCCGATTATTTTATATTTTGTCCAAATTAACGAAACATTCTTTATTTTTTAATAGAAAATGACAGATTATCGTATAAAATTTGATAATCGAGACTATTTTGTTCAAAAAACAAAAGTTGAGTTTAAACTATACATTGATCCAAAATATTTGGAGCTTATCGGAGACTTTCATATTTTATATTAATACATAATATTAGTTATAACAATATAATAAACTTGACATATGGTTCCATTGATGGCAGGGTTGTATTTGACATCTACTTTTTATTTGAGTTTTTATCTTTTATTTATTTTAAATTGTTTAAATTATATTATTTATCTAATTATATTCTAAAAAACGTAAATTATAAAGTATTACATAAAGTTCTTAGAAAATCAAATAGAACTAAACATGGATGAAATATAGTTAAAAGGATTATTCCAATATCATAAAGCATAAATAATTTTTATGATAAATAAAATTAAATTAAAAATCTTCAGAAGTAATTAACAAAGTAAGGCAACACGAAGAATTAAGAATTAAAATCTTATACACTGTCAACGGTTTTACATAACTCAGCTAAAAATCAATAAAAATGACAAAATTATGATAATATATATAGATTAAATGCATTACTTTTCTAATTCCTTTTTAAAATCTCCTATATTTTTCCTAACAACCAAGATATTCAAGTAACAACACAATTTGATGCCCAACCGCATTTCCTGATCATTTTCTCACATTCTCATCCATTTATTCATCTACATTCAAGTAGAGATGAAGCAACATACATGTGTATTTCATCCAAGCTCCCTGTCATAAACAACCACTCAAGCTGCTTTAATCCTCTGTCAAATAAAAAGTATAATTTGGGTTATTGTTTTTTTTTTTTTGAAAGAGCAGATATGGGTTATTGTTTTGACTTAAGGAACTTGATGTTAGAGGATTAGGATCTGAATTCCTTTAAATTAGCTTCTTTAACATCATGTTGTTCAAATCAAGGGTTCATCTAGTTAAGTTTGATCAAACACTTCGTTTACCTACATCATCTACAAACTTGTTAGCCAGTCGACAACACACAAAAAAGAGAGACAAATTCTTATATTTTCGCCATTTATATTACTAACTAAAGCCTTACATATAAGTAAGGCATGTGGCATTGTATGATGATATCTTTCAGCCTCGAGTGAAGCTCAATGATTTTTAAAATCATGAGGCCATACTCATAGTTTTATAGTACAAGGCAACTCACCAGCAACAATGGCACAAAATGATGCGGTAATTCGAGATTGTATTTGGCTAATGATTGGAAAAGAATCAGACCTCGAATTCCATCATAGTTATCACAACATTTTGACTATATTGTGATGCAGAAGAAGTGTAAGCAACAACATTTGAAGAAAGATCTCACTGAGTTGTACATGTACCATATGATACAACTAACAAAGATTCTACAACCTCCTAAATACACCATCAGGTAGATGAGACAAAACAAAAGAGCTCCATGGAAGAGGTCATTGAAACAAAACCATCAAAAGGAAACTTACCAAAGGGATTGTGCGGAAGGCATGTTGAAGTTAGATGTTGAAAGGCATCATATTTACATTTTCCACGGTTTAAATGGGTACATTTTTGAAGTAGAATGGCACAATAAGAAAAATATTCAAAATACAATGCATAAATTGGTCAATTATAAGAAAATACAATACATAGAATATTCACATATAATACATGTTTTAGTTTACTTACAAAAGCACCAATCTAGTTAGATGAGAACAACTAAAATCAATTATATATCCTTTTTCCTGGAACTGGTAACACATTTTCAAGAACTGAGATCGTTAACATAGTGTAAAAATGGGAAATATATCATTTACATACATTTAAGAAGCAAAATAACGTACCTGCAACAAAATTAGAAGAGTTACCGAGAAGAAATCACCGGTCAAATGCTCTCAAAGTGCTTTTATTCTCCAATAATTCATGAATATTTGTCTCATGCAAGGTGAATCAAAAATTATCTCTAATAAACAACGCCAACAGGAACCACTGATGTTTAAACAGGGGAAGTGCAAAAGCTTGGGACATTCGAAAACACCAAATATAACAATGTTAAATAGGTTCCATGCCCGTAAAATAGTACCAAACTAATTCGACATATGAAAATGGAAGGTGTCTTAGATCTTTGAGATGGGACCACACCATATAATCATCAAAAACACATGATCCTATGGAAAGAAAGTGTAAAAGTTAAAAATGAAGAGAGTTAACAGGATTGCTAATTTCTAGTTTTTCACCATTTTTAACCCACTTCCTTCTCACCTACACAATCAAAAATTAATAAAATTATAATATAATGGTCCAAATAATACAATTATGGAACATATAAAAAAAGAAAGCATGACACGAAACTTGGTGAAATGAAAGTAAAAAAGATTTAAGTCTAACCAAAACCGCACAGTTCCACAAATTAGCCACTTCCTTCATTGTTGAAGGCCCATCTAGAGAAAAAGAGAGGCGGGTATGAAATCAAGATTTCAAAAATGTAATACATGTTTGAGTATGAAATCTAATTTCAAATTTTAAATTCCAATTAGGAGTATAATAAGTGTTTGAAGATTTGAAATGCATTTGAATTGTTCATCCAAGTTAAAGCGGTGAAGACACGCCAAAATAAAGATAAGATATCGATCTATATTGCATACCAAAACAAAAAATAGAGAAAATCTAGGGTTTTAAATACCATAGATGCAGTATCTGTAAATGAGATTAGGGTCTTCTTGTTAGGTGGAATTCTTCTCTTAAATCATCGTGCTTTGTACCGGTCATACTTGCAACCACATTGTACTATCAATTAAGAATAAAAGTTGAAAGTTAAAATTTATTGTCATGAAATATGAAACCAATATCCAGTACCAACATCGTTTTAAGAAGTAGCAACGAAGATTTCACAAGCTTTGAGCCAACAATGTCCGGACGATACATTATGGTTGAGGATCCATCAAGCCTTAAATATATGTACCTCTTGTAGTTTATGTAGTCCTGCATCAACCAGTGTAACAAATAGCATTTAATTAAGCTGAAAAAGATATGTATGGATCTTATCAAATACTTTCTTTATACATGTAAAGCCTCCGATAAGAGAAGAAAGAGGTTAATTAGGATATTTGATGGTTTGATTAGTACGTGATTGATATTCGTGGGTATGAGTCATGACTCAACTAAAGTAAGAACTAAATCAAGAAGAACTAAGTAAGAACTAAATCAAGAAGAACCAATATTAGATTAAAAACTTAGGAATTCTATTCATGCATTGGGAAAAATCTTACAATAAAGGGATATAGATTAGGGACAATCTGATTGACCATGGAGAAGCTCCAAATCCTGAAACCAAAAAATCCAAATCAAAGAAACATAGTACCATCCGAAACAACAGAATCTGAAAAACACAAAAAACTGAAAAAAAAAAAAAAAAAAAAAAAAAAAAAAAAAAAAAAAAAAACACACAAAAAAACTCGTTACTCAACATATCCAGAAAGATTAGGTTAGACCTCTAATCAGCTTGACTTCAATATTCATCATTTTTGCTTTGATTATGTCTTTAATCAGCTTGAACTCACGACACAACAAAAGAGAGATAGAAAGGATAATATGATGTTTTACCTCTTTTGGGTCGAGATAGAGTAGCAGGGGTGTTCGTGGAAGACCGAGAAAAGGATAGTCACCAAGAATGATCAGATGATGACAATAAATTTACAATATTTTTTTGTGGATAAATGATATGTGGTATTGACACCATAGAATGAAAGATCTTAGCCGAAATTTAAGGAGTTAACATTGATTCGATCACGGATCAAAGCGGCTAGGTCAAATCCATATGCACGGATCAAGGGGCCAGGTCAAAAGCTTGAGTGAAAAAAGGAAATCTACGCATGTTTAAACACTTGGACGACTTAAATTATAATATTATTATATTATAGGTTTGTTGTATTTTAAGCTTAGAAACTTTTGTCTTAAAAAAAATATTATTATTATATTGAATCTATTTTTAGAAATAGTAATATTTCTTTAGTAATAATATATATATATATATATATATATATATATATATATATATATATATATATATATATATATATAAATAAAGCTACATATAATTTGCTACTCAATTTAATTGATAAAATAGTCTTAAATTCTGTTTTTGTCAATTAACAACAATTTTTCTTTCGCTTCAATTTAATTGATTATCCGTTGCTATTTCTTTGTGGCAATTGTTACATATGTAAAAATGCAATCCAAATAAACAGAATACCTTGATGCAAGATTTCTTGCATTTAGTATATTACTTCAAAAATCTTGTATTCCACCCTTTATTTCATGTATCTGTTCCATCACAAACACACCCATTACCTACGGAATTCACACGTAGTGCATTTATTTAACAAAAAACGTATTCCGTAAATTCATGGATATTTAACCATTGATTTTTTTCATTGCAATCTCTGGCAAATTCTATCGCTAAATTAGGGTTTTTACCGGTCGGTATTCTCATATTCTGTGTGAATATAGCCATGAAAAATTTCCATGGGTAGTTTCTGAACAAAAGTGTCATGTTTTGTAGTCCAACGGTATTAAGTATTGTCCTCCTTTTCTTGCGATCGAAGGTTCAAGTTTCATTGGAGACATAAGTGGTATTAAAGAATATTTTAAAAGTAGATTATATTTGCCGTAAAAAAAATTAAAAAAAGAAATTATAATGAGAATTCTATTCAAGGATAATTGGGTAAGCGTTGAAATAAAGATACATATTTTGTCACAATGGATGCTGTTTCTACTTTCTATTGTCTGAGGAGAAAGATCGTTGTGTACATTATAAAACACGTTTTTTCATATGATATACTTTTTAAGATACATTTTTAATGATTATTATTGAAAATGAATGGATTTCATATTACTCAATAGTAAATGAGGAAAGGAATGATTGATGTCAAAACGATGGCGGAATCCACACGGAGTATTTAATTTTGGTTGGATCCAAAATATGTACTCATTATTAAAATAAGTGCTCTTTGAAGTTTACAAGAAACTAGGTATCCAGTTGATGCTCATGTTTATTCATTATACCTTTTAATGCAAAAGAGTGAAGGTTTAAGTGTCTTTGAATAAACCTATCGCTAGACGTGGTTGAAATATCATGTCATATAGACTCAAGTCAGCTGCACGGAATTAAAGTATGGGAATCGTTTATCAATTGTTGGTTTTCGAATCACAAGAAACATATTATCGAGATCTTACGATGCCATGTAATTAGAATTAGACGGATTCTATAAATAGCGACACAAGGTCATATTCGTTCATTCTTCTCGGTCAATGAAAGAAAACCAAAAAAGAAAAGAAAAGGAATTTGTCAATGAAGCTAAGATAAGCTAAATTATGTTATTATAAAGTTAAAAAACAGTTAATTTATTATAAAATGGCTCTGATCCACACGTGAGCAACAAACGAGAGAGAGAGAGAGAGAGAGAGAGAGAGAGAGAGAGAGAGAGAGAGAGAGAGAGAGAGAGAGAGAGAGAGAGAGAGAGAGAGAGAGAGAGAGAGAGAGAGAGAGAGAGAGAGAGAGAGAGAGAGAGAGAGGGGGCCAGCTCGCACTGATGTTGACAGTGATGAAAGTATCTGATCACCTTATTACTATATCATACTATTTCTTTCTCTTTCTCTTTCTCTCTCTACAAACCAGTTTCTTGATCAGTAGCCATTGATATGATGAATGATTCATGATGCTCCGCCATATAACTCAGACTGAAGCTTGATATGTTTGCAGAGAGTTGAATGATACTATGTGGGACTGAATCCTATCATTCGTACATCAGTAACAGCTAGCAGTACTATGTATCGGTTGTTTTTGGCTTTTATATATTGTTTTACACCTCCATTAATTTTCCCTTTTTCTGGTTTTCTTGCCTTTTAAGCACCCCTTAAACCCACCCTCTTCAAAAACTAGTATTTCTTTCTAGCCTTCTCCCCTTCACAATCTCTCTCCCCCTCTCCTTTCTTCCTTCCTTCCTTCCCTCTCTCTCTCTCTCTCTCTCTCTCTCTCTCTCTCTCTCTCTCTCTCTCTCTCTCTCTCTCTCTCTCTCTAGCTACATCTGCAGATAGCATGCCTGAATGTCCAGAGAAAGGTCTAGCTCTTTCTCTCTATACAAGCTCTCTTATATGAATATTGAACAATAGCTCTTCTGGTAGTCTTTAAAGTTGTGGGCTTTGATCTACAAATTTCATGATAAACGCTTATGTGATAGGAACAAGAACCCCTAATCACACTTATTGTCATGGTATATTGGTTTTTTTGATTAATATGATATTTTCTGGGTTTGTTATACATATGTTTTTGTAGGGAGAGATTTGATGAGATAGGGAAGAAGATCAAGAGAGACATCGATGCATCATATCAATTGGGAAGGAGACATATGTTAGGGCTTCCTGGAACCCTAAACACCATCACTCCTTGTGCTGCGTGTAAGCTATTACGCCGTAGATGTGCTCAAGAATGCCCGTTTTCACCTTATTTTTCCCCTCATGAACCTCAAAAGTTTGCATCTGTTCACAAAGTTTTCGGTGCCAGCAATGTCTCCAAGTTGCTCATGGTATGATCGATGTAGCTTGATCTTTATGCATCACTAACTTGTATCATATTCATACAAGTCTGTTCTATACTAAAACCCTAATTTCTCTTAGATGTGTAGCACTAACTTCCATATATTCCACACACCGACTAAATATTTTTTTTTCAAAGGATTAAATATGTGTCATGGTAACCTTTCTGAGTTTGAGTTAATGTTGTGCAAGGAGATTAATTTCTAAGTTAGTGAAATATGTTGTCTTCATATGTTTGTTAGTTAGTTTATGTTTTAATCGTATGTGACAGTTTTAAGCTAATAATTAATAGTTTCTTGATAATAAATATCTTTTTATGGCCAACAGATTGTTTAATTGTGATAATAATTTTGGAAGCTAGTAATTAATAGCTTCTTATATAAAGATCTAATATTGGTTTTGAATGTTTGTTTATGTTGTGACGATATTTAATTTAGGAAGTACCGGAAAATCAAAGAGCCGATGCAGCCAATAGTCTTGTTTACGAAGCAAATGTAAGGCTAAGAGATCCGGTTTACGGATGCATGGGTGCCATTTCTGCTTTACAACATCAAGTACAATCTCTACAAGCTGAATTGAATGCAGTAAGAGCTGAGATTCTAAGATACAAGTATACTGAAACCCACCATGATCATCATATTATTCCTTCTCATCATTTAGCTTTGTTTTCTACTGGCGCTGTCCCTGTAACAACTCCACCACCTCCGCCGCCTCCACCATCACCTCTACCACCGCCGCCTCCTCCTCCACCTCCTCCTGCTTCCTCCTCTTCTTCCATGTACACCCCACCATCCACCACCACAGATTACAGCACCATCACCAACGATAATGTCTCCTATTTCGGTTAATAGATTTAATTTTTTATGCTTTTTTTTTTTCAATTTAATATATGATTGACGACAAATAAGACTAGATTCTACTCCATTAGTGAAAAACTGGTGAGACGATGTTGAGTATATTTAATTATCAAATATTTATGACAGATTAAACCATCTGTATCATCTTTAGATTCTGTTAAACGTATGACTTCTCATTTTATAAATAAGAAATCTGACTTAATTTCTGTGTATATCATCATTTTTAATTCTGTATACTTCTTTAATTAATTTTTATTTACTTTTATATATGCCTCGAAAATCTACAAATTGGATACAAATGGGTTCAGAAATGTTTAGTTAATAGTTAGTGATGTTATATCAAAATTTAAATATTTTCATTAATCAAAAATAGTAAAAGAGACTTCATGAATATCTTTTATTTTTTTATTTTTTGCCTCCGTCACTTGGTCCATATAAGTGAATGACATAACGTGTACCCTTCAACCTGAATGATCAAGATACAATCTTGATTTGTTTTCATGTTGATTAAGATCTTATAAAAAAATGAAAACAAAAGATAAATTAATTTTCTTCTCTATCTACCCTATCTTCTGTTTTGTCTTCATTAGAGCATTGTCTCCTCTCTTTCAGAAAACCCTAACGATTGCGACGTATCAAATTCCATCTGTTTGCATTATTTTAACGTGTTCTCTCTTTCAGAAGCTATGAGATGTGACTGAATTTGGTCTAAGGTCATGATTGCTTGAAATGGTGGCATCTTACTTGTCTATATTCAAACGTTTTTTCTGATTTCTGTAGGAACTATAATTGCAGACTACATTGCCAACTTTTTCCTACCCCCAAAAACATCATCTTTCACCAAACAAGTTTTCCATTATATCCTTATTTATTCAAAACTATACTTTAATTTGATCACCATCCAGGTCGATACATCACATTAAGCTTATGTAAAACGTCACCTGTTGAACAATTCATCTAATTATGGAGATTAAAAGGTTAAACCCCGGCCCACTCAGTGACCTTTGAGGTTCTGCAGTGACAAGGATTACTGGATCTTTAATGTGTTACTTATGAAGTAATGATGCAATTATTAAAATGAATTGCTGGAAAGGGGAATGTATGTAGAAGAACTATAAAGGGGTGTGTCGAGGTTGGCATGGCATCACTATCGACTTCGTCTTGATAACAACATTTACTAGTATTTTCTTGATTCCATGAACTATGATGAGTGTATTCTACTTCAAAGGAATTTGATGATCATGTGCAAACAAATATAATAATTGAACGAAGTACGTTCATTTACCCTAAAACTATTAAAACTATTAGAGCCCATAATTTCCCATGTTGATTTCATTAAACCATTCACAATATATACATGGTACACTAGGCTAAACACAACACTATACATGGCTATAAATTGGGTTAATGAAACTAATAATAATACAATAACTTGAATACACCCCCACAGTTTGATCGGTAGGAATAGAACGTTTAAACTGAAATAGAAATCCAAGAATAGAGACGATGAAAGTCGATCATTTGGTGAATATGTCGGCATATTAGAGGCTTGATGGAACATAGAGGACACATATTTGATTGGTTGCAACTTTGTTCCGGACAAAGTGTATATTTATCTCAATGTGCTTTGTCTATTGGTGTTGAGCCGGATTGTTGGTTTAATAAATTTCATTAGTGTTATCATAATAGACTATATTGGCTTTCCCAAGATAGGAATATAGTTCACAGAGGAGATTATGTAACCAACAAGTTTTAGCAACTGAATAAGCAAAAACTCTTTACTCGGCTAGGACGCTTGATCGAGAAATTATACATTTCCATTTAGAAGACCAAAATATTAAGTTGTCACTGAAGAACACAAAGTAGCCACCCACTGGTGGAGCAACATGAATGTACCTCCAGTCGGCATCTGAGTAGGAAATGACACATGTAATAGTTGAATGGTAAAGCTGGAGGCTTCTTGTGTCCCATGTACATATCAAAGGAAACGATTTAGAGAATGTAACTGTGGTTCCTCTAGGTCATACATCTATAAATAAATTTATTGCACTTTATAAGTGAAATCTAGTCGAGTAAATGTTAAGACTGAACACCATAGACAAGATTGTGATATAAAGTTGGTCGCTGACAAGTGAGCCAGTATCATCCAAGTTTGATTAAGTATCAACAAGGGTATGATTGGGGTCGCATTTTAGCATGTTTACTCATTTAAAAAATATGAAGAGCATATTTTTCGTAGAGTTATAAATAACCCGGCTTTATTACGTGTAGCCGAAATACCCAAAAAAAAATAAGAAAGATTGTCTACATAAGTCATGACAAACTATGTGCCAATAAACTGATAATGAGACTGTGAAGATCGGTGGATGAACTGGTTAAAACTACAAGAATAAACCTTATAGATGATAGCTTATTTTATTTCCTTATTTTTATTAGTTTATTTTAGTATTTTTAGCTCTTTTTATTAGTATTGCAATGTATATTCTTTATTTTCTTTATCATGGATCGTGTCGGGTACTTTCTATTTTGCATGAGATATTTTGTAGGGTTTTGGAGCTCATTGCGGTTGTGGTTTGACTGGAGTTGGGCTTGGTGGGCTTTTCGATGCATTTTGGGCTTTACGGATCCATCAAAGGAGATTTGGGCTTAAAAAGTTGAAGATTTGGATGAAGTGGGCTTTTGAAGATGGGTCATGGATTCTTATTTTGGGCATGAACTATCCATATTTAAAGCTTGAAGGTGATTGGCCAATTTCAAATCATGTGAGTCATGGAGGGGACCAAGGGAATCTTGGGTAGTGGAGTGGGTAGTGGAGAAGAATGGACCAATAGCATTCCAACAACACTTGCGAGGGTGGAATCTCAGTCGCGCAACGCTTGCGCGGCTACCCGCGCAACTGCACACTTCTGGGCATTTTGGTCATTTTGTTCACCATTTACCTTAGGGGGTTGGATCTTTCAGAGACACTTCGATTTTCCACCATTAGAGACCTGGAGAGGCGATTTTTGGAGCTTGATACTCATTTCTTCTCATCTTTCTAAGTAATTGGTAGTTTCTTGATGCAATTATATTTTTGTGATTGTTATTTTGTTGCCATGAGTGGCTAGTTTCTCTATTTTGGTTAACTTTGGCTAAAACCCTTGGATGTTTGTGGGTTTTTGAAGGATTCATGCTTAATTGTCATTTATCTTATGTTTATGATTCTATTTCATATTTCTTATGCTTGTTTAATACTTTGATCATGAGTTTGGTACTTGAATGAGCAATTGTTGGTTTATTTCTTTGGTTTAGCATTGAATCATTGAATTTACTTAGAACAATGGCTTTATGATGGTAGAAATCATCTCTAACTTATGAATCATGACTCCTTTATGGATGTGTAAGCATTGACATCCTCTAGGAATTGGGGATTCCTTCATTCTTAAGGCTAATCAACTTCTTGGGTTCAATTGCTTCAATTGGATCTTTGATTTTGATTAAGAATGTGTGTTGTGGGCTTCCCCAACCTCCATAATACCTATGAGGAATCTTGGCATATCATGTTTCATGATTGCTATAACCAATTTGGGATGAATGATAAGCTTCATGTTGAATCCTAATGATAAACACACAAATGTTCATTGTGTTGAATTGCCTTGGTTAACAAATTCTCTCCAATATTTGAGCATCTCACCATCTTGCTTAATTACAAGCTTTTTAGTTATTCAAGTCTTTTAGTTTTCAAGCAATCACAACACCCCCCCCCCTTTAGTTTAATTGTAGTTAGTTAGTTTATTTACATTAGTTCTATTGGATTGCATTTGTGATTGAATACAACCATTTCCCTGAGGATCGATACCCCTTTTTACCATTATATTACGTTTTATTTGCAAACAAAGAGTGTAATTTGCTTGGTGGACTTGACATCCCACCAATAGAGAAGACGCTTATATGGATGACACAAATTATCGATATAGAGGACCTTATAGGGACGACGTGTCGTCGTTATAGGGTTGGGAAATAAACTTTGACTTCTTAAGCTATAGCGACAACATATCGTCTCTCTTGGTTGGGCAGGAACGAAACAAGGTTGACGGGTTTTTGAAAATCTATAGGGACGACATATTTAGTGGATTAGGTGTCTAAGTTTATAATTAAATTGGTATAACTTTCTGGAATAAAAGCAAAGTCCTTTTGGGTTGCCCTTAATAACTAGAAATGGCTAGGAGCAACTTCAGGAGAGTGAGGAAGTGATTTGTTAATTTATTATATGTTTAATAAATTAATTAGAAATTGTTAAAAATTAATTTAGAATTAATCAGAATCCACTGGAAATTAATTTTGGATTAATTAAATTAATTAAAAGTGCAATGAGTGAATTGTAATTATTTAATTGTTAAGTAAGAAAGACATTCTAGAACCTTCCGTGGCTTGGACGGTTTTAGAGGGGGTCCATAAGGGTTTTGGAAACCTCTTATAGCTGATAATGATAACTACCTTGAATAGATTAAAGTATATTATTTAATTATTCAAATTAGAGTTTAACGTGGAGATCCACCAGTTATAAATAGGGACCCTTATTAGCCATTTTTGAACCTTAGTATACACAAGCAAGAAATCGAAATTCCTTCCTCCATCCTCTCTCCAAATCATTCCTAGGGTTTCTAAGATATTGAGTGTGAGCCATTAGAGGCATCCAAACTATTGGTGCTAGCTTTCCAAGAACACTTGAGGATCAAAGGTTGAGCATTTCCGATAATACTCAAAGGTATGTATTCTAATCTTTGTAATTATCAATAATACATAGGTTACATTAGTTTTTTTATAGTATGTTGATATTATGAGAAAATGTCATAGATCTCTAGGTTGCGTGTGTCCATAAAATAGTTTTATGATTCCACTGCGTAAATCTTTTGTTTTGTAACTTAGAAAACCCATCAATATCGTCCCAAAAATAAATAAAATATATATATATATATATATATATATATATATATATATATATATATATATATATATACACACACACACACACATTTAACTGGAAAATAGGGGACAACATTGTTTTGTTTGAGGGTATAGGGACGGCAAGTCGTCCCCATAGGGTTTATACTCTTAAAAATCGGAAGAAGCCCCCTTTTCCCCTTTAACCGATACATTCGATCGATCGATTCTCTCTCGCTCTATCGGGCGATTTGCTTTTCGTCGGCACCATAACGTCGACTCGGTAACCTTCATTTCCTTATGTTCCTCTGTAAGGTCGAACCTTAGAATCTGATGAAGTAAAACCAGGTCATGCTGACTTCCATCAGCACCAACGTCTCACCAGCGTCAGCGTGAAGACTTAATCTACAAAGCCAACGTCAACGTGATAATGTTTTGTATATACAAATATAGGCATAATTAGTTAGCAGATATGATATCTTAGGGATATCGGATATATAGTCTATATTTACATAGATTAGGTGAAATCCCTGATTTGTAGAGATTCACATCTCTTAGCTTTTACTATAAAATCATGTATCCAGGGTTCGTTTCATTCGTTGATTCATGAACCCTAGATTTGTGTGTGTTTTCTTGGTGAGAACTTTCTTAGTTAAAAGCCTTTGTAATAAACCATTGTTCTTTGTCTTTTGTGTTAATCGATCTTGATCAGGGATGTTATAATTGGTATCAGATCAGGTCACTGATATCGATTAACAATGTCTTTTCTTCTTCTTCTTCTTCTTCTTCTTCTTCTTCCAATCACTCTAAAACCACCTCTAGTCACAAAATTGATGAGTTTTATAGGTTATAGATCTATGCATGAGGCAAAAAAATACTTAACTCTTAAGTTCACATGCAACCTATTTGGATCTATATTTTCTCTATTGATAATAATAAACTATAAACATCAAGAACCCTAAAGGAACTCTATAATAATCAAAATAAACATAGAGTTAGGGTTTACATACCTTTTGACTATTATAGTATAACCAAACAAAATTCCCTCTTGAAAACCTTGGAAAACAAGAACCAAAAGTTTAGTGTCTCTAATGGTTTGTACCAAAACCCCTAGAAACCCTAGAATGATGAGGAGAGAGAGGAGAGAGTTAGAAATTTCGTTCCTATGCTTGTAGGAAAAGGCATGAACGGAAATAATGAGTCAAGGGGTCTTATTTATAGTTTAGGTGACTTGCAGGCAAAACCAGATTTGAATTAATTAAATAATAGATTTTATCTCAGTTCAAACTCTTTCCTTTTATGCAACCAAAAGTCTTCCAGAAACCCTAGGAACCCTTCCAAAACCGTCCATGCCATGGAGGGTTCTAGAATTGCCTCTTTTGTTCAACTATTGAACAATTACAATTCACTCAGTACACCTTTAATTAATTCTAATTAATCTCAGATTAATTCTGATTAATAATTAATTAATTCTAATTGATTTCCTGTTAATTTATTAACCATATAAATTGAGAAATCAATTATTAACTATTGATTTCATGTTAATTGATTAATCACATAACAAATTAACATATCAATTATCTATTTCCAATTAATATATTAATCACATAATATATTAACAAATTATTTTTCTCTCTCCCAAAATATCATTTCTAGCTATTTCTGGTTATGAGGGCAATCCAAAAAGGACTTTTCTTCTATTTTCAAGTTTATACCAATTTAGTTATGAGCTTAGCCACTTTAATCCAACAAAAATTCCACAGTCTGGTGAGAATAAATTCACCATGTGGAAGTCAGAAGTCATGATGGTCCTCGAAACCATGAACTATTCCATGTTGGATATCATCAAGCATGGTCCTCATGTTCCTATGTATCAGCCCATGAAGGATAACGTTAAGGACAATGATGAGATCAAAAAAACTGCTCATGAGTTCACTGAAGATGAGAAGCGTCTAGTTTCTCTTGATGTCAAAGCTCGTGTAGCCATAAGAAACGCTCTTCCCTATGAAATCTACCATTTTGATCAAAATTACATATATGCCAAGGAGATGATGGATACGCTGACCGTAGCGTATAAAGTAACATATGAAGTTAAGGTTGTCAACAATAACAGTCTAAATTGACGGTACAAGCACTTTTTCCAGTAGAAAAATGAATCTCTTACTCAAGTCTTCAATCGATTTAATTTCTTGGTGAATGATATACATCATCTCAACATGAACAAAACGAGAAGATCATTGTTTCACAAATTTCTTGGCTCGCTGAATAATAGTTGGGAACATCATGTTGATGTTCTAAAGAACAATGAGAAAATCGCAACCATGGATCTGTCTTCATAATTTGGTAATATTTGTAATCATTAAGAAACAAAGATTTTACATAAGGAAATTATGCGAGACACTCACAGGGATAGATCTGTGGCCCTCTATTCAAAGAAGTCACCCCAAATAGTGACAACGATTTCACTGATGAATCTGAAGGTGAAGCCTTGATAGTTAAACGCTACATTAGCCGAAGCGACAATAAACCTTCTGGACCCAGAAGACTTCCATCAAAGTCTGACTCATTAGCATCTAAAGGCTATGACGATGGTAGGAAGATTGTTGTTGAGAAGAAGGAAGGACCAAAGTGCTTCAACTATGGAGGCACTAATCACTTCGCTAGGGAGTGCAAGTCCAAGAAGGTGGACACAAATGAAGATTACGAGGTGAAATATAAGAAGCTTTTGGCATCTTTGAAAAGGAGAAACATTAATGTGAATGTTCTTGTAGTAATAATAGTGGAAAGATAGCTAGATGATGAAGAATCATCCGATGAAGATGAAGGAAAAGACAAGTGCTTTATGGCACACAATGATGCATTTTGTCACTGATAAAGTAAGCAACGAATCAAGCACTTTTGAAGCTAATCTGGCTAAAGCTGCTAAAGATTCAAAAATGTTGTATTGGGACTCATCATCTTTATATTGGGTAAACAAATTTGTCAACTATTATGATAACGAAAAATGCATGATGTGTGATTACTTGTGTCTTTGATAGACAATGAGAAAATTCTTTCTCAAACAAATATCAATGTCACAAATCTATCTCTTACAAATGTTGATCTTCACACAAAAAAATGATAACACTGAATTGCATGGAAATAAACTACATGGTATAGTTAATAATTGGGCACACTCTCATCATAAGCTAAACAAAATAGTTGATGCCCAGATACTTGATCAGTGTGAAAAAAAATTCTTGGTGGAAATATAGATGAGGCCATAGAAGGTCATAAACATATTGAACATGAACAAAATTTCCCTACTCTTAGTGATGTTGAAGAGGATTTTAAATCTAGGTTTGTTATTAATACGTACATAAATCAAACTCTCATAGATAAACACTGTATAACAAACCTTGATGGTCTCACTGTATGTACTACCTGCCTAACTGCCTTAGAACCTACTATTATAATTCCTGCTTTTGATATTCCAACTCCTACCACTGACATGTATCTTAAATTTCCTATATCAAATGGTGAAATTCACTCCACACATGAAATACTTAGTGTATCTCTAAATTGTACTATTAGTAATTGTGAAACTGATGACTCTATTTCTTTTGACATTGATAACTCTATTTCTTCCAACACATATGAATCTTTGTGTACATCAGTGTACCAGTCATCTGTCTCCACATCCTATCACACTGATAGATCCTTTGTTTCTAGAGCCATTTTAAAGGTTCATAAGATACATGAAAAAGTTTCATCTCCCTGGAAACCTAACAATACCAACTCGTGTAATAAAAATAAAACCCACAGTATAAAGGTTTGCTATAGATGTGGAGATACATCTCATAAAATAAATGACTTTAGATTTGGAGAAAAAACTAAGAGAGTTGACAATTTTCACATAAGACATGATAGGTGGATTGAAAAGATAGCTCCATAAATTGTCTCCTGGCTGCTTGTTATAATAATTTTAATGCTAAATCCTTAGTAAAAATACCCATTGAAAAATGGGTCAATGTGTTCTAATTTGTTTTCTTAACCTTGCAGGGTTAGGAGTATGTTTGGTATCTTGATAGTGGGTGCTCAAGAAATATGAAAAGATTTAAGTCTCTCCTGGATTAGTTTGTCAAAAAGGATGGCTCTGTGGTGACTTTCGGGGACAACAACAAGGGAAAAACTAAAGGAGTTGGAATAATACAATGTAAGACCATGGAATTCAAGAATGTTTCATATGTCAAGGAACTCAGACATAACCTCATCTCAATCAGTCAATTGTGTGACACTCGCTACAAGGTTCGCTTCAACAAAGAGGAAGCAAACATTTTTTATTCGAAGAAATCAATCGTACTCACTACCAATAGGAAAAATGACATATATGTATTAGAATTGCTTTTGTCTTAAAATATTTTCCTTCTTTGTGATTCTAGTACTTTATTGCTTTGATTTAAAAAATTAAAAAAACTACAAAAACAAGTCTTTTGCTTTCATTAGAAAAACACAAAAATACAATTCTTCAATTTCTTTTACCAAAGGAGTATACATTGCATGTCTTTATCTTTCTAACATTTAATCCCCGTGACTTTTTCTTTCTAGCACAAGGTTTTGGATCACCCCTCTTTCATCTTCAAAGATGAATCTACAACTTTCCCATCCAAAGAAAATACCAGCTCGCCTAATCTTGCTTTTCCCTTGTTGTAAGATCTTATCATTGAACTTGGTTGCTTTAACTAATCTCGATGGCTCTACATCTTTTCTTTCGCGGCTGAAATCGTTCAGTTTGAAGGGGATGTTTGGCGAGTTTGGCACTGAGTGTCTTACTGTCGACATAAGATAAGGAAGAACTGTGTCTGGATAGAATGTTCTGAATGCTCTCCTTGCCTCCTCTGATGTAACGCCCGTGTTTCTAGGCTAGGAACTAATGATGATGTAATAGTCTAGGTTAACCTTTGTAGCCCGTTTCGAAATAATAGAAATGTATTATTGGGTATTATGTGTTTTGTGTTTAATTGTGTGACTTAAATGAATTAAGGGTAAAAATAAGCGTCATAATAAAATGTTATATAAACCCGATACCTATACATAAAGAGGTAGTGGTCGAGACAAGGATTTCGGGTATGTAAAGAATGCCGAAATCCGAGTTATAACGAAGAAGTTATGACCTGTCGAAGTTTCGCGACAGAACTGGCACGACATTGTGCGACGTAAATAGTAAATTTATGATAGAGCGATATTTGGCCTTAGCGATCTAAATGAAACTCGTAGAATACGTTAAACCGAGAGTGTGCATAAAAAGAACGTCCAAATCTAACTTCGTATGAGAAAGTTATGATTTTTCTAAGTTTCAGCTTAGCAGTATGCAGCCCAAAACTCGATATTTAGATCTAGTTATTTCTAGCCGAAACAATCTAAACGAGAATCGAAGATCTCGTTAATAGTAGTGCAACGGTAAAAAGACAGACGAAAACGGACGTCAGATTAAGAAGTTATGAATTTATAACAGACTTTTCCTGTCCCGGCTACTAAAAATATAATATTAAAAATGAAGTCAAAATTAGCCGACAGAGTCTAAATGAAAGTTGTAGAGCATAATCTCACCTACGCGTGGATATAAAGAACGTCGAAAACGGAGCTCGTATGCGAAAGATATGAAATTTATGAAGTTCGGGGCACGAACTACAACCTGTGTCAGAACTCACGACGTGAACGTAGAGTTCATGACGTGAAATCAGTGATTGACACCTTTAGAGCCGGACAGACTGATGCCGCGACTACGCACCTGATGACGACCAAGTTCACGACGTGAACAAGCCTGGTTCACGACGTGAATAACGAAATTCAGCCCTATAAATAGAAATCGAAGGCAGTCGGTTTTGGTTGCTAATTTCTCAACCTCTCTCCTACTTTTCTCATCATTAAGCCTACTTTTAGCCCCCCGAAGTCCCGATATCATCCCCGATACCCGAAGCAAGTCCCGAAGCCCCGAAGATCCCGAGAAAAAGAGTTTTCGAGCCGAAACTCTGCCCGCGAGAAGCCCGGTTTCTGAGAAAACATCTCGGTTTCATCGAAGAATATTACTTTAAGAGCCGTAGTGCTTTCCGATCATCATCTTATCAAGTGAGTGCATAGTTCCCTTCATGAACATGATTTTAATACAAGTATTTTTTGAATGTATTAAATATATGTTTTGTGTGAGTTATTTGATGATGTCTGAATTAAGTGTTAAAGAACATACCTGATTGTTTATGATAACTTAGGTTAAAGAGTAAACCTAAGGTTTGTTATAATGGTTATGGGGTAGTATCTCTTTATGAGTACGAGTGAGATATATACGGAGAATAGAACTTTAAAATATGTCATTGATCCGGAAGCATGGATTAGACATAGTTATTCGTCCCTAGTCCGAGAGTATGGATTGGACTTAGTTAATTATCATTAATCCGGGAGTATGGATTAATACTTAGTCAGTTGTCATTAATCTGGGAGTATGGATTAAGACATATTCAGTTGTCCTTAGTCCGGGAGTATGGACAGGACATAGAATCTGTCATTAGTCCGGGAGTATGGATTTAGACATAGACCAATTGTCCCTTATCCGGGAGTATGGAATGGGCACAATCATGGACTCGAGAATATGGATTAGATCCGGGAGTAAGAGTTAAAATTTAAGGTCCACGGGTATGGATAGTATCGTTGAGAGAATTTATGGGGTGGGGTAAGAGTTGGTTATATATAGAGAGAAAATTTTATATTGTGTGAATTCTAAATTATGAATATGTTATAACATTGTGGGATTGAAATCCCTATGTACTCACCAGGTTTTCCAAACCTGACCATTCAATATTTTTGTATCATAGGTATCGATACAAAGACACATTACACTGAGAGATTAAAGAGATGTATATCATTAGTGTAGATGAATGTAAGTTCGGTTTATGCTTATGTGTCTGTATTGACCAGGACATCCCAAATGTTTTAAAACGAATAAAATACATCTCTTCGGAGATGCATGGATAAAGTATTTATCATGTTTTCTGGGAACAAATTCCGCAACAGTTTTCTTTAAAAGATTACTCTGATTTTAAAACAAAGCATAAACAAATCGGTCTTTTTTGGCCGTGAAATTGGGGATGTCACAGTTGGTATCAGAGCATTAGTTTAAGCGAACTAGGAATTTGTAGGATTTCTAGACTTAAACTTAGAATGTTAAGCGACGATTGTGAGATGAGTGTCTACCATATTTTAGACACGAGCACTAGTATATTTTAGGAAAGATGCCTAAAATGCTTTTATGTGCTAAATGATATATGTTTTCCATATATGCCATTATTTGTTTGGATCTATGGTCTGTTGCCGACCGGATCTGGAAACCTTATGTGTTTAGGATTCTAAGCGTATGACTACGATATTAGAACTAGCATGTCAACATTTCAGAGTGATAAGGAGATTTATACGTCTATCGTAAATAAAGCCTTCCTGTCTTAAATTCTCGCCCGGTACACCGAACGTTTGCTTGGGTGTACAAAATGTCATGGTGAAGACTCGTAGAGAATTGAGTAAATGGAGGAAATGAAAGGCTTATGATAATGAATGACACCTATCGGAAGATATCGTAAGAGTGGTATCTTGCCTTTAGAATATGACTGATAAAATAACGGAACGTTTAGAGGAGTACGGTACGTCTGAAGTACACCTTCGATTGGCAGGATGATGGAACGATTGGTGTAATTCTTGAAGTTGTCCCATCGTCTGGAATTTCCATCACCAACCGAGTTGAAGTAGAATTGATGATTGAAGATACGCATGGAGGAAGTCCTAGTAGAGTCTAGGAAAATTTTTATGATTATTTGGGCACATTCGTATGTGTTCAATTGTTTTGTGATTTTAGGACATGGGGACTGCGAGACAATACTTGGGACGAGTATGAGTAGGTGTGAATAGTAGTAGAGATCTATACTACTAGAAGCACAGGACTCACACTTGGATCAGGGAAAGTCACAAGGTTGCCAAGAAGCTAGTAATTGATTCCGTTTTTATTCACGTATGTCGTTACCATCGTTTCGGTAATGACTAAGAAGATGATTGATATTCCGACCCTATAAGTCATATCGAATCGAGTCCGATTAAGATGAGTATGTTACCTGGTTCGGGGAAAGTTGAGTCCAAGGTTTATTGGACCGTTTAAAGTTCTTTAGAGAACTGGGAACCAAGCTTACATGCTAGGACTACCAGAAGAACTAGATGATATTCATAACACTTTCCATATGTGTTATTTGAGGAAGTTCACGGGAGAAGTTCCCGACATAATTCCAATTTCTGAATTAAGGTTGGATGAAAGCAAGAGATTAATTGAAGAACCAGAGGCAATCGTTGACCGTAAGACTAAGAAGTTATGACGCAAGATGGTCGATTTAGTGCTTGTCCGTTGGAAACATACGAATGGGCCAAATCTCACTTAGGAAACGGAGAGTGACATGAGGAGTCGCTATCCGTATTTGTTTGTTGATGTGTGATTCCGGGGACGGAATCATCCTAAGGGGGAGAGAATTGTAACGTCCGTGTTTCTAGGCTAGGCACTAATGATGATGTAATAGTCTAGGTTAACCTTTGTAGCCCGTTTCGAAATAATAGAAATGTATTATTGGGTATTATGTGTTTTGTGCTTAATTGTGTGACTTAAATGAATTAAGGGTAAAAATAAGTGTCATAATAAAATGTTAGATAAACCCGATATCTATACATAAAGAGGTAGTGACCGAGACAAGGATTTCGGGTATGTAAAGAATGCCGAAATCCGAGTTATAATGAAGAAGTTATGACCTGTCGAAGTTTCGCGACAGAACCGGCAAGACACTATGCGACGTAAATAGTGAATTTACGATAGAATGATATTTGGCCTTAGCGATCTAAATGAAAGTCTTAGAACACGTTAAACTGAGAGTGTGCATAAAAAGAACGTCCAAATCTGACTTCGTATGAGGAAGTTATGATTTTTCTAAGTTTCAGTTTAGCAGTATGCAACCCAAAACTCGATATTTAGATCGAGTGATTTCTTGCCGAAACAATCTAAACGAGAATCGAAGATCTCGTTAATAGTAGTGCAACGGTAAAAAGACAGACGAAAACGGACGTCAGATGAAGAAGTTATGAATTTATAACGGACTTTTCTTGTCCCGGCATACTAAAAATATAATATTAAAAATGAAGTCAAAATTAGCCGACGGAGTCTAAATGAAAGTTGTAGAGCATAATATCACCTACGCGTGGATATAAAGAACGTCGAAAACGGAGCTCGTATGCAAAAGATATGAATTTCTGAAGTTCGGGGCACGAACTTCAACCTGTGTCAGAACTCACGACGTGAACATAGAGTTCACGACGTGAACTCAGTGATTGACACCTTCAGAGCCTGACAGACTGATGTCGCGACTACGCACCTGATGACGACCAAGTTCACGACGTGAACAAGCCTGGTTCACGACGTGAATAGCCAAATTCAGCCCTATGAATAGAAATCGAAGGCAGTCGGTTTTGGTTGCTAATTTCTCAACCTCTCTCCTACTTTTCTCATCATTAAGCCTACTTTTAGCCCCCCGAAGCCCCGATATTATCCCCGATACCCGAAGCAAGTCCCGAAGCCCCGAAGATCCCGAGAAAAAAAGTTTTCGAGCCGAAACTCTGCCCGCGAGAAGCCCGGTTTCTGAGAAAACATCCCGGTTTCATCGAAGAATATTACTTTAAGAGCCGTAGTGTTGTCCGATCATCGTCTTATCAAGTGAGTGTATAGTCCATTTCATGAACATGATTTTAATACAAGTATTGTTTAAATGTATTAAATATATGTTTTGTGTGAGTTATTTGATGATGTCTGAATTAGGTGTTAAAGAACATACCTGATTGTTTATGATAACTTAGGTTAAAGAGTAAACCTAAGGTTTGTTATAATGGTTATGGGTTAGTATCTCTTTATGAGTACGAGTGAGATATATACGGATAATAGAACTTTAAAATATGTCATTGATCCGGAAGCATGGATTAGACATAGTTATTCGTCCCTAGTCCGAGAGTATGGATTGGACTTAGTTAATTATCATTAATCCGGGAGTATGGATTAATACTTAGTCAGTTGTCATTAATCTGGGAGTATGGATTAAGACATATTCAGTTGTCCTTAGTCCGGGAGTATGGACAGTACATAGAATCTGTCATTAGTCTGGGAGTATGGATTTAGACATAGACCAATTGTCCCTTATCCGGGAGTATGGAATGGGCACAATCATGGACTCGAGAATATGGATTAGATCCGGGAGTAAGAGTTAAAATTTAAGGTCCAAGGGTATGGATAGTCTCGTTGAGAGAATTGATGGGGTGGGGTAAGAGTTGGTTATATATATAGAGAAAAATTTATATTGTGTGAATTCTAAATTATATATATATATATATATGTTATAACATTGTGGGATTGAAATCCCTATGTACTCACCAGGTTTTCCAAACCTGACCCACTCAATATTTTTGTATCACGGGTATCGATACAAAGACACATTACACTGAGAGATTAAAGAGATGTATATCATTAGTGTAGATGAATGTAAGTTCGGTTTATGCTTATGTGTCTGTATTGACCAGGACATCCCAAATGTTTTAAAACGAATAAAATACATCTCTTCGGAGATGCATGGATAAAGTATTTATCATGTTTTCTGGGAACAAATTCCGCAACAGTTTTCTTTAAAAGATTACTCTGACTTTAAAACAAAGCATAAACAAATCGGTCTTTTATGGCCGTGAAATTGGGGATGTCACATCTGAACCCATCATCTGTTGTGACGAAGATAGATGATGACATTGATGGTGACACGTCTAATTTCCATAGACTCCACTCACTTCCCCGCCATCCCCCATCATGGATGCAAGAACTCATTATCAAGACAATGACTCTTGTATCTCATCTCGTGGTTCATAATCCTTTTCTATTTCGAATACCTTCCTATTGATTTTCATAACTCGGAGGTTACAAAGATAGAACCGTTGAACTCGTGGTTACAAAGATTTTGTTCCTTCAGATATCTTCTTCATGGTGATAGATATGAAGCTTGGAATCCATCAGAATAATAGCTTCTTCAAAGAATAAGAACTTCTCTCTCCTCATTTTTGTCTTTAATTCTGTATTTCGTTGAGTTTAAATGTGTGAAATGCTTGCTAATATGTCTCTCTTTTATATACAATTTTTTATGTGGAAAATATATTGAAAAGAGGAAGCACTTTATGTGAATTCAATTCAAAAGATACACCAAATCCTGACTTTATGATATTTCTAAAAAGCTGCATAATTCTCTTTTTGGCTATTTCCTTGTTGACTGTTTCTTTTATTTTATTTTGTCTTGTATCGTCTCAAAGGAATTAATCGTGAAACCTTGATTCTAGACTGAAACTTTGACACTTAAAATGTCCCTAGAAGTATTCTGCTGACACTATCCATATCTTCATAATGAGATTGCCTAGTCCTTTTAAAAAAATTCTAATAAGGCTTGAGTGTTCCTTCTCTTTACAGTGTGTGACTATTTCCTATACTTTTTCTCTTTATTCTTAACTCGATGATGTTGGTAGATGAACCACTCCCTAGTGATGTGTTAGAAATTCTATGTTGATGATTCACATTGTTAAACCATAGTGTGATTGAGACATCCAACAACGTCTCTTACACTACAAGTCTTCTATTATAGAACTTAATGATTCACTATATGATACCATACACTGATAAAAGTTCGAAATTTTGTGCCGATGGTTATATCATGTACTATGATATATTGCATGCACCAACCCACTCTTACCTTACAATTCTTTTAACAAATAATTTGATGACTCACTGTATAGGCCATACACTGATGAAAAATCGACATTTTATGCCGATGGGTATATTTCGTACCGGAATATATTACATGCATCATACCTCTCTCACCCAATATTTTCTTCTAATAAAAGTAGTAAATGACTCAGCGTATCAAACCATCCACTGATGAGACTTCGTAACACTGTGTAAGTGATCTCTATTGTCGCAACACAATAAGTGATACACCAAATTCCACCCATTGTTCTGTTTCATTGATGTTGGTACTTATTCTTTGGTTTTTTTTTCACGCTTGAGATTCTCACTCACTAGATGCTTATTTAGTATGATTACTGTTATCTCTGGAGAAACTCTTAAACGGTAACTTAATTAAATTCAGGGATAAGAGCCGTTGTTCGGGAACTGCGATATTTGGCGTGGATCCTCCTCTCTCCAAATGATTACTTTTTAACGGCGCTTGTTGGAGTATAAAAACAAAGAAATTACATCACAAGCCTCTTACGTAATCAAATTGCCTTCAAAAAATTCTCTCGTCTGTTTCTACTCTCAAGAACCCTAATTGCAAACTCGATGGCTCCTCCTGCTACTATCTACACTTATGTTCCAACCCCAAATGTGGTCAAGGCTTTGAGCACTCCAGTCACTCCCATCTTCATTTTGCCAAAAATGTGACCTTCTTTACTGAAATCCCTAAAAAGTTCAAGGACAAGGGTTTCAAAGACTTTGTGTTCTATCTTGTTATGTGCCCACTTCGCTATGCTCATGCTGATTTTGTTGATCCTTTTCTCTCACAACACGTCTGTGAGTTCTACTATACCTCTGCCTACTATGATCCAGGAATGATTATTGGTACAATTGGAGATGGCAAACATTTTATTTCTCGATGCGAACATTTTATTTCATGACGAGTACTTTGCTCTTCCAACTGACAAGGAATGTCGCGTTGTTCTTGACAAATTAGGGTTTGAAAACACGAAGCAAGGGAATCATAATTTTCTTCGATAGTGTCTCCTCACTACTTGGAAGTTTCTCATAGGTGTTCTTGGAAAGTGCCTCTCACACCAGATGTATGGTCTTGATCAGCTGAATACATTTGAGCAGCATATTCTTTTCTCTATCATCAAAAATAAGCCCCTGGATTTTGCTCAACTTATTTTGGATCAATTTGCTGAAGTGATCAAAGGAAATAAGCGACCACTTATGTTCATTATCCTCGATGGTTTGCACTGATTCTTCAATATATTGGTATCAGGTATGATGGTGAACCTGATGAAGATTTGATCCACTCTTTCACCTCTCTGAAACTGTATAACAAGGATCCACAAGCTTTTATGTAACATCCCCCTCCGGCACGTATCACAATATTGTCCGCTTTGGGCCACTCGGAACGAGGACTTCCTAGGGGGTCACACATCCCGGTACTACTCCCGCCCGAGCACGCTTAACTGCAGAGTTCTTATGGGATCTGCTGCCCCCATGGCTTAAAGCGCGTTGTGACAAATAAGGTATCCACACCCCTTATAAGGAAATGTTTCGTTCTCCTTCCAAGCTGATGTGCGATCAGGTGCAACCCACATTCATCCCTCATTATAGGGTTCAACGTCCCCGTCGAACACATCGACCTGTGCCCTGGCTCTGATACCAACTTGTAACACTCGTGATTTTTCACCCATATTTTTTTTATTTTTAAAATATTTATTTAACAGAATACATTGCGGAAGACTTAATATGATTATTTCAAAAACATCACCAATGTTACTTTCATGACAAAACAAACCCATCAAAATTTAAAATTCGCAAAAACATAATGATGAAAACCCAACATGTCCAAATGGTATCAGAGCCAGGGCACGGGTCGATGTGTTCGACGTGGACGTCGAACCCTATAATGGGGGGTGAAGGTGGGTTGCACCAGATCCCACATCGG
The DNA here is from genome assembly GCF_052849685.1 of Lactuca virosa. Lineage (NCBI taxonomy): Eukaryota > Viridiplantae > Streptophyta > Magnoliopsida > Asterales > Asteraceae > Lactuca > Lactuca virosa. The sequence goes on along the minus strand of NC_136427.1, from coordinate 294,456,530 downwards.
CTTGGAAGGAGAACGAAACATTTCCTTATAAGGGGTGTGGATACCTTCCTTGTCACAACGCGTTTGAAAGCCACGAGGACATCAGATTCCATAAGAACTCTGCAGTTAAGCGTGCTCGGGCGAGAGCAATCCAGGGATGGGTGACCCCCTGGGAAGTTTTCGTGTCTGGAGCCCAAAGCGGACAATATTGTGATACATGTCAAAGGGGGATGTTACATTCTAGCATCATCACAAGGGGAATGCAGAAGTGGACCGGCACCCCCTATGACATTTATTTGTCTACGTTGATTCTTAACGACGGTTAGTGACATTTTTGTCCCGGTTGTCACATGAAGACTGAAGTGAGTCTCGTATACAACATCTCCATCTCTTTCCGATTTTTTCTCAATGGTCGGCATTCACAACGCATTTCGATTTTATCTCGACCATCGGTATCACTGCGTAGGTGCATCTCTAATCCTACACAATACACACTCTAATAACAATTTATGACTTTATGTTTCTGTTAAAAGTTCAAATCGGTTTCTGACTTCAAAAATACAACCATCGGTGCACTTATGTGCTTTCAGCTTAATCTTAACTTCTTTTAGTAGTTACTAGTTACTTAAGTTAGTATTTTCTTAATCTGAAAGTTCATGTTTAACTCAGAAATGTTAAATTTGGAATTAAGTTTAATATGACATGTTAAATAAAGCTTAATCTGAATCTGAGTTTAATTAAGCTAAATCTAAGTTTAATCTGAATTTGGTGAATTTGTGTTTTTAGTGTGCTTAATATGTGTTTTATTGATGTTAAATCCGAGTTTGGTTAATTTGTGTTTAATTTATGTTAATTGTTAAATTGAAGTTTGGTTAATCTATGTTTAATTTATGTTAAATCTTTCGTTTTTCAATGTGGATGGAAGGATCTCAAAAAACTCTTGATGAAGCTGAAAGTAGAAGTAAGCAATATAATCCGGATCCAATGATTGTTAATGGACAATTTCTATTTTACTTTGATTTTTCATATTTTGATTGTAAACTTTAAAATATGGTAGTCTTAACATTTCCTTGAACTATGTAGTTGATTTTGATGTTTTTGATTGTTTTAAATAATTGGAAAAGAATATTAGTTATTATGTTAGTTTGTTTACATTTGTTGGATAATGGGTGAAAACCCAAACTCATTAATCTATGTGTTGAACCTGGAAAATCGAAAAATCGACCCCTAAAAACCGAGAAACTAAACCAATGGGTTCTAAAAACAAAAACCCGAAATGAACAGGTTGGGTTCGGTTTTATCCAAAATTCGACTCATGTTCAACCCTAGAACCACTTAAATCACGATACAATCTTTTTTTCTTTATATTTTTATTATCATATATCATATGTATTTTGTGATTTTGTTATGCTTTTGTACTTATGCAAATGAAAAACACGTTTATTATTCAAAAAAGTTATGAAAACCTAATTGGCCCGCCCCATGTAGGCGTTCTTTTATACTAACGGCCCAAATAACTTTGGGCTTTGAGACGTTCTTTTATATAGTTATTGCCCATTAAAGCCCAATTTATGACTAGTCCTGATGTTTTAAATTTAGTTAAAATCAAAAAATATAGAGTTTAGTTCCTCTAAATGTAATCAATGATCTTACAAAGATACTATTTGAATACATTATTTGTGAATTTTGCAAAAATTAATATACTATAAAAGTGATCTCATATAAAAATACATTTGAAGATGATTGAACTAAAATTTTCATATAGCCGTGTATGTTTTGAAGTGCGATCATTTGATTACTTGTATATCAATATCATAAAACAAAGCAAATATGAAACTAAAAATAAGTCGGTACCTTTTTCAGTAAGTTCAAAATAAGTTTGACTGATATTGAGCTAAAAATATATGAACAAAGGGCTTTTATTAGAAATTATACAATAAGCCATAAAACTACTTTCTTTTATGCTAATGCATTACTACAAATTGGGTAACATGTAACATTACTGAAAGTTGTTCCAAACCTTCTTAAACTTGCAACCCTAATGGAATTGCTTCCAATGTTTTACATTCCATCTCTAGACTTTCATCTTTTGCTTCTACATTTGACTCCCTTTTATAAACATATTTCTTTGATGCCCACAAGAAAGCTCCCAAATTTAATACTGAAATGAACAAAAGAAAACCATAGTAATAATCCAAATGGGAATCGTTTAAGTTTTTCCCGATCCAACTCTTCATTCCATCCCTACTTGTTACCTTATCCACCATTGTCACCAAGAAGCTGTTCAAGAAGTTGCCAAGGCCAATTCCACTCGTGAAAAATGTGGTCCCGAGACTTTGCATGTCTTCAGGGGATTGGTCGTAGAAGAATTCCAACAATCCAATCGCATTAAACACATCAGCGACCCCTAGCAGAACGTATTGAGGCATTAACCAGAAAATACTCATGGGGATTACTTCTTTAGGATCTAGAATGTGATTGGACTCGATAGATTTCATTCTTTTAACTTCAACTAGATAAGCAATAGCTATGGCTAGAATTTGAATTGTGAATCCAATACCAAGCCTTTGAAGCATGGTAATTCCCCTAGGGTTTTTGGTTCTTTTGCGCATTAAAGGCACAAAATACCGATCGTACATTGGCACAGATATTAACATAGAAAGTGTAACAAAGCTTCCTAACGATGCTGCTGGTAACTGGAAATTTGATCCAAGATGTCGGTCCAAAGTGGTGCCTTGTTTCACAAACAAGGTGTTGATTTGTGCCCAAATAGTGCTAGGAATCAAGGTTACAAGCCATACCATGATCATCCCCAATACAAGCTTAGCTCCTTCCACTTGAGTAACAGTGCATGGTGGCCACCTTGAATTAACATGGCCATCTTCTTTAAGTGCACCTTTGTCCAAGAACCTAATTTCATTTTATGTTACGCATTATTAACACCGTCACCATCCAAATCATCGTATTTAAGTTCTAACCATGCATACAAATCAAACTTCATCGACCTTATGAGTTATGAGTTTTGGATGGAAAATGTGTTTTATTAAATACGTACAATAAAATAAACATTACTGTATTCTTCATTAATGAATCAATAATTCATATGACAAGAATATCCCTAGGTTTTTGAATCATAGTGAACCTCCCAGTGAAGGTGATTTCATATTTTTGGTTTAATATTTGTGCATGTGTGCATATTTAATATGTTACGTGGGCCCACAAAACTTAAATTAAATAACATTGGCCAACTTTTATAACCAGTTTCTATGGGCCATTTAATGAATCTTTAATTAAATTCAGCAACAGTTGTAACTTGTGACAAACTAGAATGAGTCGTCCCCAATCCCCACCTCATTTAATGTTCATGAATTTCAATTTGAGATTTTTTGTATATAATACCGTGAGATAATTTTTACTAAGCATAACAAATTTAATAAAAACGTTTTTATGAACATACACGTGCATACACGCAGGATGAAAGGACATCTTACATTTAAAATGAAATGTTGCCAAAACTATGTATCGGATAAAAGAATTCCATTTCTGCCCTTTTGTTTGACTTTATATTAAATTTATTTTATGATATATACGAGTGTCCATCATGCCTAGCTTTCGTCGAGTGTGTCGCTTTAAAAGGGCTATGGTCCAATCAACAAGTTGGACAAAGACACCTCGTTTTGCATAAAAGTTCGTTGCTAAAAGGTCGGCTTTTCGTGATCCTTTTAGTTAACAGTATTTCATACATGTATAGTCATACTCACAATAATACTAGCCAGATAATAAAAGTTTACTCCAGACTTCCGATTTTTTTTTTTTTAAAAGGGTGTCAATTGTTATAAAACAAAGATTTGAACATATAACTTAATTGCTAGTATATCTTATACAGTCCTATAAGTATGTAAATGTTGTAGTCTAACTTCTCTTCATAAAGGCTCTTTTAGAAAGACAATGTTTGACTACACATATATCTTACACTAATAAACAGTAAAACAATTAGGTACCTGAAAATTGGAGTGTGATAAACTTGACGTTTCCCACTATTGACATAATGTTGCAAATCAAACTCATGGAGCTCCGACAAATCACGTGGTGGAGCGCGGTGGCGATTGGCAAATGCCGCCCTAACAACACGAAAAATTTCTCCGGCTGGACTCTTGGTCCTTCTAACTTTATGCCTGTACATAGGAGTGCCAATGTAGAAGATAACAAGTGACACAATGAGACCAATGGTTGGGATGCCATAACCAAGACCCCAACCCAAGTTCTCTTGAATGTAAACTAGACCAAGGGTGGCAATAAGTGCACCCGTAAAACTACTAAACATCCACCAGTTGAAAAATGATACTTTCAGTCTCTTTTCACTAGGGTCAAAATCGTCAAATTGGTCAGCACCAAAAGTTGAGATATTGGGTTTCGTGCCACCTAAACCAATGACGGATCAAAGATTTTTAATCAGGTATCGTAAAAACATAATTCTAAAAGGTATACCGTACAAGAACAAATTGTTTTTTTTTTTTTTTTAACTTTAACATTATAAAAATTATGAAAAGACAGTTTTAAGTTAGTGCATATCTACCTGCACCTATGGCTATGATGTATAAAGATGAATAGAAAAATGCAATTTGAGAAGTGGTGGCTTTATTGCATACTCCATTTCTGCATGTTGGTTTTAAGAATTTGATCGAAACTGCCAATGTCAATAGCACCATCCCCTAAAATGACAAATTTTTAACCGCTAAAAGTTAAAAACAATAATATATTATATAAAGTTTAACGATCGATTATATCATATCGAACAATTGTTACCACCCTAAAAGACTAATGGTGGGAACCATAACTAAGATCGAAGCTTTTTTGTCGTTATCGATAGATTTATGGTAATTAACTTGATAATATTTGAATTATATAAGTATAATGAATTGACAAGTGATGGAAATTATTGGACTTAATTAACTATAGTTGGTCAAAAGAAATATAAGCCAATAGTTTTTTTTCTCTATATTCATTCAAAGAAAACTCATGGACAAAATTAAAAACACACATCCAAAAGCAATCTTTGCATCAAAATCATAGCCTCACAAAAAAAACTACTTTTTGTTGAAAAAAAAAAAAAAACTTACGTACCAATACATAGATGAGAGACGACAAGGTGAAAGTCCAGAAACGACCCAAATAAGAATCAGCAATGTATGCACCAAAGATGGGAGTCATCCAGACTGCACCTGACCAATTATTGACATTTCTAACAGATGAAACATTGTCTTCATGCAATTGTGTCGTCAAATACACCACAAGATTTGATGCCACCCCATAAAATGCCATTCTTTCAAACGCTTCATACCCTTTTGAAAAAACAAAAAAAACATAAAAAAGATAGTCTTGTAGTTGTTGTATGGTTTGAAGAATCTTGAAATGAAAAAATTGAAATCAAGAAAAGGGTGTGGTGAATTACCAACTAAAAAGGCACAAGCTTTCCATTTGCCAGTTTTGGAAGAGAGCACGGGTTGCCTGCGAAGATCGACTGTGCCATCTTGTGTGTATCCTTTTTCTTCCATTTTTTGTTAAAAATGAGAGAAAACGAGAGGCTAAGTGATGCTATAAATAGACCTTTGTGTTTGCTTGCTAATAGTCTTTTTTAATAGATTTTTTGAAGTGTTTGGAGTCGAGGGTAAGTGTATTCAAGATTCTTATTTGTGTAAATTACACGAATGGTCCCTGTGGTTGAAGGTAATCTCTGCAATTGGTCTTTAACTTTTTTTTTTTAACTTGAACCGTCATTATTATATGTTTTTGTTGCGCGGTCACTTTATACTTAAAAATACTTTCTTGCACTTGTATATTTCTTTCTCTATTTATTTATTATTTATTATTTATTTATTTATTTGAAAATTTTGTTAATCCCGACCCCACCCTACAACCTAAGTATTGTACTAAACCCTTTTATCATTTCTTTATCCATGGATTAGTGAAAGAAGCATTTCCTCTCTTGTCCATGCATTTGCTTGTTCGAAAACTCAACAGTTGTCGACAAGCCTCCATCTCCTTCCTCAAAAAGTATTTTGCAAGAAAAACTCTTACCTCAAAAAGTTTGTTCACTCGTATCATGCTTAATTTCATGTATTCCAGTAAACTCAATAAATATATAGAGTAGATGAAAATATATACAAACACAAAAAATTATAATCATTTAATGGTCGCTTGAGTTTATTTTAATAAAAAATGGTCCATATGCTTTATCAATTTCTTTAGTTAACCTTATAGCGAGTTTCGAAGTTGCAATTTTGATTTATTTGTTGACCATCATTAAAGTGCTACAGAAAGCAGCCATGTGTTACCATTGACACTAACCAAACCTAAGCAATTCTTATTCGCTTTGTTTAAATATGTTACAAATGTTCTTGGAAAAACCCGTGTTTCAGGGCTAAGCATTTTAGATGATGTAATAGTCTAGGTCAACTATTGTAATTCTTTTGAAGTAATAAAGATGAAATATTTGAGTATTATGTGAATTATGTGTATTTGTGTGCTTATTACTTATTTATAAATGTATAATAAATAAAGGATAAAAATAAGCGTCAAAATTAAAGTGTGAGATAAGCCCGATATCTTTACATAAAGTTTTAGTGGTCGAAACAAGGATTCCGGGGATATAAAGAACGCCGAAATCCGAGTTATAACGAAGAAGTTATGACCCGTCGAAGTTTCGCGACGCAACCGGCACGATACCGGGAAGCGTAAATAGTGCATTTACGATAGAGCGACTTTTAGCCTTAGCAATATAAACGAAAGTCGTAAAATATGTTAAACCGAGAGCGTCCATAAAAAGAACGCCCAAATCTGACTTCGTATGAGGAAGTTATGATTTTTCGAAGTTTCGGCTTAGCAGTGTACAGCCCGAAGTTCGAATATTAGACCGAGTGGTTTTTAGCCGACACAACCTAAACGAGAATCGAAGATCTCATTAATAGTAGCGTATCGATAAAAAGACAGACGGAAACGGACGTCGGATGAAGAAGTTATGAATTTTTAACGGACCAATCCTGTCCCGGCCTGTTAAAAATATAACTTTTAAAATGAAGTCAAAATTAGCCGACAGAGTCTAAACGAAAGTTGTAGAGTACGTTCCCGCCTACGCGTGGATATAAAGAATGTCAAAAATGGAGCTCGTATGCGAAAATTATGATTTTTAGAAGTCGGGAAGCAAAATTGCGAATCTGCGAGAAAGGTGATGACGTGGCCGCATCTGAGCCGTTGCTTGTTGCCCAAGGCTTCGCTTCGGATGGATGACATGTCGCCTCGCATTACGCCCCGCGTCCGAAGTTGCGTACGCCCGACGTACTTGGCCTTATCCCTTTCCGAGTCCGAGTGCGAGCCAGCTGTACGCGAGCTGGAGCCCTTATCCGATCTACGCCCAGCGTAGCCAAGGATTACGCCCAACGTAGTCCGAGGCCTCGCATGCTATAAAAGGGGGGCGAGAGTTCCGGATTTTTCACACCAATTCTCTTTCTCTCTCTAGTTTCTTTCTCTCTCTAAGATCCCAAACCACCCCTAAACCCTAGGAAAAACCCCTAGCACCCAAAGGAAGCCCCGAGGCTCCCATAGTCCCGAGAAAAAGGGTCTTTCGGTTCGGAAACGCTGCTCCAAGCGAAGCCCGGTTTTCTACAAACCCCGCTGTAAGTGAGCTACGCCTACGCTGTTTTTAATATAGCTTTTATTTAATTATAGTAACATTACTAGGACCTTAAAATAATTATTTGGGCTATTATTATGAGTTATATAGAGTGTTATTTAACGCTTATATAATAGTAATAATAGCTAGACTATTAATTAGTCGCGGTTAACGTTAAAACTAAACACTAGTGGTATTGATACTAGGTTTTGGTCAAGGAAAAATTGTTTTGAGATAACGAAGTGTTGTTCAAGTACCAAGTCACCACCTAATCAAGTGAGTGCATAGTTACTTTCAGCTTACACATAGATATGAAGTATTTTATATAAATTATGTGTTGTGTGTGCATATTATCTGTATACTTGCTATCTATGCTGGATGAACGATTTTATACATGTTTTAAATGATTTAAACTATATATGTATTTTATATCTACAAAATGTGTTGGGTAAAACATGGGTAGATGTAATAGTTGTTGTGTGACAACATAAAATAATGAGAGGCCTCGTTATAGATGTTATTGATGATCCAATCATCTAGCGGAGTATAGATGACGACCACAGACTATTCTAGACAGTCCAGTGGAACGCTAGCAGGCTCGCAACCTGTAGGTGTTTATTTGAACTGTGTGTTTACCAGCAGTACTCCATCCCTCACATGGTTGCCTTATTTGACATGAATTGTTGAGGAACCCCCGAAGCATGTGTTGTCACCCCGATGAAAGTCCTTAGACTAGGTCCCTTGTGTTAGATGTTTTAGGGACGTAAAGTGAGGATAACGAGAACGGGTAATCGGGTTTGTTTGGTTTGATAAAGTTAATAAACTTATTTATTGTGGGTTGAAAACCCTATGTGCTCACCAGGCTCCCAAGCCTGACCCACTCAGTTTCTTGTATTACAGGTAGTGGCGCATGAGCATAGATGTTTGGATGAGAGATAAGGGATTATAGGCCTGTAAATACGAAATAATGTAGTAAGGCTTATGTTGTATTGTTTATGCTTTTGATCTGTATCGAACATGACATCCCGAGTCTTTTAATGAAATACATTTCTTTGGAAATGCTTTTGATAAATCTTTATCATATTTTGTTTTGGGACAAATTCCGCAACACTTTTATTTAAAATGATACTCTGATTTTCAAACAAGCATAAACAAAATCGGTCTTTTCTGGCCGTGAAAATGGGGATGTCACAGTTGGTATCAGAGCATTAGTTTAAGCGAACTAGGAATTTGTAGGATTTCTAGACTTAAACTTAGAATGTTAAGTGATGATGGTGAGATGTGAGCACTAGCTTATTTTAGGAATTATGCCTAAAATGCTTTTATGTGCTAAATGCTTTGTGCCTGATATGCTGTTATTTGTTCGGATCTATGGTCTGTTGCCGACCGGATCTGGAAACCTTACGTGTTTAGGATTCTAAACGTACGACTACGATATTAGAACTAACATGTAACGTTTCGGAGTGATAAGGACGGTTTAAACGACTATCCTAAATAAAGATCTAAATTCACCTTATTCGGTGTATAGATCAAAATGGCAAGAACCTGCAGTGGAGCCGGGAATGCAAATGGGAATAGAAACCAACCTCCAGTGATTGAGCAAATACCGGTTGTGGTAGCCACTGCTGAGCCAATAACGATGGCCGGAGTGCAAGCAATGATCCAGGCGATGTTGGATCGTCAAATGGAGGAAACCAGACGTTTGCTCCAACAGAATCGAGAGGAAGCTACCATACCAATCGAACAGCCCGAATTGAATGAAGGGCAGTCTGAGGAGGGGAACTACAGTGGGACCGTTGGTCAAGCCAACCCGTCAATAGTTCGACAAATCAATAAGGATGACGGAGTCGAGAGGAATGGATGCAAGTACAAGGATTTTCTGACTTGCAAGCCATCGACCTTCTCTGGAAAGGAAGATCCGATTGGGGTCATGGATTGGATCTCGGAGATGGAGTTAGCTTTCATGACGTGTGGTTGCAGAGGCAAACTACAGACCACGTTTGCAGTGCGTCAGTTCCGAGGAGGCGCTGTGCGTTGGTGGAACACCCTGGGGAAGTCTTTGAGCCCCAATGAGCCCCTGCAACTAACATGGGCAGAATTTTTAGTACAATTCAAGCGAAATTACTGCTCAGCCCAAAACTTGCTCGGGCTAGAGAACCAGTTTCTGACCCTGAAAAAGGGAAGCATGTCAATCGATGAATACACAAACAACTTCACAGAGAAGATGGAGTTTGCCTTGCGTCTTGTCCCGGATGAGCTGACAAAGATCGACAAGTACGCTAAGGGACTCCCATGGGAGTACGCGGTGCCAGTGCGTCAGGCACATACCCTAGAGGCAGCTATCTGGGCTGCCAAATCTGTGGAGGATATGATTAAAGGAAGGGCTGCCAGCAAGGTTGAGGTTGGCGAGAAGAGAAAATTTGAAGGGTCTGCTAAACCTAACAATAAGAAGAGTAAGTTCAGTTCCAAGAAGTTTGGAGGAGGAGGGAACGAAGCAAAATGGTGCGAGAAGTGCAAGAAGAAGCACTCGGGAAAATGTAGCGAGGAAGTGACCTGCTACAAGTGTGGGAAAACGGGGCACTATGCCAATGAGTGCACCATCAACAAGAGGGTGTGCTACGAGTGTCGTGAAGAAGGGCATATTGCTAAGGATTGCCCGAAGAAGAAAGACGCGGCAAGGCCCAACATTCCACCGAAGCCAAAGGCGAGAGCCTTCCAGATGACGCTCGAGGCTGCGAAGGAGGCAGCAGACGTCGCTTCAGGTACCTTTCTTGTAAATGGATTGCCTGCCAATATACTATTTGATTCCGGAGCCAACTACTTCTTTGTGTCGCATAAATTTGGTGGGAAATTAGCATTGCCTGTAGAAAAAATTGATAATGCCCTAATTGTGGAAGTTGCCAGTGGCAAGTTCGTACCTGTTAGTAACCGTATTAGGAACATTGTCATCGACCTAAACGGAAACGAATTCCACGAAGAGCTATTACCCATAGAGTTGAACGATTTTGATATCGTTTTGGGTATGGATTGTCTTAGCGCCAACGATGCTGAGATTCAATGTTGAAAGAAGATAGTAAGGCTAAACCCACCCGGAAAAGAGTCATTTATGGTGTACGGGGACAAACGCCGAGTAAATTCTGGAATCACCTCCCTGATGAAAGCGAGAAAATGTTTGTCCAAGGGATGTGCAACATACTTGGCATTCGTAATCGATGCTAAGAAGGAAAAGAAAGAGGTGCAGAATATACCGGTCGTGTGTGATTATCCGGAAGTCTTTCCCGAAGATCTTCCCGGATTACCACCTGATAGACAAGTGGAGTTTCGGATAGACTTGTTACCAGGCACAACACCGATAGCAAAGGCACCTTACCGATTGGCACCGACGGAGATGAAGAAGCTCATGACGCAACTTCAGGAGCTGTTGGACAACGGTTTCATTCGACCTATTTCATCACCCTGGGGAGCTCCGGTGCTATTCGTGAAGAAGAAAGACGGGAGCATGAGAATGTGCATAGACTACAGAGAGCTGAACAAGGCAACGGTAAAGAACAAGTACCCATTGCCGAGGATTGATGACCTATTCGATCAGCTGCAAGGTTCGAGCTATTTCTCAAAGATCGACCTTAGGTCAGGATATCATCAGCTGAAGGTGAGAGATCGGGATATTGAGAAGACTGCATTCAGAACGAGATATGGACACTACGACTTCTTGGTTATGTCGTTTGGACTAACCAATGCTCCAGCAGCATTCATGGATTTGATAAACAGGGTTTGTAAACCATTCCTCAATAAATCTGTGATAGTGTTCATCGACGACATTCTGATCTACTCGAAAAGCCAGGAGGAGCATGGCAAGCATCTACGAGAGGTGTTGGAGGTATTGAAGAAGGAGAAGCTGTATGCAAAGTTCTCCAAATGTGATTTTTGGATCCGAGAAGTCCAATTCTTGGGTCATGTGGTTAACCAGGAGGGAATAATGGTTGACCCAGCAAAAATCGAAGCTGTAATGAAGTGGGAACGTCCAAAGAGTCCCACAGAGATTCGAAGTTTTCTAGGATTAGCCGGATATTACCGACGATTATCCAAGGCTTTTCTTCGATAGCTGCTCCATTGACAGCGTTGACCCACAAAGGAGCTACATATACGTGGAATGAGAAACACGAAGAGGCATTCGAGAAGCTAAGGAAGAAGTTATGCGAAGCACCGATTCTTTCTCTACCCGATGGAGCTGAAGATTTCACGGTGTATAGCGATGCGTCGGGAGTCGGGTTGGGTTGTGTTCTGACCCAAAGAGAAAAGGTGATAGCATATGCCTCTCGACAATTGAAAGATCACGAAAAGAACTACCGCACTCATGATCTGGAGTTGGCAGCGGTAGTATTCGCCTTAAAGATATGGAGGCATTACCTCTATGGCACGAAGTGCAAGCTTTTCACTGATCATAAGAGTCTCCAGTATCTCTTTAATCAGAAAGAATTGAACATGAGGCAACGACGCTGGCTAGAATTACTCAATGACTACGACTGTGAGATACTTTACCACCCCGGTAAAGCAAATGTTGTTGCTGATGCTCTCAGTCGGAAAGTCAATCTTGATAGGAAAAGGCTAAGAGCATTGAGAATTGAAGTTGTCTCGACAATTGTGGAATGTGTCGAGAAAGCTCAAGATGAAGCTTCACAAAAGAATGACCGAAAGGAAGAACGTTTGGGAAAGACGTTGGTATTCGGTACAAACCGTCAAGGACTGAAGGTATTCCAAGATCGGATTTGGGTACCTAAGACGGGAGGAATAAGAGATCCTCTGATGGAAGAAGCTCACAAGACCATGTACTCAATTCACCCCGGTAGCACTAAAATGTATAGGGACCTAAAACCCTACTACTGGTGGCCGACGATGAAGCTCGATGTTGCGAAGTATGTGGCCGAGTGTGTAACATGTGCGAGAGTTAAGGCACAACATCAGAAACCATACGGGAGTTTAGAACCTTTACCTGTACCCATGGGTAAATGGGAAGACATCACCATGGATTTTGTGACTAAACTGCCCAGGACGAAGAACGGTCACGACATGATTTGGGTAGTTGTGGATCGTTTTACTAAGAGTGCACACTTCATAGCTGCCAACGAAAGGTGGTCTATGGATAGGCTTGCAAATGCTTATGTAAAGGAAATTGTGAGACTTCACGGTGTTCCTCTGACGATTGTATCCGATCGTGATAGTCGTTTCACGTCGAGGTTTTGGAGGAGTCTACAAGAGGAACTGGGCACGAAGTTGTGTCTGAGTACAGCTTACCATCCGCGGACTGATGGTCAGAGCGAAAGAACGATTCAAACGCTTGAAGATATGCTGAGAGCATGTACCCTTGAGTTCCAAGGTAACTGGGATGAGCACTTACCTTTGGTAGAATTTTCCTACAATAACAGTTTCCACTCGAGCATCAAGATGGCACCCTATCAAGCTTTGTACGGACAGAGGTGTCGTACGCCGTCTTGTTGGCTTGAGGACGGAGAAAAGCAGTATATGGGCCCCGAGATAGTCCATGAGACTGCTGAGAAGTTGAAGGTGATCAGGGAAAGGATGTTAGCAGCTCATGATCGTCAGAAGAGCTACGCTGACAAGAAAAGACGACCGATGAACTTCGAAGTTGGGGATTCGGTTTTGCTTAAAGTCTCACCGTGGAAGGGACTTATAATATTCGGAAAACGAGGAAAGTTGAGTCCAAGGTTTATTGGACCGTTCAAAGTTCTTCAGAAGATTGGGAACCAAGCTTACAAGCTCGAATTACCCGAAGAACTAGATGGTATTCATAACATTTTCCATGTGTGTTATCTGAGGAAATTCACGGGAGAAGTTCCCGACATAATTCCAATCTCAGAATTAAGAATGGATGAGAACAAGAGGCTGATTGAAGAGCCCGAGGCAATTGTTGACAGTAAGAAAAAGAAGTTACGACGTAAGATGGTCAACTTAGTGCTAGTCCGTTGGAAACATTCGAATGGGCCGAATCTCACTTGGGAAACAGAGAGTGACATGATGAGTCACTATCCGCATTTGTTTGATGATGCATGATTCCGGGACGGAATCATCCTAAGGGGGAGAGAATTGTAAGACCCGTGTTTCAGGGCTAAGCATTTTAGATGATGTAATAGTCTAGGTCAACTATTGTAACTCTTTTGAAGTAATAAAGATGAAATATTTGAGTATTATGTGAATTATGTGTATTTGTGTGCTTATTACTTATTTATAAATGTATAATAAATAAAGGATAAAAATAAGCGTCAAAATTAAAGTGTGAGATAAGCCCGATATCTTTACATAAAGTTTTAGTGGTCGAAACAAGGATTCCAGGGATATAAAGAACGCCGAAATCCGAGTTATAACGAAGAAGTTATGACTAATCGAAGTTTCGCGACGCAACCGGCACGATACCGGGAAGCGTAAATAGTGCATTTACGATAGAGTGACTTTTAGCCTTAGCAATATAAACGAAAGTCGTAAAATATGTTAAACCGAGAGCGTCCATAAAAAGAACGCCCAAATCTGACTTCGTATGAGGAAGTTATGATTTTTCGAAGTTTTGGCTTAGCAGTGTACAGCCCGAAGTTCGAATATTAGACCGAGTGGTTTTTAGCCGACACAACCTAAACAAGAATCGAAGATCTCATTAATAGTAGCGTATCGATAAAAAGACAGACGGAAACGGACGTCGGATGAAGAAGTTATGAATTTTTAACGGACCAATCCTGTCCCGGCCTGTTAAAAATATAACTTTTAATATAAAGTAAAAATTAGCCGACGGAGTCTAAACGAAAGTTGTAGAGTACGTTCCCGCCTACGCGTGGATATAAAGAACGTCAAAAACGGAGCTCGTATGCGAAAATTATGATTTTTAGAAGTCGGGAAGCAAAATTACGAATCTGCGAGAAAGGTGATGACGTGGCCGCGTCTGAGCCGTTGCTTGTTGCCCAAGGCTTCGCTTCGGATGGATGACACGTCGCCTCGCATTACGCCCCGCGTCCGAAGTTGGGTACGCCCGACGTACTTGGCCTTATCCCTTCCGAGTCCGAGTGCGAGCCAGCTGTACGCGAGCTGGAGCCCTTATCCGATCTACGCCCAGCGTAGTCCGAGGCCTCGCAGGCTATAAAAGGGGGGCGAGAATTCCGGATTTTTCACACCAATTCTCTTTCTCTCTCTAGTTTCTTTCTCTCTCTAAGATCCCAAACCACCCCTAAACCCTAGGAAAAACCCCTAGCACCCAAAGGAAGCCCCGAGGCTCCCATAGTCCCGAGAAAAAGGGTCTTTCGGTTCGGAAACGCTGCTCCAAGCGAAGCCCGGTTTTCTACAAAACCCGCTGTAAGTGAGCTACGCCTACGCTGTTTTTAATATAGCTTTTATTTAATTATAGTAACATTACTAGGACCTTAAAATAATTATTTGGGCTATTATTATGAGTTATATAGAGTGTTATTTAACGCTTATATAATAGTAATAATAGCTAGACTATTAATTAGTCGCGGTTAACGTTAAAACTAAACACTAGTGGCATTGATACTAGGTTTTGGTCAAGGAAAAATTGTTTTGAGATAACGAAGTGATGTTCAAGTACCAAGTCACCACCTAATCAAGTGAGTGCATAGTTACTTTCAGCTTACACATAGATATGAAGTATTTTATATAAATTACGTGTTGTGTGTGCATATTATCTGTATACTTGTTATCTATGCTGGATGAACGATTTTATACATGTTTTAAATGATTTAAACTATATATGTATTTTATATCTACAAAATGTGTTGGGTAAAACATGGGTAGATGTAATAGTTGTTGTGTGACAACATAAAATAATGAGAGGCCTCGTTATAGATGTTATTGATGATCCAATCATCTAGCGGAGTATAGATGACAACCACAGACTATTCTAGACAGTCCAGTGGAACGCTAGCAGGCTCGCAACCTGTAGGTGTTTATTTGAACTGTGTGTTTACCAGCAGTACTCCATCCCTCACATGGTTGCCTTATTTGACATGAATTGTTGAGGAACCCCCGAAGCATGTGTTGTCACCCCGATGAAAGTCCTTAGACTAGGTCCCTTGTGTTAGATGTTTTAGGGACGTAAAGTGAGGATAATGGGAACGGGTAATCGGGTTTGTTTGGTTTGATAAAGTTAATAAACTTATTTATTGTGGGTTGAAAACCCTATGTGCTCACCACGCTCCCAAGACTGACCCACTCAGTTTCTTGTATTACAGGTAGTGGCGCATGAGCATAGATGTTTGGATGAGAGATAAGGGATTATAGGCCTGTAAATACGAAATAATGTAGTAAGGCTTATGTTGTACTGTTTATGCTTTTGATCTGTATCGAACATGACATCCCGAGTCTTTTAGTGAAATACATTTCTATGGAAATGCTTTTGATAAATCTTTATCATATTTTGTTTTGGGACAAATTCCGCAACACTTTTATTTAAAATGATACTCTGATTTTCAAACAAGCAAGAAAATCGGTCTTTTCTGGCTGTGAAAATGGGGATGTCACATTCAGCCTATCTGGACCGCTCTCCGAGCCTTCGGCACGTCTGGACCGCCTATCTGGACCGCTCGCCGGGACTTCGGACTGACTAACATGCCCTCCTGGGCCTGTAGTCTATCCGGACCGCCCTGGTTATGTTGGCCTTCTGCACAAAGCAGGACCGCCTCAACCCAATCCCCCAATCAAATAAACATGTGCACATAATATCATACGCTAGCATATTTAACAGTCAAACTGATCTAACAAATCATCAATCATAGTAACATCCTATAACCAGGATACAGACCTACCCGGTCACTAACATAGCTTCATCCTATATACCAGGATACCGACTTAACCATGTCACTAAGCATATCACCATCCTAACTATCATGATGTAAATCAATAAGCATATCATGCAATAAACCCGGATACAAATTCGATAAGGGTCGACATTGGTGCCTTAGACCCTGTTGATATAGTGAGGAGAACTCACCTCACAAGTATCTTGAATCGATAAAGTCAACTCCACCAAATGCAGCTCCAAAACCAACACCTACATCCACCGATGACTCCCTTCTATAAATTCCCAAATTACCAAAATACCCCCAGAGGTCAAACTGGCCCCTTGGTCCAAGTCAAAGTCAACGGTCAAGGTCAACAGTCCATGTTGACCCGACTCGTTGAGTACAATATACTGACTCGTCGAGTTCCTCCAGAACTCACAGAGTCATAAAACCCTAGTCGACTCGCTGAGTTTCCAGGCAACTCGTCGAGTTCAAGAGTGTCCAAAAGTCGGGAAAACCCCATCTGACTCGCCGAGTCTATGCAGAAACCATCCTCAGGCAATCTTCATCCGACTCGTCGAGTTGACCATGCAACTCGTCGAGTTCCTTCACTCCATTACCCATTCAGACGATTTTAAGCCACCCCAAAGCTCCAAATTATAGATCTAGCTTCCTAAGGAACATATTCCATGTAAAGTTGCAAGCTCTACGTGCATGCAAGGTCTTAAAGGCTTAGAATCACCAATACCAAGTCTAGAATGAGATTTATGATAAGATGAGATGTCCATATGAATTAAAGCTGAGAGCTTTATGCATTTGGGGCCTGGAGAAGTCCAGATCTGAAGCCTCGTTCTTTTGACAAGCTCAAACCCAAAGTGGCTCCTTTAAACCCTAAGTGTCCAAAGAAGAGATCTAATAAAAGGGTCAAGGTACAAGCTTTTTACATCATGCTAGCTCCCAAAACGATGTAGATGGCGGATCCACTTCCTCTTCTTCAATACAAGCTTCTGAATCTTTGAGTTCCCTTAATGAAAGCACTAAAACACACTTTAGCTCCTCACACACTCAACAATAGGGTCTAGATCGATTAGGGTTTCCTTTTGGCCATCAACAAGTGATAAGGGGCTGAAGGAAGGGACTTAAGGTCCTTTAAATAGGGTGCAAACCCTGAAATTAGGTTTTTCTCACTCCAGCTCCAACTCGTCGAGTTGGGTCCTCCAACTCGTCGAGTTGGTCACTTAGATTCTGCGATCAAATCGGTCCCTACTCGACGAGTCAGGGCATCCAACTCGTCGAGTAGATCCTACAAAATTAACATAAAACTTGTAAAGCTTATACATGGGAGTCGGGGTGTTACAATAAAGTAGCTGCTAACCTGCTTTTTGTCACATTCACCTAAAACAACTGGTATAGTATGTCACTACTACAGTTGCAGCCCATGTGGCACCCTAGAAAATAGTTTATGCCCTCATAAAGCCACGAAAATAGTTTAAGAACTAAATGAACCAACCCTAGAAAGTTCGTAGGGCATTTATGTCATTTCCCCTATAACCCCAATGTTCTTTCACGTATTTTCACATACTAATGTTTCTACATGAATTTCTTGTGTTAGGGAAAGAATGAGAGGTGGTGGTAGTGGGTTTTGGATCCAAGATTAGGTGAGAGGAGAGATAACATGTTGTGTAAATGGTGGTGGTATTGGTTTAACAGCGGAGGAGAGGTTGGCATGGTCAACAAGTGCGAGAGGGGGATAGATGAAGAAGATGTAGGTGGGATGAGGTAGGATGAGGAAAGGGCATTTATTAATTAACAATAATATATTTATCTAGTTAAAAAAATTGTAAAAGGAATACCTAAAAGGTGAAGTAGTCATTTCAAGTTTAATGTGACCAAATTCACAATGGTCAAAGTCAAAGGACCAAACTTACAACTTTGAAACTTGTAAGGACGATGTCTAAAGAAATCAGCAAATCAATCAGAGGGACCATTTTGCAATTTTCTCTTTTATTTATTCCAATCAACTAAACAAATCTTAATGAAATTTAAGATTTTCCCTTTTTAAACTTAATCAATATAATCCTCTCTAATAAATAAATATTATTTTGCCACTTGTCAAATTCTCAAGAGTTTTGTCATATGTAACTTTGTGGGAGTTTTAGAACTATTATTTTCCATTTGTTATTTTTTGAGAATTTTCATTTTTTTAAAAATAAAATTCCACAAAATTCTAATGAGTTTTATAAGGAAAAAAATCATTCTATTAATTTGATAATAAAGTCTTATAAATATTCTAAAGAATATTTGATTTTTTTATAAATGTTCCAAAAGATTACATTATGTTATGTAAAAATATTATTTTATAAAATATTTAATGTTTAATTATTGATATTAAATTTTTATTTTTAATAAACTCGTATAGTACACGGGTCTCACACCTAGTTAACTATTAAATACCAACGAGATATTATTTGATTATTTTTTCTTACATGTTTAATATGGTATTTAAAGAAACCCAAACCCAACTATAAGATTCTAAAAAGCCAAGACCCTAGGAGGAAGGTATCACAGTCAAAGGACCACTGGTGAGTAAATGCACAACAATGACCATGTGACATGGCAAGAACCTTTTAGGCCTACAACCAAATATAAATGCTACATGATCCAACATCGTCTATTTTAATTTTGTAAACTAGCAAAAGCATATTACCCATGAACCAGGGTGTTATTTTCTTTTATGTTATTGGACAAAACAATTTCAAAAAAGAATCATTTAAATGATTAATGCATTATGCATAGTACAACTCACCACCTTATGTTATCAATTCGGAGTACAACATTTGAGTGTATACACTTCATGATCCAATACCAAGTTGCACTTACTCCAAAACTATTCATCTTTTTATCACTTTTTCTCCTTATTACTCGGTTCACACAATTTTATATATGAAAAAATATATATACAAAAAATGATTATAAGAGTATAAAATATAAATATATGATTGATAGGTCTTTTTATTCGAATACAATTATTTGTACGTCCCATGTGAACGGGTAAATGTGAATTTGCTTGAAGGTAATGATGGCCCCCCAACCAACGAAAGATCCCAAATAAAGTTCAAAATGTTGTTGGGTCATGGCTATGGGTGCCCCACACCCGACCCTCTCTACTTATGGTCCGAAAAGAATACCCATATAGCATAGATTCCAAATCACATACATGATTTTGGCACATCGCCATTTTACATTTAATGCCTTATATTACAATTTTTAATTTTATTTTTTTATTTTTGAAGAATTTCTTACCAATAATCCACCTTCACTAGAAATCACCTATCCTAGTCCTACTTCTTACCTACAAATCTATCTTTGTACTATTAAAAGTTGTTATTCTAGTGTAATAATTTTAAAAATGATTCAAAATTAATTTTTTTTAAACTATGAGTGTATTTTCTTACCTTATGGGTATTAGGGATTGCTTAATTAAATTGTGTTTTATTAGCTTCTTGCGTTTGGTCTTGCTAATGAACATTTTTTATAATTTGATAAATGATAAAATAATAAGTACATATTGATTTAAATAAACATTTTACCTCAAATATGTTTTAAAAATTATTTATCCAGATACACTTCATCCAATTGAAATAAAAGAAGACCAAAACCACTTCACATCAATGTAGGATTGATATCATCCACAAAAGTTCTACTCACTCAAACTAAATAATGAAGACAAAAAGGCATCCCCAAAGATTGTGAAATGAAGGATATGGAGATTTCCATTGTTGGAGGGCAACTGTAGCATCAATTAGAATGAAAATGAAACCTAGGAAAATCCAAACTCAAAACTATGTCCATAAATGAGGCATCTTTGGCAACCTTTCGACATGACCTTACCCATAACCAAAAGATCAACATCTAATTCCTTATCACTTTTGAATTCACTACAATACCAAAGTGCCCAAACTACCCTACAAACCATTTCATTGGACAAGTTCTATCTTCTATGCACTCAATTAAAAGGTGTAGACAACTTGACACCAGCCAAAGAAAGGTATAGCCCACTAAACCAAAGTGAAAACATATCAAGAAACTATTCAAGAAGAAACATGTCAGAGAAAGATATGGCTTTGGTTTTTTTTAATTTTTTTTTTTCCATTTATTACCCTACCATAGAATATAATATGAAATATAAAACAGATACACAGTAGCCCACTAAGTGACTTGTATAAAAGTCCAGTCCAACAAGAAACCCAATCCACATTGGAATTGAAATTTGAAACTCCCACAAAAAATATACCACTCGAAACTTGTAATTTCTATGTCATATTATATCACACTATAAAATGTTGTTTATACACTTTGATCTACAATTGATCCACCTAAAACTTCTATAAAGTTCAAGAAGGAGAATATACAATAACATGGGCATATAACTTGTTAGTTATGTAGATTAAAGTGGCAATTAAGTGGTGGGTATTTTCACGATATTTTGATATATGTAAAAGACATTGAAATACATGAGGTGGCCCCGCCTATGTATTCTTTAGGATGATACTTCATCCGCTTCTTCTTCTTCAACTTGTAGTTCATACTCATCAATCTCTTTAAAGTAAGCTCTTTGTTGGTCGATAAAATCTTGTGGCAATACAAATTTTTTGGAACTTTTCTTTGATGAGTGGCTCCTTTTCTGCAGAACAATGACCATTAAGATCATTTTGTTTCCGAGAAACAACAAGATGTATTGACATATTATATTCATGAGGTTTATTGCAATTTATAGTTTAAATTAGTTATAATTAATCTAGTCGATGCAATTCCATATCCATATAAACAATATACATCTCTCTTATAGAAAAATGTCAAACAAACAAACCTTGTTATTCGGAAAATGAACTTTTGTTGACTTAGATTCTAATGAATCTTCTGCTCCATTAACTTCATACCTACCAAAAGTCAAAGAAGCAGAGATATTTTCACTGATATTGTAAGGATTTTTATTTTCCGAGGGTTGTTTACAATTAAAGAAACAACACCCAACAATCAAAATTGGAATTAGAAAAGAAAACATAAGTTTTGATTAAACTTCATTTGTATATGTGCCAGAGAGAAACACCTGTTGCTTCTACTCCTCAATAGACGCAGAGAACTATTTCCTTCATCCTTCTTCTTCAGGGCACCATAATTGATAGGTGTAGCCACCATTTTTTCTTCATATTTCTTTGAAAGATCAGTAAGACTAGAACCCAGAACTGCTTTCTTTTTATTGTTAAACTTCACCCCAGATAGCGGCTCCATGTTAATGGTGTTTTCCATTAGTGGGTATCTAGGTGGCATAGGAATACCCTTCATGTTATTTATTGTTCTTTCAAGATGAATCGGATAAACAGGTACAGCAGCAGCCTTTGTCTTGCTTCTAGTTTTCATCAATGTCTGGCTTGCGGTATAAGCTATATGCTTCCCATCACCAACCGAATCATCTATGCAATAGAAATACAAATTACCTAAATATCATAGTAATCTATGGAACCTTTTGAAGAAACAATCACGATTCACTGTTTCCTTTATGTAATCACATATAACAGTTGAAAGCAAACACAGTCGCATGGGATATTGATTATGCACTATACAAATAATAACTAATTGTAAACTACAATGATGAAAATTGAGCTGAACACCCGTTAAACATTAGTTTCGGAGCAGAGAAATTAAGCCAGTTAAGCATTGGGAAAACCCCGATCATGGTATCGCCATATAATTCCAAGCACATGAACCGAAATGGGGAAGTAATTCATTATAATTTTAACTTTGAACATATAAATACAGATATGCAGGTGATACTTGTGCACTGTAAAAGTAATTCAGAAACAGAGTGGGTAATTCAGATTGCAATAGGAGAAGAAAACACTATACAAAGTATATGAACAAACAATGAAGCAGGTTCAATAAAAAAAATCCAGATGCAGAAGAACAACATTTCGATTAATACATACACCGGCGTTTTTGTGTGTGTGGGAGATTGAGAGTAACAGGACTGGGAGTCCGAGGAGTCGGAAGAGGATGTTGGTCCCTCGGAGTGGTGAATTGGTGCTGCACGAGACTATGGATTTGGGTGGAGCCGGTTCTGGAAAGGGACATGGCGGGATCGGTGGACGTTATGGGCTTCTTCGCTTGGGATGATGAAGTAGAAATAGAATGCTGGTGGGGTTTAGGGATGACGTTAGTGAGATCGGAAAAGGGTTTCCTCAGAATTGATGATCCCCCTCCGACTCGTTGTTGTCGTTGTTGCTTCTCTGGTTCAGCTTCCGCCATCGCTTCTAACTCTGTTTCACTAGAAGGGCCTACTGTTTTCCACACAAAAAAATCAGTCGAGAGTAGATTGCTAGAGAATCCATTTTTAAAGTCGTCAATGGCGGGAAACTGGAAATCAGAGGTGTGAAATCTGAAATCTGGGTTCGGTTAGGTTGGTGAAAAAGCTCAACGAAGGCCAATTGCGAGATTTTGGATTTGCCATTGAAGCAACACGCGTTATTGTTGAGATGCAAAAACCGTTTCCTGCGAGCAAATATGGTTTTTGGGTGAAAAAAAGAAATAGTATTTCAATTTCTTTCCATTTATTGTAAAACATAAATATTAATATTGACAAATTTGCAAGTTTGTACCCGTGGTATATCAAAAATTAGATGTTTAGTTCAAAATGTTTTAGAATTATATTAGTGGTCAAGGTTACATTTGTTATGTAATCCAAAGTTATTTGAAAACATTTAAAATGACGAATTTGACGTTTATATTAGTGGTCAATGTTTCAATTTATTTCTTCTTTGTTTTCTGCCATGAACACACAACCAAGGTGGTTGATTTTCCGATGAAGGCAAGACAACAACCCTCACCCGTTTTCTCCTTTACTTCCCGTCAACACCACAACAAAAACACCCACATGCTGCTGATTTCCTTCACCCCTCTCTACTATCATGTTTTGTTGTCGGATCGGAGATAAGAACAGCCAAGGAGGCCATCGGAGCAGACTCCCTCACCACCGCAGACGACGGCTACAACCACCAGATGCCACATTCGCCTCCCCTCCTTCGCGATTGGCCGCCACCATCACCTCCCTTGCACAGCTGCTACCTTCGGTCGGCATTAACAACTTCCGTCAACGCTTATCAATCAAAGGGGGAGTCGTCGAAAAAACGGGCTCCTCCTCCCTCAATATGTAACATCTCAATTTTCAAGACCAAAAATTTTGTTATTTGATTAACTCATAAAACAGTTTACTAAAAAAGGTCAACGATTCATATCATTTCATAAAACCTTGGTCACGTGTCTCAAAACCATAACATAAAATAGTAATAATGTCATAGTACAATCCCATGGATCTCAAAATGCGGAAATCATATGTGTGCGATGCGCTGCTACCGTGCCGGCTCCTTCCACTTCGTTGAAGAGGTACCCGAAACAAAACTGAAAACTGTAAGCACAAAGCTTAGTGAATTCCCCCACCATACCACATACCACATAACATACATACTATCGGGCAATTTTGGGGTGCCCGACCTACCCTCTCCGACCATTCTGGGGCGCCGACCTACCCTGTCTGGCAATTCTGGGGTGCCCACCTGCCCTCCGGTTTATCCCAACAGGCTACGGGGACTATTTCACCCCCTACTACTACCACATAATAATATAGCATAAACATATTGTCAGACATATCTGGGGTGTCTGACCTACCTGTGGTCCTTACGACCGTAACTCGGACACATTTCCCCTACTGCCTACTATCACATAATATCGTATCAAGCTAGCACATAATCATAACAGATATCAACAAACCAGATAATTATCATGAAGACCATTATCTCTACTATGACTCATACTAGTGGGCCGACCTTGGTGCCTTAGACCTGCCTCTACTGGAAGGTAACTCACCTCAGTGTCGTGAAGTGTCTGAACTGTCCTCACTGCCGGGATCAACTCCTACACATAACAACCTTACTTAATTTACCATTACATACTCTTAACCCTTACAAGGGTTACTCAGGTCAAAGCCAAAGTCAGATTCAACACCTTGGTCAAAGTCAACTCTGGGTCAAAGTTAACATATGGTTGAATCAGCTCGCCTAGTTGACCACACAACTCGTCGAGTTCCAATATCCTGAGAACGCTAAAACTTCGACCCTACTCGCCGAGTCTTACAAGAACTCGCCGAGTTCTCCTTTAACAAAGTCGGGACCTTCTACAACTGACTCACCGAGTTCATCCTTGAACTCGTCGAGTTCATCTTCATCCGGGTTAACGTGTTTTAGTCCTTGACTTGCCGAGTTCTTCTTGAACTCGTCGAGTTCATCTTCATATGGTTGGGACATTGCCTTGAACTCGCCGAGTTCATCCTTGAACTCGTCGAGTTCTTCACTCTTCAAGCCTCTATTCCAGTCCACCTTGTTGAGTTCTCTTCTAGACCCAACCAGATCGATCTGAAGCCAAAAAGTTGGGGAACCATACCCTGGCTCGCCGAGTCCCATGAACGACTCGTCGAGTCCCCCAATGTCCATGTCCATTTAGTTGATTTCAGACGAGCTCAACACATCCAAAACATAGATCTAGCCTCCTAGGGTCCATAATACACGTAAAGTTACAAACTTGACGTTCATGCATGGGGTATTTGGCACAAATTGCCCTAAAATAGAGTCTACAAGATGCATGGGTCTCTTATGGCAATAAAGTTGGCACCTTTATGCCATAGGAACCCTCAATGGTTCCAGATCTGAAGTCATACCCCTTTATAACCACAAAATCCTGAATGTGGCACTTCTAAAGCTTAGGAAAAGGTAGAAATGAACCCTAACTAGAGATCTAAGAGATAGATGGTCAAGGTTTCAGCTTTATACCTCAAATGAGCTGGAAATATGCCAAAACCTATGGATCTTCTTGCTTCCTCTTGATCTCTCAAGCTTCCTTCTCCTTCTCAAACTTCAACTACACACAAATGGCACCAAAAAGCTCAAGAACACTCAATAAATGATTAGGGTTTCGAGTGAGGGCTTTTTTGGACTGGGAGGGACGATGGAGGCTGGTTTGGGACAAGATAAGGTGTTTAAATAGGGTGAAAACCCTAAATATTAGGGTTTCATCCAGACATACCTACTCGTCGAGTCGGGCTCCCGACTCGTCGACTAGGTTACTTAAAACCCGCGTCTAAAGTCTAGTCTACTCGACGAGTTGGGCCTCCAACTCACCTAGTCCCAATGTAAGACATACAATTATTTAAATTTAAATACGTACCGGGTGTTATAACTCTCCCCTACTTATTTCAGACTTCGTCCTCGAAGTCTACTGCTTCTTCCGGAAAAAGCTCGGGGTAGTGCTCTCTCATCTCGTCCTCCCGCTCCCAACTCCATTCTGAGCCCTTGTGGTGCTACCATTGCACCTTCACCAGCTCGACCCACTTGTTCCTCAGATTCTTCGACTTCCTGTCGAGGATAGCCACTGGCCGCTCAATGTAGTTCAGGTTGTCATCCACCTGAATATCCTCTAGTGGTACCACCACTGAGTCGTCTACCAGACACTTCTGTAGCTGGGAGACGTGAAAGATGTTGTGAATCTGACTAAGTTCGGCTGGCAGGTCCAGCCTATATGCCACCTTGCCCACCCGGGCTACAACCCTGAAAGGACCGATGTATCTGGGGCCCAATTTGCCCCGCTTCCTGAATCGGATGACACCTTTCCAAGGTGACACCTTCAGGAGGACCATATCCCCAACCTGGAACTCCAGGTCCAAACGACGCTTGTCGGCATAACTTTTCTGCCGACTCTGAGCAGTCTGATGCCTGCACCGGACCTGTTGGATCCTCTCTGTCGTCTTGAGTACCACTTCGGTACTCCCCATGACCATCTGTTTGACCTCACCCCAGCATATCGGGGTCCTGCACTTCCTCCCGTACAACATCTCGAAGAGAGGACGATTGATACTCGCATGGTAGCTGTTGTTGTAGGAGAACTTAGGCAATGGAAGATAGGTATTCCAGCTACCACCAAAGTCTAATACGCATGCCCGCAACATATCCTCCAATGTCTGGATGGTCTGCTCGCTCTGACCATCCGTTTGTGGGTGAAAAGCAGTACTGAAATGAAAACGGGTACCCAACTCGTCGTGAAACTTCTTCCAGAACGTAGAAGTAAACCACACGTCTCTGTCTAAAATCACGGAGACTGGCACTCCGTGCCGAGCTACTACCTCTCGGATATAGATATCGGCCAGCTTCTCGGCCGAGATGCTCTCCTGGATTGGTATGAAATGGGCACTCTTGGTCAACCGATCCACGATGATCCATATGGAATCCACTCCCCGCGCAGTCCTGGGAAGCTTGGTGATGAAATCCATGGTAATATCTTCCCATTTCCACATGGGGATGTCCAACGGCTGCGTCTTGCCGTGAGGCCTCTGGTGCTCGACCTTGACCTTCCTGCAGGTCAGGCATCTCTCGACGTACCAGGCTACATCCCGCTTCATGCAGGGCCACCAGTAATCAGGACGAAGATCTCTATACATCTTCATCGCCTCGGGATGATAGAAAACCTGGACTTGTGCGCCTCCTCCATCAGCACCTGGCGTACACCTCCATGATATGGAACCCACACCCTGCGGTGTAGTGTCAATAACCCATGACTATCATAGTCGAAGGAGGAAACCTGCCCCACAATACGCTCGCTCTTCCGATGTTCCTCCTTCATGTCCTCCTATTGGGCCTCTCGGATCTGCTCCAGAAGCGGAGTCACCACTGTCATCCGTAAGCAAATGTCTCTGATCGGGGCAGCCTTACGGCTAAGAGCATCGGCCACCATATTGGCCTTCCCCGGGTGGTAGAGGATCTCACAATCGTAATCCTTCACCACATCCAACCACCGACGCTGCCTCATGTTCCGATTCGGCTGATCCATGAGGTACCTCAGACTCTTGTGGTCCGTGTAAATGGTACACTGGACCTCATAGAGGTAGTGTTGCCAAATATTGAGGGAGAAGACAACCGCCCCCAACTCCAAATCATGTGTCGGTTAGTTCACCTCGTGAGGCTTCAGCTGCCTCGAAGCGTAAGCGATAACATGCCCTCTCTGCATCAATATCGTGCCCAACCCTGAGATGGACGCATCGCATTATACCACAAAATCCTACACACCCTCAGGCAGGGCTAGAATCGACGCCTCGCATAATCTCTGTCTCAAGGTCTCAAATGATGCCTGCTGCTCAGGCCCCCAACGAAATACAACAGCTTTCTTCGTCAGTCGATTTAAGGGTACGGCTATCTTGGAGAAATCTTGGATGAATCTCTGGTAATAGCCCGCCAATCCCAGGAAACTCTGAATCTCAGATGGAGACTTCGGAACCTCCCATCTCATCACGACCTTTACTTTGGCCGGGTCAACCAAAATCCCGTTCTAATTGACAAGGTGCCGAAGAAACTGCACATCACGCAACCAGAACTCGCACTTGGAGAAATTGGCGTACAAGCTCTCCCTCCTCAGGGTATCCAACACCTCCCGCAAGTGCTCCTCATGCTGCTTCTGCGTCTTGGAGTAAACCAAGATGTCATCTATGAAAACTATCACATACCGATCCAGCATCGGTCTGCATACGCGGTTCATGAGGTTCATGAACGTTGTAGGGGCATTGGTGAGCCCGAAGGGCATCACCACGAACTCGTAGTGGCCATAACGAGTCCGGAACGCAATCTTCTGCACATCCTCGTCTCTGACCCTCATCTGATGGTAGCCTGAACGTAAATCTATCTTGGAAAACCAAGATGCCCCCTGAAGCTGGTCGAAAAGATCAGCAATCCTCGGGAGTGGGTAGAGGTTCTTCACCGTTACCTTATTCAGCTCCCGGTAGTCTATGCACATGCGATGCGACCCGTCTTTCTTCTTCACGAACAAAATCGGGGCTCCCCAGGGTTAACTGCTCGGTCTGATGAATCCCTTGTCTAACAGCTCCTGCAACTGTGCAGACAACTCCTGCATCTCGGGAGGAGCCAACCGATATGGTGCCCTGGCTATCGGAGCCGCACCAGGGACCAGGTCGATCCTAAACTCTACCTGCCTCTCCGGAGGTACCCCAGGCAAATCCTCTGGGAATACATACGGGTACTCTCGCACCACTGGCACATCACTCACGGTCGCCTTACCCTCCTCTCGAGTATCCATAACGTAGGCGACATATCCGACGTAACCCTGCTGAAGGTAGCGCATGGCCCTCGCTGCTAAACATAAAGTTGGCCCGCACTGTGACCTCTCGCCCTGAATCACCAGCTCTACCCCACTTGGGGTTCTGAACCGAACCAACTGTTGCGCGCAGTCGATCACTGCCTCATTGGGGCTCAACCAATCCATGCCTATAATAACCTTGTTCCCACTCAACGGAATAGGAACCATATCTACCAGGTAGCGCTCTTCATACTGTCTCAAAACACAATCCTTGAAAACCTTTGTTGCTCGCACTGATAGGTCATCAGCAATCTCGACCTCTAGAGGGCAATCCAACATGCCCGAAGACTCAGGGAACCTCTTGCTAAGTGCAAGAGAGACAAATGATCGGGTAGCACCCGAATCGAACAACACCTGAACTGGAATACCGTTTACATGGAACGATCCTAAACAAAACACATAACATGGCATATAAATATCATAATCAACATATAATAAAAGCTAGGGAGAAGAAATCATACCCGTCACCACATCGGGTGCGGCGCGTGCCTCTTCGGTGGTCAAATGGAAGGCTCGGCTCCTCACCATCCGAGCCTCTGACTTGACCTGACGGCCATCCGTGATCTGCAGAGTCGCTGGAGCTGGTGCCGCCGTTGGCGCTGCTGCCGCTGCCGTCAACCTAGGGCAATTGGCCTTTTTATGGCCTCGCTGGTTGCAGTGGAAACATAACAACTATGATGTCTGAATAGCGGGGATAGGGGCAGTACAATCCCTGCTGAAATGCCCACTCTTGCCGCATTTGTAGCATCTCGATGATCCCAATCTACAAGCTCCCTCATGCGGCCTGCCGCATTTCCTACAGCGGCTCTGGCCCGGCTGGCCCTTCGACCTAGTGTCGGATCCCTTGGGTTTCTTCCCCGAAACCCCAGTAACCTGCTCCATCTCTGACATCCTCTTCCTGAGGTGCTCCAAATCAATCTCCCTTACTCTCGCCCTGGCAATCATGGAATCCAGGGTCGGGCACGCGGAGTAGCTGACATGCTCTTGGATATTAGCTCTTAACATATCAAGATAGCGGGTCTTCCGCATCTCCTCATCTCCTGCATATTGAGGAACCAATAAGGCCCTCTCCCGAAACTTGGCGGTAATCTCCGCCACTGACTCTGTAGTCTGTCTCATGTCAAGAAACTCCCTGGCCAGCTGCTGAAGCTCCACAGTCGGCGTAAACTCAGCCCTAAACCTGGTCACAAAGTCAGACCAGGTCATAGCCTCAATAGCCGAGGCTCCCAAAGAATCACCCACTGACTCCCACCAATCTCTAGCCATGTCCCTCAAATATCCAGCTGCATACCAAACCTTCGACCCCTCAGGGCAGAAGCTAGTCAACTCGGCATACTCCATGTCTGCAATCCATCTCCTGGGAACAATGGGGTCCTTCACCCCGTGGAAGTCTGGTGCACCACACCCCCTGAAGTCCTTGAAGGAGAGTGTGTGTGTCCCCATTTGGCCAGATGCCATATCACTCCTAAATGCCCGGAGGCGATCCTCCATCAACTCGACAATCCCCTCCTTGATCGACCCGAAAATCATCGGGGTCGCCTAAAGAATGCCTCTCGTGATCTCTGACGCGATGAACTCGCACAGTCTCTCATCAACTGGTTCAGATCCCGAACCTGAACCTGTTCCTGATCCCGATCCTGATCCTGATCCTCCAGCTCCGTGGTGCGTAATCATCACCATTCTGAAATAAAACACATAATTGTCAAGGTCATACATAATCTCGAGAGGTTTTCTCATACTACAAGTTCCTTGGTTCTATCTCAGCCCTCCTTGACTCGAGTACGGATCCTCTACTTCCAGTAGTACAGGCTCATACTACCTTCCACATCTATCCGTACTTTCATCAAGGATTGCCTTGACTTTACCAAATCCCTTCCACTACTTCTGCTCTCCGCTCTAATCTCATCCTAGGCTTAAGCTAGGGTAACTCTCCTACCTACTCTCCGCCATCAGCTGCACAAGGAATTCATGCCACCTTCACCTAACTAGCTTGTGAATACCATTACATATCGCCAAGACCAAATAATTTTTCGAATGAGAGATCCTACCCGACAACGGTCTACTTCAAACCAGAGCTGCGCAGTAGGGCTAGACCTAACCTTCTGAAATTATTTAGTCCTTGCAATATGTAACTTTACGTATCCGTTTACTAGTTAGCTAAAGATAACCAGAAATCCTAAAAGCACGAAGCAACAGAATCTGAGCATTGAGTACCCATACCAATCATATCCTATTCAGGCCGTTATATTACTGACTAATCAGCTCTAGCACGTAACTAAATAAGCACATATAGCAGGCACATAAGGCATCCCCTAAATCCATAGCCCTAAACTAGCATACAGTTCTCATACAAATACGACAGGCATGTAAGGCATCATTCCTACATCCTTAGCCCTACTCTAGCATGCAGTTCTCATAATCATATCATAACATAACATAGATGTATGGGTATCTTGGGGAAAACTTACTTGAGCTCGGCCGGTCGCGCACATTACACACCTTGTTCTTTCTCAAAACTTTTTTACTTTAGCTCTTAGAAAAACCATTTTCTAAAAAATCTTTCAAACCCTCGATTTGAATACAGACACCACCCGAAGGTGTGTCCGAATCCCTCAAACCAAGGCTCTGATACCAACTTGTAACATCCCAATTTTCAAGACCAAAAATTTTGTTATTTAATTAAGTAACTCATAAAACAATTTACTGAAAAACATCAACGATTCATATCATTTCATAATACCTTGGTCACGTGTCTCAAAACCATAACATAAAATAGTAATAATGTCATAGTACAATCCCATGGATCTCAAAATGCGGAAATCATATGTGTGCGATGCGCTGCTACCGTGCCGGCTCCTTCCCCTTCGCTGAAGAAGTACCTGAAACAAAATTGAAAACTGTAAGCACAAATCTTAGTGAGTTCCCCCACCATACCACATACCACATAACATATATATTGTCGGGCAATTATAAGGTGCCCGACCTACCCTGTCCGTCCATTCTGGGCGCCGACCTACCATGTCTGGCAATTCTGGGGGTGCCGACCTGCCCTCTGGTTTATCCCAACCGACTACGGGGACTATTTCACCCCTACTACTAACACATAATAATATAGCATAAACATATTGTCAGACATATCTGGGGTGTCCGACCTACCCTGTGGTCCTTACGACCGTAACTCGGGGACATTTCCCCTACTGCCTACTATCACATAACATCGTATCAGGCTAGCACATAATCATAACAGATATCAACAAACCAGATAATTATCACGAAGACCATTATCTCTACTATGACTCTTACTAGTGGGTCGGCCTTGGCGCCTTAGACCCGCCTCTACTAGAAGGTAACTCACCTTAGTGTCGTGAAGTGTCTGAACTGTCCTCGCTGTCGGGATCAACTCCTCTCAACTCCTACACATAACAACCTTACTTAATTTACCATTACATACTCTTAACCCTTACAAGGGTTACTCAGGTCAAAGCCAAAGTCAGAGTCAACACCTTGGTCAAAGTCAACATATGGTTGAATCAGCTCGCCGAGTTGACCCCACAACTCGTCGAGTTCCAATATCCTGAGAACGCTAAAACTTCGGCCCTACTCGTTGAGTCTTACAAGAACTCCCCGAGTTCTCCTTTAACAAAGTCGGGACCTTCTACAACCGACTCGCCGAGTTCATCCTTAAACTCATCGAGTTCATCTTCATCCGGGTTAAAGTGTTTTAGTCCTTGACTCGCCGAGTTCTTCTTGAACTCGTCGAGTTCGTCTTCATATGGTTGGGACATTGCCTTGAACTCGTCGAGTTCATCCTTGAACTCGTCGAGTTCTTCGCTCTTCAAGCCTCTATTCCAGTCCACCTTGTTGAGTCCTCTTCTAGACCCAACGAGATCGATCTGAAGCCAAAATTTGGGGAACCATACCCCGACTCGCCGAGTCCCATGAACGACTCGCCGAGTCCGCCAAAGTCCATGTCCATTCAGTTGATTTCAGACGAGCTCAACACATCCAAAACATAGATCTAGCATCCTAGGGTCCATAATACACGTAAAGTTACAAACATGACGTTCATGCATGGGGTATTTGGCACAAATTGCCCTAAAATAGAGTCTACAAGATGCATGGGGCTCTTATGGCAATAAAGTTGGCACCTTTATGCCATAGGAACCCTCAATGGTTCCAGATCTGAATTCATACCCCTTTATAACCACAAAATCCCGAATATGGCACTTCTAAAGCTTAGGAAAGGTAGAAATGAACCCTAACTAGAGATCTAAGAGATAGATGGTCAAGGTTTCAACTTTATACCTCAAATGAGCTGGAAATGTGCCAAAACCTCCGGATCTTCTTGCTTCCTCTTGATCTCTCAAGCTTCCTTCTCCTTCTCAAACTTCAACTACACACAAATGGCACCAAAAAGCTCAAGAACACTCAATAAATGATTAGGGTTTCGAGTGAGGGCTTTTTTGGACTGGGAGGGACGATGGAGGCTGGGTTGGGACAAGATAAGGTGTTTAAATAGGGTGCAAACCCTAAATATTAGGGTTTCATCCAGACATACCTACTCGCCGAGTCGGGCTCCCGACTCGTCGAGTAGGTTACGTAAAACTCGCGTCCAAAGTCTAGTCTACTCGACGAGTTGGGCCTCCAACTCGCCGAGTCGCAGTGTAAGACATACAGTTATTTAAATTTAAATACGTACCGGGAACCGGGTGTTACAAAATAGATATGCTACCACCAGATCACACTCCACCACCACTGCTTTTGTTTTTCCTTATTTCTTCGAGCAGCTAAATTATCGAAGATGCTTTCCCGGTTCATCCAATGCTCGTCGCCCCTCCTTCTGCTCCTATTCTTCCTTCTTCTCCGATTAGCCAAGAAGTCGGATCCCACCCCTTATGACGGCTTCAACCTCTCATCTCCTTAACAAACACCATTGTTGGAGAATCTTGGAGTTGTAGGTCAAATTCAACCAGGGGGAAATCGATGGAGTTATCTTATGTGATGGGTGCTGGGAAATTGTTGTTGGATGAATTAAGGATCAACATTCTTGAAGAAGACAAAAAAAAAGATGGAGAAGAATTTGTGAGGTTTCCGAAGGATTGAAGATTAGTGTTTTTGGAGGTTTTGTTGAGAGAGAGAGAGAGAGGTGGGCCCTTTTTTAATTATTAAAATAAATAAATAACTATTAGATTTTTAAAAAAATGAAGGAAAAATGAAAAATTAATACCCCAAGGGTATTGTAGTCATTTCAGTTTACCGAAGGAACAAATTCACAACAAAACTAGCTCAAAAAGACCACGAAACCAAAAAAAAAATCGATGTTTGAACTAAACATCAGAAAAAGTGCATACCATAGGGACATTTTTGCAGTTTGACAAAAAACAATGAAAACGGCAAAACAATCATTCTAACTCATTTAAATTCTTCTAGGGACCAAAACTACAACAAAATTCTTATTTTGGATCACTGGTGTAACTCCAAAACTTTTTAGACCAATCATCCAATTTTTGACATACCACAGGGGCCAAACTTAAAACTTTGTTCATTATATTTGATATTCTTTCATTTAAGAGTAAACTGCATAAATGGTCCTTGTGGTTTGCTCAAAATTGTTACTTTGGTCCAAAAATGTTTGGACTAGCACCACAAGTCCAAAGTTTTCATTTTATTGTGGGTTTAGTCCAATTTACTTAGAACTTTTTCATAATAACGATTTTGCCATTACTATTTCTTTTTTAGTTATTTATTTATTTAAATATTTTTCTGTATAAAAGAATTTTTTTTTGCCTTTTCTATTTTATTTTTATATTTTTTTATAAAGAAATAAAAATAAATAAATATAATATGTAATCTCTCTCTCTCTCTCTCTCTCTCTCTCTCTCTCTCTCTCTCTCTCTCTCTCTCTCTGGCATAAGAGCACAATTCCTCTTTTCTTTCATCTTAACAAAAAAATCACTCATTTGAAGAAAATAATCACCATAACACATTCTAAATCTCATTCCTCCATGCATCGATTCATCTCGAGTTCATTATCTACATGTATGCTTTGCTTTTTGCAACCCCTATGCGTGATTTCTGTTAGTTTAGACTAAAAGACTTCAAAAATCACCCCCTTTCCCGTTCGATTTTGGGTTTCGGGTTAAATGAGAAGCGTACAGGGAATCAGAGATGGGGTTTTTGTGTGTCGGTCGAACAAACCTACACAAATGACTGTACGATGGATCTTACCACTGTACGAAGGAAGAAGGTGTAGACCCCAGCAATGGCGTCGACAGTGAAGAAGACGCTCCAACTTAGATTTGTTCAGATGATAAACCTTCAATCTTCTGATTTGTCTTCGATCTTCTAATTCGTCTTACCACCTCCTCATTATCGGATATGTAAGAGAGATGATGCTCCAACTCAAATCTATGAGAGAGAGAGAGAGGGAGAAGAAAAATGGTGTTACTGTCGGATCTATGATGCTGATGTTGTTTTACATATGCATGTGTTGACTAGTGGTGTCATTGACCGGTGGTGGTGGTTGTTGTGTTGGCCAATGTTGATGGTTGTATTTTTGACTGATGATTGTGTGTAAAAGATGAAACAAATCCAGGAGATACGAGAGAAAGAGATATCAACTGGGAAAGTGGTGGTGAAGGAGACAACAGTGGCTGATAGTGGTGACGACGGCGGCTAATGGTGGTGCATTAGTGTTCATATCTTCCGGAAAATGGTGGTGTGTCGGCGTTTATATGAAAATGGAAGAAGATGGGGTTGTAGATTTTACGAGAGAGAGAGAGAGAGAGAAGAATATTTTATTTTTGTTTTATTTTTAATTTTTTTAATTGTTGTAATAACAAGAAAATGGAAAATTAAATAACAATGGGCAAAATCGTCTTTATAAAAAAGTTCAAACCAAAATGGACCAAACACGCAACAAAATGAAAAAGTTTAGACCTCTGGTGCTAGTCCAACCTTTTTGGACCAAAGTGACAATTTTGAGCAAACCACATTGGCCATTTGTGCAGTTTAGTCTTCATTTAATTCTATTTTGTTAATGAACCGGATATTCAATTTTGAGTGATTTTATCAAACCAATTCATAGCAATAAAAAGAAAATCATGTTAAAACCAATGTTACGTTAACACTGATCCGTATGGAGTCGTTATCGGTCGTTTTTGTCTACATGGATCGGCGGCAACGACGTTGTAACGTGGTTACACCCCCCACGCACCCCCAGCCGTTAAGGTTCGTTATGGGGTCATCCGTGGTGGTGGTAACGAATGGCAACATGCTCAAATTCGAAGGAACGAGAACGGTCACAAAAAAAATACTTATTTACTCTACATATAAATACACACATATACCTTTTTTTATCTATACAATTCTTCTCTTTCTCTCATTTTATACAAAAATTAACCACATTTTCTTTCAACCAAGCTATAGAGCAAAACTCGAACACCCCTCCGACTACAATTACATCCGCTTTGATGGATTCAAATGATAACATCAAGAAAGATGATTCATTAACATCTCTTTTTAATTGAATTCCTCCTTTTTTTGATCCGCGGGAGGTTCAATTAAGGTTGTTGTTCAAATGAGTGAAGTTCTTGAATTCTAATTAGACCTAACAAGAACATAATTACGCTCTGTAGGATTTGAACCTACGACATCAGGTTTTGGAGACCCACGTTCTACCGAACTGAACTAAGAACGCTTTCTTATCACAGTAGATA
Source organism: Lactuca virosa (assembly GCF_052849685.1). Taxonomy (NCBI): domain Eukaryota; kingdom Viridiplantae; phylum Streptophyta; class Magnoliopsida; order Asterales; family Asteraceae; genus Lactuca; species Lactuca virosa. The sequence goes on along the minus strand of NC_136427.1, from coordinate 294,420,120 downwards.
CGACTAAAAAGAAAAGGCTTCTTTTTGTACCCCCAATACTAAACATGCATATAGTCTCAGAAAATGGCACTCCTCCCCCATTAGTTGAGACTTCAAGGAGGTTTTCCCCGGAATGAAAGAACAAAAAGAAACTGGTTCACGTAAGAATGGACGTCTTGGTTCACGCAAGAGTGCACGTAGAATACCAAAAGGACTTATTCAAGTTCAAGCAAGCTTCAACGGTACCATTGTGACTGTTACAGATGTAAGAGGTCGGGTGGTTTATTGGGCCTCTGCCGGTACTTGTGGAAGAGGGGGTACAAGAAGAGGGACACCATTTGCTGCTCAAACTGCAGTGGGAAATGTTGTACAGTAGTGAAGCAAGGTATGCAACGAGCGGAAGTTATGAAAAAGGGTCCAGGTCTCGGAATCCCATCTTCCAAGGTCAGGAGCCACGGAGCCAGAAGACCGTTCGACGATCCTACTTTTGATGTCATCCCCTTCTGTTCCCTCCCTGTTGAATATCCCAACTATTCTATATCCAATTCCGGGATGGATCATGAAAGATTTTGTCACTGAAATTTCCTGTTCTTAGCTCGGATTAGCAGGCTTGAATCATTCAATCATATAATCATGCCTCCAGAGTGACTTAATTTCACATTCTGAATATTGGATTACCTGTTAGCTACAACTCACATCTGTTGTTAGCTTCTTTAAGTCTTCTCTTTAAGTCTGATTGCCTTCTCAATCCTAATAAATGACGGCGCTCCTTGTCACCTATGTTGAAGAAAGGTTTGGAACCCTATAGAGAATGAAGAGGGGCCAAAGATCTTCCTCTCAACAGTGCTTCTCGAGGCTCCACTCTCCCCCTGAATAGGTTAGCGTTCTTTATGGGTATTATTCGGTGCCAGTGGCCTCTTAGCTTTGTGGGCGATATCGGATGGTTGGTATCTCACCGCATAAATGTCAGGGATGGCGTAGTTCATTACTTTGGTAAGGTATGGAGTCCCTAGTCATTCGATATTCTTTTCGCGACAGGGAGAATTCATTCTTCTTTGGATGGACCAACCCAAACCCTAGAAGGCAAAGGCTGAGAGACATCCATCTCAACACATACACGAGCAAACATGGGATAAGCCAAGGCAACTGCTCATCCTTCCCCGTTCCTAGCTTAGCTCTCACTATTGAAGCTCGTACGCAATGAGCCTCTCACGTTTCGCTGAGATTGCTGCTTAGTCCTTCTCAAAAGCCTAATTCGTTCGCCTATGAATAGTCAGCCGATAAAAGTAGAATTCTTTCGCCTATAGGTAGCCAAAATCCCGAAAAAAAACTCGGAAAGGCTGCTATACCATGCCTTTTGACTTAACTCTACTCTAGTAGTCACTAGACTCTCAACAAAAGAATTAAGGTGATAGAGTCTTACAGGAGACGCTAGGCTTCAGAATTGAATGGAATGATTCCTCTTCCTTGGTTGTTGGTGGCACCTATGGTTCTGAAGGTTTTTGATTCCAAGAAAGATAAAGAAAAGAAGAGGATTTATCCTCTATTTGCGAAGGATACTGCTTACTACAGATTCGAGTGAAATAGCTGGTGGTAAGCGTGGTAAGGTCGCTGCTAACGAATGGTGGGTGCGTGGAGAATGCTATGGATTCGAGCTCCATTTCCCTCTCGGTACTTAGATCTTCCTCTAAAACGTCTCCCATTCCTCTTTCCTTTGTTCCGTAGACTAAATTCAGTCTTCACTGATAGATAGAAAGATAAATTCTGTAAAGCAAAGAAAAGAGAAGGCTTGAAATCAAATCCATCTTAATACGAAATTTTGAAGTGGCTTGGAGAACACCTATTTGGATTTTTTAGAATTTGAAAGGCAACTAGTTCTCTTTGAGGAGAAGGGCTTGGGCTTGTTGTCGAACGAGATGGGGGGCTTTTTTCCTTCTTAGTAACGGTCTTACTCTATAAAATGACTTTTTGAATAAGCTCTTAAGGCTTAGGAAGCGACGAAGAGGATCTGAAAGTGAATCAGATCTGGGCTGTTCAGGGGAGTTTTCCATCCAATCAAAGACGGCGAAGCGCCTCTAATCTAAAGGCCAAAGAGTGCTCTTTGCGCGCTTTGCGCCTCTGACTCAGTACTTGATAGACTATCTAATGAAGAATCTGCAGATCCCAAGAAGTCCATATCAGTCTCTTGGGATAACATAAAAGAAAGCTCACTCGGGCTTGGTTGCCCGTAGAGAATCAAAAAATCATGTTCCGGTTGCATCCGAAAATAATAAAATAGTCATGTCGTGCTCTCGTATCTTTGTTTAGGTAGCTTAAGCTTCTCTTTAGCAAGACCAACAGTCTTACTTAATGAGGGTAGCTTGGCTGTTAACCAAGAAATGAACGGGATTCTGCACTTGGAATGCAAAAGCATTCTTTTCAATCTTGTACCTTACTTAACACCAACTCAATCTCGATCAAGCGTAAGCTATTGTTGTAGGCTCGAGAAGGGTAGGCTCACAGCTTCGCTCAGCAGAAGAGCCTGACTTTCTATTAGTCAAGCGCTAGCGCTCAACCGGGCTTTTAAGGGATAGGGAAAGGGAAGAAAGGCAAAGGCTCTTGCTCAAATGCGTGACTTATGTCTCTTTTTCCATTTATAAAAAGTAAGATGAATCTACGCTCCTCGGCCTATAGTAAGTGAATGAGAGGGTATGGGGTTCCGGGTCTTTTTCTAGTAAAAAATGCTAGAAAGATGGAATCTATGAATGAGCTCTTTCGTCTAAGCCTAGAACTAGGCAAGAGCAAGGAATGGACTTTAAGTGAGTGAAAACCGGAAGGAGGGGACAAAGGTCAGTTCTATAAGGCAAGAAAGCAAGATCAGAAGAAGGAGCAATGCAGAATAACTAAGCATGACAAGGAGAGGATAGCTAGACTTTCAAAGACAGTAGCAATAGCAAGGAGACTAATCCCGATATTCTTTCCCGGAGGATTCTATTGATCCAAGACCTAATTTCATCAGGGGTCATTGAAGGCCTCTTTGACAGAGATATGAGGCCGAGGAGGGTTGTCTACCTGCAGAGGAGAATTCAACCACATATCATGCAAAAAAAAATGTTGCCTTTACCGATAGACCACAAGGCGTGGGAGAAAACAAAGTCCAGCTGGGCATGGATGGCTCTCCAACAATGGTTTTATGTGGTTGAGTAAGACGGCGTAGCTTCCCAGGTTTATTGGGTTTTGGAATAAACGATCTATATATATATATATATATATATATATATATATATATATATATATATATATATATATATATATATATATATATATATATATATATATATATATATATCGTCGATTCAAATGACTTCAATCAACAAGAAGGAATATGTTATAAAGAGAATTTTTTTTCTCTAGTATCTTCTCAAGACTCTTTTAAAATGATGTCACTTGTGGCTTATTTTGACATAGAGCTACAACAGATTGACCTTAAGATTGAATTTCTAAATAGAGACATTGACAAAAGGCTATATGCTCACCTATTGTCTCGAAATTGCAAGTATAGAATTATCTTTGTATGGAAAATGGAAGTCAACAAAACATGTGTTGTGTTATCAAAGAAAAAAATAAAAATAAAAGGCTATACGTTCACTTATAAAAAAAACAAAGATTTTGGAGGTCATCGTTTTTTTGAATAATAAAAATGGATGACAAGACAACATACACCTCACTTTATCATATAATGGTTAGAGGAGTCTTTGGAAAATTAATTTTTATTAATGTCTAAAAATGGATTTTTTTCATTTTTGAGCACAAATTTTGGACTCTAAATATAATCAAAACGAATTATTGATTATATATTTGTGTTCTCCTGCGTGATATCTTCGTTTCGATATATCACACGTCCAAAACGGATTAAAAATGAATGATAAATTATTTGTCAACGTAGGGCAATTGGAAGAGAAAATAAGAGTAAGTGTGTTTTAAAACTCATCGCACGCAGGGGGGTGCAAATGCGAGCCAAATTGGCTTCGGGCCACTGAACTTGTGTGCAAGCGCGCGTCCTGCGGGCACGAATGCACCACCGGTCGACCAGAAAAGATCAACGACCTTTTTGCATTTTTTTCCCTTTTGGTTAACAGTTACAAAAACGAATTAAGAGATATTAATCATAGATTTCGGTTTTGATTTTTTGATTAATTTTCTTATTTAATTGTGACAGTTACGATTTCGTTTTAGTTACATTGCGTAGTATATATATACAACGCCTATGTGACTGATTCGATACACCGAATTAAACGAAATCACTCTCTTCATCTCTTACGCTTCGGCTTCATCTTTTTTCTCTTGCTGCAACCAAGGTATAATCCGGTCTAAGTGAGGGTTCGAGCAATCTAGAAGAATTGTTTTCTACTGTTGTATCCTGGGAAACAAACACTCATATAGGGCGAATTTGTTTTCAGGAAACTGTGTTAAACACATGTCTCAGTCAATAATTTTTTGGGTTTTGTTCTTTCGTATAGTTTTTGGGTTATATTTTCCTAACAGAGTCATCATATGGAAGTCTCCCAAACATACAATTATAAATTGTCTTGAGGTATCCAGTTTCACATGTGGCTACATTTTATTGTTAATAAATTATGGAACAAATTACTGAAATCGTCTATGTGGTTTGTTAAAATTTCACGTTTGGTACCTAAGTTTTTTTTTTGCACTCGGACTGTCCCTATAGTTTGTTTTTGTTGCGTGTTTCGTCTCTGACCAACATGAAATGACCTTTTTTCCCTTTATATTTTCTTTCTCAGTTTTTTTGTTTGTTATTTACAAATTATATAAAAAATTAATTAATTTATAAATATGTGAGACCCAATCTCACTCTCACTCCTACCACCACTAGTGCCACCGGACAACCATTAGTAGTCACCAACGGCCATCATCCTCACCCACCACTGCCATCAATCACCACCACCCCTACCATCAGCTACCACCGCCACAATAATTGTCGTTGAACAACACTCACACCCACACCTACCATCAGTTACAGCACAAAGCAGTACAACCTCAACCTGACCCACACAATATGTCGACATATAACAGATAATATCATAAGCAGATAAACAAGCAATTCACAGGTAGTCCTACAAGTCTACCAGACTAGCTTAACAAGACTAGCATGCATAACTATCTTATACTCAGCTTATCAAACCAATGGGCCGTCCTTGGTGCCTTCGACCCAAAAGTATAGTGAGGAAGACTCACCTCATACTAATGTATCAAACAAAACCTCTGGCCGCTAGCTCACGAAAACCTTGAACTATCATAATAAATAAACCTCCAATTAATAATTGGATTATCACCTCAAATCTCATAACTCATAATTGTCCATTAACTCTTCCTTAACTGGGCCAAAGCCCAAGTCCAACCTTGATCCAAAAAGGTCCAAAATATACAAGGCCCATAATTGGCCCAATTTTCCAAATTGGGCCCAACTCCCTAATAGACATCATTCTAAGGCCTAATTCCCTTAACTGGCCCAGAATACTTCTACTCAGAAATTCCATTAAGGGCCTAAGCCCAACCTGGCCCAAAGATGGCCCAAAACCAAAGCCCAACTCGTAAAAGCCCAACATATAGCATACGTTGGGCGTACTCCAAGGCTACACGGGGGTACGCGAGCCATGCATTGACTGTAAATGGGGGCGTTGACTGCGTACGCGGGCCGTACTCCATTTATGTGGGGCGTACCCTCGCAGAGTTCAAAACTCTAATAAGTGCTTAATGGCTTAAGCACTTAAGCCCAATTTCCAGATTCATCGACCAAATGTATCTCAGAACCATAAAGTCTCAAACTTTAAGACTTTGGACGTCCAAAAAGTCCTTAATACATGATCTTAATCCATTAAGACCTCCTATAAGCAACATGAAGCCAAATTAGCCAAATGAACCTCATTTTTATAACTTAGAGCCCTTCCTAGGGTATGAAAGGACAACTCAAAACGTCCAAGACAAATCATGCACAACTTTGGGACTTTTGGAACAAGAAGGGCACCAGAAGCTATCAAAACAAGATCTACTCAATACAAGCACAAAGGCAGAAGCTTTTTACCTTCTGGAGCTTCTAAATGACAAGATGATCTCAGATCTACAAGCTTGCTACACTCTCCAAACACCTTGATGCAACTTCTTCTTCTTCAACCACACAAGAAACACACTCTTAGCTCATACACACACAAAAAAGAAGCTAGGGTTGCTAAGAAACAATCTTAGGACTTGGAGGCTGAAAGGATGGGGGTGAAGGGTCCATAATGGGGTTTAAATACCCAACAAATCCTAAAAGTTAGGGTTGCACTCGGACATACGTACGCCCTGCGTACATATGCGTACGCCCAGCGTACTCATATGTACACCTAGCGTACTCCCCCTTCGACCAAAATTACCAATTTGCCCCTCGGGCCTCTTAGGACTAAATTCAACCAATTTCAAAGATCAATCATGACATAATAATTTACTGAAGGAAGGATTTGAAAATACCTGGAAACACGAGATGTTACAATATTTATATTGTGTAAAGAACAAATTACACTAAATACCACAATTTAACTAATTAAAAAATATATAACATGTAATTTTACATTGTAAACCAATTTTATCCACATTTGATATATGTCATTAAATGTATAGGTATGGTGATCTGGTGATTTAATTATCCTTTAGATATATGATCTTACCTTGGTTTGATACCAATGCATAAGATAGACCAGATTGTTTAAAGAAAATTCTAAAAATATATAAAAACTTATTTATTATCTTCAAGGAATTTTCTATTAAGATGATCTTAAATCTTTGATATATTAAAAAATATTATTTATCATCATTCAATTAATTTAACAAATTATAATTTAATAAGGCTTTTAATATCGTTGGTCATCACCATAAGGTCGGGGCTCATATGGCAATACCACTGTCATTCAATTATGTACTCTCTTTCTCCACATATATATATATATATATATATATATATATATATATATATATATATATATATATAGGGTTAGGTTATTGTGTTCTAACTATCTATTGTGTGCATATATGATTGATTTTGGACCAATCATTTTAGTTATTTTAAGAAAGTAATTAATGTATATTACATGTTAAAGATATAATGAGCATTAATTAAACCTTCAACATTTAATATGCATTAATTATTTTCTTAAAATAACTTAAATGATTGGTCTAAATGTGGATTGACATCTATTGTGCGGACGTGTGGACAGTGTTATTATGTGAGAATGACAAATAGAATATGTTGTTTGATAATATGAGTACGTTCAATCTTACATAACTATTGTCATTATCACACATTCTCACTAATTAAATCGTCTATAAGGTTATTATAGACTTTTTATTATTATTCTCATTCTGTCAGAATGTTTATTGAGTCGTATTCTGTAAGAATGAAAATGAGTGAAAAACGATGTGTGAGAACAAAAATGAATAAGAATTAGTGAGAATGCATGAAAATGACGATAGTTATGTGAGGTTGAACGTATTCGCTTTACTAAACAACTTAATCTCTTAGTAATTCTCATAGAATAGCATTGTCCACACATCCGCACAATAGTTGTCCATCCACATTATAACCTAGTCATATATATATATATAATATATATATATATATATATATATATATATAGAGAGAGAGAGAGAGAGAGAGAGAGGGAGAGAGGTTCAAATGTTTTTACTATCTATTGTGTGCTTGTAGTAGTGATTCTGGACCAATCATTTTAGTTATTTTAAGAAAATAATTAATGCATATTAAATGTTGAAGGTTTAATTAATCCTCATTATATCTCATTATATCTTTAATATGTAATATACATTATTTACTTTTTTAAAATAACTAAAATGATTGGTCCAGAATCAATCCTACATGCACACAATAGATAGTTAGATCACAATAACCTAACCCTATATATATGATTTTAAAAACAAAATAAAAAATACAATAACATAAAACTATATTTGAGCCTGAGTTAACTATATATATATATATATATATATATATATATATATATATATATATTCCTCCTCAACTAGGGAATCTATATGAATTGCGCATCCTTTCTCTCGGAAGTTTTTACAACGCTATATTTGAGCCTGAGTTAACTCGCATGACCTGGATATGAGTGGTGTAGACCTAGGCAAAGTAATTGATTGGGTTCAGGTGATTAATACTCTCTCTTCTTTGGTTGAACTACATATGTCTCATAGTAATCTCTCACATTCAAATATGTATCCCCATGTTGCTAGACTTAATGTTACATCCGTAGCTCACCTCGATCTTTGAGATAACTATTTCATCAACAATTCCCTACCACAGTGGATTTTCAGTATAAATACTCTAATTTCACTAGATCTGAGTTGGTGTGGTTTTCATGGCCATATTCCTAGCAGCATTGATCTCTTCAGTAATTTGACTTCTCTCGAGGCGCTTCACGTCCCAAATAACCCTTTCATGAACTCTTGGTTAGTACTGAAAGGGTTGTCTAGTAATGTAGGTCGTAATCTCATTTCCTTAGATATTAGTTTTTGTGGCGTTTCTAGTTCACTTCTTGATGATGCCCTTCACAACTTGACTTCTCTTCTTAGCCTTGATTTGTCAAAAAAAAATGAACTCACCAAAACAATCCCCAAGTCATTGGCTGATTTTTGCAATTTGAGACATGTTAATTTAGGAGGTAACTATTTTCCTAATATTAGTTTAACAAGATTTCTTGAAAGTTTTTTTGAGTGCAAGCCATCGAGCTTGGAGTCATTATCTCTTGGGTCCTCCAGATTTTCTGGTCAACTACCATATGAAATCAGACAACTGATAAAGTGTTGGATACATAACACCCACACCTTGTACCTTTGGACCAATCTGCAATGCAACAGATATATAACAGAACACAAGGGTTAAAGAAAACTAATAGCAACATACTTTTGTTGAATTTTTTATTATAGCATTCTACTTTCAACTCCCAACATAACAGAGTAATTCATAATGATTCGGGAACAAAAGTAAATATCCCTCTAGACATGGGCGGGTATATTTTATAAAATGAATGGTTTCGAAAGTTATGGTTACAACTACCATAACGATGTAAGTACCATGCCATTTCCTGAAAGTTGAATGTTATTTACAACCATCAGAAACTTAAAAAAATTGACATTGAATTTTTTCACAACTGCCAGCAAAGAAAAACATTATTTTACTACTATTCTATTAGACATTAAACAATAATAAAAATACATTTTTTTTAAATCAGACCTCGCATTAGACGTTAAACCTTCAATGTATGTAATGATTGGCCTATCAAATAAATACAACATCCATAATTATATGTTTAAATATAACAAAACAGGAAAAAACAAAAACGAATACATGAAATAGTACACAAATAACCAAACCAGAGATGATCGTTAGCTCCAAATTAGTTTGAAGTCCATGTAGACATCAGGAGCCGACCCGTCTAGCAAGTTTCTGGGGAAATTTGTTAGGCTTTTCCATTTCTGATGACCATCCTTTCTAATTTCAACATGTTTCAGGTGATGAGGCCAATACCGGGTTCCGGTCTTCTTGATCTTCTTCTCCAAGACCTCCCTCAGCATCAGCCTGCAAAAGTGATTGTTGTGTAGGAAGAACCCGTCTAGCATTGCAAATAGGTGCTTGGGGTGGCAAATATCAAAGAATGCATCAAAAAATGGGGATCCTTCCCACATGCATTCATCCTTTAAGGTTTGAAACAACAGTTGTTGCACGTTGGTAGCAGGAGGAAACAGGAGCCTTGTTCGCAGATCATCGATGTTCATGTCCAAAGGTGGCTTAGAAACCGTTAATTTCTATACGAAGGTGGCACTTGTGTCATAACGTGAGTGCTTCCCTTATCTTAAGGAAAAAAGAAGCATCAACAGGATGTTTGAGTCTGAGTGAAAGCTTGATTTGCTCGAAGAGAGGAGACGAGATCGGAAACAAGAGAATAGGTAATGTGGAGCCACCGAACTCGAAAGAAAGTAATTTTGGAGCATGTACTTGTATGTCAATAATGTTGCGTGGGCACCTCAGCAAAGTAAATCTCTTGATGGAAGCACATCTGAAATGGAAGCTCCCCGACATCCAAGATGTCAAAGTAAGGGTCAAACTCTCAAGAAAAGGAAACCCCAATGCGATCATGTCGAGACAATCGTTGCTCAGTATCACACCGCCTAACACTAATTGTGTCACGCTGCTTCCCAATGATATTGAATGGCCATTGAATGGAATAAGAGGCATCTGAGGATCCCAAACATCTAGTTCGTAGCTAAATATGCCAAGTTTAGGGACATGACTGATTTCAAAAATAGATTCATCATCTTCCAAAGATATGCTCAATTCATAAAGACGGGGAAGGTTTGCAACCATGATGGTCTTGCAAGAATGTAAAAGCTCTATCTTCTCAAGCAAGCTACAAGACGACAATATCTCATGGAGTGCCTCTTCACTTATGCACACACCATACAAGTGCAGTTCTCGTAGGGACACACAATTGATCATACATGGGGGAGGAGTCATCCAAACGGAATGGAAGCTGAAACTCTTATTTTAGTTAGGTTCTCGCCCGAGAGTATCTCATCTGGCAACGTAAACAAGGGACACCAAAGGGCCATTGAGAGGTAAAACTCTTTAAGACAAGCTTTGGTTCCCACGAGCCTGATCCATTTTTCAGCATGAGAAGTTGACTCCTGGTTTGCGATGTCGATCATAAGGTCAAATGTTTCGATTGGTATGTTGTCACGGTGATACCTTATCAGAGTGCGGTCCACGTCCACCAACTTCAAGTGCTTTCCTCTTTGAACATCAAACCTGAGGTTAGGGATGGTAGACCAAGCGTGTAGCGATGACTTGGACAAAACGCTGGTGCGGGCTGCTTCATTTATCGACAACCGTGATTGTATATGCTGCATCAACACTGGAACATCTTCTACTTCTGGTCTCATCCCTTCAAACCCATAACAACAAATCATCAAATTTCCAAAAAGAATTCAAGTATAAAAACTATCATCTTAATTATCTTTTATGCATATAACAAGAGCAGCAGCATGAAATCACCAAAACCAAAATCACCTACACTTGTTTCAACAACCAAAACCAAACCAACACTGCTATACAACCAGATATTCAACTTCAAATCAAACCAAAAACAGCAGTTTTGCATATCCATCACTGTATATTTCACATATTCACAAGCAGATGTAGGGAAGCTCTGTGAGTGATACAGATTTATGCAACAACAAAAACCATACAAAAAAGACAACTTGCAATCATGTTTGGCTGCACAATTACTATTAGTCAACTACTACAGTAACCATTCAACAAAAACTCTTACCCATCAAAAGACCGTCGATATGAGGTTGGGTAGTCCTCAAATCGCTTTCAATCTCTTCCAAACCACAAAAAGTTTCAAATTTTCTCTTTACAAACAAAAACCAAGACATACAAACGTCGATTGATACCCAGAATCCCAAACTTATAACAAAAACCCCTTTCGACTTTAGTTGTTGCAGTTTATGCCTACAATTGTTCATATGGAGGATCCCCACCCACTAAACAAGATGCAAAACAAATCGTAGGATTTACCTGATGATACGATCCAATTGATTAAGGCGAAGAAAGAATAATCTCAGCGATAACCAGTACCACAATCACCAGAAAACCTAATACCAAAGAATAGATAGATTTGGTTGCGTTAAAAAGTAAAGAGAAATATATATATATATATATATATATATATATATATATATATATATATATATATATATATATATATATATATATATATATATATACTAGGTTTAAACCCGTGGAAATCCACGGTTGATAATCTGAAATAGAATTATAATTTTGATTTTGACTGTCTAATAAAAAAAAGATATCAGAGTTTAGAAAAAATGAAGAATAGTGATATTATAATTAACATGAATCTGATATTTGAATGTATATTAGATTTTGCCTATTCAAACAAATGTCAATTGATTTTTGTTATATGTTTTTTTCTAAACATATGTATCAAATACTTTTCAACTTAGGGGAAATATGGTCTTTTTTGGAGTAAATGAATTGGAGAAGGGTAAAATGGTTGTTTTAAAACTTATATAACAATTGTGAAGTATAAGCACATACAGTTATATAAGATACATATATAACATTGAAAGTACAATACTATAATGAGAAAAAAACTAAAAAAATTCAAACTTTTGTTTCTTCATGAAAGTATAATGCCATTTTACAAAAGGGTCTCTTTGGTAGAAAAAAATAACATAACTGGTCCATGTGACATAAAAAAGGCATAACAGTAAAATAAAAAGCTGTAAAGCATTATTTCATGCTAACATAAAAAAATCTGAATTGCTCTTGCATATTTGAATGTATATTCGATTTTGCCTATTCAAACAAATGTCAATTCATTTTTGTTATTTGTTTTTTGTTACATTATGATTGTTTAAATTTTGCTTCAAGCAAGTGAATATCAGATTGTTTAAACAAAAGAATTGAATATGTGACAAACACTAACAGTAGACTATATCAGAAGTTTATTACTGAAAACACATCAAAAATTAAGAAGCAGAAGCAGAAAAAAGAACAATGTAGTGAATGAAAAGTGGGTTGAAATCGATTAAGAATGTGAATGAAAAAAGAACATCTAAAAGGTAAAGAACAATGTAGTCTTACTAACCTGATGATGAATATTTGACCTCTAAAATCGTAATGAAACAGGAACGTAAATAGGAATCGTTTTGACCTCAGAAATCGTATTGAAATATATCATATCCTCCTAAGTTGACTGCCTGATTTATTGGGATTGATATTAAATGAAATTTAAATTGATTTCCTGATTCATTGGGATTGATATTCCATATTCCATAGATAGATATAGATAGAGATTAACAAAAAATTTCTTCTAGATTTGTTGCAGATATGTACGTTATAATTGAAATTTAAGTTTGAAATTTCCTGATTTACAGTATTTTCTGGTTCCTGATTTAAAGGATTTTTTTCGAATGGAAGGGCAAAGTGGGAACTTCAATTACAACGTATGCAGATACTAAGAATATTTTATACAAATAATGTAGTTTGGTTGGCCAACTGGTTTTTAATAAAACCAAAACTACATTAATATTTTTTTCGCGTTTAACTTGAAATCTGTTTTTTTTATTATTATTATCAAGAAGTAACTTTGAACTTGAACATGCAATTTTATCATTTTAATCCGAAAAAAGAAATTTTTTAATTCTAACCCAAATCATTCACTTTAATAATAGATAATTTCTAACAGGAAATAGGTTCAATTTCCTAAAACATAAATTTGATTTAATATACAACAACATTCATCTGAAGTCAAATGTCTTAAGTATATAACACAACATACAACAACACTACTACCAATACCTTGCCCTTATAGACACTTTCACTCCTGCATATCAACCTCAGATTTCTCAAGCTCAATTTCAATCTGCATAAAATCACAACATACTTTCATTAATTTGTTTATTAACAAAAATTTTGTTAGAAAAGAGCATAATTTGAAGTAGAATGCTATAAATAAAATAGACCATGCCCTCATATTGATTCTTGACATAGGTTGCGATTTCATTTAAAAAACGGAACCCAACATGTTCACCCGTGATTAAAACATTCAAAATCCAAGGGACATATTCTACAGAATAAACACTATAAGTGTTGTTTATAAATCCCAGTTATAGACATAAAGCTAGATAAACACTATGGGGTTGTTCATAAGTTTTTCATATACCTTATTACAGAAAGCAGTTATCATCTTCATGGCCTTCTCTGTATAAACAGTTTCCATGCATGGTCCAACATATACCATACATGTGCTCTATAATAGCATGAACATGCATTTTGTAGCTGTAAAACAGATATAAAAGAAAGACTAAAATGTACAACCAATCAAATTCACGGGTGAAATAAAAAAAATGAAAAAACAACATTACATAAGAGATTAATGAAAAACAAAAATTTAGCCAATTTATATCATATTACTTACCATAATTTAAAGTACTTTCCCCATGTTCTTGTCTCTATAAAATAAAGAACAGAGGTCAACCTAAATGACTTAATTAGAATCTATATTTGATTTTAACTCACTTGTATATGAAAATTTGAACATGAAAAATAGAATAGAGAATACCTGGTTGGCTGAAGTAGACTTCACAACCCTTGTCAGAGAAATAGAACTCCATACGAGTCCTATCAGGTAAGGTATTGCCTTTGTGGAACAAAAGGTGTTTCTTAAATCTCTCTTGATAAAACTTCTATTGGTGCTTCGGTTTCACTAATCTCTGAAGAGGGATAATTTTGATTGGCAGTATCCACCATTAAGTGAACCATTGTATGCCATTGCTAACTGAACCCTAGATTCAGTTGCAAGATGACTATCATAACCAAATTCATGCCACAAGAGAAAGGAAGAGAAAAATGGACAATGATTTCAGAAACCAAATCAACAATTTTGAATGTGCCCTTGACTTTATAGGTCGATTTAATTATCAAATTTTCTCCAAGTTTAACGAATCAATTTCATTTCAAAAGTTATTCACTCGATATCAAAAGGAAAATCAAGTGCAACTATATCTTTCAAAGCCTAAGTCTTCTATTACGAAAAATTAAACCATATAACTTCTCATTCATATAGAAACTTAAAAAACAATTAAGAACATATGAATGATCCCTCTAAAATAAGAACAAGGAAAAGCAATCGAATCAAGAAACAAAATTAAATATCATGAAATTTGAAAACCATTTTGATAAACTTGAATTACTCGTAATGAACAGGAAATAGAAAATGAAAGAACTGTTCGTGTAGACCCGAAGTTGATTAATTGGGGGTTCTATAATTTGTAGCTACAAGTAAAAGCTCTCGAGGCCGATACTACAATGCAATAACCCTCAGCCAAATCCAATCGAATGTCAAATGACATCAAATGAAAAATATATTTCGAAAACTCTAAATCCAATAATTTTACAAATCACAATCAAGAAATCGTAAACACGGTGGTAAGGTACAACATACGTTATAGAACCAAGAGCTTATTATGCCCCTTCTCGCTCTATAGCTCCAAGGGAACCCCAACTTATAGTTACAGATTCGTGGATTATAATTAAAGGAATGAAATTTAAGTTTGAAATTTCCTGATTTCTTGATTTACAGTATTTTCTGTTTCCTGATTTACAGGATTTTTTTAGAATAGAAGGGCAAAATGGGAACTTCACTTACAAGTTTTGAGCGGGAAAAATCAAGGAGGAGGTGCTAAGGGAATGCCACGTGGCGTTTTTGGTACTGTTTTATTAGAAGAGAGGATATATATATATATAGGGAAAGGATCAAATGAGAACACCTAAAAGGTTGAGAACGCGAGAACAAGTATATTCATTTGTGATTCCGTGTATTCATTTGTGGAGAAATGATAAATTTTTACGCACAATCAACATGAATATGCTTTTTCTCTTCAATTGAAATTAAAGGCATAAAAATTTATCATTCCTCCACAAATTAATACATGGAATCACAAATGAATATACTTTGTTCTCGCGTTCTCAACCTTTTTGGTGTTCTCATTTGATCATACTATATATATATATATATATATATATATATATATATACTAGAAAAGTTTGAGGCCCGTGCTAAGCACGACCCACGAAGGGCAATTTGGGTATATCTTTTACTGTTAGTTAAAGTATATTATGCTAATTACCAAAAACGTAAAAGTACAATGCTATAAATGGGTGGATTTTCTATGTACAATGCATGAATAAGAAAATGAAAATGAAAATGAAAGTATGTTGTTATAATCAACAAATAAATGAAAATCTATTGCGATTTCATGATATGATTTTTCACCTTATGGAAAACCTGTTACTTATCAACATCATTTTTTGTGCACTTTACGGATATTGGGATAAATCATGAAACATCAGCTTTGATTTCTGAATCAAGGCTTTAGGCACTTGCTACTTGGTTGCCCGTTGATCTTTATTTCTACGTGACTACTTCTTAATTCGATGTGACCTAAATAATTAAACATGAATTAGAAGGATTTTAGACTTTAAAAGCTTTTTTTTTGCAACCGTTTATACATACTTGTTGCATTCAAATAGGTATTTGATGTGTTATTTAATTGAACAAAAGTGATTTCGAATATCTTGTTAATGGATGTTGTGTAGTGATAACTGATAAGTTCAATACTCTAAGAACACTCATCCCCCTAATGACCTTTTTTATGTGTATCAATTCATGTGTCTGAATTGAATGAGGCACAATTCCTACCTTGCACCTCATTTTATGTCATGATATTAACAATTATATATGATATTTGTGTAGATATAACTATGATTCTAATTAAAGGCTTACTTTGAACTATCCAAATATATTTTATAGATCTGCCAGTAGCTAAGCTTCCATCAAACTGTTTCGATGGATAAATGTAATTTTAGTAAAATACTTACAATTAACAATTATATATTTGTATTAAACTATTCTACACATATACAAACCTCTTCAAATTGAACTAATAAACAAACACTTTTGTCAGTCTGTTTTCAGATGGTCAAAAGTTTTGGGTTAACTCTCTTCTCGATCGGAAACAACCGAGAATACGAAAATCCTTAAGAATACATCTCAAGTTAAGCAAACCAATTGTGAATAAACTTATGGCATTACTTCTAGACCAAGTAAAATTAAGTGTTGATGGCAAGATCAACATTAAGTGTTGTAAGTCTAGACATTCACAAGGGACGAGTTGATGGCAAGACCAATTAAAGTGTTGTGAGCCTAGATACTTGTGGGGTCGGTATAGACCCGTTGCATGCATTGTATTTGTATTGTTGTATGGGGTATTTTGGGGAACTCACTAAGCTTTGGCTTACAGTTGTGGATTCAAATGTTTTCCAGGTACTTATCGGATTGCGAAGTCGGGAATGTACACACGCACATCTATGGTTTTATGATTTGAGATTCCGCATTGTTTTCCTTATAACTCTGATTTTGAATTATGGTTTATGAACAAATGGTTTGAATTTAATGTGACTTTATAAAAATGGATGTTTATTCTATTTTAAAAATGAAAATTTTTATTCTGGAATTAGGGACGTTACAATACTGCTAGCTAATTTTCTGAAGTTTGATTGCTTCAGGTGATGTTCAAAGATTCTTGTAGTGTTCCTTCCAATCGTTATAACGTAAATAACGAATCATAACTGTTAGAATAATATACTTTGAAATTCTCTTTCAACTATAGCAATACAATTAATTAAGAAATGGCAATGTACATTCATATTTGTATAGCATACTATCGCAGAGAATAGCAACGTACTTTACTGTGGCTACCAATTCAGGCAATGTACTTTAGCTTTACACAAAAGCAACACCTTCTACCCCCCGCACCGCGGGGGAAGACCTTCTAGTTGTTTATTAAGATACTTGTAACAATATTTAAAGGTTTTTTTTTCAGAAAAATCCTATTATTTGGGAGAAATTAATGAAAAGATCCCAAAATAATTTTTTAATAGAAAAACCCTTGTAATCTTTCATCACACGCTAATTGAAAAGATCTGTGATTTGGAATTTGGAAATTGATTAGGCGGAATACATAGATCTAGGGGTGTGTATGTGACGGTTTGGTTTAGTTATTAGACAAAACCAAACCATAATCGTTATAATCACTAAATGCATTTTGGTAACCACTAGGTGTCGGTTAGTAATGGATTTGGTTATTGATTAATATCGATTAATCATAATAGTACAAAAATTACATAAAAAATAGAAAGTACATTTTTGTAAAAATGAAAAAAACAAAAAGTAAATTGTTATAAAAATGATAGAAAATACTATTTTGTTAACTTAGTTGTAATCTTTCATCTATTAAGTTAGACACCTAAAAACCACCACATATATATATATATATATATATATATATATATATATATAGAGAGAGAGAGAGAGCAAGGATCATTTGAGAACTCATAGTTTCCCGAGAACCCGAGAACTAAAGGTGGAACGTTAGACCAAAAAAACGGATGACCAAGATCACTTGTGGCGTTTTTGTAAATAAATAGAAACTTATTAGGGCAGGGGTATCTAAACTTAAAAAGGGAAAGGGTATTATAGGAAAAAAAATAATTTAATATTATCCCAAATCACAGATCTGGAGCTTGAAAAATATCTCGTTCTCTCTCCCTCTCCCTCTCCCTCTCATTCTCTCTCACGGTTTACCCTCCAACGACCACCGTATCTCTGTCAATGACCACCGCCTACAACGGCCTTCGAGATCGTGAATAATGAAATATTCGTCACCGTTCCTTCCTTCCTCCCATCGTCGCCTCGTCTACTGATTGTGTCGCATCATCACTCAGGTTCTTCATTGAAATTTATGGATCCACAATCGATCCTACTTTTATCTCTGATTATCATCAATTGAGATAAAATCTGAAATCCTCTGACGATCAAAGCTTCTATATCGTCGATCATCAATGTCGTTGTATCCTAAAATGCCGGAGAATCTGTCGATTAAAAACACAGGAAAAAATATTTGCCATGGATCCAAAAACGAGAAGAATCGCGATTGGAAAATCGAATATACAGGTATGTGTCCTCTCTATTTTTCTATAAATTCATCCATTTTAATTAGAACAATTATTTATTTTCATTGGATTGTCAATGATGTCACTTCAATTTGATGTATGAATCTCGACTGATTTCTCTCGTTAATATCTCCATACGTTTTTATCAATTGTTTACCCTTGATGTTTATCTTCTTATCTGAAATTTATTCTCAAATTTGATCAGTTTTTGAAAATTATTGTTTTCATTGGATTGTCAATGATGCTGTATGATTGAATGTCGACTGATTTCCTTCCTTTCTGATCTTGTAATTTGGATATACAAATTGATTGTCATGTAACCTATTATGTGTATGTAATAATCTATAAAATGGTGGTAATCATTTCGTGAATATGATCATAATTTGGAATTCAATTTTATTCTACAATGGTGCAATGATCAAACGAAACCTTTATTTGTGCCAGTTTTAAGTTGATTGAGATGTTATTTGTTTAAGTTGGCATGAAGATACATACAAATTGCTTTCTCACCATATCTAAGTTATATATAAAGTGCATGATATTAATGGTTTTTAAAGGTTCTGTTATGATATACTTATGATCATTGCAGAAGAATCTTCATGGATCAACTAAAAGTAAAACAGGTGCAGCTGGATGGGTAACATTTTGATTCTTTCAACTGTGATCAGGTGATCCAAACAAAAGGAAGACATATTTGCCCTCCAACTGAAATTGACAAAGAAACTGATTCAGACTCTGATGATGATCATGAAGATGGTCAGATTGAGTATGACCCCAATTTTAAGAAATGGTATGCTCTCTTAACTTCAATCTGCTTAATTTAATGTTTTCTTTTGATCATCTTTTGGTTATATAGTAATTAATCCCTTTTGTCTTTATTGAGGTGTTCTTGAAAGCAATTGTTCCTGTATAAAGAGTTTTTATTGCTAGTGATTAAACTCTCAGAAGCTCAACTTTTGCTATGTATATGCTCTAACTGAGTATCTTTTATGTGCAAGATTACTTTGTGGATACATAAATATTATTTCAGTTGCCACTTTTTAAAAAAATAAATAAATAAAATAACTTTTGTTCTCTACTGGGAGGTGTAGCATTTTTATAACATGAAAAAAAAATGAAATTTCACTGCCAACTTCTTTGTCATAAATTAGGCAAAGTTTAACTTCATCTTTGTCTTCTATGCCTTCACTTTGTTTTATCATTCTACAGACAATTGTACATCATTCATTGAATCTTTATTTCTTTTATATCACTATATTTACACAAAGCAGCTCATTATAATGGATTCTTTCGTTGATAATTATTTGAAGCCTTATTCATATTAGTCGTTTGGAGGTGATTCTTGATATTCTGGAAATGCTAAAAAAGCCTGATGTCAATGCAATGCTTCATTAATTTGAATTCCAGGTGTGTAGTCTCAATTAATTTCAAATTTCTTAGTTTTTTTTAATGATTTTTACGAACACGTTTTATGTTCTCCTACAGTTGCTTTATGAATTGTCTTTGGATCCCCTCACATTAATTTGGAGTTTAGGTGTGTAGTCTTAATTATTATCTTTTTTGCCATATATAATATCCATTGTATTAATTTGGATGTGATTCATATATTTACATGTGAATTACATGTGATTCACATGTAAATCACATGTGATTCACATGTAAATCGTATGTGATTCACATGTAAATCACATGTGATTCACATGTAAATCATATATGATTCACATGTAAATTACATGTGAATTACATATGAATTACGTATATATGCATACATTCATATGTTAATCACATGAAAATCACATTTGATTCACATGTAAATCACATTTCATTCACATGTAAATAACATGTGATTCACATGTGAATCACATGTGATTTACATGTGAATTGTTATATGTAAATGTGATTCATATGTGAATCGCATGTGATTCATATGTTAATCACATGAAAATCACATATGTATTTTTGTGAGTGTTTTTGCATTAATCAATTTTTTTTAATTTTCTTGTAGATTTGGAAGAAATTGTGGTGAATATTGAAGAGATGAAAAATTATAAATTGAAGAAAATAAGGAAACATTGACACGAAAACATGAAAATGCTTTGAAATTTGTGCATTTTTTTATTTTTTATATTTTATTTTGTATCGAATAAAATACTTGTACTATTATGTTTATAGATTAATTAATAAAAATGAAATTTTTTATGATTTACTTACGAATATTATAGTATTTTTATTGATTTTTAAAATTTTATTTTTTAAAACAAATGCATTTGGTGGGTTGTCAAGTCCACCAAGCAAATTACACCCTTTGTTTGCAAATAAAACGTAATATAATGGTAAAAAGGGGTATCGATCCTCGGGGAAATGGTTGTATTCAATCACCAATGCAATCTAAAAGAACTATTGTAAATAAATTAACTACAATTAAACTAAAAGAGGGGGGGGTGTTATGATTGCTTGAAAACTAAAAGACTTGAATAACTAAAAACTTGCAATTAAGCAAGATAGTGAGATGCTCAAATATTGGGAACAATTGGTTAACCAAGGCAATTCAACACAATGAACATTTGTGTGTTTATCATTAGGATTCAACATGAAGCTTATCATTCATCCCAAATTGGTTATAGCAATCATGAAGCATGATATGCCAAGATTACTCTTAGGTAGTATGGAGGTTGGGGAAGCCCACAACACACCTTCTTAATCAAGATCAAGGGTTTAATTGAAGCAATTGAACCTAAGAAGTTAATTAGCCTTAAGAAAGAAGGAATCCCTAATTCCTAGAGGATGTCAATGCTTACACATCCATAAAGGAGCTATGATTAATAAACTAGAGATGATTTTTACCATCATAAAGCCCTTGTTCTAAGTTAATTCAATGATTCAATGCAAAACCAAAGAAATAAACTAACAATAGCTCATTCAAGTGCCAAGCTCATGATCAAAGCATTAAACAAGCATCAGAAATATGATCTAGAACCATAAACATTAGATAATTGATAATTTAGCATGAATCCTTCAAAAACCCACAAACATTCAAAGGTTTTAACCAAAGTTAACCAATATAGAGAGTTTAGCCACTCATGGCAATAGAACAACAATCACAAAAGTCTAATTGCATAAAGAAACTACCCAATAACTTGGAAAGATGAAAAGAAATGGGTTTCTAGCTCCAAAATCGCCTCTTGCAGGTCTTCAATGGTGTAAAATCGAAGTTATGGCTGCTAGATCTGATTCCCCAAGGTAATGGCAAGCCAAATGACCAAAATGCCCAAACTGGGCAGTTGCGCGGGTACCCGCGCGACGAAAATTCCACCCGCGTAAATGTTGCTGTAATGCTATTGGTCCTTCATTCCTCCACTCCACCCTTCCACTACCAAAGATTCCTTTGGTCCCCTCCATATCCATGTGATTTAAACCAGCCAATCATCATTTAGCTACAAAAGTGGATACTCCAAGCCCAAAAATAGAAGTTTATGACCCATCTTCACAAGTCCAAAATATCAAAGTCTTCAATTCTTTAAGGCCCAAGTCTTCTTTTATGGATCCGCCAAGCCCAATAGCGCCTCGAGAGCCCACAAGTCCGTCTTCACTCTAATCCACAATCGCGATAAGCTTCAAAACCCTGCAAAATTCCTCATGCAAAATAAAAAGCACTCGGTACGATCCATACTAAAAAAAATAAATAAAATACAATGCAATATCCATGTGATTTAAACCAGCCAATCATCATTTAGCTACAAAAGTGGATACTCCAAGCCCAAAAATAGAAGTTTACGACCCATCTTCACAAGTCCAAAATATCCAAGTCTTCAATTCTTTAAGGCCCAAGTCTTCTTTTATGGATCCGCCAAGCCCAATAGCGCCTCGAGAGCCCACAAGTCCGTCTTCACTCTAATCCACAATCGCGATAAGCTTCAAAACCCTGCAAAATTCCTCATGCAAAATAAAAAGCACTCGGTACGATCCATACTAAAAAAAATAAATAAAATACAATGCAATAATGATAAAAAGATCTAAAAATCTAAAATAAACTAATAAAAATAAGGAAATAAAATAAGCTATCAGCATTTTTTTTGAAAAAATTGCAGTTTTTATTTTTAATGCAGTTTTTTTTTTGGAAAAAAATACAGTTTTCTTTAAAAAAAATTGCAGTTTTTTTTGAAAAAATTACAGTTTTTTATTTAAAAATACAATTTTTTTAAAAAATTGCAGTTTTTTTTTTTAAATATGCAGTTTTCTTTTAAAAAATTGCAGTTTTTTTTTTAAAATTATAGTATTTTTTAAATATTCTAGTTTTTTTTTTATTTTATTGATTTTTAAATGCTTTTAAAAAAATTGCAGTTTTTTAAATAAAAAAAAATTCAATTTTTTTTCAAAAATTCATGTTTTCTATAAAAAGTTAAAAAAATTGCATTTTAAAAAAAAAAAAATCGAAAAATATTATTCCTTTAAAAATCCGAAAATTTAATTTATTATGTAATTTTCTAGATGTTTCTATTAATATTTCCAATAACACAAAAAATTAAACATTAAATGAGATTGATAAGATTACGATCATGCCCTTAATGAATTATTTTTGATCTAACGCTCCACTTTTAATTTTTTGGAAACTATGAGTTCTGAACCGATCTCACCCTTATATATATATATATATATATATATATATATATATATATATATATATATATATATATATATATATATATATATATATATATATATATATATATATATATATAGGGTGAGGTTCAATAGAGAACCATAATTAACCAAGGAACCAAGGAACCAATCTTTTTTTCAACTTTTAGAACTTATTTTTTATCAAAAAAAAACTAAAAATACAGAAATTCATAACCTTTTATCCTTTTTCCAATGATATTAAATTCGAATTTTTTTACGTCAAATTCACAATGTGAATCCGGATTCACACGGTGAGTCCGAAAAATATTTCTCACATTCACAATGTTAATATATGAATTTAGATTTTTTTAGATTTTTTTTTCGATAAAGAATAAGCTCTAGAAATTGAAATAAAGATTTGGTTACTTGAAGAACCAATAATTATGGTTCTTTATTGAACTTTTTCATATATATATATATATATATATATATATATATATATATATATATATATATATATATATATAACTTCTTAAAAAATAATCAACAAAATTAGTCAAAATATGCTCGATAGATAGTAAACGTTATCTTATTGATTTATAAATACATAACTTGTTATAATAATTTTTATTAAGCATTATAATTTTCTCCTGACAACCAAAACTCCATATGTAATAGATATGAAGAACATATATTTTCTTCTTAAATTGTTAATTTTATGGAATTTTTAATTTGGCTTAGACTTTATTTATTTAATATTTATATATAAGTTATTAATGACATATAATTAAATATAAGATTTCGGTTCGGTTTCCATATAAAACCATAACCGAACCATTACTTATCGGTTAACAAAAAACAAAGTCAAACTATTAGTTTTAAAAATGATTCGGTTGTATCGGTTAATTCAATTTTAGTTTGGTTTTTTGGTTATTATACTCACCCCTATACCTGTTAGCCAAAAATCTAAATTCACCATATATTGGCTTTAGAAAACTTGTGGAGCATCATTTCCACTAACAAGGAAACTTCCCTTTCACCACCACTACCTCCAATTTGACCATCCAAGAGACTTTTTGGTGCTTTAACCCAGAAAAGCGAATTTTCTGACGGTGAATCTATATATATATATTGATTATATTCCCACCACCCCACCAAATTTCTACAAATTAAATTTAATCAAACACTTAATGATTATAAACTCTAATATGCTCCTAAATTATAACAGTTATCATAAAGCGACCCGCTTTCTTTTGGAAAAACTCGCAGAGCAAAAAAAGTTCTACCAATCCGACATCTCAAATATTTGTTATGATCAAACTTGATCTATAAATTACCAGTAGATGATCTATAAAGTATTATTATAAACTTGGATATTATCATGATTACCGGTAGATGATTTCCCTCATCGTTGCCTTCCTCAAAAACTTATTTGTTGTATTACACACCATACTTGTTTAAGTAACTATGAAACAACTTTTCAAAAATATTATTGAAATTACTAACTTGATTTCGGATAAAATTATGGTCTTTTAGTTAAACCTAAAATTGATGACTATATTTTTAATTAAAGTTAGTAACCCGCCATAATTTATAATAAGATTTAAAGTGGCGGCACTAGTAAAAGCCACCGAAAGCTCCAAAAAGTATGTTCAGAACATGAGTTTAAGTGAACTAGGTACTAAAATTAATGCTTAGACTTAAACTATAAGTGTTCTAGGTGATTTAGAAAATTTTAGGATCTTAATTAAGAAAGTATGTGTCTTTTTTTTTAATAGTTTAATTAATATATTAGTTTTAACATTCAGATCCATTAGAATGTTTAAAACAAGAAGTCAAGCCCCGAGTGTTGAAGAAAATGAAGTTGATGGAAACATTACTAGGTACTAAAACTAATGCTTAGACTTAAACTATAAGTGTTCTAGGTGATTTAGAAAATTTTAGGATCTTAATTAAGAAAGTATGTGTCTATGTTTTTAATAGTTTAATTAATATATTAGTTTTAACATTCAAATCCATTAGAATGTTTAAAACAAGAAGTCAAGCCCCGAGTGTTGAAGAAAATGAAGTTGATGGAAACATTAACATTCAAGTTGAACCAACTATGTTGGGCAAGATTCAAGCTTTGTTGATTGAAATACCGATTTGGAACACCTTACAGAAATTTTATCTCCTAATAAACTTTAATTAGTAAGCTGTATTTCATTTTTCATGGCTCAAAAGATCTAAGCCCCAACCCCGACCACTTTTCTATAGAAACCTACTCAACAAGTCTCGGAAGCATAAGAAAAAAGTCAACTTAGTAGCAGTAACACCGTTTTACTCCAACGTAATCACACTCGGGCTTCGTCCTTCCCCATCTTCCATTGCCACGTCAGCAGCGTTTATGGTGGTCCCGTTGACTTCAAGCTGACTCACATCACCATTGCTCTTTTCATTTCCAGGAATCTTGGAGACTTCTTCATGTATCACTTCCAGTGGTTCAAGTTTCTTTTTCAGCTTAAAACCTGCACCAGGTTTGTTCGCCAAATATGCCTCAACTGATTGAACCGGATTCTCCTCAACTATCTTGCACATCTACAGACTACGATATCACAAACAACAATTTAGCTAAAATAAATTTAATTTTACACAAAAAAGAAATTAACCCAAATTTAGTTACTTCGTTATAATGGCGGGCCATTGCGAAACGATCCTTTTTATCATCACAAACTATTGTTGTTATTTCTTCTGGAGCTGTAAGAAAAGACAAAATAGATTTTATAAAAGATTGCAAATTTTGACTTGATAGTTTTTGGTAAAGTTTGACTTACAGATGACTTGGATTTGAGGCATCTCACCAATCATCTGTGTCATTAGGGCTTGCACTTGGTCTGTCCACAACCTTTTGTTGAGTTACCATGTCATCATTCCGAATCTCATTGGGTTTTTGTCACCCTATTTTATTAAAAAAAACAAAAAATAAGCAAAACAGCATAAATAATAATTGTTTCTGCAGTGGCAAGGTTAATACCCAAACCACCATGTTACGGACCAAGTTTCTGGAAAATTCCACGATCGTCTAGAGAACTCTGGAACGATCAAGTATACTCGAGAAGTCTCCGGAGAGATCAAGAATGCTCTACGGGACCCTGGAAGATACTAGAATATTATAGATGTCCGTGGAACAAAGGAGAACGATCCGGAATAATCAAGAAGGCACTAGACGAAGCTAGAACGACCCGGAAGACTTTGGAACGATCTAGAACACGCTAGATCATACAAGAACGATTTGGATAATGTCGGGACAACCTAGAGATTTCTAGAGCATCGTAGACAAGTGTACCATATTCTAGAGTCTTGTAAAATCCATGTATATAATAGGAAGAGTCTAGATTAGTCAAGAATGATCGAGACCTAGAAACTTCCATTTGAGGAGGTGTAAGGTTCCTATAAATAGGGAGAAGGGCTTATTTGCCCAAATCATTCTGAAGTTGCCTTGTAAAGTAGTCGAGTCTTATATAGAAGCTTTATTTCTTACTTTCGTAGCATCCCTTATCGCATCTCTTGCTATCCTAGTCGTTAGTACATCGTAAGGAAGCGTTCCAAGCCTGACTTAGTCGAAGAAGCACTAAGTGGCACACAGTATTGACTAGTCTAAAAGAGTCATCCCATGACAACTAACTCTAGTAGATAGCAGAAAGCAAAATCTAGAAGAATTACCGACATTGAACCTATCAATTCGAACTTGTCTTTCCCCACCACTAAATTTTCCATCAAATCCTTCATATAGCCATTTCTAGAAAAAGAAAAAAAAAGAAGTAAAGGTCAAATCAATCCAAATGAAAGGGCAAACCGGTTCAACATCCATACCTTGTAATTGCAGTAATCTTCAAGCAAATCCAACATGTGCTGAAATTGTGTATAGATTAAAACTCTATGCCCTTGCTCTTTAAGCTTCACCATCATTTTATCCAAAAGCTGCAGTTTCCCAAAAGATTCCAACAGTTGTCTGACACATGAAAATGGACATCAATGCACAAGAAAGAAAAGAACAAAGATAAGAAACATAACAAAAGCTAAAATATATTTTAATTGTAGAACTCATTGGTGTCTTCTAGTTCAACTCCCTCCAGCATAAAAGGATGACAAAGGAGCTTGCACAATTCCATAACCACATTCATCTTGGCTTGAAATTCAGGAGATTTAGGCTTACGAAATCTGCGAGACTTATTAGCAGGATCTTCTACTGGAATTATCTTCAAGGCCTCGCCACACTTACACTGAAAAAAAGAATTGTAATTTCTTAAAATATAATCAAAAACACGAAAAATAAAACAAAAAACAAAACAATACCTGGCGGTCTTCACTTAGTCGACTGCTCTCTTCCCAGTCTATTTCCAAGACTATCTTATCACCGCATTTGTCACATTTACAAGTCAGGCAGCTACCTAAGGGGCGAATGGTTTTAATACGGTGTCGTGTCCTAACACGCATGCGAAATGTATAGTCTTGTGAAACCATTTGCTGCATAAATGTGAGAAAGACTCAATAAACGCAGGAACAAGTATAACTTAAGACATTGTAACAAGAATTTGTCCTAAGAAATCACACCAGATAAACCCAATTCTTATATTAGACAAGAAAGCAAAAAGAAAACCCTAAAAATTCGATTCAATGTTAACAAAAAGAAAACTAGGGTTTTCAATTCAAGTCAATTCAATAACAGAAGACGAGCAGAGAAGATAAATATTTTTGGAAAAAAAAAAAAAAAAACCCTAGTGTTTTCGAGATTAAAGAACATGAATACAAAAACACAAATCCAATTAGGAAGGCCAGAACAAACTAACATTCACGATTGGAGGAGCAATTGGCGATCGAGAGTGTTTAAACATTTTTGAAAGATGACCGTTTTCTGGGAGGGAAGAAGCTGATAAATGCGCCATCGTTTAAGTTAACTTGTTGTTAATGACTTGACGGGGGAATCGAAGAGGTTGAGGTTAGTATTAAATAGGAAGGGAGCGTGTGATTTTGATTTTAGAAAAAATTACAAAAATAGCCACTTTTGCTAATCAATTTGTAGAAAATAGTCAAAAAAACCAAGATTACAATTTTAGCCACTAAAATCATAGATGGATTAGGGCCATCTGCGATTGCTCCTCCATACCTGCGAATGTACAAGCTTTTAAAGCGTGGACGTGCATCAAGTGTTGTACGTTCGCAGATTATGAGTTTTTTGGGTTTACATACCAATCCTCCACCCCAAGTCGCATATGAACTGCAGTCTGCGATTTCCTCTGCTGTTCATCTGTGATTTGGCGGTAAAAAATTTTAATTTTTTGTTTTTTTTATTTTGACTATGAAATTGATAAGTTTGACTACGAAATTACCAGATTATATATACAAATTTGCAAAAAATTATCACTTTAACAGTTATTTCTTTGAAAGATTTGTTTAAAACCTCTGTAATAAAATGAGTGAATATTTGGTTTGCGTTGTAACTGGCGGGAGGTGGGAGTTTGTAGAGACAAATCTGGAATATGTATGTCCACAAGGATGAATTTCTGAATTCGCTTTGATATTTTCGGAGTATATTAGTTATAGTGATTTTATATCTTTGGTGAAAATGAAAACCGGTTTGTTAGATAGATATAAAATTAGTCTTCGCTTCCATCATCCTGAATTGAATCATTATATAGCCATAGTTGAAGACATTGATTGTAATACCGTAAATTTTTGAATAAATTTTTCATTTTTAAAATCATATAATTCTCATAACACATTTCACAAAAATCTCATTTATTTAATTTTATAAAACACAACTCCATAATTGTTTGATTAATAATCCAGGATCCTCAAAACATAGCTTTTTCACAAAAATCTCATTTATTTAATTTTATAAAACACAACTCCATAATTGTTTGATTAATAATCCAGGATCCTCAAAACATAGCTTTTTCTCTGTTGTGTACAATCAAGTCGGTGCCTTTCCACGATTCTGAGAAAACCTGAAACACATAACACATAACACGGTAAGCACGAAGCTTAGTGAGTTCCCCAAAATACCATGCACAAATAATTAGCCACTCGAGGCCATAGCTCTGTAAGACCTTCCGGTCAATGTGTCTCAATGGGACCCTCCAGTCCCACAACTCGTTGGACCCTCCGGTCCGGTCTAAGTGAGAACCTTCCGGTCTCACTACTCATTGGACCCTCCGGTCCGGTCTAAGTGAGGACCCTCCGGTCTCGTACTCTGATGGACCCTCCGGTCCTAACTCTGATGGCTCTGAGTAATATACATCATAAATCACAAAGAAATAATGCAGGATATCACAATACACAATATAAACACATAAGACATCTCAGTCACACAAAATACCACTCATGGTAAGTATAGTGAGGAGACTCGCCTCGCAAGCAAGCTAGTAATAGTCTCGTACGCGGAAATCTTGAACTAGCCTCCACCTAACACATAGGGTAAACATCTCTAATTATTACTCTATTCATACTCAAATACACCAAAGGCTATTCTATCTCTCTGTCTAACTCTTGAAGTGGATAAAAGACCATTTTACCCCTCCATGGTCTCCATTACTCATGGTTAACCCAACCCTATAGTCAACCGAAGTCAAACTCAAGTCAACAGTCCATGTTTGACCCGACTCGCCGAGTGCACCCTTGTGACTCGTCGAGTCCACTCATTTCCTTAGAAGTCTCGTGAAAGTCCAGCTCAGCTCGGCGAGTTGACCCCCAACTCGCCGAGTTATTGCATGGTTCAGCTCTTCGGGACAAACCCTAACCAACTCGTCGAGTCGGCTCATCGACTCGGCGACTCCATCCAAACCCATTTCTCATTCAAACAATTTCCAGGCAGAAAACCTTCCCAAACTCCAGATCCAGCCTCCCAAGGCTCGAATGTCACGTAAAGCTTCGATCTTTACGTTTATGTATGGCGTAATAGCTCCATAACATCAACTACATGCTCTCACAAGGGTTGGACACACAAGATCTCACTTCTAACCCAATAAAGCTCAGGTCCTAGGGCTCACAAGACCTCCTACATTCCAGATCTGAGATTTCAACCTCAAATCATGTTTCATTTAACTCATAGGTACAAAAGAATGGGAGAAAAGCCCTAAAACTCCCAAAAATGAGATCAAGCACAAGGAATGGACAAGATGAGAATTTTGTACCTCCACACAGCAGCTAATGCACTCAAAACCACAGATCTACAGCCTTTCTTTGATCCAAATCACGTAGCTCTTCATCCTCCTTCATAGAAGTGCACCAAGATTGCCCACAATGAACCCACACTCACTCCACAAAGGATAGAACGGTTTTAGGGTTTCTCTCAGGCTCTCAAGGGTGAGTGGAGGCGGAAATGAGGGCCTAAAGCCCCTTAAATAGGTCACAAACCCGGAGATTTAGGGTTTCTCTGACCAGCACCTACTCGGCGAGTCAGCTCTCCGACTCGTCGAGTCCGTTCATTAAATCCTCGCGAGCAACTCGACTCGACTCGGCGAGTCAGACTCACGACTCGTCGAGTCACTCTCTAAATCTCAAGGTTAAGCATTCATTAATATATATCTGAAAATCCGGATGTTACATTAATGTTAGAATGTTGATCAACGTAATCAAATCGGTTGGAGGAAAAGCTGTGAAAGTGTTTGTGGTGGCTGATGAAGGTCATGCGGTTACGGAGGGTGGCGAGAGAGGAAATTAGCCGTTTGCTAACTTATCCAGCGATAAGGGGAGCAACAACCCAATAGGTACTTTCATGACTCCTAGTGTACATCAGTTTCATAGTGTTGCTGAAAATGTAAATGTGATGTATTCACCTATTCACTATGTGGATCCTGAAAATTACAAGTACGTTGGTGATGATGATGTTGCTACATATCTTAATGACGTGGGTGACTGTTATGTTAACGTTCCCCAACACGAAGTTAAGGTTATCAATAGGGGTGGAGTAGATGAAACTAAAAAGAAAAAATTTATGATTCAGAAAGATGAAAATCTACATGGTTACGGGGGTTTTGCTGATGTTGCTGATGTAGATTTAGATATATCTGACTTAGAAAGTAATCCCGAAGGAGATGAGTTGGGTGATGAACCTAAACCTAAGTTTTCCTATAACCTTTTTTATGATATTCCCCCTCTACCGGCATGTCCAGTTGATGGTAATGAAAAAATCCCATCACAGAGGGTAGACTCTAATCAAAAGATTGAATGCCTCCAGATATTTGAAAACAAAGACCTTCTAAAACAAGCGATTGGGAAAAAATGTCTTGAAGAAGGTTTTCAGACGAAGACAAATAGATAGACCAAATCAAGGTATGAGGTTGTGTGTGTTGGGAAAAATTGTTCTTGGTTAATAAGAGCAAAAGGAATCAAAAATTCTGACGGACTTTTCCAAGTGAAAAAATTTGTTGACGTCCACACATGTTCTTCAACAATCTTGCAACCTAATCATCGACAAGCAAACAAACATGTGTTGGGTGAATATATTGTTGATGTTTTGGCTGAAGATTATAGTAGAGTATATTAAGGAGAAGATATTGTTAACGATATGAATGCACAATTGAAAATCAGTATCTCATACCATCAGGCTTGGCATGCGAAGCAATATGCACTGTTGTTGTTAAGGGGTACCAAAGAGGATTCATTTACCAAACTTCCAGCTTATTCCCACAATTTGGTTAAACATAATCCTGGCACTGTGACACAAATTCAAACAGATGCTAATGATCGGTTTGAGTTCTTGTATATCGCACTTGGTTGCTCGGTCAGTATTACTATATTTTATTATTATTTTTGTGATGTACTTAACTATAATCAGTATTTTTGAATAGATTTACAATGTATTGTAGGTACGCTCTTTTGTCAATTGTTGTAAGCCGGCCCTTGTAGTAGATGGAGCCCACCTAAAGGGCGAGTTCAAAGGTACCATGTTACTTGCAGTTACTAAGGACGGACAAAACTAAATATTACCGGTTGCATATGGTATATGCAAAAGTGAGCCTACAGATTCTTGGACATGGTTTTTTCAAAAACTACGTGATTGCATAGGCAATATGGAGGATCTTACAATTATATCTGATAGGGCTCCATTTATAGCGACATCTGTTGCCAACATTTTTCCTCACGCGCATCACGGAATATGTGGTGTCCATTTGTATTTCAAAATAGTATCTAGATACGGGAAAAGTAAGACAGTTAAATCAATTTTTTGGGAGGCTTGTAGAGCCTATACAGTTGATGCTTTTAATGCTGCCATGGACAGAATGAGGAGGACAAAAGAAGAAGTATGGGAATACTTACGAAGTATAAATCCTGAAACTTGGTCTAGGGCACATTTTAAAGGCAACCGATGCAATCTTATGTCTTCCAACAGTGTAGAGTC
This sequence comes from Lactuca virosa, assembly GCF_052849685.1. NCBI lineage: Eukaryota > Viridiplantae > Streptophyta > Magnoliopsida > Asterales > Asteraceae > Lactuca > Lactuca virosa. The sequence goes on along the minus strand of NC_136427.1, from coordinate 294,387,484 downwards.
TATAAATGCATTATCTAGACATGCACGTAAGGTGCCGATCCTGATGTTGATCGACTTTTTTCGTGCAACAATGCAACAATGGTGCTTTCAAAGACGAAACTTTGCAGGTAGTAAGTTGTAATATTAATGTTTGTGTCAAATGTTATTGATCTTAACTGTGTAATTTTCTCTTTTTTTTAGCGGAAGCAACAACAACACTCACCCCTTGGGCCGATGATATTGTAAAAAAAATACTTTTACTAATTGGGATGTTCGCATGATCTCAAGACATAGATGCGAGGACAAAAAGGGGAGAAAAAGTGTCATTGTTGATTTCCAAGAAATGACATATACATGTAGGCAGTGGCAACTTGACGGCATACCTTGTGGCCATGTCATAAGAGTGCTAACAGTCAACAATTATGATGACTGCTCCATTTACGCTTTAAAAGCTTACTATACCGACACATTAAGATGTTGTTCTTTTGCTTTTATATTATAATTTAGTTTTAACATCACAAGACTAAAATAAGTTTTTATACTTGATTTTTATAAATAGTGTGAAAATAACGCTAAACAAACAAAATTTTATTAAACTCGATAAAAATACATATAGCAAACCCAAGACATATAATAAACTTACAACAAATTTTTACCAATAATTAACCTCAGGGAACTGCAATGGATACTTATCTTTCTCCATTGTTATATAGTCATCCCTAATTCTCATTATATCTTCTAAACGGTCCTTTTGCAGCCTAAGATCTATCATCTCTGCATCCTTGTCAGCAAACAATTTTTCAGTCATTTTGATAGTCGTATTAGTCTTTTTTATCCATTCTTCATGTTCTTTGATTTTATTTTTATTAATCTCTATCCATTCTTGAGCGTCTTTGCAATCTGATGCAATAACTTCACGACGTTCAGTGAGAAACCGGGACGACTCTTTATCTTGTTTTTGTTGTTCTTCAGCCCATTGCAATTCTTGAAAATTTCATTGGACATATATGGCCCTTTCGAAGAGGGTGCAACAAAAGGGTCGACTGTATCACAATAGTAACAATCTACTTCGGCGCACGAGCATATTTGGAAATTTAAAGATGAACTCATAATAAAGTTGAGAATAGATATATTATTTTTAATAAGAAAAACGATCATATATGTGATATTTATACACCCCAGTAATATGCAAATCATAGTCCAAAGGCAACCATTTCTGTCACACCCCCAACCGGCGGCGGAAACACTGGGCTGTGTGGCTTCATCTTTGGATCACAATTATTAAGCATATATTGAAAAGTACAAAAATACATACCTTTATTAATATTAAACATGAGTTACATCGTTCCTATCCTTCTAGTATATTGTTATAACCAAAATATGTTATATGACTTCTTCGAAAATAAAAGTGGAACGGTAGCTAAAAACTAAAGCTGCCATACTCTTGCAATATCAAAAGTATGTTTTTACCATATATGGGATAATAGTTTTTCTTAAAATGTGTAAAACAAAATAAGAGTTTGTAATCCTATACAAATGAAAGAGGCTACGTATAAATACTATTTCAATTCTATACGATTGTTCTGGCTACGTATAAATACTATTTCAATTCTATACAAGTGTTCTGGCTACGTATAAATACTATTTCAAATCTATACGAGTGTTCTGGCTACGTATAAATACTATTTCAATTATATACGAGTGTTTGTGTAACGCCCGGGTTTCGAGGCTAAGCATTTTAGACGATGTAATAGTCTAGGTCAACTATTGTAACTCTTTTAATGTAATAAAGATGAAATATTTGAGTATTTTGTGAATTATGTGAATTTATGTGCTTATTATTTAATTATAAATGTATAATTAATAAAGAATAAAAATAAGCGTCAAAATTAAAGTATGTGATAAGCCCGATATCTTTACATAAAGTTGTAGTGGTCGAAACAATGATTCCGGAGATATAAAGAACGCCGAAATCCGAGTTATAACGAAGAAGTTATGACCCGTCAAAGTTTTGTGATGGAACCGGCACGATACCGGGAAGCGTAAATAGTGAATTTTCGATAGAGCGACTTTTAGCCTTAGCAATCTAAACGAAAGTCGTAGAATACATTAAACCGAGAGTGTCCAAAAAAAGAACGCCCAAAATCTGACTTCGTATGAGGAAGTTATGATTTTTCGAAGTTTCGGCTTAGCAGTGTACAGCCCGAAATTCAAATATTAGATCGAGCAGTTTTTAGCCAACACAACCTAAACGAGAATCGAAGATCTCATTAATAGTAGCATAACGATAAAAAGACAGACGAAAACGGACGTCGGATGAAGAAGTTATGAATTTTTAACGGACCAATCCTGTTCCGGCCTGTTAAAAATATAACTTTTAAAATAAAGTCAAAGTTAGCCGACGAAGTCTAAACGAAAGTTGTAGAGTACGTTCCCGCCTACGCGTGGATATAAAGAACGTCGAAAACGGAGCTCGTATACAAAAGTTATGATTTTTAGAAGTTAAGTGTGCAATTTGCGAAACTGTGATGACGTGGCAAGATCCTAGCCGTTGCTTGATCCCCACGGTCTCGCATCCGATGAACGCCAAGTCGCCTCGCGTCTAAGGCTGGTACGCCGCGCGTCCAAGGCTGGTACGCCCAGCGTACCTCCGGACTTGATCCTCTTGCGAGTGCGAGCCAGCTGTGCGAAGCTGGCACCCTTATCCGAAGTTACGCCCCGCGTAACTTGCTGATCTCCCCGCATAGATCCGAAGTTCCGACCCTATAAATACCCTGCGAGGGCTGCCGAGGAAATCACACATTTTCACAACTTTTTCTCTCTCTACTTTCTCTCACTACCCCTTTAACCCCCCTAAACCCTAGGAAAAAATCCCTAGCACCCAAAGGAAGCCCCGAGGCTCCCGGAGTCCCGAGAAAAAGGGTCTTTCGGTTCGGAAACGCTGCTCCGAGCAAGGCCCGGTTTTCTTTAAAATTCGGTGTAAGTGAGCTACGCCTACGCAATTTTTAATATAACTTTTAAATAATTATAGTAATGTTATTAGGTCCTTAAAATAATTATTTGGGCTATTATTATGAGTTATATTGGGTGTTATTTAACGCTTATATAATAATAATAATAGCTAGACTATTAATTAGTCGCGGTTAACGTTAAAACTAAACTCTAGTGGTATTGATACTAGGTTTTGGTCAAGGAAAAATTGTTTTGAGATAACGAAGTGTTGTTCGAGTACCGAGTCACCACCTTTCAGGTGAGTGCATAGTTACATTCATCTTACACATAGATATGAAGTATTTTATATAAATTACGTGTTATGTGTGCATATTATCTGAATACTTGCTGTCTATGTTGGATGAATGATTTTATACACGTTTTTCGTTATTTAAACTGTATATGTATTTTATATCTACAAAAATGTTGGGGTAAAACATGGGTAGATGTAATAAGACGATGTGTGATAAAATGATGAGATGTCTCGATGTTGTTGGTGATCCAGTCATATAGCGGAGTATAGATGACGACCACAGACTCTTCTAGACAGTCCAGTGGAACGCTAGCAGGCTCGCAACCTGTAGGTGTTTGTGAACGATGTGTTCACCGGTGTACTCCATCCCCCTCATGGTTGCCTTTAGGACATTTATTGCTGAGGAACCCCCTTAGCAGTGGTGTCCATCCCGATGATGATCCTTAGTCTAGGTCCCTTATGATAGGTGTTTAGGGACGTAATGTGAGGATAACGGGAACGGGTAATCGGGTTATTGTTGGTTGATGAATTTAATAAATTTATTTATTGTGGGTTGAAAACCCTATGTGCTCACCAGGCTCCCAAGCCTGACCCACTTAGTTTCATGTATTGCAGGTAGTGGCGTTCGAGCATAGATGTGATGTTTTGGATGAGGGATTACGGATATAGGCATGTAGATATGAAATAATGTAGTAAGGCTTATATTGTACTGTTTATGCTTTTGATCTGTATCGAACATGACATCCCGAGTCTTTTAATGAAATACATTTCCTTGGAAATGCTTTTGATAAATCTTTATCATATTTTGTTTTGGTACAAATTCCGCAACACCTTTATTTAAAATGTTACTCTGATTTTCAAACAAGCAAAAACAAAATCGGTCTTTTCTGGCCGTGAAAATGGGGATGTCACAGTTGGTATCTGAGTATTAGTTTAAGCGAACTAGGAATTTGGAGGATTTCTAGACTTAAACTTAGAATGCTAAGCGATGATTGTGAGGTGTGAGCACTAGCTTATTTTAGGAATTATGCCTAAAATGCTTTTATGTGCTAAATGCTTTGTGCCTGATATGCTGTTATTTGTTCAGATCTATGGTCTGTTGCCGACCGGATCTGGAAACCTTATGTGTTTAGGATTCTAAACGTACGACCACAATTTTAGAACTAGCATGTGAACGTTTCGGAGAGATAAGGATGATTTAAACGTCTATCCTGAATAAAGATCTAAATTCACCTTATTCGGTGTATAGATCAAAATGGCAAGAACCTGCAGTGGAGCTGGGAATGCAAATGGGAATAGGAATCAACCCCCAGTGATTCAGCAAATACCTGTTGTAGCAGATGTTCCTGAGCCAATCACGATGGCCGGAGTGCAAGCGATGATCCAGATGATGTTGGATCGTGAAATGGAGGAAACCAGGCGTTTGCTCCAACAAAATCGCGAAGAAACTACCATACCAATCGTAGAGCCCGAGCTGAATGATGGGCCATCTGAAGGAGGAAACTACAGTGGGACTGTTGGTCAAGCCAACCCACCGATAGTTAGGAGAAACCACCAGGATGAAGGAAATGATGGACGTGGATGCAAATACAAGGATTTCATGGCATCCAAACCACCGTGTCTATCCTGGAAACCCAACACCGGTGGAAGTCATGAACTGGATCTCCGAGATGGAGACAATGTTTGAGAGTTGCGAATGCAGCAACAGGCAGAAGACCGCTCTCGCGGTTCCTCTGTTAAAATTTGGAGTACTAAGCTGGTGGAAGCTACTAGCTGATTCAATGCCCAAAGGAGAAGCGAGCAAGATGTCGTGGGAGGATTTTCTAGTGCAACTAAAGATGCAATACTGCTCTGAGCAGGATCTTCTGGAGATCATCAATGAGTTCCAGAATCTGAAGAAGGGAAGAATGAGCGTTACTGAATACGCTGCAAGCTTTACAGAGAAAATGAAGCTTGTTCCTCACCTTGTCCCAACTGAACTCTCCAAGGTTAACAAGTTTGCCATCGGATTACCAGCGGACTTCGGTCCAATGGTCAAGCAAACAACCACTCTGAAAGCCGCCATCTGGGCTGCTAAGAATGTGGAGACCCAGATACGAGAGAAGGGTCTGGAGAGAGCGGAGGTGGGAGAGAAAAGGAAATTTGATGGGTCGTTGAAATTCAGTAAGAAAAGCAAGTTCTCAAGGTCTGGTACGCAGAAGTCTGGAGGAGGTGAAGCCAAATGGTGCGACAAGTGCAAGATGAAGCACCAGGGGAAATGTGACGGAGGAGTCACTTGTTTCAAATGTGGAAAACCTGGGCACTATGCCAACGAATGCACATTCACTAAGAAGGTCTGTTACGAGTGCAACGAGGAGGGGCACATTTCGAGAGACTGCCCGAAGAAGAAGGAGGCAGGAAGACCCAACATTCCACCGAAGCCGAAGGCAAGAGCCTTCCAGATAATGCTCGAGGCTGCAAAGGAGGCAGCAGATGTCGCTTCAGCTACCTTTCTTGTAAATGGATTGCCTGCCAATATACTATTTGATTCGGGAACAAACTATTCCTTTGTATCGCATAAATTTGGAGGAAAATTAGCATTGCCTGTAGAAAAACTTGATAATGCCCTAATTGTGGAAGTTGCCAGTGGAAAGTTCGTACCTGTTAGTAATCGTATTAAGAACGTCGTCATCGGCCTAAATGGAAATGAATTCCACGAAGAGCTGTTGCCCATAGAGTTGAGCGGTTTTGATATCGTTTTGGGAATGGATTGGCTTAGCGCCAACGATGCTGAGATTCAATGCCGAAAGAAGATAGTAAGGGTAAACCCACCCGAAAAAGAGTCATTTATGGTGTACGGGGACAAACGCCGAGTAAATTCTGGAATCATCTCCCTGATGAAAGCCAGAAAATGTTTATCCAAGGGATGTGCATCATACTTGGCATTCATAATCGATGCTAAGAAGGAAAAGAAAGAGGTGCAGAATATACCGGTTGTGTGTGATTATCCGGAAGTCTTTCCCGAAGATCTTCCCGGATTACCACCTGATAGACAAGTAGAGTTCAGAATAGACTTGTTACCAGGAACAACACCGATAGCGAAAGCACCATACCAATTAGCACCGACGGAGATGAAGGAGCTTATGACTCAACTTCAGGAGTTGTTGGACAACGATTTCATTCGACCTAGTTCATCACCCTGGGGAGCTCCGGTGCTATTCGTGAAGAAGAAAGACGGAAGCATGAGAATGTGTATAGACTACCGAGAGCTGAACAAGGCAACAGTGAAGAACAAGTATCCATTGCCAAGGATTGATGACCTATTCGATCAGCTACAAGGTTCGAGCTATTTCTCAAAGATCGACCTTAGGTCAGGATATCATCAGCTGAAAGTGAGAGAGCAGGATATCGAGAAGACTGCATTCAGAACAAGATATGGACACTACAAGTTCTTGGTTATGTCGTTTGGACTAACCAATGCTCCAGCAACATTCATGGATTTGATGAATAGGGTTTGTAAACCATTCCTCGATAAATCCGTGATAGTGTTCATCGACGATATTCTGATCTACTCAAGAAGCCAGGAGAAGCATGGCAAGCATCTACGAGAAGTGTTGGAATTGTTAAAGAAGGAGAAGCTTTACGCTAAGTTCTCCAAGTGTGATTTTTGGATCCGAGAAGTCCAATTCTTGGGTCATGTGGTTAACCAGGAGGGAATAATGGTTGACCCAACAAAAATCGAAGCTGTAATGAAGGGGGAACGACTGAAGAGTCCCACAGAGATTCGAAGCTTTCTAGGATTAGCCGGATATTACCGACGATTTATCCAAGGCTTTTCTTCGATAGCTGCTCCATTGACTGCTTTGACCCATAAAGGAGCTACTTATACATGGAGCGAGAAGCATGAAGAAGCATTCGAGAAGCTAAAGAGGAAGTTATGTGAAGCACCGATTCTTTCTCTACCTGATGGAGTTGAAGACTTCGCAGTCTATAGTGACGCATCTGGAGTCGGTTTGGGTTGTGTTCTGACCCAAAGAGAAAAGGTGATAGCATACGCATCTCGACAATTGAAGGAGCACGAAAAGAACTACTCCACTCATGATTTGGAGCTGCCAGCGGTAGTATTTGCCTTGAAAATATGGAGGCATTACCTCTATGGTACGAAGTGCAAACTTTTCACTGATCATAAGAGTCTCCAGTATCTCTTTAATCAGAAGGAATTGAACATGAGGCAACAACGCTGGCTAGAGTTACTCAAGGACTACGACTGTGAGATACTTTACCACCCCGGTAAAGCAAATGTTGTTGCTGTTGCTCTTAGTCGGAAAGTCAATCTTGAAAGGAAAAGGCCAAGAGCATTGAGAATTGAAGTTGTCTCGAAAATTGTGGAAAGTATCGAGAAAGCTCAAGAAGAAGCTTCACAAAAGAATGACCGAAAGGAAGAACGTTTGGGAAAGACGTTGGTATTCAGTACAAACCGTCAAGGACTGAAGGTATTCCAAGATCGGATTTGGGTACCTAAGACGGGTGGAATAAGAGATCTTCTGATGGAAGAAGCTCACAAGACCATGTACTCGATTCATCCCGGTAGCACTAAAATGTATAGGGACCTAAAACCCTACTACTGGTGGCCGACGATGAAGCTCGATGTTGTGATGTATGTGGCCGAGTGTTTAACTTGTGCAAGAGTTAAGGCACAACATCAGAAACCGTATGGGAGTTTAGAACCCTTACCTGTACCCATGGGTAAATGGGAAGACATCACCATGGATTTTGTGACTAAACTACCCAGGACGAAGAACGGTCACGACATGATTTGGGTGGTCGTGGATCATTTCACAAAGAGTGCACACTTCATAGCTGCCAACGAAAGGTGGTCTATGGATAAGCTTGCAAATGCTTACGTGAAGGAAATTGTGAGACTTCATGGTGTTCCTCTAACGATTGTATCGGATCGTGATAGTCGTTTCACGTCGAGGTTTTGGAGGAGTCTACAAGAGGAATTGGGTACGAAGTTGTGTTTAAGTACGGCATACAATCTGCAGACTAATGGTCAGAGCGAAAGAACGATTCAAACGCTTGAAGATATGTTGAGAGCATATACCCTCGAGTTCCAAGGTAACTGGGATGAGCACTTACCTCTGGTAGAATTTTCCTACAACAACAGTTTCCACTCGAGCATCAAGATGGCACCTTATCAAGCCTTGTACGGACAGAAGTGTCGTACGCCGTCTTGTTGGCTTGAGGCTGGAGAAAAGCAGTTTATGGTCCCCGAGATAGTCCATGAGACTGCTGAGAAGCTGAAGTTGATTAGGGAAAGAATGTTAGCAGCTCAGGATCGTCAGAAGAGCTACGCTAATAAGAAGAGACGACCGATGACCTTTGAAGTTGGAGATTCGGTTTTGCATAAAGTCTCACCGTGGAAGGGACTTATAAGATTCAGAAAACGAGGAAAGATGAGTCCAAGGTTTATTGGACCGTTCAAAGTTTTTCATAAGATTGGGAACCAAGCTTACAAGCTGGAATTGCCCGAAGAACTAGATGGTATTCATAACATTTTCCATGTGTGTTATCTGAGGAAATTCATGGGAGAAGTTCCCGACATAATTCCGATCTCAGAGTTAAGAATGGATGAAAACAAGAGGCTGATTGAAGAGCCCGAGGCAATTGTTGACCGTAAGACTAAGAAGTTACGGCGCAAAATGGTCGACTTAGTGCTAGTCCAATGGAAACATTCGAATGGGCCGAATCTCACTTGGGAAACAGAGGATGACATGATGAGTCGCTATCCGCATCTGTTTGCTGACGCATGATTCCGGGACGGAATCATCCTAAGGGGGAGAGAATTGTAACGCCCAGGTTTCGAGGCTAAGCATTTATGTAATAGTCTAGGTCAACTATTATAACTCTTTTAATGTAATAAAGATGAAATATTTGAGTATTTTGTGAATTATGTGAATTTATGTGCTTATTATTTAATTATAAATGTATAATTAATAAAGAATAAAAAAAGCGTCAAAATTAAAGTATGAGATAAGCCCGATATATTTACATAAAGTTGTAGTGGTCGAAACAAGGATTCCGGAGATATAAAGAACGCCGAAATCTGAGTTATAACCAAGAAGTTATGACCCGTCAAAGCTTCGTGATGGAACCGGCACGATACCGGGAAGCGTAAATAGTGAATTTACGATAGAGAGACTTTTAGCCTTAGCAATCTAAACGAAAGTCATAGAATACGTTAAATTGAGAGCGTCCATAAAAAGAACGCCCAAATCTGACTTCGTATGAGGAAGTTATGATTTTTCGAAGTTTCGGCTTAGCAGTGTACAGCCCGAAGTTCGAATATTAGATCGAACAGTTTTTAGCCAACACAACCTAAACGAGAATCGAAGATCTCGTTAATAGTAGCATAACGATAAAAAGACAGACGAAAACGGACGTCAGATGAAGAAGTTATGAATTTTTAACGGACCAATCCTGTTCCGGTCTGTTAAAAATATAACTTTTAAAATAAATTCAAAATTAGCCGACGGAGTCTAAATGAAAGTTGTAGAGTACGTTCCCGCCTACGCGTGGATATAAAGAACTTCGAAAACGGAGCTCGTATACAAAAGTTATGATTTTTAGAAGTTAAGTGTGCAATTTGTGAAACTGTGATGACGTGGCAAGATCCTAGCCGTTGCTTGATCCCCACAGTCTCGCATCCGATGAACGCCACGTCGCCTCGCGTCCAAGGCTGGTACGCCCCGCGTCCAAGGATGGTACGCCCCGCCTCCAAGGCTGGTACGCCCAGCGTACCTTCGGACCTGATCCTCTTGCGAGTGCGAGCCAGCTGTGCGAAGCTGGCACCCTTATCCGAAGTTTCGCCCCGCGTAACTTGCTGATCGCCCCGCATAGATCCGAAGTTCCGACCCTATAAATACCCTGCGAGGGCTGCCGAGGAAATCACACATTTTCACAACTTTTTCTCTCTCTACTTTCTCTCACTACCCCTTTAACCCCCCTAAACCCTAGGAAAAAATCCCTAGCACCCAAAGGAAGCCCCGAGGCTCCCGGAGTCCCGAGAAAAAGGGTCTTTCGGTTCGGAAACGCTGCTCCGAGCAAGGCCCGGTTTTCTTTAAAATTCGGTGTAAGTGAGCTACGCCTACGCAATTTTTAATATAACTTTTAAATAATTATAGTAATGTTATTAGGTCCTTAAAATAATTATTTGGGCTATTATTATGAGTTATATTGGGTGTTATTTAACGCTTATATAATAATAATAATAGCTAGACTATTAATTAGTCGCGGTTAACGTTAAAACTAAACTCTAGTGGTATTGATACTAGGTTTTGGTCAAGGAAAAATTGTTTTGAGATAACGAAGTGTTGTTCGAGTACCGAGTCACCACCTTTCAGGTGAGTGCATAGTTACATTCATCTTACACATAGATATGAAGTATTTTATATAAATTACGTGTTATGTGTGCATATTATCTGAATACTTGCTGTCTATGTTGGATGAATGATTTTATACACGTTTTTCGTTATTTAAACTGTATATGTATTTTATATCTACAAAAATGTTGGGGTAAAACATGGGTAGATGTAATAAGACGATGTGTGATAAAATGATGAGATGTCTCGATGTTGTTGGTGATCCAGTCATATAGCGGAGTATAGATGACGACCACAGACTCTTCTAGACAGTCCAGTGGAACGCTAGCAGGCTCGCAACCTGTAGGTGTTTGTGAACGATGTGTTCACCGGTGTACTCCATCCCCCTCATGGTTGCCTTTAGGACATTTATTGCTGAGGAACCCCCTTAGCAGTGGTGTCCATCCCGATGATGATCCTTAGTCTAGGTCCCTTATGATAGGTGTTTAGGGACGTAATGTGAGGATAACGGGAACGGGTAATCGGGTTATTGTTGGTTGATGAATTTAATAAATTTATTTATTGTGGGTTGAAAACCCTATGTGCTCACCAGGCTCCCAAGCCTGACCCACTTAGTTTCATGTATTGCAGGTAGTGGCGTTCGAGCATAGATGTGATGTTTTGGATGAGGGATTACGGATATAGGCCTGTAGATATGAAATAATGTAGTAAGGCTTATATTGTACTGTTTATGCTTTTGATCTGTATCGAACATGACATCCCGAGTCTTTTAATGAAATACATTTCCTTGGAAATGCTTTTGATAAATCTTTATCATATTTTGTTTTGGTACAAATTCCGCAACACCTTTATTTAAAATGTTACTCTGATTTTCAAACAAGCAAAAACAAAATCGGTCTTTTCTGGCCGTGAAAATGGGGATGTCACAGTTTGTGCTAGGTACAATTGTTTTACCTATTGTATAAGTAATATACAGTTAAAGCACTCTATGTTTAAGCGTGTAGGTTGCTTAAACTTAACTCAGCTACTTGTATAAAGTACAAGTTTGCAAGTCTTAGAGTGGGCACTACATGAGTCCATAACCGCTGCTATATGACTGTTTCAAACCTCTTCTTTTGGTACTAAAAATGTTGCACCATTGTAATAGGCTCTGCACACTTCATCGACGTCGGATAAGAATAAAATGAAAAGGCAAGTTCGTCACTCGAAATGAATCGTCATACAAATGGTTATAGCTAGCAACCATGGGTGGGGGTGTCAACCCGTATAGATCTATACACAACTTCCTAGCTCTCACGGGATTAGCGGTTACAGGTTAGAGGATTTTACTAAGATTTTCAGTCTTAGTTGATGAATTGAATACCTCATGTAGACTTTTCGAGTTTTTATGGTTCCAACAGTAAATAAATATGTAAGTCTAAAACCTTAAGTTACTAGACTATATGTAGAGTTCTATCTAGAATCAAGCACCATAACTACTGTATATAAAGCAATATCAGGTTTTAACCAACGTAAAACCTATGATAACAACATACTAACAAGTTTAAGATAGTTGTATGATTTCAAAATATCAGATATATCATGGGTATATATGATTCAAAGTGACTATATTCCGGTTAATATAACTATTTATGTTGACTCGATACATATGATCATATAAACATAATATTAACTTTTATACAAATACATAACATGTACTTTCCCCCGAAAATATCAAAAAGTGGGGCCGTGAAACTCATCCTAGTAGCGTGATCGATAGAATCTAACTGAAAACGGTCAGAGGCTCGGAGTCGTCAGGCTCGGGAAGGGAAACGACCTTCAGAAAACGAGAGAGAATGAAAGAGATTTGTGTACTAAATGAATGAGGCTTTGCTTGCTATTTATAGGGTGTTCTGGGCCTTCTCACGTCGTGGCAATAAGAGTGTCACGTCGTGACATTCCATGAATCATCCCGTAGACTTTCCATGTGTTTCCTAGCCTCGATTAGTGTCCTGGGACATGTCACGTCGTGACAAACACATGGTCACGTCGTGACCCAAGGCGGCTTATGATTTTTGCCACGTGGTGTCCTCTCAGACTGCTACATCTTCGAAAGATCATATCTTTCGCATACGAGCTCCATTTTTGACGTTATTTATATCCACGCGTAGGTATTTTCGAGTACTACAACTTTATTTTAGATTCCAATAGCTAGTTCTAACTCTATTTTAAATTCCTCTCATTATAGAGGTCATAGTGTTAGATTTCTTTTGCGTAAATCATAACTTTTCCATATGAATTATGTTCTCGACATTCTTTATATCGATGGATTCATATTTACAAGATCTTCAACTCTTGTTTATATTGTTTTTAGCTTAATAAGAAACCAATCTCTATTTCGATTTCTGTGTCGCACGTTATTGTATCATCATAACTTCTTTATATGAAGTCGGATTTAGACGTTCTATATATTTTTGGAATCGTATAAACTTGTACTTTTAAACGGAAACTTCATTAAAGATTGTCATACATTACAAAATAAGTTTATTATAATATGTGTTTGTTATATTCACGAGAACTATATTTGAACTAATTTTGACTATTGTTACATTCTCCCCCCTTGAGAGAATTTCGTCCCGAAATTTAATTCGTAGACGAGATCTTATTGAATAGCTGGGGATTTTTTGTTTTATTTGATCCTCTCATTCCCAAGTAAATTATGTTGACGAGAGTTCCATCGCACATTTACTATATGTCACACCCCCGAACCAGACGGCGGAAACGTCCGGGGGCTCGTGTGACTATAAATTGAAATATCATCACAATGAATATACATGAAACATAACACAATCGTTACCAACATTACATATTACAACTGGCATTGTTCACATCAAGTACATTGTTTTACATTACATAATTCGAAGACATAAATTGTACGATAACTGACATATGCATAAAAGAAATCCCAAAATACTCTCGACGATTCTTCAGCTTAACGATTACCTGAGAATACAAGTTATTTTGAAAAACGGTCAACATATATAATGTTGGTGAGTTCATAAGCATGTTTGAATAAAAGTCTTTGTGTCTTTTTTAAACCCAGAAAATCCGATATTTTCTTAAAAACGTCCGAAAAATGATGTGAAAATCGAGTATAAATGCATGTGTGAATTTCATAATAGTAACATATAGAAATGCAGTTCGAATTTTTTTGTATTCTTTCTGTTGTATGTAAGTAGTATTTGAATAATAGTATTTCCCCAGAAAATCCGATATTTTCTGATTTATAAAAATGTCACGGTCCTTGCACTGTAGAAATGTTTTGTATCATTATGACTTACGAGTTTTTAATTTTCCATAATGTCTTAATGGGGATGGATCTCTATATGAGTCGTTATAACCATACATGATAGTGACTAATTTGCCTGTCTTGGCATTTTTCCAAATGCCGGATTTTCGTTCAAGGTTTTGTCACCCTAGACTGGCCTAGTCTAACTGTAGCGAACAACTCAAGTGTGGGGGAGTCACCCCCGTATAGATCTATAAACAAACTCTCGCTCTCCCTCCAGGAGACTCTGATTATAACTACAAGCTACGGCCATACACTCAGTGGTGTCAACCGACACGTCTCACTAGATCCCATTTGTATTCACATGAATTTGTATAATGTTATATGTATTTAGAAGTTCGATCACTAGATAATGTATGAAATGATAAGATAAGGCCCAACAAACATGAAGAAAATGCAACTATGGCCCATTAAACATGTAAGTTATTTCCAGACTAAATTAGCATGTAAATGGTCCACTAAGGCCCACTAACATGTAAATGCTAAATTAGGCCCATTTAGCATGTAATTGGGTCACTTAGGCCCAATAGACATGTGATGAATACTTTGGGCCCAATAAACATGTAATTGGACCACGAAGGCCCAATAAACATGTATAGCAATTACTAGGCCCAATAATCGCACCATTGTTGTATTTCGCTTGTTCGTTATAGTATAGTTTGTTATGTCGTAATTCTATAATTTGAACTTAATTTTAATAAAACTTGCGCTTTACACCTCTTAAAAACTAATTTGAGACATTTAAAGGCTTATTTCACAAAAATGTCATTTTTGGTCTATTTTAATTAAAAATAACATTTTAGCCCATTAATTTATAAAAGTTCTATATTTTCGGCCCAAATGTTTAATAATTGACAGATTTGACCCAAAAATACATGTATTGGCGTTTTCAGCCCATTTTTGCAGAAAATCACATTCTTGACCCATTTTTCGTGAATTTTACATTTTTGGCCCAAATTCCAAAAACTTCGCATTTTTAGCCCAATTTAGACATAAATGTTATTTTCACCCCTAAATTCGGTTTATTTACATTTATTGCTCAAACTTTCATCAAATGACATTTTTAACTCCAAAACTCTTATTTTTCGCAAATTTGGGCCCAAAACCGTGAGGCCCAAATATTAAGCCCATTAGGCTAAAATTTACACTTTTGGCCCTTTGAAAAGTAGGGTTATCATAAAAAACCATTTTTATATATGTATGACCTGTTTGGTCCTTATAAAACCGTAAATGTCACTTTTTGCCCTTATCTTTTGTTTTCTTGACAAATATGACCCTTAACAATATTTTTGCTTTAAATTTTCATATCTTAAGCATGTAAACAACTTTAACTTGATAATATGATGTATAAGGTGTCTTAGTTCATGGATTTCTACTCAATGTTGCTTAAGATGTCGAGATGTGTTAAGATCTAACACATTTTTACAAAGTAAACTAAGAAATCACACATGACATGCATAAAACACATAGATCTACACATTTTACTTGTATTCTCCCCCAAAAATCATGTAAAAACCGAAAACAAGGGGGTATGAACTCACCTTTTCTTTGATGTTTCGGTTTTGAAGAAGAGATGGAGAGGTTTTCGATCCTAGCAAGCTTTTGAGATGGTTTTCGAACTCTATGAAGCATGGATCACAAAATGAGGTGGGTTAAGATGAGATTTTTGATGAAATCAAGAAGTTAGTCCATGTATCTAAATAAGAACTTACCAAAGATGATGATCTTGGTGGGAAAACCTTGTTGAAAATGCTCTCAATCTCGAAAATTTGAGAGGAAGGAGGAGTTGTTCTTGAGAGTGTTTGAGAGTTTATTTGAGAGAAATTTTGCAAGTGAAGTGTGTGTGTGTGTGCTCTTCTCGGCCGAGAGATAAAGAGAGAGGGAAGAGAAGGGTGTGCATGGATATATGGGACTTGTCTTGTTGTATGTGATGTATTTAGCTTGGTTATCCTCCATACAATATTGAAGTGTCGTGTTTTGGTTGGTTTAATCTTCATTGTTAATATATATATATATATATATATATATATATATATATATATATATATATATATATTTATATATATATATATATACACACTTGGGCCGAAATAGGGCAATTATGGGGAAGCTTGGGCCTTATCTTGGTCCTTGCTCAAAATTATGAAGCCCGTAGAGAGGTTTTCGGCCCATTGGGCCTTTAGGGTAGTTCACGGCCCAAAATGGCATAAAAGAATGGGTTTTATGGTTAATTGGATCAATTATGGCCCAACATGTTGAGTTTTATGAATATGGGTCCAATTAGAGCCCATTTAAGGGTTCTAAGCCCAAGATTGTCAAATGGGAAACTTATTGGTCCATTTGGCCCAATAAGAAATTCGTAGTTCATAATGACTTAAACCGGGATTTTTAGGGTTTCCAATCCTTAATTGACTACTTGAAGTGTTTTGTATAGAGTTTTGAACTTCACTTGTGAACCTTGATTAAGTTTGTGATCATAGAATGAACATAGTGTATGATATCAAGTTGATGTTACAAGTATTATCATAGTTGATGTTTACATGAACACAGAATTTCCTGGCAAAAATGCCAGTTGTGACATCATCCCTCCGTTAGAGGGAATTCCGTCCCGAAATTCTTTCGAAAACTAGGATTATAAAGGAAAGATTAAGTGAGGGTACTTCTGCTTCGTTTGATCTTGGCGTTCCCATGTGAATTCCGGTCCACGTTTGGCGTTCCATCGAACCTTCACAATCGGAATGCGGCTTTGCTTTGTACGTTTTACTTCCCTATCCAATATCTCAACTGGTTCTTCGACGAACAGGAGATTCTCGTTGATCTCGATCTCTTCTATAGGAATGACAAGAGTTTCATCTGATAGGCACTTTTTCAGATTTGAAATGTGAAACACGAGGTGTACGTTGCTGAGCTCGGCAGGTAGCTGCAGCTTGTAAGCCACTGGACCAATCCGGGCAAGAATCTCGAACGGTCCAATGTATCGCGGGTTCAGTTTTCCCCGTTTCCCAAAGCGAATCATTCCTTTCCAAGGAGAGACCTTTAATAGCACGCGATCCTCGACTTGAAATTCTAATGGCTTTCGCCGCTTGTCAGCATAGCTCTTCTGTCGGTCTCGCGATGCTTGAAGTCGAGCTTTGATTTGGATTATCTTTTCGGTCGTCTCGCGGATGATTTCGGGTCCTGTAAGAGCACTGGCTGTCGATTGCCCTTTTGCTAGTTGAGTGTCACCCATCTCGGCCCAGCATAGGGGTAATCTGCATTTACGCCCGTAGAGAGCCTCGTAAGGAGCAACCTTGATGCTCGTGTGATAACTGTTGTTGTAGGAGAATTCGATCAGAGGCAAGTGAGCATCCCATGACTTGCCGAAGTCAATCACGCAACCTCGGAGCATATCTTCAAGTGTCTGGATGGTACGCTCGCTCTGACCATCCATCTGTGGGTGATAGGCAGTGCTCATATCTAGCTGTGTTCCCATTGCCTTTTGAAGAGATTGCCAGAATCTTGAAGTGAATATGCTATCTCAATATGAGATAATAGACACTGACACTCCATGGAGTCTCACGACCTCTTTGATGTAGATTCGGGTCAGCTTTTCCATCTTGTAGGATTCTTTTATTGGTAGGAAATGAGCGGATTTTGTTAATCTATCGACGATTACCCAGATAGCATCCAATCCGTCTGCTGTCTTTGGCAATTTGGTCACGAAGTCCATAGTAATCTTTTCCCATTTACACTCGGGTATCACTGGTTGTTGCAATAATCCCGAGGGCTTTTGGTATTCCACTTTCACTTTGTCACAAGTAAGACACTTGCCCACGAAAGTGGCTATCTCTGCCTTCATATTAGGCCACCAATAATGTTGCTTGATATCCAGATACATTTTGTCTGACCCCGGATGAATAGAATATCGCGTCTTGTGGGCTTCATGCATGACTACTTCTATGAATCCGCCAATCTTGGGAACCCATATTCTATTCATGAAGTAGTGAGTTATGTCGTCTTTAACTTCAAGTCCCTTATCTATTCCACGCAGTGATTCACTAACGACATTCTCCGGCTTCAATGCGTCCAATTGGGCTTCCTTGATCTGTGAGGCTAGATGAGATTGGATGGTGATCGATAGAGTCTTCACGCGACGACTTGAATACTCCTTCCGACTCAGGGCATCGGCTACTACGTTAGCCTTTCCTGGATAGTATTTGATCTCACACTCATAATCATTTAATAGTTCAACCCATCTCCGTTGCCTCATATTTAGTTCTTTTTGATTTAGAATGTGCTGGAGGCTTTTGTGGTCTGTAAATATGGTGCACTTGGTACCATATAGGTAGTGCCTCCAAATTTTCAAGGCGAAGACCACCGCCCCCAGTTCGAGATCATGCGTGGTATAATTTACTTCATGAGTTTTTAGTTGTCTGAATGCATATGCAATTACATTCCCGCGTTGCATCAGAACACAACCTAAACCTTGATTCAAAGCATCACAGTAGACTACGAAGTCCTCAGTTCCCTCCGGTAAGGATAGCACTGGTGCACTACAGAGGGATTGCTTCAAGGTTTGGAAGGCAATCTCTTGCTTCTCAGTCCAGTTGAAAGGTATGCCTTTTTGTGTCAATAAGGTGAGGGGTTTGGCTATCTTGGAGAAGTTCTAGATGAACCTTCGGTAGTAGCCTCCAAGACCCAAGAATTGGCGAATTTCTGTTGGTGTTGTCGGAATTGCCTAGCCTTTAATGGCTTTGACCTTGGAAGGATCTGCATGAATTCCTTCCTTGCTGACAACGTGACCCAAGAAATTTACACTGCGGATCCAAAAACTCACATTTGGAGAGTTTCGCATACAACTTTTCAGTCCGAAGGGTCTCTAAGATCTGTCGGAGATGTTGGCTGTGATCTTCTTCGCTTCGAGAGTATACGAGAATATCATCGATGAAAACGATTACGAAATTGTCAAGGAATGGGCGGCAGACTCGATTCATGAGGTCCATAAATGCAGCGGGGGCATTTGTTAGACCGAAGGGCATTACGAAAAATTCGTAATGTCCATAGTGAGTTCGGAAAGCAGTCATAGGAATGTCCTCATCTCGGACTTTGAGTTGATGATAACCGGATCTCAGATCTATCTTCGAAAAGTAACTAGCCCCTTGAAGCTGGTCAAATAGATCATCGATTCGTGGAAGTGGATACCGGTTTTTGATGGTGAGCTTATTTAATTCCCTATAGTCAATGCACATCCTGAAGGATCTGTCTTTCTTTTTAACGAAAAGAATCGGAGCTCCCCATGGAGAGAAGCTTGGTCGTATGAATCCTTTATCCAGGAGTTCACTCAGTTGGCTTGATAATTCTTGCATTTCAGCGGGAGCCAACCTATAGGGTGATTTGGCGATCGGAGTGGCTCCAGGCACTAGGTCGATTCGGAATTCGACTTGCCTTTCTGGGGGTATTCCCGAAAGATCTTCTGGAAACACATCCGGTAAGTCACATGCCACTGGAATGTTTTGAATGTTCACTTCCTCTTTGGTTTTATCCACCACATGAGCAAGGAATGCGTAGTTCTTTTTATGTAGACACTTTTGTGCCTTGATACACGAGATAAGGCGAAGGTTTGTGTCGAGTTTATCTCCGTAGATTATTAGGTTTTCGTGATTAGGAAGATGAAGGCGAACGGCCTTCTCGTGACACATAATATCGGCATGATAAGGGCTTAACCAATCCATGCCAATTATCACATCAAAACTCCTAATATTTACAGGCATCAAATATATTTGGAAAGAGTAGTTGTTTAGTGTTAACGTGCATCCTATATAGATATCTTTGGTTGTTTCAGTTTTCTCATTAGCCATTTCAATCGTGAAGGCTTCATTGAGCTTCTAGGGTCGTTGATTTAGCAAGTATTTGAATTTATTACTAACGAAACTTCGCTCCGCTCCACTGTCAAATAAGATGAATGCATATGAGGGAAACATAATGATACTAATGGGTGAAGGAGTGAATCCTAATCATGACGAGATGTGTCTAACAGCAATAGCGATATCATATTCCAAAATGTTGTGCTACTAAGGTAGCCATCTCGGTAATTTATTTAATGACTTCATCTCTTTCCTGTTCCGCTTGCACAACTCGCGTCTCCATTGCCAGTACCTGCTGTCGACGTACGACGATTTCTTCTTCCGAAGAGCGGGTTTCATTAATGGAGGCCCTTGGTGGCATAGGGTGGTCCTGATGCACTTCTGTGGTAGGGGGCTCGTCGAGCACTTCATCGGTGTCCTTATTGTCCTCGTCGTCATCCTCGGTCTCATCAAACTCGTAATCCATGTCTGTATACTCCTCTTCCTCATGGTCAGGGGCAGCCTCGGGTCCTACCACGGGGTCTTCTTCAATTTCTCCCTGAGCTACTAGGTTCTGGTAGAATTGAATGCCCTGGTGCGCTCCATCCATGGCAGTTGTGCGAGAAAATGGGAGTGAGAAGGGTGAAAAGGGGCGTAAGACGTTGTAAAAATTCTAATCTCGTATGCATATAGTATTTCCAAAATACTCCTATAGTATTTTAATTATTTATGGTTGAATTCCTGCGAAGTTTTGGATATGAGGTGAGTTTCTTGGTCAATTTCCTGTCATAATTACTCCCAAACACATGTTGGTCATATGTTGAATAAATATAGTTGATCAGACTATATTTACCCCCAATATAACCACATACCTGCCCGGGTTTAATCACAACGTTCCATTTCCTCTAGAGACTTTTAATGTTATAGTTTTAATGTATGCACTTTATAGTTCCAATCTGTCATACCCCCGGCCGGCGGCGGAAACACTGGGCTGTGTGGCTTCATCTTTGGATCACAGTTATTAAGCATATATTGAACAGTACAAAAATACATACATTTTTTATTAATATTAAACAGGAGTTACATCGTTCCTATCCTTCTAGTACATTGTTATAACCAAAATATGTTATACGACTTCTTCGAAAATAAAAGTGGAACGGTAGCTAAAAACTAAAGCCGCCATACTCTTGCAATATCTCTGCCTTTACGTCCCTGAAAATACATGCGTTTTGAAGATACGTCAACATAGAGTTGGTGAGTTCACAGGTTTTGACTCTGTGTACTTTTTATAATCAAAAGTATGTTTTTACCATATATGGGATAATAGTTTTTCTTAAAATGTGTAAAACAAAATAAGAGTTTGTAATCCTATACAAATGGTTTTCCATCTGTTTCGTTTTGTTACGGTTTTTGTTTTTTCATTTTGTTTTTGGTATGGTTTCAGATTTTTGCAAACCTTATTGTCCGCCAATAAGTTTTACTCGAAAGTATATGATATAATAGTTTTCTCAAAGATATTCATGACGTATATTGAAATTTAAGCTTTATGATGTGAGTTTATTAATGATATATGTGACTACAAGAACACTACAAAATTAAAACTTTATAGAAAAACAAGAAACCAAAACCGAAAAATCGATAATTTTGTATACCCAAATTCAGAAACCAAAATTTTTGGTTTCGTTTTAGTTTTAGTAAAAAGAATGAACCATTCTCACTCTAGGAGTTAACAAATTTTCGTTTATTGTAAAAAATTACGTTGTATTCTGAAAAATAAAAATCCATATAAACCCCGGAAACAACAATTATTTCGTTTCAGTTTGCTTATATATATATATATATATATATATATATATATATATATATATATATATATATAACCGAAAAAGATAACGAGACGAACCAAACTAAACTACATTGTATTCTGAATCCAAAGTTTCATGTGAAAAAACCAAAATTTTCGGTTTGATTTTCGTTATAGTCAAGCATCGGATCAATTCTCACCCATAGTTGCTAACAAATGTTGTTTGATAGTTAGATATCACATTGTATTCTAAAGAAGAAAACTATTTTTCTTAAAAAATGATGTTTGTTGAATATATATATATATATATATATATATATATATATATATATATATATATATATATATATATATAAAAGTGGTTTTTCTGAAAAGTTTAAGAAATATGATTGGTTTTTGTGAAAGAAAAAATAAAGCAGTAGTTTTTCAAATAAAAGTGAAAACATAGTGGTTTTTGTGATATTTTTCCATATTAAATCATATATTTAGAAATTATTAATTATTTTTCTTATTGTTTTTTATAACTTAGTTACTGTATATATTAATTTGTTATTTTCCAAAAAGTTGGTTATATATTCATGTTTTGCAACAATACATTTTATGTTTTGTAGTTCGTTAATTACTTTTATATTGATATAGTAGGTGTGAGACTCATACTGCATGGGTTGACTCAAGAAGATTAATCAATTTTGGAAAGGATTACCGTAGGACAAAATTAAAATTAAAAATTATTTCCGTATAGAATACAATTGGACAAAGTGATTCTCTTAAATTCTCTCGATTGAGCAATAGAAGTGCTAAATTGGAAAGTTTGTACGATTGATGAGCATACATCATAAATGTAGGAATTCACAAATGGAAGATTATTATTACATTAATTAATTAATATATTAATAATAAGAATTATTATGAGTTGGCATTTAGTGGGTGACATTTTAATAAAAATGAAAAAAACAACACAAAAATGACAAGTGAATATTAAATAATTCAATAGTTCATCGGCGGCGAGTACTTAAATTTAAGTATATTGTTTATTTTAGTTAAATATTTTAATTTTGGCGTATAACAGTTACTTTTAAAAAATAAATATGCAATTAGAGTATAATCATGAAAAAAAAATTCACGTCACTAAAAATTAAGTTAAGAAAATGAGCTATATAAAGAACTTCTATTCCATTCCGTGATTATATGAAGAACAAACAATCAAGGAATGAAAATTAACAAAGTGGAGGAAATCAATGACTTGATCTACTACCTGGACTCTTTTTGTCCCATTAGCAGCCCTTATAATACCTAAAAAAGACAACGATTGTTTGATAAACTTTTGGAAGACGTATACTGAAAAAATAATTAAATTTCTTCAATTAGGAAAGGAAAAATGCAAAAAAAGACGAAAAAGGTACTAAAGAAATATCATTATCGATCAGATTTATCAACATTTTGTAGAGCTTGAATGTACTTCCCAAAATAAGTTTTAGCGTTTACAAGTTATGCTTAATTATGTAGTTGTTTATATCAAATCATTTTTATTTAAGTAATTTAAAATGTTTTAGTTTTTTTTTCATTTTAGTACTACATTAAAACATTTATCAATAAGAGTGATTAATTCTTTTTCGTGATTAATTTTATTTTGTAAATGTCATATTTCAAAGAACACACAATCATCGACATAAATAAATTTCCGTTAATATATATATTTGTAATAGACATTGCTTGGTTTTGTTTTGAAATATAAAATACGTTGGTTTTAAAAAATTGCAAATTGCAATTACCGGAGCAAGGCCATCTTTGTTTTTATAATAAAAAAATCCACATCTCCCATTCTTTAATTGGTTAAATTTCAATTTTTAATTGTATTGTGATTCCATTTTAGTGTAGTCGTTTGTGATTTGTATTGGTTTTTTTGGTTAATTGATTTCATTCATACGAATTTTGTGTTTAAATTTCAATATCTTAATTTTTCAATTTTAAAAGCCACTTAAAGATATATGTGTTTATGGCTTATTAGTTGGTATTGTAGGTTTTAGGATTTACTATAAGGTAGATTAGGATTGATTATTTATGGTTTAGTTGTAAACGGAGGTTTTTACTGTTTGGACATTCAGATCACATGGAGTTGGAGTTTGCAATGATGTATATATTTCTAAATGTTTGTTTATATACAAGATTTTGTTGGCTGTGTTTGTAATTGTAGCATCCTTGGAAAGAAGTGTTTCAAAGTTGAATTCATATCTATGATGTACAAAGACTTGAGAGAGATTGAAGGGTGTGACAACTCTTAGTACTGAAAGTTTTTCAGCTAGTGTTGAATATGCTAGAATAGTGGATATTTTTGCTTCAAAAATGCAGTAAGTCATTGTTTTAAGGGAAGTTTGTTTTTGTTAGTTTGTGTAAATATGCGTTTTTTAAATAAAAGGTTTTGTTACATTGTTTTTTTCAAAATATATTTCTTGTAAAATGTCCGACTTAGATCAGCGCTATAAAAATGGGGCATTATTATACTGTTTTGCCCCACGTCATTAAAAACCATTGGACCGGCCCTGCGAAGTAGTATTCACAACCTTTGAGGATGTTAATGTTGTACTTGTAAGAAAGAGAAACCATAATCTCTCTTTTTTATGTATGTATATAACCAATGCATGCATTCTTCTTTCCATATTTTTTTATTTGAATATCAAATCTTTTCATTTTGTAAATTGAAAAAGTCTATTTGAGTGTTTTTCAATTGCAGCTTCATTCCTAGTTTTCAAGAATTTGCTAAATAAAATAATTTGTTAACATCCAACCTCTACGTGTTTGTTTCCTATATTATAGAATTAGGCCATGTTTCTTATTTATTTAGTCAAGTCCAGAATGTATAAAGTGTGCTAAATTGATAATGATATATGAACAATATAAATGTTGTTTTTCTTGGACTGAGTACACTTACTGAATCTGAATAAATGACTATTTTACCTTCCTGTTTAAAAATAATAAATTACCATTTGTTTAATACTTTTTTATAAAAATAAGTATACAAAAATGATTATTTATTTAATAACCATTATAAATTAAAAGTGTACACCATTACATTAAATAACTTAAATTTTAGTTAAATTAAAAATGATGTGATACGTAACTAATACATTCAAATAATAAAAATAAATCCAACATAATGAGATATTCATTATACTAAATTAACAGTTTCATCACGTAAATTAGACATATATTGAGAAAATGGTACGCCTTGCAATTAATTAATATGCTTCTAGAATTGGAACTTACAAATGCCAACTATTAAAAGACATACATGAAGCTTGTTGCTTTATATTCTGTTTTTCTTGAATGTATTATTTTTAGAGTTTTTTTATATATTGTTATCCTTTTGTTTTGAAACAGAAAACTAAGAACATGACCTGCAAAAATAGACTAATTTATGAGTAATAAAGCAAGATTTTAAAATCATGAGCATGCCTTCCTAATTTGAAGGAAATGTGAGTGTGTCGAGGGTAATTTTGCAAAAAAACAAATATAAGATTACCACTTAATGGTAAAGATATATATTTTTCCAACTTAGTTTATTAAGATATTTTCTTAACATTAAGTAAAAAATATTGCAAGTTTCACAAAAGTCACTAAATTTACACGAAAATTCAAATTTGACACTGAGTTATATTTTGTATGTGTGTTCACGGTTCGGTTTGAAACCGTGAAAACGGCCAAACCGGGCATCGGTTTGGTTTCGCGTTTTGTATTTTTCTTTACGGTTTGGCTTGCGGCTTCAAATTTTCGAAACCGTAATGAACGGTTTGGCTTACGGTTCAAAATTTTCAAGCCGTATAAAACCGGACCAGACTGTAGGATATATATATATATATATATATATATATATATATATATATATATATATATATATATATATATATATAGGTTTAGGTTCTATGGAAAAACAAAAAAACCTAAAAAAAAACCCTAAAAATCATAAAAATGCATAAAAAAAAATACTTAGTGATCACAAAACTTTTTTTTGAATTTTTTTTATAAAAAATCGCAGCTTTTCATTAAAATTCGCTGAAAAAAAAATCAGTTTTTTTTTTTTTTATAAATTTTTTTTTCAGCGAATTTCTTTAAAAACCTGCGATTTTTTCATAAAAAATGTCAAAAAAAAGTTTTGTGATCTATAGGTATTTTTTTTATGCATTTTTTTGATTTTTAAGGTTTTTTTGTTACCAAATAACCCTTCCCTATATATATATATATATATATATATATATATATATATATATATATATATATATATATATATATATATATATATGGGCGGAACTTAGAAGGGGCTAGGGGGGGCCATGGCCCCCCAGGTTTTTATCTTTTGAATATCAACTACTTGTATTATCAATAATTATGCAAGTTAATTTTAAAAGAATCAGACTCATCGGCCCCTCCATATTTTTGTTATCAGCCAATTTAACTAAAAAATTCCTAACTAACATCATATTATTATAAACATTATCAACTGAGAAATCGGAAATTAAAAAACAAATTCTATGAAAATACCAAAAGACTGATTTTTAACTCGCGACTTCAAGATTTAAAATAAGAAACCCTAAAATCACCCTCTCCGTCATCGGGGTTTGGTCATCTCCTTTCAGTCGCTTTCCTGTTCTCTATCTTTCCCTCCTAGGTGACACGCCGGACCAGACAACATCGTTGTTTCCTTCGTTCTTCCCGTCGGAGTGCTACGAATTCATCACCGGGGTAGGCACTCCTCTCATATCTCTCTTTCATATGCTCAAAGGTATGGCGCTTTCACTTCTCTGTTTCTCTCATTTTATCTAACAAAGTAAAATAAACAAAAATAAAAAGTTGAAATCTGACAAAGTAAAATAAGCAAAAAGAACCTGGAAGTCTATGAACTTCATGAGTTGTCTCTGTCTAATAGCTAGCATACGTACGTATAGATAGTCAAGGTAAAGTTCTAAACAAAACAATAAAATAAACAAATCACCAAACTTACATATGGTAGTGAGTACTGACATTATTTTCCAAACAATACAACTTTATTTATTTTAATTTAGTTTTAAGAATATGGATATAAATGAAAAAGATTATCTTATATATTGTATTCGTATGAATTTATTTTGTTATTTGTTAATTGTTAGATTTATATATATATATATATATATATATATATATATATATATATATATATATATATATATATGAAAGACCAATTTACCATGTTAAGAGTCCATTTGAAAAAAACCAAAAAATGTCTTTTAATACTTTTGTTTCAAAGTATTGTCTTCGGCCCCCTCGATAAAATGTTCGTGTTCTGCCCCTGAATATATATATATATATATATATATATATATATATATATATATATATATATATATATATATATATATATATAGAGAGAGAGAGAGAGAGAGAGAGAGAGAGAGAGAGAGAGAGGAAAGATCATTTGAGAACTCATAGTTTCCCGAGAACCCGAGAACTAATTTTAGGCCCTAAGATCAAAAAAATAAAGGGTTGAGATCGCTTGTAGAATTTTTGTAAATAAATGCAAAAAAATGACACGGGGGTATCTTTATTTTTTTGATGCAAGGGTGTTATTGGAACTAAAATATCATATTAAATGTCATCCCTAATTCTAAGAACGTCAAATCTTTTTCTCTCACACAAAACCCAGCGTCGCACCCCTGTATCATGAGAGATCTCTTCCTTTCTCTGTCTGTGATGGCTTCTAATCTCGACTAAATTCCTACTGTGTTGTCAAATTCGATGGTGCTTCTGATTACACATATTACTTTATCAAATCGATTCAATAGATAGTGTGTAATTATGATTCAGTTGATGATTTAACTAAGCCACAATCGTAGATCTGGAATGAAACTCCATCCACCGCCTCCTTCCGACGAATATCTTCCTGCACGATCTCTCGCCGCCGATTCCCACTAAAATTACTGCCACATTGAGTATCGATCTCGATGCACACAGTAAGGTTCAACGATCGATCCAATGATTTCACCTGGATATCAGCGATGATCTCTCACACTCTCATTCGGTGCTACCTTCTAATCGCAACTAAATTCCGACGAAGTTGGCGAACACGATGTTGCGAATGGCGTCAGAATCATCGAACGTTGCCTCTCCCCTTTCTCCAAATCTGATCGTTCACCACATTTGTGCGCCTATATTCCTTTATTCCGATCTCGTTTCACCGGAAACCATATGATACCAGATCCCATTACACTAACCGCTGCTGCTATTGAATCTCACATCATTGCTGAGTCGACACAAACGTTTCTACCTCCTCCACTTGTAAGCATCTACTGTGAGTAAATCCAGTTTCATTATTGTTACGTCGATCACCATTACTGTGAGTAAATCCTGTCTCATTATCGTAATTAGTTCGCAAAGAATACACACTTGTAAGCATCCACGTATTTGCAATTTAACTGTTCGATGTTTTGCGCATTAGAGATTTATCGCCTTTTAGCTGTTTGATAGTTTGCAGATTACAATCTGCTATCTGTAATGCATGATATCTGGGACTGATTCCCTATTTCTTTGTTAATTATTAATAATTGTCGTCTAACTATTTTCTGGTTCTTATTGAATGTCTGTTTTAGGTTGCTTAGTTAGCCAGCATGTGTATTGTTTGCCTTTTGCTTTCTTTATTGTTTCCTTCTTTGGTAGAGTTTTGGGATTATGATTATCTCAACTAGTTTGTGACACAACTGAGTTTAGTTGAGACCTGAGGAAGTTGATTGATTATATTGAATTTTTGAAATAAAAGATGAGTTTTGAAATAATTTCTTTGTTAATTATTGATAATTTATCCTCAACTTATTTACCTTGACTCTATTTGATGAAAATATATCCAGTTATATCTTACATTTTATTTTCTTGCAGATATTGTTTCGGTAATTGATATTTGGTTCTATATGTTGTATGATGATATTCGTGGGTGCAACACACCTGATTACATTACTCCAGATCCTCATCGTTGCTAGTCACTCTAGGATGCAAGAAGGTAATTTTGAAAAGAAAATATAAAGTCAATTTGTCAGTTTTAGAGTTTTTTATATTGCAATTGAATTGTTTTCTACTTTTTATATAGTTGGAAGAGTTGCCTTTCCCAAAATCACCGGAAGATGTTAAAGTATGTTAAAAGAAAAAGGCAGATAGAAGGTTAGTTTGTTGGCTGTCATAAAAGTTTTTATCTGGGATTTGAATTCTCATCTTTATTGCATCAACTGTCATGTTCTGATTGTAATCTAATATCAAACCATTTTGCATTGGAACAACATTATGGAGCTGGAAAATGATCAAACAGAAGAATCCTCCTTGTATGAAGAATCAAACATAAAGGATACTTCAGATACTGATACTGATCCATTCGGTGACCAAAGATCAAAATGTGCAGGTATATAGGTACTAACTTGGTATCTATACATGTACATATTTTTTTCACATAGTTGTTTACTAAATTGGTATCTATACATGTACATATTTTTTCACATACTAACTTGGTGATTCACTTGTGATTCATATATGAATTACATGTGATTCACATGTAAATCACATATGAATTACATGTGATTCACATATGAATTACATGTGATTCACATGTAAATCACATGTAATTCATATATGAATTACATGTGATTCATATGAATTACATGTGATTCTTGGCTGATGGAAAATCCATATGATGATATAATGAACAATCACATTTAATTAAATCACATATGAATTACATGTGATTCACATGTAAATCACATATGAATTACATGTGATTCACATATGAATTACATGTGATTCACATGTAAATCACATGTAATTCACATATGAATTACATGTGATTCATATGTAAATCACATATGAATTACATGTGATTCACATGTAAATCACATATGTATTTTTGTGAGTGTTTTTGCATTGAAGATGTGAAAAATGATAAATTGAAGAAAATATGGAAATATTGACACGAAGACATGAAAATGCTTTGAAATTTTGTAGCATTTTTTTGCTTTTTATATTTTATATTGTATCGAATAAAATACTTATTGTATTGTGTTTATAGATTAGTAAATAAAATGAGTTTTTTTATGATTTTATTACAAATATTATAGTATATGAAATATGCATATATGCATTTGTAAAAATATGCATAAATGTACCAAAAATGTTGATTTTTTTGGTTAAAAAATTATAGTATTTTTTAAATATTCCAATTTTTTTTCTTGATTTTTAAATGTTTTAAAAAAAATGCAGTTTTTTTTAAAAAAATCTTTTTTTCAATTTTTTTTTCAAAAATTCATGTTTTCTATAAAAAAAACTAAAGAATCTACACTTTTTTTAAAAAAAAACTGAAAAATACTATTTTTAAAAAAAACTGAAAATTCTACTTTTCAAAAAACTGAAAATACTATATATAAAAAAATCTACAAAAAAGTGAATTTTTTTTTTCAAAAATTCATGTTTTCTTTAAAAAATTAAAAAATCTGCACTTTAAAAAAAAAACTGAAAAAAATATTATTTTTAAAAAAGTCCGAAAATTTGATTTATTATGTAATTTTTTAGACATTTCTATTAATATGTAGAATAACACAAAAAATTAGACATTAAATGAAATCG
Organism: Lactuca virosa; assembly: GCF_052849685.1. Lineage (NCBI taxonomy): Eukaryota > Viridiplantae > Streptophyta > Magnoliopsida > Asterales > Asteraceae > Lactuca > Lactuca virosa. The sequence goes on along the minus strand of NC_136427.1, from coordinate 294,357,318 downwards.
ATAAGATTACGATCACGCCTTTAATGAATTAGTTTTGATCTAACGGTCCACTTTTAGTTCTCGGGTTCTCGGGAAACTATGAGTTCTCAACCGATCTCAATCCTATATATATATATATATATATATATATATATATATATATATATATATATAAATGAGTTCCAAGCTTTTTTTCTTTACAACATTTCATATATGATATTATATTGATTCGTACCTAAATCTCTATCAAGCTTGCAGCATTGCACACTTCCGCTTTCAAGCTTTCACGTTCCCAATGTCCTTTGGCAGTTTTTTATTAGTGTACTTTTTTAGCAGATTTTTTTTTGCTGTCATGACACTTTTAATTTGACAGTTTTTTTTTTTTCAAAATTAGTTTAATGGCTGGACTCAAATGAGCCTAAAAAGTCCGAACCGTGAAACCAAACCGGAGCCAAATCGTTAATAACTTTAATTACCAAGCGGTTGTTCGTTGTATATATTCATGGTTTTTGGTTCTTGCAGATATATTTTTTCTTCACTTAACATTAATATGCAAAAATCTTCTCTTAAAGAACATCAAACAAAACAATGTATTCTATGTTTCTAAATTTTAGATTTTGCATTAAATCCAAATTGAGTTTTTTTGGATTACCCCAAATATGGTTTCGTGTTACTCCGTCATCATGTCACGTTAGCGCCACAATCAAATAGTGCATGAAAAATACGGTTATAATATAATTAATACATATTTATACACACCATTATGGTTTGAATATAAAAAACATTGTATTTATCCAAAAATATGGTTTTCAAATGAAAAAAATGTTTTTATATGGTTTCAAATGTACAAAAAAAATTATACAGTTTCAAATGGAACAAAAAAATGATGTTCGATTTGGGACAAAAAAATTAGAGTGTCAACATTGAACAAAATTGAAAAAATTAATGTTCAATTTGGAACAAAAAAAATGGAGTGTCAAAATTGGAAATAAATGAAAACTTAGTGTCTTTTGTGACATTTATTATTTTGACACGTCAACATGTGAAGTCATCACGTAACCAACCTGGTATCAAATGGTCAGAATTGTAACAAATTATTAAACGAAATGTCAAATTTGAAACAAAAAATAAAGTAGTATCAAAATCGATTTTTCGTATAAACTTAGTAAATTTTGTGGAATTTGCCCAAAAAGAAACAAGTATATATAGCTTAATTTATTAATTTTTTTATATATTAAGTGCATTAAGTCAAAAAGAAAACCATCTTGGTTTGTTGTACACTTGTACTCTAGGGCTATAAATTAGTACATTACATTCAATGATAGAAATAGAGGTTCACAAAATAGGGTGTTAACATAATCAAATAATTTGGATTTCTCATATCCGTGTAAAAGTTCATTGTCCACTAATATTTATCCCTAATTCTTGACTTTCGAGAGATTCAATATGGGATAATCCTTGAGAACATTTTACTTGAGAGTATATAGTTGATCAAAATCTTCTTCAGTCTCAAAATATATATATATATATATATATATATATATATATATATATATATATATATATATATATACTCGTTCATCCAAAATCTGGATAACATTAACAAAATATATGGTTTTAGTCTTTTAGATGTTGAAAATTGGTTTTTTGAAAAATCGTTAGGCAACTCCAGGTGCCGGACAATATTGACCAAACGGCTTGGCTGTCAATGGCACGCAACTTGAGTTGTCCCAAAATCTGCCTATTTCTTCATTACGATCAATGTTTTCCGACAGATGCTATTCCCCTTGACCCCCGCATACCGTTGTGTCCGAGTTCAAACTTACCTAATATACAAGTGTCCTCTCCGCACCACCTACCTTTTACTATTAGATCGTAGTTTAAATCTCCATTGGCAGTAATGTTAATTGCAATTACACTAATGACCGATGACACTAAAATAACCATACTTTCAAAGAATTAAACATATAGAAAACGTTTCGCTTTAAATTGTTTATTTCCTAAAAAAAAGAAAAAAAAAAAAAAAAATCTGTTTTACATCAAAATGTGTACAATGGACAATAACCAGAACTCTGAATAAATCTTTTCAAAATTTGGTTTGTCCAATATAACTTTTCCCTTTTTTTCCGCCTCGACAGCCGACTGCTTTAACATGAGGATACCTATCAGCCCACCTTGAGTATTTCTACATAATGGAAAACAATAAAATAAATAAATAACCTTCAGCTTCTTCTTAGGAAAACTCGTACCAGAAATACATACATACAACCCTTTTTATACATAACATTAAAACAACAAATTGACATACATAACCGAGACAACTATTTGAACAAGATCTGTCTCGGCTTCACTATCCTGAAAGAAAATACCAATCACTGATTAAGTTAATGTTTGATCATATGCTCAACTTGTTGATGTACTTTAATTAAATAAAGAATAATCCTCAATGAGCATTTTGATAACTTACTTTACCAAATCGATACTCCAGTATCAAACCAACAGTCTCATTAAGCCCAGTTATGATCTTTGTGAACATCGATATTACCTATACATGAAAAATGGATAAAAACAATCAAAATCGATACTATAAAAGAACCTCTAGAGATATAAACAATCAGGGGTAGTTAAGTAAATGCATACCTTCATCTTCAGCAACACTTGAAATCAATTTGATCGTCTTCTCCACTAACGAAAATGCAATGCCAAGATTTCTCTGCTTAATTTAAAAGAACCGATTCAGCATCTAATGATTCTTTAGACTTTGGTATTTCAAATATGCTAAATCATTATCTAGATGACTCTAAAACAAGCAATGTACACCTGGACAATGTTCAAAAGCCACGATAAGGAAAACCACTTGCTGACCTGGCAAGAAATATAACATGCTGATGGATCACTTACCTGTCAGCTGGAATGGGATCTTGTGTGTCAGGTGAGTTCGTTTTCCCAATAAGCCACGCCACCTTTCACCAGCAATACACATCACGGATTCAGCCAAAATAAGAGCCTCAAGCCTTTGATCAGGTGCTGAATGAATATCAAATTCAATTCAATGAGATGCTGTTTGTTTATATATATTTGACTTGATAGACTCAATAGGAAGAAATGGAAGTAGGATTCTGTAACAATTAACAAACAAATCAATTCAATGGGAGTACGTTTCTATAACTTATATCAAACACCAACACGTAAATAAGTTGACCAAGTCAAGTTGCTCATTGCACGTAGAGTTTCATGCACAGGTGGAGGTGCCTGATATGATAGTATCAAGAAACCAGTTAGTTACTTTATAATCTAATACTAAGTTCAAAAAACTAGCAAATGTCATCTTAAAAAAGCATATATTGAGGAGAGGATCATTGATAGAAGATGAAGTGCCTCAAACTTTAGAGCATTATGCAACAAAGCAAACTGCTTGGCTACTACTGTGACCTGCAACAAGGAACATTGCTTGGTTACATCAAAATATTATTTGAGCTCCATTGATGATGTGGCATTTATGAAGAGCTCCATATGAGCTTACCACTGATGACAATTCTGAACAGTACTCCTTGGTAATTGTGTCCATGGAAAGTTGACTTGTGGTCAACTGAAGGAGTTTCATTGCTAGCTCCATTATGGGAACCTACACAGGTTTTATCAAAGTTAATGCCAAAATTGAAATAAAAATTTACTCCAAGTATAGACATTATCTAGTAAATTATACCATCTGGTAAATGTCATGCCTCCAGACTCGTAGAAGATTCTAGAACCATCCGTCTGGGCTGCTGCAGGACACTAAGTATAAAAAATTCAAAGCATTCTTCAACAAGTGATGCTCCTAATCTGTAATTTCAGACAATAAACATGTCAAGTTCTTTGCCTAATGATGCATGATTAAAGGTAAAAGAATCAATCTAGACATATATGAATCCTTACTCTTTAGAAACAACTTCCAGCATGAGTGGAATCTTCTTCGCCATATCATCTGAAGAAGCAAAGCAATATTAGAAACCCTACAGAATGCACATCTTGGTTATCTTGGCGACTCTTGCTTGTGCTTCCTTTCCCCATCCCTACCAGGAGACAAAAAGATCATAGGGTCACCTTTTTCTTAACAAGAAATTACATATTGGGTCAATTTTACATATCTTAAAACATATCTAGGGTTGTTTATGTTTGGATGTTTCAATTTCAACTCTAAGATATGTAAAATTGAACTTTCTGATGGCATTGGGCTTTGACGTTTATTGGAAATTTTCATCCAACTTTTCAAACCTTTATTCATTATTGCTCGATATATATATAAAAGAGTTTCTTTCTGATAGCAACGAGTAAAGAACATGGAAAATAAATTGAGTACCGGTTCGTGGGAGTCGGTCCAAGGAATGTGTTGCCGAGGGCATTGTAACCTTAAAATGGAGTCAGCATCGTCGTTCTTACAGAACTTGGTGGCGATAAGGAGACCGGCGAGGCGTTGTTCGTCTCTCTCTCTCTCTCTCTCTCTCTCTCTCTCTCTCTCTCTCTCTCTCTCTCTCTCTCTCTCTCTCTCTCTCTCTCTCTCTCTCTCTCTCTCTCTCTCTCTCTCTCTCTCTCTCTCTCTCTCTCTCTCTCTCTCTCTCTCTCTCTCTCTCTCTCTCTCTCTCTCTCTCTCTCTCTCTCTCTCTCTCTCTCTCTCTCTCTCTCTCTCTCTCTCTCTCTCTCTCTCCTCTCTCTCTCTCTCTCTCTCTCTCTCTCTCTCTCTCTCTCTCTCTCTCTCTCTCTCTCTCTCTCTCCTCTCTCTCTCTCTCTCTCTCTCTCTCTCTCTCTCTCTCTCTCTCTCTCTCTCTCTCTCTCTCTCTCTCTCTCTCTCTCTCTCTCTCTCTCTCTCTCTCTCTCTCTCTCTCTCTCTCTCTCTCTCTCTCTCTCTCTCTCTTCTCTCTCTCTCTCTCTCTCTCTCTCTCTCTCTCTCTCTCTCTCTCTCTCTCTCTCTCTCTCTCTCTCTCTCTCTCTCTCTCTCTCTCTCTCTCTCTCTCTCTCTCTCTCTCTCTCTCTTCTCTCTCTCTCTCTCTCTCTCTCTCTCTCTCTCTCTCTCTCTCTCTCTCTCTCTCTCTCTCTCTCTCTCTCTCTCTCTCTCTCTCTCTCTCTCTCTCTCTCTCTCTCTCTCTCTCTCTCTCTCTCTCTCTCTCTCTCTCTCTCTCTCTCTCTCTCTCTCTCTCTCTCTCTCTCTCTCTCTCTCTCTCTCTCTCTCTCTCTCTCTCTCTCTCTCTCCTTTTAACAGCTTTAAGCCGTCTTCAGTGAGGGACCTTGATTTTCCTGCAAACCAAACAATCATTAAGCTTTTAATGTGCAAATATTGTCAAAGGTCTAGGGTTATGAGAGAGTGAATCTTACTAACCATGGTTGGAACCGAAAAGGTGAGAGATTTTTGTCGATAAGACTGAAGAGCAAGCTTCCTGTTGCGGGAGAGCAGAGGCTTCCAGGGAGACGAAGGTCTTTCTTAGTTTCTTACACCCGATAGTCGATTGTTCGTGCACTGAGGAAGCTGTTCAAACAGCAAAAATTGGTGAGGAGCTTGGATTTCAAATCAATGTCGACAACAGCATCCTTAACGCTGTCATTGGCGAGGCTGGTGTACAAAAACGTTGACAATGAATTTTTTATCACTAAACGTTCGAGGCATCGGGGAGGATGCCAAAGTGCATTGGGTAAGGAGATTGAAACTACAACATAACATCAACTTCATGGGATTACCGGAAACGCAGCTTACAAACTATTCTAGTATTGACGTAAAGGGTTGTTTGGATTCATCAGAGTTGGATTTTGACGGGGTTGACTCCAGCGGTCGTTCTGGTGGTTTAGTATCGATATGGGACACAAGATTTTTTCAAAAGTCAAACGTAATAAATAATCGGTATTTTCTAATTATTATAAGTTCGTGGGTGGGTATTCCGGGTAATACCATAATAGCAAAACATCTACGGACCTCAAGCTCCCTCGGAGAAGAAGACATTATGGAAAGATTGATTCAAATTAAACAGAACTGAATGGAAAATGGCTGATGTTTGGAGACTTTAATGTGGTCAGATGCAAAGAGGAAAGGTTCAATTCTCAATTTTGCGCAACAAGAGCCCGTGACTTCAACAAGTTCATTCATGAACCAGGTGTACAAGATTTCAAAATAGGAGGATAACGTTTTACTTACATGAGCAGAGTTGATGCAAAACTAAGTAAGCTCGATAGATTTCTGGCATGCCCTAATTTCTTATCTATCTGTCCTTCAACCTTAGCAACTGCTCTTCCTAGAGATTTATCGGATCACTGTCCAATAACACTTACATCGACTAGGAAAGATTTTGGCCCTCCACCATTCAGATTCTACAATTCATGGTTATTAGTGGAGGGTTTGGATCAGACGGTGATGAATGCATGGGCCGAATTCAACGGTTATGGCCCGGCTGATGCTTACCTAGCTGCCAAATTTAAACACGTGAAGGAAGCCATCCGTAGATGGCGTAGAACTGAACATAGGAAAGAAGTGCAGGAATTGAACTCCTTAAAGGAATCGGTGGCTGGAATTGAAAAAGAGGTTGAATCTCGCACGCTTACTGACAGCGAGCTCCTAAGCAGAAGCAATGACCTAAAAAGAATCCTAGAACTTGAAAGATTAGCTGATGCAGACCTAAAACAAAAAGCGTGTGTCAAATGGATCATGGATGGAGACGAGAATACTTCATTTTACCATGGAGTCATAAACAACAATAAGGGGAAGAACTATATTGCCGGTTTAGTGATTAATGGCAAATGGAATACCGAAGTGAAAGAAATCAAGGAAGAGGCGTTTAAATTCTTTCAAAACAAATTTAACGAAAGATGGATCTCTAGGCCAAAACTTGTAAATTCACGGTTCAAATCCATATCGATGATGGACGCTATTCGAATTGAAGCACCTATCACAGTGGATGAGGTTAGGGCTGCTACATGGGCTTGTGGGGGTGACAAGGCACCTGGCCCAGACGGGCTCACGTTCAAATTTATCAAAAGATACTGGGATATTATGTGTGACAATGTGATGATGGTTGTTCGGAAATTTGAAGACACAGACACTCTCTCTATGGGATGCAATTCCTCTTTCATCACGTTAGCACCAAAATCTAAAGATCCTACTTCTCTTGCTGACTACCGCCCCATAAGTTTGATTGGTTGCATATACAAGATAATCTCCAAAGTCCCGACGACTCGTTTGAAGACTGTAATCGGAAGTGTCATTGATGATGTTCAGTCTGCTTATGTGGAGGGAAGAAGCATATTGGACGGGCCTCTAATCATTAATGACATTTGCTCGTGGGCCAAAAAGGTGAAAAAGCAGGTGCTACTCTTTAAAGTAGACTTCAAAAAAGCATTTGATTCTGTGAATTGGGAGTATCTAGATTCCATACTCAACCAAATGAGATTTGGGAATAAGTGGAGAAAGTGGATTCGTGGGTGCCTCTCATCAGCTCGTGCTTCGGTTATTGTCAACGGAAACCCAACCAAAGAATTTCAAGTATCCAAAGGAGTGCGACAAGGGGATTCTCTCTCCCCCTTTTTGTTCATAATAGCAATGGAAGGACTCAATGTGGCAATGAAAACAGCCGGTGAAAAGAACATATTCAAAGGTATAAAAATTCCAGGAAACGAGATCAAGATATCACATATGTTCTACGCCGACGATGTGCTATTTGTGGGAGAATGGTGCAGATCGAATATGAATAATTTAGTGCGGATATTACAGTGTTTTTACATTACCTCTGGTCTCAAGGTGAATTTCAGTAAATCCAAGGTATTTGGATTTGGGGTATCTAGCAGTGAAACATCATATGGGGCTAAACTCCTAAGGTGTGAGGCAAGTGCACTCCCATTCACTTACTTAGGAGTACCGATGGGTGCCAATATGAATCTTGTTAAAAATTGGCAACCAATCATTAATAAGTTTCGGGCTAAACTCACGAGTTGGAAATCAAATACACTATCATTTGGAGGCCGATTAACTCTAATCACAACAGTATTTGGGAATCTACCAACATACTTCTTATCGCTATTTAAAGCCCCTCTCACTGTCATCGAAAAGCTTGAAAAAATGAGAAGAAGTTTTCTCTGGGGTGGAACCTGTGAAAAAAAGAAAATTCACTAGGTTTCATGGGAGAAAGTTATAGGTCCCAAAGAAAATGGCGGTTTAGGAGTCGGATCTATTAGAGCTCTAAATGTAGCTTTATTAGTAAAATGGTGGTGGAGGCTGAGAATTAATACATCAGTTATGTGGAAAAAGATCATAGTTGGAATACATAACCTAGATAACAAGCCAAAGGAGTACTTATCAAAGAAAGCTATAACGGGAGTGTGGAATAATATTGCAAGTGTTAAGAAGGATATTGAAGCTATGGGATTGAGATTCAATGATGTAATCAGACAATGTGTTAAATCTGGGGAGAACACTCAGTTTTGGCACGATTTATGGATTGGCTCTTTGGAACTAAAAAAGGAATACCCAAAACTATATGAAAATGAGATTCAAAAACGATGCAAGGTGAGCGATAGAATACAGGAAGATGGGCTCAATTGGTGTTGGAAGTCCAACCCATCAAATATTGGGTTGAACCAAAGTTTTCAGAGCTTGTCGCAAGCTGTTGAATCTATTTCTTTGCAACCTGGGTTTGACCATTCAATATGTCTAATTGCTCCTGATGGCAGATACAAAAGTCTCGTTGCTCAGACATAAGATTGATCATAAACAATCGTTAATTTCCACACAAGTTCAGATCACATGGTGCAAGTTAATTCCTATAAAGGTTTTAGGTTTTGTATGGAGAGCTATTCAGGGACGTATACCTTCTGCTATGGCACTCATACATAGGAACATTCTGATTGAGTCCATGTATTGCGGATCCTGTGGAAATTATCTGGAGGATGCGGACCACATACTTGTTAGTTGTCCGTTTGCTTGTTCGGTTCGTGCTAAAATACTCAGATGGTGTGGGATCGATCATATTGAAGTACAAAGTGTGGGCGATTTCATTGATTTTGCATCTAAGTGGGGTAGATGCCCAAAGATTAGAAAGAGGTTCATAGCAATTTGTTATGGTGTGTTATGGATACTGTGGAAATCCAGGAATGATTGTCTCTTCCAAAGGTGTGTAAGCAATCCTACAAAAGTGGCTGAGAACATAAAGTCATTAGTTTTTCTTTGGATTAAATGTAGGAGTAAAATAGGAATCTGTAATTGGGAGGAATGGCTTGTATCCCCATTCTCTTTTTCTTAAACTTAATAACTCTGTAATGTTTGCCATGGCCCCCGGTTAGTTTCTTGCTTGCGGGGGTCTTTTTATAAAATTTGGCCGTTTCCAAAAAAAAAAAACCTACGATTTGACTTTAATGGGTTGTGAAACTTGAGCTCGACTTGTTTATCAAACAAGTATAAACGAGCACTACTTGTAATTTGAAGAAAAAAATGATGTAGAACAAACATGCATCCCCTTTAAAGCATTAAACAATGAAAACAATTATTTGTTTCTCGATTTTATTCAAAAACCATTAAAATGTTGTATTTTGCACCCAACGACTAAGACAATTCGGAGTGGAGCCGGCATTTGCTCGGCGTAGGTGGCATACACCGTCCCCCGACGGTGGCATCCAAAGAAAACCATATGTTTAAAAAACCATTTTCAATTTTATTCGGGTTTTGTGCACCGATTTTAATTAATCCATTTTTTTTTCTTAAATGAGGTTCGAATTTTATTTTGCAACAAAAATCTATTTTTCCATTACCATATCAGGTTTTAACTGGTTTTGGCTATGACAATGTGATCCATTGGAATCGCTTTAAAACTGAGTTTTTTGTAATCTGATTTTTGTATATTATTTTTTTAATCAAATTTAACTATAATCAAATATATATATATATATATATATATATATATATATATATATATATATATATATATATATATATATATATATATATATAGATTTGTGTTATGATAGTGAAGCTAACGCACTAACACCACTTTTGGAGTGTGAATGTAAACATACATGAATTGAAGACTATTAAAAAAACTAACCAACTTCTAATAAAATATTAACTACTTTTGGAGTGTGAATGTAACATACATGAATTGAAGAATATTAAAAAGAAATAATCAACTTCTAATAGAATATTAACTAACTTAACCGCCTAAGCATGTGATAATTTATAAACAACTAAAATCAAATGGATTTATATCGATTCTGTTTTAAATGAGACCGTAAATCAAACATCAAGTTTTAATAAGATTTAAGGGAGAAAAAGCTACCCTTAAATATTTACACACACTGATTCCCGAAAAGCGAAAGCAGAAAAAGTGGGAATGTGGGATCCCAAGATAGAATCCATTGTATGAGAAACCACGAGGAGGCCCATTTATCCAAAAACTAAAACAAGGGGATCTTTTCAACTACTACAGCCCACCGTTTCTTCTTCAAACTTTTGGTAGTTCATGAAAAACTTGTCGAAGTCCGGGGTGTTAAATGTAAAATATAAATAGCATATGTATTTTGTCCTTCAACAGCCACTGGTTTTTTTCCTCCACTGTTCTTTCACAGTACACAAACTCCAGGGGCCAGAATATAAATAATATATTTCAAAGTGTAATTTACTTAAATACCCCCATTCACAACCCCTCCCTCTATATATACCAACACCCACTCCACACTTGGCAGCATTCACCTCAAAACCAAACAAATTTTCAAATGGAAGGCTTGCAATCTTGGGTCTCAAACCACAAGCTAACCAGCATTGGTTTGTTTAATTTATAAACTTTAACTTTTATTATTCAATGTAATGATAGATTTAATTTTTTGAATAATCAAACCAATAAATATAATGGAGTGTTGTTGATAAATGTATATGTAGGCACAATTTGGGCAACATCAATTGGAGCATCAATGGCTTACACAAGTGCTAAGAGAGCTCCATTTAAGCCTAGCCTTAGGCTTATTCATGCGAGGTTTCTAATCTACAAATTATTCAATTGTTTAATGAAGCATTTAAACGATTTATATTTATTTATCTTTGTGGTTATATTAATATGTATTTGTTTTCCACTATAGGATGCATGCACAAGCTTTAACGTTGGCAGTGTTATCTGGTGTGGCGCTGTACCACCATTACGAGAATAGTGGAGCTGATCACAACCGTCAGAATGAACCGAAATAAGGAATAGGCGATGGCCTTAAATCCACTGGAGACGATGATAGTTTCTACAATAATGCACCCAAATATTTCTACCTTGCTTTGTATAGTAATTTTAACATTATAAAATAAATTAGCTTGCTGATATTGTGTTAAATTCTATATGATATTATATTGTAATATATCTGATATAGAGTTATTGTACTAACTACTAAGGGCTATGGTTTAATAGGGCTAAATTTATATGGATATTTTTTTGGGCCAAAGTTTTATGGCCTATTGGGCTAATGGTCAACTTTCAGTTGCGCTTAAGCTTATTTGCATATATTCATGTATTGGGCTTAAGAATATTAATATGTAAGAATTAAAGACCTAATACGAGAATAGTATGTTTTTTTAATTGATTTCCACATCTCAACTATTAACTCACTTGTGTTTGGTTCATTGGTCGCATCTCGTATGTATCGGGTTCCTTTTATTTTCCTTTATATCTCTTATTTGATAATCAAATCAACCTTATTTTTAAGTTAATCTACAAAAATAAATGCAAATATGTGCTTTCACAATCTCATGGTTCACAAAACACTACGTGAAGACAGAGTAGGTTATTGGGTCCTATCTATATAATTAAAAAGAGAATCTTGTAGTTAGTGTAATCATTAGGAATTGTGTTGATGTGGACAGGCTGGACTTAAATGTTTATAATTTTTAAAGGTAGGGACTGGTTTTTGAAATTTATAAATGTTTAGGGGGTAACGAAAGACGTGCTTGGCTTACCACATGTTTGCTGTTATAAGGCTGGGATGTCTTTTTCCACTTTCAAAGTCTTTTAGTTTTGGGTTCTCTTCTCTAACCACTACACTGGTGATACCCCACCCCTACCCCCTCATCTTTCATAGTATTTGACAATTATACCCCCCACCAACTATTATTCCGTTTGCTCTCTTTATATATATTTTTTGATAATGATGATATGTAACTATGTAAGTGATTTCGATTTGTTACTTATTCAAGTGTAAAGAATATTTAAAAAAGGTAATTTTGTGGAAACAAATGCAACGAAAATGCACTGTTTTGAATAACCATATTTTAATCAAATCGAATTAATCTACTAATAATGTTATTTTTGTTTGTCTTTCTATAATTGCATTGTTTAGTTATAGACATTGCTTTAATATACTAATATTTGTTTATTTAATTATGATCTAGATATCTTGTAATGATAAAATTGCATTATCAACATCAGTAAGTGATACTTAATCAGCAAATATGTAACTATATCTTGAAATTTTATCAAAAGTAAAATAATTTAAATTTCCTGAAAACATGAAAATAAAATTAATCGCAAGTGAAATCGAAAATGAACTTTTATTATAGTTTACATAAATAAAAGTATAAAACGGAGTTATTTGTAAAGCATCTTGATTTTCGATTGTAGGGTTTTTTTTTTTTTTTTTTTTTTTTAATAAATGAGTTATTGAGACGTTTTTGTAAATAATACTAAATTTGTTTTTTACTAGTTTTCCCTATATTTTATTTTATTTTTTAAATGTCAACAATATTACCCTTCAACGTTCGATAGTTATATAGATTTCTGTAAAAATCATAAATATTGATGTAAAGAAAATCCTTTCACCACATGGGTGTTTTAGTAATTTCCGTTTTATTGAATTTATACAAAACAAAATAATATGACTCGAAGGAAGAAAAATATAACAAAAGAAAGCGTGGCTTTTAGGAAGGCAGCATTATATTTCCAATAGGGAAACATTAATTAATTATATATGATTATATATATACTTTGATGTAATATTTAATTAATATATGCTTATAACTAAAGCAATTTTTTAATTGCTTCCTTTTGTGGATTCTTCCATATATAACTTCAAAAAGCAACCTCCAACACATTATCTCTTAAACAATACTTCATTCGATCATCTTCATCTTCGTCTCCTTCTTCATTATTTCATTTTATTTTTTGTTCTTCAGTTCTTAATAAGGATTTCTGTTGGTTTCAAAATCTTGATATATATATATTTGGCGCCTTTTTATAAGGGAAATAATTAAGAACATGGATTGCGCGGTATGTAGCACGATGCCGTATAATTTGAGGCCTCCAAGGAACACTATATGCGTAGCTTGTTATGAAGGTGCCAAAACTATTATCGCCATCACAAACAAGATTGACGATCATAAACTTTCTGGGAAATTATCTGGTGATGCCTCCGGTTCTTCCAAGGTAATTAACTAGTTAATCAATTTTACTAACTATTCAAGAATTTTAGCTTGTTAATCATCTTTTTACTAATATTAAATACGATTATAGAAATGATCATGCAAAGTAATTTTAAATGATCAAATAATCAATTCGACCAAAAAGTTAAAAACAATTGGTGCATTGGTTCTCGTTCTTGATTTTAATGTGTTGGTGCGTACATGTAAAACCTTCAAAGATTTCTCGTCTCTCATACTTACAATACCTTTTCGTGATTGTGTTTATGGGTTAGTTTTAGGGTTTTTGTATTTAAAATCTTTATGTTGGTTTTTCTTGTCAATACGTTTTAGTGTAGTCAGAACTCAGAATAATATAATATGAGAGAAGCTAAGTTTCTTTAGCCGTTTTTCAAGGTTGTAGGTGCAGTTTCACACTCAAATAATTAATTAGGGTTCGAGAAGACGGGGCCCATGGGCTCTCTAGTGGGGTTCCACCGTTCCAAGCGGTATCCCATTGGGCCCTGGCGGGTCTAAGGGGCAGAGCCCATTTTTTCCTGCTAAAAACACAAAGTTGGGTTCATTCCTTGAGGCGCTGTTTCACCCTTAAAATTAGACCTGTACAAAAAGACTGGTATCGGACCGGACCCAAAAAAAGGCCGAGACCGAACCAGTCTACAACGAGACCGGACCGAAAAAAGACCGGTTCTAAAAAAGACCGGACCGAAAAAAGACCGGCTTGAGACCGTCCCGGACCGGTCCGAAAAAGATCGGACTGTTCGAAGACTGGTCCTAAAAAAGACTGGACCGGTTTGAGACTGGTCTGGGAAAATAGGCTTGTAACCAAACTTTATAAATATATAATTTGTCTGTTAATTATACAATTTTTAATCACAAACGATCTAATATATTTCATTTTTTCTTTTATTAAATTTAAATTAACATTTTTAATAAATCTTAATCTATTATTTTGGTGATAATCTCATATTTAGTAATGGAAAAAACTCGAAACCAAAACAAAAGAATCGAAAAATACCGAAACCGAACAAAAAAACCCGTAAATCGAACTGAAAATGGTGTACGGAAAGATCGAGAGATGAGAACGAAAAAGACCGGTCTGAAAAAAGACCGAATGGAACCGATCTGAAAAAAGACCGGACCGTTCCGAGACCGACCTCTAAAAGATAGGACCGTTTCGAGACCGACCCAAGACCGGTCTGGGACCGCAAATGTGCAGGTCTACTTAAAAGCATCGTCTTCTATGTATATATAGTAGATTAGAATGTTGCAGAACTAGAGCCTACTAAAAAATGCCTTAGAAATCCGGTTTTTAGGAATAAACTCGGTTTTACGACCTTGGTTATAAACCCATTTTTATGTTAGTTTGTGACAGGTAATGTGAAAAAATTTTGGACGGAAAGTTGTTTTTCCTATAACTACCATATGGCAATTTTAAGACAGGAAGTTAGTTCCTGTTATATGATCAATTTCGAAATCTTCTTGGGTACAGATCTTCATAACATCTTCTTCATTCTCCATTCTAAAAACAGTGAGTTTTATCCGATTAGAAATTTTCGAATGTACTCTTGAAATGCTTTAATCTGAAAGTATTTCACGATTCTCATTGATCCAAATAATTCTATACCCGATTTTCTAACATCTTCTCTACGCAAGTTGTCACCGGAAAAACACAATCACAAATTTTGGAATATGTCTGTATTCCGATTCTATTTGTTCTTCATTATCCCAAATTGTTTTTCGTGATACCCAAACAATAGGGTCGAAGTCATCATATACGATCCTTGATTTGTCCAAATGTTATTATTGATATTCGAAACTCAAAATCTAACGTGTTAAGGGTAAAATCGTCCTTGTAATTTCATGTGAATACATGGTAAAGTTAACCGGTGTAAACTAAGGAAAATGTTGAAATTGTTTTAGGGTTTCTCGAGTTCATTGAAATGGTTGAAGGAGATGAGGAAGATGGAAGAAGAAATGAATCAAAAGTTGGGATTTTTAAGTGGATTCATTGATGCATTTAGAGATCAGATTCATACAGACATTCTTATCAGGCCTGGTAATGATGCTCCCTCCATACCTGCACATAGAGCATTACTGGTTGGTACTACTCTTCCTCTCTTTTTAAATTACTCATCATCATTCAATATGCATACAAAACTGACAAATTCATAAGTAAATTCCTCCAAATTGTCATGTCTACAATTTAATTATTCGTTAAATATTTGATATATTATTTAAATAGGAATTTGCATAAACATACTATATATAGAATCAAAGATATGTTTCTATTAGTTGAGTTACACCATTGAGAATGCTGGTAGGTATAGGAACTACTTCTTTTTTTTAAATAAGAAAACCCGATAAGAAGATTTTAAATACTCATTAATAAAACAAAAAGATATAATTTCAAAACCAAAGTCAACGTCATTATTTTGCAATAATTGTTGACGAAGAAATAAATATATTTGAAATAAATCTTACCAAGAAAAATAAACTTATTCTTTAAATACCTTTAAATTCTAGAGTCTAGATTAATTTCTGTTTTGGGCTTTGGAGTGTGAAAGAAATTATGCAATGTATTAGCATATGGGCAAAAATAAAATATCTGTCTACTTTTCTTTTTTTCTATCATCTTTTTATATACTACTTATCATATTTAACAAAATTAATAAATTTTTATTATATTTGTCATCAACTAAAATAATAAAAGAATAGTTAGAAAAAAAAATAATAACATATTTAGTTTTTCTATTTGGGCTTAAACTATATGAGTTTGTGGCCCATTAATCTTGGGTTTAAACCCTTAAATCATATGAGCTAGCAATTTAAATTCGATATCATTAAGTTTGTCAGTAAGAGCTTTTTTTAAATACAAAATCACTCATTTTATATATATATATATATATATCGTTTTGTAACTTCATGATTTGATGTATTATTGTAACATGTACAGGCAACGAGGTCGAACATATTTAGAAACATGTTAGACTCTGATGGATGCAAAGCTGCACCAAATGACACTATTACCCTCCCTGAACTAAACCATGAAGAAATCGAATCTTTACTGGAATTCCTTTATAGTGGTGATTTGGCCAAAGAAAAGCTCGAAAAACATCTGTATTCATTATCAATAGCAGCTGACAAATATGAAATCCCATTCTTACAAAAATTTTGTGAGAACCGAATGCTTGAAATCCTTAACACGAATAACGCACTTGACATTCTTGAGATTTCAGATACTACTTGTAATCGCAACCTTAAGGAGACTGCATTGAGTTTTGTTGTTAAGAACATGGAGGATATAGTTTTTGCAGCTAGATTTGATGTGTTTGCACTCAAGAACCCACATCTGACTGTTCAGATAACGAGGGCTTCCTTTTTGGAAATCAAAAACAGAAGAAGTGATATTTGAGCTACAATTAATTAATTGTCATACTATTACTATATATTATACGTATTTAGTTATTATATAACAACAGAATCATGTTATCACTTTTTGTTTATATGATAAAACATTGTTTTGAAACATACGATGGATTTAAGATACACCTGTTTATGAACATAGAGGAATTAATTCAAGCATAGCTAGCTACAAAAATGAACAAGATTGATGAAACTAGAGCAAACCGGATGCATGATTTAGCAGCCTTGCCCTTGATGATGGTTGTTTTGGGTCCAGTTTTCAATGGAATTTGAGATTGCATGTTTCACCATTTGGGCGTCTATGATTTCACCGTTTTCGTCACTCTACAAAAACCAGTCCTTCTCATCAGTTCGCTTCTTAAAATGACATTGTAAGGCCTTTGAGTTCGTGTATTCAAAACCTTCTTAAAACACAAATTATGTTTTCATATATAGAAAACTAAGATATCAAGGAAAGACATGGGCCCTCTAGTGATAATCGTTCAACTTGAAGAACCCCAATCTCGAAACTTATCAAGAAGTGCTAAAGATTCAAATTCATACATGAAAACGACAAAATTCCCATATACATTAATTAAAATTCCAGAAATTAAGTTGGTGTTGATTAGTAAAAAAAAGCCTAATTAACCATGTAATGTACATGTTGGGGTTTTCCCTATTAGCTTTACATGTTTGTTTGTGTGTGTGTGTGTGTGTGATATTGAAAAGTATAGTAGTGATAAGTTCATGCATGAATTAAAGTACCTCATCTCCAAGTGCTTCTAGGTGAAAACTGCCTGTACAAGAAACCCTAGCTTCCAATACATTAAGACTCAATTCTTCAAAAACTTTCAAAACAAAGACCAGTAGACCTGGGCAGCTTCTTTCTGAGTAGAGATTTACTCGTATACCCTTTTCTACAGATTCAACTGTTACCTGCAACAGATAAAACATGATCATTAACATATACAAACAAAAACGATGGATTCAATTACAAAAAAAGGCGTTAATTTGCGTGTCTTAAAGAAAAAGATGAATAACGACAAGTGATCTATGGAGCTTCATTCGTTACCTAATTTTCTTTCATCTCTAATCTTTATACATCTTACGAGTCACACTCGTATAGTTAATGAACTTGAAACTCATAAAATAAGAATATTGATAGGGACATGACGAATCCAACATTAATTAATGAAAATACATATATAGTACCACGGGCCATGAATTCTGGCAGCTTGAGCTTTGTCCGCTTGCTATATCTTGATTTAGTATTTGTACTTTGTGTTTGAGCTCTTCGATGTACTTGGATGCATCTAGTATGATCGATGAATCGTTCTTCTGCAACAAGTATATAATAGATTTTTAAAAGTTCAGATTATATACATGATTAAAAGCTATAATTTAAAGGGGTTTCAACTAATTAACTTAATCGGATTTCACACATATAGAACCAATCAAAGATCGAACAGAGATGACCAAAAAACTACATAATATATAGGGAACAAATATAATAATTCTTTCGATAATCAAAGGGTTTTTGTGCATATATATGCATGATTGAAGAAGATGAAAAAATTTATAAGCCAATGAATGGAACGGATCAGAGAATTACTGCATGAGAGTTTGTGATAGAACGAAGAAGTTGCAGCTTCTCATGCAGTGTGGCTTTCTTGTGCTCTCTTGACACCATGCTTAGTTAATTGCTTCTTTTAATTCCTCCTTTGAATATCAAGTATCAAGCTGCAGCAACTATCTCTGAATCTTATTATTATAAAGAGAAGATGAGCTCTCGAATCATTGATCACTGACGTGTTTGTTATTGATCAATAGTCACACATGGCTCTTTTATGCTCTATTTGGACTAAAATACCAAATACTCCCTCAAATTATGGTCCTCGGATTCCTACAACTTTTTATTCAGTTTTAACACTATACTTGGTTTTGTGTAAATCCCAAGAAATACAAAAAAAAAAAGGTGATCATGACCCATTAGGTTTTATTCATTCTACACCTTTTAAGTTCGAATAACATATATATGTGTTAACAGACAAATATATGAAAGTTTAATCTAGAATTTAAAATTCTCTCATTGGCCGATCGAATTGCGTGAATATAAGGGTATCAAGGAGGACCACGACATTAACGTTGCAAATTGTTTCTTGACTCCTGCTTCAGAACTTACAAATAACTTATACCTGGTGTTTAATATGTTTTTTTCGTCGTTAGAAATTTAATGATGCCTATCCTGGCTACTATTCCTTAAATATGCAAGTCTTTACAATCTTCACGTTAAGTTTATTGCCTATATATAGGTTAATATATGTTAATCCTTAGTTGGAAATAATTATAATGTTTGATTAATTAATAATAGTATTTGGGTATTTTGAAAAGAGTACCGAGGGCATATTAGTAAAAGAAGGGATATGGAAGACTAGACAATGGTAACACGGGGAGGACTGACGAGGAAAAGAATCATAAGCTCGTGATTCTTGTTTGGAATTGAAGGGTAAAAAAAGTATAACACTAATGATACGCATATATTATATATAATAATAATAATGTTTCCAAATACAAATAATTATTTATAGATTGACTTGATATTTTTGAATACTTATAAGGTCATTGGATGTATTAGCCCCGCAACCAACAGAGAGGTGACATGGAACCGCGGTGGTGTAGTATATTGAACGTACAACACCTCAAAGCATTAGAAGACCTGATCAACTTTTATTATTTTATGTTTATCTTTATTCTCTGTCTAGTTATTTCCTTAGTCAAAACTGTTTAGAAGTTACTTTCAGTTTCCTAGCTTGTTAATCCACGTTCCTTGTAGTGTCTATAAGGCGTGTGATAATCTCCTTTTGTATTCAAGTCTTCAGAGAATAATACACATCAGTTGTGTGTAACCAAAACTTCCTCTGTATTTTTGCTTTGCCTAATCTGTTGTGTGCAAGTGTGTGAGTGTGTCTATTAGGCTCGAGGTTAACAATCTGGTATCAGAGCATCCAGGTTAATGGCGGAATTACAGGTGGCCGGTGGTGTGAAGAAACTTAATCATCACAATTACAACACATGGTCTACTTGCATAATGTCCTACATGCAAGGTCAAGATCTGTGGGAAGTTGTGAAGGGATCAGAGACAAAGCAACCTGAGGCTGAAGACAACAATGGTGTTCTACGTAAGTGGAAGATCAAGGCAGGCAAAGCTCTATTTGTGTTGAAGACAACAGTGGAAGAAGAAGTTCTAGAGCACATAAAGGACGCTGCAACACCGAATGAAGCCTGGGAAACTTTGCTCAGTTTGTTTTCTAAGAAGAACGACACAAAACTCCAAATGCTTGAGAATGATCTTTTGTCTGTGTCACAAAAGGATTTATCAATTTCTCAATATTTTCATAAGGTGAAAGCTACGTGCAGGGAAATTGGAGAATTAGATCCTGAAGCTCCGATTGGTGAATCTCGGATGAAAAGAATCATCATTCATGGCTTAAAACCTGAATTCAGGAGTTTTGTAGCAGCGATCCAAGGGTGGCCGACTCAACCGTCCTTAGTGGAGTTTGAAAATATGTTGACTGCTCAAGAAACCCTAGCCAAGCAATTAGGGGGAGGTGTTGAGAAGACCACAGAAGAAGCACTGTATGCTGATAGAGGCCGAAACAAGTATAAGGGAGGCTTAAGTCAGAATGCCAAACGCAATGAAGATAAGAATAAAGGGTCTGACTCTGGAAGCAAGAATCGTGATCATGATAAAAGAAATAAGAATAAGGGGCGTTATCACAACAAACGGTCCTCTTTCAAGTGCTATAACTGTGGAGAGAAGGGTCATATAGCCAGAAATTGTCCCACAAGGTCCAATGAAGAAGGAAATGCAGCGGCTACTCAAGAAGAAGATGCCTGGGATGCAGAAGCTCTAATAGCCCAGGTAGATGAAGCCAAATTTGAAGGAATGGATAGTCGACTCGGGATGTTCTAATCACATGACAGGAGAAAAGAAAAGATTACAAGATCCAATCAAATATGAAGGAAGTAAAGTGGTGGTCATTGCTGATAATTCTAAGCTTCCTATAGCTCATATTGGAGATGTAGTCTTCTCACCTGAAGACAGCAAGAAGGAGTTAATGTTACCAGGAGTGTATCATGTACCAGGAATGAAGAAGAATTTACTTTCGGTTGCACAACTCGCCTCTGCAGGTCATTATGTTGTCTTTGGACCCAATGATGTTAAGGTATATGACAAATTTGAAACTAAGTCTATACCTGTGTTGAATGGGCATCGATCCAAATCCATTTATGTTATGTCCGCTGAAACTACTTATGTAGAAAAGACCAAGAAGAACCAAACTTCAGATTTGTGGCATATGCGACTAAGTCATGTAAGTTATGACAAACTAGATATGATGATGAAGAAGAAGTTAGTTGTTGGACTGCCACAGTTAGAAGTAAGCAAAGAAATTGTCTGTGCCGGGTGTCAATATGGTAAAGCTCATCAGCAACCGTTTGAGAAGTCTAACTTTCAAGCAAAACAGCCTTTGGAACTCATACATTCAGATGTCTTTGGACCAGTAAAGCAGCCATCCAACAAAGGTTTGAAGTACATGGTAACATTTATCGATGATTACTCTAGATATGTTTAGGTGTATTTTATGAAAGAAAAGTCAGAAGTGTTCCATAAATTCAAAGATTTCAAGGGAGAAGCAGAAAGAGACTTGAAACATAGCATTATGTGCTTACGATCTGATAATGGTGGTGAATATCTCGCATCTGATTTTGCTGATTATTTGAAGAAGCACCAAATCAAGCGTCAACTAACTTGTGCAAATACACCCCAACAAAATGGGGTGTCCGAAAGAAAAAATAGGCACCTGGGTGAAGTTTCTAGAAGCATGATGCATGATAAAAACATACCAGGACGTTTTTGGGCCGAGGCCATGCAAACCGCTGCATATGTAATTAACAGAATTCCTCAGCAGGGTCTAAAGTATGTGTCACCATATGAAAGATTATGGAACAAGAAGCCTAATGTAAGTTACTTCCGTGTGTTTGGCTGTGTGTGTTATGTGTTTGTTCCTAACCACCTACGCAGCAAAATGGAGAAGAAAGCTGTTCGTTGTATTTTCATAGGCTATGACAAAGAAAGAAAGGGGTGGCGTTGCTGTGAGCCAGGAACTGGAAGGTGCTATGTGTCACGAAATGTTGTTTTTGATGAAAGGTCATCATGGTGGTCAGTCAACCATGAGACTCTACCAGATACTGATGTACTCAAGGGAGAACTTGAATCATCTAATATTAATTTAATATTAGGTGATGTTCAGACTGTGGTAGTAGGTGAAGAACCACCAACAACTAGGCAACAACCATGGCAAAGTGGAGTTTTTCAGTCCACAAATGCAGATGAACAAGCAACAGAATCCTCAAGCTTGCGTAGGTCTACTCGTTTAAAAAGGCCTAATCCAAAGTATGCAAATGCAGCAATCGTTGAAGATGAAACAGTTGAGCCTGAAAATTTTGAACAAACAAGTGTTATGGAAGGATGGATCTTAGCTATGAATCAAGAATACGATGCACTCATGAGAAACCAAACATGGGAGTTAACCCCAAAACCTAGTAATGTGAAACCTATTTCATGTAAGTGGGTGTACAAAGTGAAACGAAAGGCTGATGGATCAGTAGAACGACTGAAAGCAAGGTTGGTAGCACAAGGTTTCTCACAGAAATATGGGTTGGATTATGAAGATACCTTCAGTCCAGTGGCTAAGCTAACCACTATGCGAGTTATATTGGCTTTGGCATCAAGCAAGAAGTGGAACTTGTGGCAAATGGATGTCAGCAACGCATTTCTTTATGGGGAGTTAGATCGAGTTATATACATGGATCAACCATTAGGTTTTGTAAGTGGTACAAATCCTAATCATGTATGTAAGCTCAAGAAAGCACTTTATGGTTTAAAACAGTCGCCTAGAGCATGGTTTGGGAAAATAGCTGAATTTCTTGAGTACAATGGCTTTGTTATAACCTCAGCTGATGCAAGTTTGTTTGTGAAAAGGAAGAACAGCAAGGTGGCAGTTGTGCTAGTGTATGTGGATGATCTTATCATCACAGGTGATCACACTGAGATGATTTCACAACTGAAAGAGAATCTTTGTATCCGTTTTCATATGAAGGATCTGGGCAAACTAAGTCACTTTCTTGGTCTGGAGTTGAGTTATGAAAGCACTGGCATTGTTCTACATCAAAAGAAGTACTCCTTTGATTTACTCAAGAAATTTGGAATGTTGAACTGTAAACCCACTGTGACTCCAATAGATACAAATGTCAAGTTGAGCTTGGATGTTGGAAGAGAGCTGGAAGATCCAACAATGTACAGGAAGATAGTTGGTAGTTTAATCTACTTAACCTTAACCAGGCCAGATTTAGCTTTTACTGTGGGTGTTCTCAGCCGTTTTATGCAGAAACCAAGAAAGCCTCATCTGGAGGCTGCTCGAAGGGTGCTGAGATATATCAAATATACAATGAGTTGTGGTGTCATGTTCAAGAAAGATACAAGGTGCAGATTACAAGGCTATTGTGATGCTGATTATGCAGGAGATGTTGATACTCGAAGGTCCACTATCGGATACGTTTTCATGTTGGGATCAAATCCTATATCTTGGGTTAGTAAAAGACAACCAACCGTGTCACTTTCAACCACTGAAGCGGAATATCGTGCTGCAGCCATGGCAGCTCAGGAGTGTGTTTGGTTGGTGCAATTGTTGGAGAACCTTAATCAAGAAGTTGATTACAGCATACCACTGTATTGTGACAATCTCTCGTTAATTAAGCTTGCTGAAAATCCCACATTTCATGCAAGGACCAAACATATTGAAATCCACTATCATTTTATTCGAGAAAAGGTGCTTCAAGAAGAACTGGATTTGAGGTATGTTAGAACCACAGAACAGCTTGCAGATTGTCTCACCAAGGGTCTTCCTGGAGCTAGATTGATTGAACTATGTGATGAGATTGGAATGGTGGAAATAGGTGTTGAGGGGGAGTATTGAACGTACAACACCTCAAAGCATTAGAAGACCTGATCAACTTTTATTATTTTATGTTTATCTTTATTCTCTGTCTAGTTATTTCCTTAGTCAAAATTGTTTAGAAGTTACTTTCAGTTTCCTAGCTTGTTAATCCACGTTCCTTGTAGTGTCTATAAGGCGTGTGATAATTTCCTTTTGTATTCAAGTCTTCAGAGAATAATACACATCAGTTGTGTGTAACCAAAACTTCCTCTGTATTTTTGCTTTGCTTAATCTGTTGTGTGCAAGTGTGTGAGTGTGTCTATTAGGCTCGAGGTTAACATAGTAAACACCACACTCTCTCGTATGCAGTGAAGACCCCCACAAAAGAGCCAAACCCCGTGCCTCTATTTCTTTTCTTCTCCTCTAACCCTTAGTTTTTCTTTTTCCCTTTTCTTTTTTTAAAATACTACTATAAATATTACATCTTTACTCTTTATTTCACTCAACTTTCTAACATTTTCACCATTATTCAAAGCTCCATTTAGCAAAATGAATCCAAGCAACTCTCTCACAAATCACACCCCAAGATCCGATCGAAACAAATCGCATTGAAATGTTCAACGACACTAATTCAAAATGTTTTTACTTTTGATACCTCGGTTTATCGACCGCAACCAGACACTCTTATGTTTTCAACCCCAATAATTTCATTATCAAAATATATCACACTGTTACTCTATGCCACTCGTAAACCCAACCTTATTTCACAATTTTCCCCTCTCCCGAAATACGTTTCGGAAAGTCAACCCCCATCCGAGTCGGAAAGCGAGTTTATTCAGGAAACACAACCAAACTCACCCGAAGCCGTAGCCAATCCCATTCCCGGACCATCCAACCCAAAGGAAAAGGAAGAGCGTCCGCTAAAAAATAAAAGGTGTCCCCTCAACAATGGACACCACAAAAAGAAAAAAAAATATTAGCAGAACATGGGTTGATATATCCGAGGATTTTTAGCACGGAAAGGCGCAAGCAACTGGTCATTTTGGTTTGCGTATTACCAAATGGTTTCACAATGAAATGGGTCGTGATGAGTAGCGTTAAAAACAACAATCGACGACAAAGTTTCATGATGTGAACAAGGTTGTTACAAAGTTAAACAGGAGCTATAACAACTTGAAAAGTCAAAGGAAAAGTTGGTAAAGTGATACAAACGTTTTCGAGACGATGCAAAAAAGTGTTTAAGATCGACAATAGGGGGCCGTTCAAATATATCAACATTTGGAAGTTCTTATCCGCTTGCAGAAATGTATAGACTTATTTGAAAAAGAAGAATCGCCAAAAATGTAAATACTTATTGAAAAAGAAGAAGTTGAATCGAAAAGAACAAAAAAATTTGAGACAAATTACACAACTTTATCAGATGTTTGTTTCGGGTTTTCACTTGAACCAAGATGACGGGCTTAAACTCGAAGAAATAGTAAGCCTAATAGGTAGAGATAGGGTAAAAAAATTGTCTTCGGCTAGTGCATTGGAAGTTGATGAAGGTGATAAAATACGTATGAAGGCAATGAACTCCAAATTTTATAATTTGAATTTTGACGCGTGTTTGCAGTTCGAGAAAGATAAATTGACTAAGAAAGAAAAAGCATGAGAAGAAAATCAAAAACCACACGAAGAAAAAAAATATGATATGAATTTTTTATAGCAAAATGTTGACTATCTTTTGGGATACGAACTCTTTATGGTTTTAACGGCAAAAAAGAAATTTATGAAAAACAATATTACAACTAGACTTTTTTCTGTTTAATTTTTATCTATGTAATGTTTTTTATTATTTAATTAATGAAATATTCTTCTTTTATTATATTAAATATTTATATAATTATTAAATTATAATTTTATATGCTTAATTTAAAAAGAATGTATGGGTGATAAGTGATAATTTCCTATCAATGAGAAGATGAGAGGAAAATAAAAGAAAAATAATGTGTGGATGAAGGGACGTAGAAAAATGAGGGAATATGATAGTCACACCCCTCTACCTAATGGGAAATACAATTGTTTTAACATTAGAAAACAACTTGGGGCATGTTTGGGTTAGCTTTTTTAGCACAAAAGTGATTTTTAAGAAAAATGTTTATTAGCTTATAGCTTTTAGGAAAAACTGATTTTAAAAAGTATTTGAATAAAAAAAAACTATTTTTTAGAAGTAAAATAACTTAAAAAGCTATGATTTTACAGCTTTTTGAAATTTTACTTTTGATATCCAAAAATCTGTTTTAAAAAACGTTTTTTAAATAAACAAACAATTTTTTAACTTATTAGCTTTCTAAAAATATAAAAAGCTAATAAGATATTTTAAAAAGTTATCTCAAACACCCACTTGGTAGCATTTTGGCACGAGAAAACCAAGAAATAAATATAATGTCTCATTCCAAATAAAATAAAATATAAACATGTTTGTTTTTATTACGAAGGTAATTTCTTTTCATTAATTGACAGCTTCTTAAGACATAAGTACACAATACAATAAACGACGACCCTAAATTGGAATATACTAGACTAAACAATATGTATAATATAGACACAAAATTGCAAAAATGGTCCTTGTGGTTGGCAAATTTTGTTGGATTAGGTGTCTAAGCCCTTAACTATAATTGGTATGTACTTGAATTGATAGCAGCACAGTCCTTTTGGGTTGCCCTCAACCTAGCAACTGGACAAGGAAATTATGAAAGGAGAGATATTAATTTATAAGATTAATTAATATATATATAAATGATTTATTAATATGTTAATGGATTAATATATTAATTAGAAATCATTATGTTTAATTAATTGTTAGCCAGAAATTAATCAGAATTGATTTTGGGGTTAAAAGAATTAATTATAAGGTGCAGGGACTAGTTTGCAATTATCTAATAGTTGAGTGGAAGGCTCTAGAACCCCCTTGGAAGAGGGTGGACGAAATCTTTAGGGGAAACCCTAATAATTTCGTCCATAGGGGCTTGGATAAGGCCCTTGGGTTTGCTTAGGCCCTAAGCAAAGGATAACTAGGGTTTCCCTTAAACCCTAGATCCCTCAGCTATATAAGGAGCCTCCTGGTTCATGTTTTTGGTGACTCTTTCTTTTGAAGAAACCCTAAGGCCGAGATTTTGCATACTCCCTCTCCCCTCTCTCTTCTACTTTCCTTCTTGCTAGTTCTTGGGTGTGATTCCATTAGAGGCATTACATTTGTGGTGCTGAGCTTCCAAGAAGATCAAGATCAAGATCAAGGGAATATCAATTGTTTGCTATAACAATTGAAAGGTATGTAAACCCTAAACCCTAGTTTGTTAATTTCGAAATTAGCCTCTCTCCTCTAGGGTTATTGTTTTGCAATTCAAAGTTGTATGTTCAATAGTTAAAACATAGATCCAAAGTAGGTTGCATGTGAACTTAGGAATTGTTTTCTAGTTTATTTGTTGTACCTAAAACCCATCAGTGGTATCAGAGCCATTGTTGTTTTAAATTGAATTGCTACAATTGTTGAATTGCAAATTAGGGTTTATAGCTATTAAACCCTAAAGGCCAAATTTTCGATTTCTAGGGTTTTGGATCAAAGGTTTTTTTTCGAAAACCCTAGCCTCCAAAGAACCCTAATCGAAATTAGGGTTAGGGTTTTGAAAACCCTAGCCTCCTCCCTTGTAAATTTCGAAATATGCTAGAGGATAACTAGGGTTTCTTGTTTTGGATAATTGTTACTTAATTAGATTAATTGGATAATTATCCTTACCCTAATTTTCGAAATTTAGAGGGATAAGGATTAGGATTAAATTAATGGATTAATTTAATTAGATAATCCTTACAAGATTTAATAATTTGATTAATAGTTAATTAAAAGATAAATATTAAATCTAGTTAATTGGTTTATTTAAATTTAAATTTAATAGCTTAAATTTCGAAATTTATAAACCCTTGAAGTTTTAAAATGTTTTAAAACACACCTTATATATATATTATAATTAAAAGTTTAATATTATATATGTATAAGAACATGGTCAGTCAAATCGCAAGTATGCCTCATTCACGAAGCTAATCTATAAGGGGGGTATAAGGAAACTGCCTATAAAATGGTAGTTGAATGGGTGTCCACTCTCACCCACCGCTTCCTTGATTAATGGAGGGTCGTTAGCAGAACGGATTTGATAGGCAAACTACTTCTCATTAAAAGTATAATGATATTAAAGAAAGTACTAGAACATTATTTTCAAAATCCCAACTCTAGTTACTTTAGGAAAAATGTGAAAAGTATGCTAATCCATGAAATTGCACATTATGCTTTATTGGTCGTTAGTGGAGCGTGTGTGGTTAACCAGCACACTAAAAGGCACTAATAAAGAGTAGTAATGGGTATCTCATAATTGTCATTTTGATGGAGCGTGTGTGGTTTACCAGCACATCAATAGTTAATGATAAAGACAATGAGGTTACCAAGCACATTTGCATGGTTATTCACATCTTGTTTGTGATCCTCGGCATCCCAGTCACAAATAGAAGAGCATAATCTGAGAATAAAACATGCCATTGAATAGTTTCAATGTATCTCAAAAGAATTAGGAATTTCACTTCGTTTGTTTCGTCTAATGGTGGAATTGGTGAATCGTCATTCGCCTACCTTTATGAAATTTGCACTTGGATCTCGGCATCCCATTTCTGAGTTGTGAATCTTCATAGTTGGATCCTAACCTTGATATTATATCTTTGGGTTATTCTATTAAGGTATCTTGAAATCTAACTAAAACTTTCTTTCTTTTCAGATGTCTACTCCTGGAAACACTTCTACTTCATCCTCCTCCAACCAGAACTTCTCCTTGCTCAATATATGCTCCAAAGTCGTTATGGATGGCTCAAACTATAACGATTGGATGCGCAACATCAAGATGGCTCTTCGTTTCGAGAACAAAGAATATGTTCTTGAAAAGGAGCTCAAAGAGCTTGATGAAAATGAAGCTACTCCTGAAGATCTTGCTGCCTACAAGAAACATTACGATGATGCTACCAAAGTGGCATGCATCATGGTGGCAACTATGTCCCCAGAACTGCAGAGGTACTATGAGGACTACTGGCCTTTCGAGATGAACAAGGACCTTATGGAAAAGTACCATAAGCGAGCTCGTCAAGAAAAGTTCGAAGTAGTCAAGTCACTCATGGCTTGCAAGATGAAAGATGGGGAGTCGGTTGTGTCACATGTGCAAAGAATGCAACGCTACATAGAGCGTTTGGTCAAGCTCAATATTCACTTTGATGAGGAATTGGCCATTGACATGGTCTTGAACTCACTTCCTGAATGTTATGGTCAGTTTATTCTAACTTACCATTTGAACAATACTGAGCAGACCTTGGCCCAATTGCACAACTTGTTGCAGACAGCTGAGGCAGGGATGAAGGGTAAAAGTATACCCTCCACACCTGCTAGTGCCCCTGTTTTGGCTATTGGACAGGGAAAGGGGAAAAAGAGGAAAGGTCCTCCCAAGCAAAACTGGAAGAGCAAGGCTCAAGCTGGGTCATCTAGTAATGGCCCAAAGGCTAAGCCCAATGGTTCCACTCCCCATGTTTCTGATCTAAAAGAGGCAGTTTGCTTTTACTGCAACCAAAAAGGGCATTGGAAGAGATCTTGCCCACAATATCTGCAAGATATCAAGGATGGCAAAGTGAAGCCATCTTCGGCAGGTATTTACACTATTTCTGCTAATAACTCATTATCTTCTCGTTCATGGGTCCTTGACACAGGATGTGGTTTTCATATCTGTTCTGATTTGCAGGGTCTAAAGGAAAGTGAGGAGATAGAGCGAGGAAGGATAAACCTGATCATGGGAAACAGAAAGTCTTCACCAGTAACCAAGATCGGAGTTTATCAGCTTCTGCTTAGTAATGATGTTAGATTAGATTTAATAAATTGTTGCTATTCGTCTGAGATGACGAGAAACATTATTTCATTTCATGCATTGTTCAGACAAGGTTTTACATATTCTTTTAATGATTTGAATGGTTCAATTTCTGTTTATAAGAATGGTGTTTTTATGTTTGAAGCTTTGCCTTGTAATGGTGTGTATGAAACAGTGACTTGTGTTGATAGCTTAGGAAATAGTGTACTTAATATTGACTTGTCTAATAGTGTAGACAAGGCATGCTTGTGGCATTGTCGTCTTGGACACATTAACAAGAAACGCATAGCCCAACTCCAAAAGGATGGAGTGTTGGAATCATTTGACCTAAAGTCAGATGATATGTGTGAATCTTGTCTTTTGGGAAAGATGACAAAATCACCATTCACAGGGTCTTGTGAAAGAGGTGAAGGTCTGTTGGATCTCATACACACAGATGTGTGTGGGCCCTTCAGATCAACTACAAGAGATGCTAATCGATTCTATGTGACTTTCACTGACGATTATAGCAGATATGGATATATCTACTTGATCAAGCATAAGTCAGAAACTTTTGAAAAGTTCAAAGAGTTTAAACATGAAGTCGAAAATCAATTGGGCAGAAAGATAAAGATACTTAGATCCGATAGAGGCGGGGAGTATCTTAGTATCGAGTTTAACGACTATCTGAAAGAATGTGGGATAGTCTCACAATTGACTCCTCCTAGGACACCACAGTTAAATGGTATAGCTGAGAGGCGCAATCGAACCTTGTTAGACATGGTTCGTTCTATGATGAGTCGGGCTTCGCTTCCTATTCACTTCTGGGGGTATGCCTTAGAGACAGCCGCCCACATCCTCAATCTTGTCCCTACAAAGAAGGTTGCCAAAACACCTCACGAAATGTGGACAGGGAAAGTTCCCTCGTTAGCACATATTAAAGTCTGGGGTTGTGAAGCTTTCGTAAGACGAGAGACTCACGACAAGCTAGCAGCTAGAAGTGAGAAATGTGTTTTCATTGGTTACCCAAAGCAGTCTTTTGGATATTTGTTCTACAGGCCTAGTGAAAACGTGGTCTTTGTAGCACGAAGAGGAGTCTTTCTTGAAAGAGAGCTCATATTCAAAGAGGATAGTGGGAGCACTATTGACCTTGAAGAAATTCAAGATTCAGCCAATGAAGGAACCTTAGATGACACTAGCACTCAACCAGAGGAAACAGTTCCTGTTGAACCAATCGATAACTCATTACCTCTTAGAAGATCCACTAGGGTGAGTGTGCCACCTGAGTTGTATGGTTTCCATATTACTTCAGATGGTGACACATTCATAAGTGACAGAACACTGGTAAACTTAGATGAACCAGTCACTTATAAGGAAGCAATGGAAGGTCCAGAGGCTTCCAAGTGGAAAGAGGCAATGGACAGCGAGATTAAGTCCATGTATGACAACCAAGTTTGGAATTTGGTTGATAGTGCACCAGGTCGTAAGACAGTTGGGTGCAAATGGATCTTCAAGAAGAAGACAGACATGGATGGAAATGTGCACACATTCAAGGCTCGACTGGTTGCAAAAGGTTTCACTCAAACCCCAGGGGTTGACTATGATGAAACCTTCTCGCCAGTGGCTAAGATTAAATCTATTAGGATATTGCTCGCCATAGCTGCCTTTCATGATTATGAAATCTGGCAGATGGATGTCAAAACTGCTTTCCTTAATGGGAAGTTGGCTGAATATGTTTACATGAGTCAGCCAGAGGGTTTTGTTGATGCAAAGTTCCCTAATAGAGTGTGCAAGCTTGAGAAATCCATTTATGGATTGAAACAAGCATCTCGCAGTTGGAATCTTTGCTTCCATGAGAAAGTCAAAGAATTTGGTTTCTCTAGAAGTGAAGATGAGTTCTGTGTGTATATCAAAGTTAGTGGGAGTATAGTAACTTTTCTGGTGTTGTATGTCGATGACATATTACTCATTGGTAACGACGTTCCAACCTTGAAAGAAGTTAAGTCTTGGCTTGGAAAGAGATTTGCCATGAAAGACCTTGGAGAAGCTGCCTATATTCTTGGGATTAGAATATTGAGAGATAGAAAGAAGAGACTAATTGGACTTAGTCAGAGCACATACTTGGATAAGGTACTAAAGAGGTTTAGTATGGAAAATTCCAAGAAGGGAGAGCTACCTATCCAGAGCAATACCAAATTGAGTAAGACTCAATGCCCGAGTACAGATGTTGAAATAGATGACATGAGTCGTGTACCTTATGCTTCCGCTGTCGGATCGATCATGTACGCTATGACATGTACTCGCCCTGATGTGGCATTTGCTTTGAGCATGGTCAGTCGCTATCAGGGAAACCCAGGTAGAGCTCATTGGATAGCAGTTAAGAATATACTCAAGTATTTGCGAAGGACAAAGGACTGGGTTCTTGTGCTTGGTGGCAGTGATACTTTGAGAGTAGATGGTTACAGTGATGCCAGCTTTCAGACGGATAGAGATAACTTCCGTTCTCAGTCAGGCTGGGTATTTTTTACTGAATGGAGGAGCAGTTACTTGGAAGAGTTCCAAGCAAAATACGGTGGCTGATTCTACTTGTGAATCAGAGTACATTGCAGCAAGTGAAGCGTCGAAAGAAGCAGCTTGGTTGAGGAACTTCATCGGGGATCTCGGAGTTGTTCCAACCATCCAGGAGCCTATGGAACTGTTCTGCGATAATGAAGGAGCGGTTGCCTTGACAAAGGAACCGAGAGATCATGGTAAGACCAGACATATCGACAGAAAGTACCATTTCATCAGACATAGAGTTGAAGAAGGACATCTTATAGTAAAGAGGGTGTCATCTGAAGATAACCCAGCAGATCCCCTCACAAAGGGTCTGAGTAGGGCTAAGCATATTCAGCATGCTCGGAGCATAGGACTGAAAGATGATATTAGTTTTAGTAGTTAGATTAGTTTTTGAAACTTGTAACAAAGTAAATGTAATTGACTTTTGGTGATTAAATAATAAAGTATTATTTATAAGTTTGGCTACTACCTTTTGTCAATTGTTTATTATTGTGTTTCATTTTTGCATGTTTTACTTCCTGAATAATGAGATTATTCAAACTCCACAGTCGCTCGTACTCTTGGAAGTAAGTAGTGAATTAAGACTGTCATGAATTGGATTGCAGATTGTCTAAGGATAGACATGGCAATAGAATTGCTGCAATGTTCATGAGTACTCAGAAATTGAGATTTGAGTATTGGATAAACCCACGCTCAGAGTATTACTTCATGGAATTCATCACGAGTAATACTGAGACGATAATATCTTATAATCTTGAAACGAAGATATATGAGTTGTAATTTACAAGTCGGTTGTGCATTGGTGATACGAAAACGCATCAGTAACTTGGTGTTATAAAACGTATTGTCATGCATAATTTGATGAGTAAAAGATACAAGTATATGAGTCAACGTTTATTCGTTCCTTTTGCCCTAACAGGAAAAGCGATATCTGTGGGCCCCTCGATGATTTGGTGTTGACTTATGTGCTGGGCCCAGCCAGGACTAAATTGATGTGTTCAATTAGAAGTCCTACATCATCACAAATCAGGAATCGGGAAACATAGATTCTGGACAAAGAGATTGATTATATTCCATGTCTTTTGTCTGGGGATATCAAGCAGAACGAAGGGTTATATGATCACTTATCTTAGGACACATAACTGACTGGGTCAGAGTTCGACAGCAGCTTTTTGGAAGCTACAATTTGCTGGTCAAATTTAGAAGGCATACTAGCAATTATAGTTACAGACTTATCCAAGTGGGAGACTGTTGGATTAGGTGTCTAAGCCCTTAACTATAATTGGTATGTACTTGAATTGATAGCAGCACAGTCCTTTTGGGTTGCCCTCAACCTAGCAACTGGACAAGGAAATTATGAAAGGAGAGATATTAATTTATAAGATTAATTAATATATATATATAAATGATTTATTAATATGTTAATGGATTAATATATTAATTAGAAATCATTATGTTTAATTAATTGTTAGCCAGAAATTAATCAGAATTGATTTTGGGGTTAAAAGAATTAATTATAAGGTGCAGGGACTAGTTTGCAATTATCTAATAGTTAAGTGGAAGGCTCTAGAACCCCCTTGGAAGAGGGTGGACGAAATCTTTAGGGGAAACCCTAATAATTTCGTCCATAGGGGCTTGGATAAGGCCCTTGGGTTTGCTTAGGCCCTAAGCAAAGGATAACTAGGGTTTCCCTTAAACCCTAGATCCCTCAGCTATATAAGGAGCCTCCTGGTTCATGTTTTTGGTGACTCTTTCTTTTGAAGAAACCCTAAGGCCGAGATTTTGCATACTCCCTCTCCCCTCTCTCTTCTACTTTCCTTCTTGCTAGTTCTTGGGTGTGATTCCATTAGAGGCATTACATTTGTGGTGCTGAGCTTCCAAGAAGATCAAGATCAAGATCAAGGGAATATCAATTGTTTGCTATAACAATTGAAAGGTATGT
This sequence comes from Lactuca virosa, assembly GCF_052849685.1. NCBI lineage: Eukaryota > Viridiplantae > Streptophyta > Magnoliopsida > Asterales > Asteraceae > Lactuca > Lactuca virosa. The sequence continues at coordinate 294,323,136 of NC_136427.1, read as the reverse complement.
AAACCCTAAACCCTAGTTTGTTAATTTCGAAATTAGCCTCTCTCCTCTAGGATTATTGTTTTGCAATTCAAAGTTGTATGTTCAATAGTTAAAACATAGATCCAAAGTAGGTTGCATGTGAACTTAGGAATTGTTTTCTAGTTTATTTGTTGTACCTAAAACCCATCAAATTTATATGGTCCAAAACGAAATGTTGGTGCACCATTGGTCCAAAATTAGATCTTTCTATTGTTTTTGGTCCCTATACACTTGAAAAGACGATTTTGCCCTTATAACTTATATTTTTAATTTTCTTTAATTGTTGAAACATATATGTTAATTTAATTTATATTTTTTTAACTTAAAAAAAAGGTCTACCCACCATTTCTCTTTCCCTCTCTCTCAACAAAAACGCACACACACACACACACACACTCAAGAAAGAACAAATCACCACTAGTGGCCGCCACCATTACCACCGATTGCTACCACCGTTCACCACCATCACCATTGACTGCCACCATTGTCCACAATAAACATCCAATCCCACCCTCACCCCCATCTTTCCTTCCTCATGGCCGATAAAACTCCCCAATCAACACTGCCCTTGTAATCGATTTCGTTCTAATTTGGAGTTGTTCATTAATTTGCAAGAGAAGCAGAAAAGATTGTGATGAATATTATATAGGAGCAAAAGTAAAAGAACAGATAGTTGTGTGAGGCTTTGAAGAAGAAGAAGAAACAGAAATAGAGTGTGGGTCAGCCAAATATGAGTCGTTTTCAATGGTATAACTTTATTTGTCTCTTTGTCAATTCATCGAACACCTTATGTGCTTGACAACCTTCCACACTTGTGAAAGTGATTCATCATCAGAATCATACCTTCTTCCAAGATCTCATTGTTTCCCCTCTCTGATTTCTTCTAAGCAAAACCAAAATTATAAATTCCTCAAGTCACCTTAATCACCCACAATCGAACACCTTCCTTCACCCCTTTCCCGAACCACCAGATATCACCCTTAAATCAGATCCTTGAGAGTTGCGATCAAAAATACATACACACACACCTATTAATCGAGCCATTAGGGTTTACTGGTTTAAAGTGGTTTAATCTTGATAGATTTGATATCGATTTCGTCCCCTGATATGTCTTCTACTTCTCAATCGATTTCAAAAAGTGTGTGTGTGTGTGTGTGAATCCTTACTAAAGCAATGATGAGCTAAGAATTCTTCCAAATATGCAGATTCTTCGAGACCGGTGACCCTTTGTGGATTTTTCTTCCTCGTCTTCGGCAGCAGAATCGCCGACCTTGGGTCGCTCGAAGAAAGAAGAATGGAGGCGGCATCCAACGATGAAACTCGAAGGGAAGGTGGACAGAAGAATGGTTCGGTGGAACAAGGTAGGCAGGTAGGGGTTCGGTAGAGTTTGCTCGACGGGAGGAGAAGAGAAGTGCGAGAGATGTTGTTGTCATGGCAAATGGATATTTAGAGAGAGAGAGAGTGTGTGTGTGTGTGTGTGTGTGTGTGTGTGTGTGTGAGAGAGAGAGAGTTGTGGGTTTATTTTGTTTTTGATTTTGTTATAAGAATGTGAAAAGAAATAAAAGAAATTAAAATATAATTATTGAAGGGGCATATTAGTCATTTTAGGTGGGATGTGAACCAAAAACACAAGAAAATACAACCATACGGATCAAAACCACACAAGGTATCTAAAATTGGACCAGTGGTGCACCAACATTTTGTTTTGGACCAAAACTACAGAATTTTGCCAACCACAGGGACCATTTTTGCAATTTTGTCTATAATATAATCAAGACAAATTTATAAAAATGGTCCCTGTGGTTTGCTTGCCAAAAGTTATAAAGTCGGTCTCTATTAATTTATTTTGATGTAAATGGTCATTGTGGTTTGCAAAACTTGCCCAGATGGTCTTTTTTACTAACTCTGTTAGTATTCAGCCGCTAGCTGAAGGAAGAGGGAGGGCTCAAACTCATGACCTCCACCCCCTTAATTTCCCAACACCTTAACCAATTGAGCTGAATGCTCACTTGGTTTATGCATTTCTAAAACTAATTTATATAATAACGAAATCGTTAAAAATAAACAATAAATAATTACAAAAAATATTTTATTACATATTTTTTTTAAATAAAACAAAATGTATTTTAGCGTATTATAAAAGAAATAGATTTTTACAAACAATTTGTATGTATTTTTATATATTTATTTTACGTAAAATATATTTTTTATGTCTTTAAAAAATATGTTTTCGTATATTATATTATTGCGTTGTATTGGAAGACAAAATCGGTTGAATATGTTTTTTGGTTTGGTCCAATCGGTTTTTCTAAAAACCGTTTTTCAGTTATATGTATTTAAAAAAACAAAAAAAAACCTATTCGGTTATATATCTTATTTAAAATATGTATTTTACCTTAATCGCAAATTTTAAATCGTATGTTTAAAATGTAGATGGAAAGAGTTAATGATATATCTTTTTGAAATAATAATAAATAACATTACTCATGAGATAATAACAAATGTATAAATTCTTTTGGGTCATTAGTTCTAAAACCGTTTTTTCCATTATATGTATTAAAAAAACTTAACAACGATGTTATTATATATCTAAACAATTTATACGGTTTTATTTATGTCAAGAATAGTGTTAATTATTGTTATTTCAAAAAGATATATCACTATTTCTTTTCATTTTCATTTTAACCATACGATTTAGAACTTGCGATTAAAATGAAATACGTATTTTAAATAAGATATATAACCGAATAGGTTTTTTATGTTTTTTTAAATACATATAATCAAAAACATATTCGTTCGATTTTGCCTTCTAATACAACGTAATAACATATTATACGAAAACGTATATTTTAAAGACATAAAAAATATTTTACGTAAAATAAATACATATAAATACATATAAATAAAAAGATTTATAATTCGATAAAATTCGTTTTGTTTTATTTAAAAAAATTATGTAAAAATTTGTTTTTTGTAATTTATTTATTGTTTATGTTTTAACGATTTTATTATTATATAAATTAGTTTTAGGAAAGAATAAACAAAGTGAGCATTCAACTCAATTGGTTAAGAGTTAAGACGCTGGTAATTTAAGGGGGTGGAGGTCATGAGTTCGCCCCCACACACCCTTCCTTCAGCCATTTATTTATTGTTTATATTTTAACGATTTTATTTTTAGGCTAAATTTTTCAAATTTTATTTTTTGCATTGCATTTGCATATAAAAATTTCGAAAATCCAAAAATATTATGTTTACTGTTTTTATATTTTTTGCATTCATTAAAAAAACCCAAAAAGATTTTTATTTCTAGTTATTTTAGTTTTTTTTATTTTCTGCATTTAAAATTTTTTTAAAGAATTCGAAAAAATTTGAAAATTTTTTACATGAGATGAGGATATCTTTTTACATTTGATAGCTCTGTTAATATGAAGTGTGATAGTTACCTTAAATAACAGTCTCATTACAACCAATTTTAAGAATTATCTTTTCAAGTGCTTTAAATGTTTTCAATATGAACCAACATATGAGTCAGATAATTTTTACAATGGAAGTGTGGGATGGAAAAACGAACAATGTTTTAGAAATAATTTCCTTAAATACCTTAAAAAGAACCTATATTGGATAATCCTTTTCTTTCCTTGAAGTATTGAACCTTATAGTTTCTACGCCTTTTGAGGTTAGGAGGAAACTCTTGTTATACCCACAATTTATTATCATTTTTGAAGTATTGAAGATATGGTGGGCCTCAAAGTAAAATTTGCACCTGATAACCACGTCGTAGTCTTCTTTGGGCACGTCGTGGGCACAAAATGCCAAAACAATCGATGAACCCCCTGTCGCCACGTCATGGCAGCCTAAGGCCATGCCATGGGGACTGGTCTGAACAACTCAATCGAGCTTAATCTGTTTTATTTTGATTTTAAGAGCTCCAAAGCTCAAATCTGGTCCTTTCCAAGATCTTAATAGATAAAGTTTCCAACTTTCTCCCTTAACACACCCCTTTAAGTCAAGATCTAAATTTAAAAGTCCAACATGGAAACTTTAAGCATGGGACTAGACCATTAAGTACTTAATCCAAGATATCTTCAACCCAAAACTTCCATAAGCACTTTTAGGGATCCTAATGAACCCTAAAAATGTAAACTTTATGGATATGCATACTCCATGCATGTCTTTTCCCAAATCTAAGTCAAAAGATGCAATATGGCTTAGATTTCATGCAAGGCTCCCAAATCACCATAACTTCCAAGATCTATGAGATATAATACTCTTGGGACTTAGAGAACCATAAAGTTGCAACCTTTATCTCTTCCAACCATACAAACCATATGAAAGGGGCCAAAATATGACATACAACCTAGATCTAGAGAGAGGAACACCAAAAGATGGAAACTTGATTACTTATAAGAGCCCAAAGAATGCTCAAGAGGTCGATGATGATGCTTGCTTGTTAAATTAATACAACAGAAACCTTCTTCTTCTTTTTCAGCGGGCACATCTAATTGCCCGCCCTGTACTCGATGACACCCTTCCAAGGTGACACCTTCAGAAGCATAAAATCTCTGACTCGGTACTCGAGGTCGACACGTCGCCGATCCGCATAACTCTTATGACGACTATGTGCGATTTGCAGCCTCCCATGCACCTGCTTAATCAACTTGGTACTCTTGAATACTACCTCAATACTCCCTATCACTTGTTGCCCAACCTCACCCCACCAAATTTGGGTCTGACACTTCCTCCTATAAAGCATCTCAAGTGGATGTCGATTGATACTGTTGTGGTAACTGTTGTTGTGGGAGAAATCGGCCAATGGAAGATACACATCCCAAATCCCACCAAAATCCAATAGGCATGCTCGAAGCGTATCCTCAAGGATCTATATAGTCCGCTCACTCTGACCGTCAGTAGGGGGATGGTAAGTTGTACTAAAATGCAATTGAGTACCCAAATCCTCAAGAAATTTCCTCCAAAACTTGGAGGTGAAACGAACATCTCGATTCGAAATCACTGAAACCGGTACTTCGTGACGCGCAACCACTGGTGGTTGTCGAGGCCAACAAAAATAAATAACCCTAAATCTTTTACACTAAAATAGTGTATAGTGGTAAAGGGGTCGATCCACGGAGATTGGTTCGATTTATAACTCTATGAAAAATCTCTTTGCAAAAGTACATGTAAAATGACAATAAAATAAAAATGGGGGTTTTGATCTTTTTGAAATACTTAAATTAAAACTAGAATTAAACTAGAACTAAACTAGAACTTAAATGAACAATTTGGCAAAAATAAGAATTTGATGTGAAATCAATAAGAGAAAGAAGGTTGACTTAAGGTTTCCTCACTTTGACTTTTGATGAAAATATCATTAGAATCCAATGGTGCAATACTTGATTTAAACCCTTAATTTGGCTATAGTAATCCAATGAGCTTGAGATTACCTAGACTTTTCTTAGTTGTTGAAATGGTTAGAGAAGCTCATAACAATTTCCTTAGTCAAAGTCACTAATTCCAATAAGCATGTAATTAGTGAAAGTCAACTAGCATTAAGAACCAAAAAGTCACCAAATCCAAGAGGAGTCAAATGCTTTCACTACCATGTTGGAGAAAATGTTTTTATGATTGTGGGAAGCAAAAACAACACAAAAATCATTTGTTGCTTGCTAATTTGAGGATCCTTTACTTAATCAATAAATTAGCCAACTAATCACCACAAACACATTTAAACTCATGAATAAAAACATACAAGTAGTGATAAGATGTTAAAACACAAAACATTCCCATAAAGATTTAAGAACATGTTCATGGATTCTTCAACATTCAACAAAAGTTCAAAGTATTCAACAAAATTCAACCAAGATTAGTTTAGCCAAGCATGGCTAAACTCAAAGAAACAAAGTTAGAGAAGATTGTACCAAACATTTAACAAGAATCAAGAGGTGAAAAGATGATGTTCTTGAGGTGTTCTTGGCCTTCAAAAGTCTTCAAAACTCCAGAGAGAATGCTCAAAAATCGGATGTCCAAGAGTATGCAAAAGTGGCACACCAACCTTCCCCATATAGCTCAAAAGAAGAATTTCCGGAATTGCCCCTGCAGGGGGTTGCGCGACCCGCGCGCTGTTGCGCAGGTGGTCCCTGGATGTAGCATCTTTGAGGTTTGGGCCTCCATAGCTTAGCCCACTTGGCCTAGTTCGAGTCCAATCAGCTCCTCGCCCATTTTTCTTCAAGTTTTCTTCATTTTAAGCCCAATTTGACTTCTCCAAATCCTCCAAAGCTCGTGAACTCGCCCGATTAATGATCTACGCACGCTTGAATATTCTCCCGCATCTTGCAAATTCAAACTTCATTTTCTCCAAGCCTTCAAATAATCATCAAGCCCACTCCATGCATTAACTCCATTATTATAAAGCCCAAGATCCTTGCCATCCTCTAAGTCCAATCGCTTCCTATAGATATCGGCCAACTTCTCCGCAGAGATAGTCTCCTGCATAGGAAAGAAATGCGAACTCTTTGTCAACCTATCCACATGGGTGTGTCCAATGGTTGTAGCTTGTCATGCGGCCTTTGATGTTCGGCCTTGATTTTTCTACAAGTCAAGCACCTCTCCACATATCAAGCCACACCCCACTTCATGCAAGGCCACCAATAATCCAACATGAGATCCCAACACATCTTTGTCGCTCCAGGATAGATCGAAAACTTCGATTTGTGATCCTCCTCCATCAAAGTCTGACGCGACCCACCCAGATAAAGAACGTAAATCCTCATATGCAAAGTCAACAAACCTCGGCTATCATAATCAAAGGAGGAAATATGACCCATGATTCTCTCACTCTTCTGATGCTCCTCTTTCATGCCCTCTACCTGGGCCCCTCTGATCTGCTCCAAAAGTGGAGTAACAACTGTCATCCGCATACATAGATCTCGAATAGGTGAACTAGTCACCCTGCGACTCATCATAGCGGCCACCATATTGGCCTTCCCGTTGTGATGCAGTATCTCACAATCGTAGTCCTTCACTACATCGAGCCACCTACGTTACCTAATGTTCAAATTTGGTTGATTCATCAAGTACCTACAACTCTTGTGGTCCATCTAAATGGTGTAAAAACCCCATAAATATAATATCGCCAAATCATGAGGGCGAAAACTACATCCCCTAGCTCCAAATAATGTATAGGATAATTCGCATCATGAGGCTTCAGCTACCTCGAAACGTACACGATCACATGGCCCTTGTGCATAAGCATCGCACGCGAACCTGTGATTGAAGCATCATAGTGAACCACAAAATCATCTACACCCTCGGGTAGGGTCAGAATCGGAGCCTTGCATAACTTCTACCTCAGAGTCTCAAACATCGCCTGTTTCTCAGGCTCCTACTAGAAAGTAACTGTCTTCTTTGTCAGATGAGTCAAAGGAACGTAAATTTTGGAGAAATTCTGAATGTACCTCCGATAATAACCCGCAAATCCTAATAACTCTGAATCTCATATGGAGACATTGGAGCCTCCCACTACATCATTGCCTCAATCTTCGTCGAATTAACCAATATACCCTTCTGGTTGACAAGGTGCCCCAAAAACTGCACCTCACGCAACCATAATTCACACTTGGAGAATTTGGCATAAAGCCTCTTCCTCCTCAAAACCTCTCGCGATTAATCCTCATGTTGCTCTTTGGTGTTAGAATAGATAAAAATATCATCAATAAACACAATCACAGACCGATCCAGCATCGGTCTACACACTCGGTTCATGAGATCCATGAACGTTGTTGGAGCAATGGTGTGTCTGAAAGGCATCAACACAAAGTTGTAATGATCATAATGAGTCTTGAAAGCTGTCTTCTATGTATCCTCATCATTGACCCTCATATGATGGTAGCCCGACCTCAAATCAGTTTTAGAGAACCAAGATGCACCCTGAAGCTGATCAAATAAATCATCGATCCCCGAGAGTAGGTGACGGTTCTTCATTGTCAGCTTGTTCAGCTCTCGATAACCAATGCACATCCCGTGAGAACCATCCATCCTCTTTACGAACAGGATCGGTGCTCCTTATGGTGAACTACTCGACCTGATAAACCCTTTGTCTAATAGCTCCTGCAGCTGCGTAGACAACTCCTGCATATGTGGAGGTGCTAATCAATATGGTGCTTTGGCTATCATAGGCTCACCTGAAATCAAATCAATCTGGAACTCAATCTGCCTCTTGGGAGGCACTCCCAACAATTCCTCTAGAAACATATTGGGATACACCCGAACAACGGGCACATCGTCAACAATCTTCTTCTCCTCAACTTGAGTATCCGTCACATAGTACAGAAATCCAGAACATCCTTGTTTAAGATATATGTGGGGTCTCGTAGCTGAACAGATGATCAGTCCACGCTAAGCACCCTCTCCATGAATAACCAGTTCTCCCCTACTTGGGGTTCGAACTCTCACTAACTTGTGCTCGCAATCAATCATGGCCCCATTGGGACTCAGCCAATCCATACCCACAATAACCCTTGGTCTCACGCAAGGGAATAGGAACCAGATTAATCGGATACCTCTCACCAAAAATCTCAAGAATTCAACCCCGATGAACCCTCGAAACTCTCACCGGACGATCATCAGTGATCTCTACATCCAACAGATAGTCTAACTTTCCCGAAGCATCACTAAACCTCTTACCGAGTGCAAGAAACACAAAATAATCGGGAAGTGCCCGAATCAAAAAGAACCAAAGTTGATAATTTGTTCACTAGGAACATCCCTAAATACAAGCACATAACATATAATCATAAACTGTTGGATTAATGTCTAAGTCCATAACTATAATTGGTAAGACTTGACCCGACCCGTCATGGTCCATTTGGGTTGCATGGCATCGGGACAATTGAATAGACAAGATGAGGAAAAAGGATATTAGTGATTTATATTAATATATTATAAGTTCTAATATATTAATATATAATCATATTATTTAATTAGTATTGATCAAGAATTAATTTATAATTAATTAAGTGATCAAAATGAACTAATTAAATATGGACTCTAAGATATATGTGTGTGATGGGCCAAGTTCATTTAGGTTGGGCTAAGCTTTCATGGATAGTCCATGGAGTGTTTAACCCATGGATCATATGAAATGAAAGGTCATGGGTATTAGGGTTTAACCCTAATCTCGACACTATATAAAGATGTCCTTGGTTGGTGAAATTGGCACTAGTGTGTGTACACAAAAGGGCAAGGCCGATTTCACTAGAGAGAACCAAAGTATCCTTATTCTCAAGGTTATTCCAAGTGTTCATGGTGTTGTGTGAACCATTTGAGGTGTCACACTTGGGGCACTAGGCACTCAAGCTTCATGAAGACAAGTTACATAAAAAAGGTATGTATTCTATCTATTTTATTACCCAAGTATATGATATTTGTATGCTAGTATAGGGTGATATCTTGGAAACTTCATATTTGCATGTATAATAGAGAAAACATAGATCCAAGGTATTTAGGGTTGTATGTGCACCATAGGATGTTGTAGTATACTAAAACCCAACAGTGGTATCAGAGCCATGGGTTGTTTTCTATTATATTCATGCAAATTTTTGATTTTCAAAGTTGAAAAAAAAAAGAAAAAAAAACATGACGTTTGTCAAATTTTAAGATAATTACTTGTTTTTGTGAAAAACTAATTATGTAAAATTTGAATCATTTGCTATATGAGTTGAATTAGGTCAAATTTAGTAAAAGATAAAATGATATGATTATTTTATTAGTTTTAAAAGTTTGATCTAAAGAGTTTTTTGAAACCTCCATAAGTTATGCATATGAAAAGGTTTTAAAAAAATTGATTCAAAGTTTTTTATGGAGTTACAAAACTTGGTCTTAATGTTTTAAAGAATTTCATAACTTGTTCTTAAGTTATGGAACATGAAAAGTTTTTTTGTGTTACCTTGTTTTATGAGTTAATTTAGATTAATGAAAAAAATTGTGTGTTAGTTATTTTCAATCCAAATTGATCTAGAAATAGTTCATAAAATGTGTTTTTGTAACTTGTCCTCAAGTTATATGAAAAGTCACATTTATGAATCTTAAACCTCATAAAAATTGTCATAGGTTACAAAATGAAGAGTTTTGCCCTCATTAAATGTTTTTATGACTCCATAACTTGTCATCAAGTTATGGAGGTTCAAGAGTCACTTCATTAAGTAATAAAATGTGTAACCTTAATTAGTTCCATAAGTTACAAAAATAAAGAAAAGTTACATTCTTTTATTAGTTTAAAGTCTTCCATAACTTGTCCTCAAGTTATGGAACTTGAAGAGTTTTTAATTAAAACTACTTTAAACACATAAGTTATGGAATTAATTAGTTTTGAATAGTTTCAAAACTTGCCCTCAAGTTTTGGAATTTGAAAAGTTTTCACTTATGAAAACTATAATTCCAAGTTAGCCCTTAGAATTTTAAAAGTTAAAATTCAACCCTTATACTTTATAATATTATAAGTTAATAATATTTATATATATATGTATAAGAGTAAAGTCAGTCTTACCGTTAGTAGGCCTCATTCACGAAGCTGGTCTATAAGGGGGGTATAAGGTTACTGTCTATAAAATGGCAGTTTAATGGGTGTCCACTCTCACCCACCGCTTCCTTGACCGGTGGAGGGTCGTTAGCCGAACGGGTAGGACAAGGACTAGAATTCTCCCTTCATTAAAAGTATTAATGATAAATACTAAGTAACTAAACACTTAAAATTCCCAATCTTAGTTACTTAGGAAAATGTGAATAAGGTGCTAATCCATGAAATTACACTTTGCACTTTGTTTAAACCGTTAGTGGAGCGTGTGTGGTTAACCGGCACTCTAACCTAGATTTAACAAGGTAGGAAAAGGGTAACTTACTATTTATCATAGTATCGGTGGAGCTCGTGTGGTTAACCGGCACATCGATTGAGGGGTAAATATTAAGGGTACCAAGTAATTTGTATGGTTACTTCACACCTTGTTTTGTGATCCTCGGCATCCCAGTCACAAAACCTGAAGGGCACACTCGAGATTGAAACATGCCATTGAAAAGTTCAATGAATCTCAAAAGATCTAGGAGTTTCAAATCCAATTAAAACCTAATAATACATTTTGTTTTTCGTGGTGGAAATTGGTGAATCGTCATTCACCTACCTTCAAATATTTTATAGCCTGGATTACGGCATCCCTCTTCCAAGTTATAAAATATTGTGTTGGGTCCTAGCCTTAATATCTCATTTTGGGTGTTATATTAAGGACTTAAATCAACTATCTTGAATATCTCCCAAAAGATGTCTAGTTCAGACATCTATGATCTTCCCAAATCTCTCGAAACTTCACTTCCTTCTCCTCCAATTATTCTCCCTAACCCACAAGTTCTTGAAAAATTTAAGGTCACTCAAGCCCTATTGGCAAGCAAGGTCTATGTGTGATCACATCTTGGAGATGAAGTCACATATTGACAAGTCGGGAGAGTTGGGTGTCAAAGTCTTGAGAAAGTTGGATGCGCAATCACTTTCTAAGTCACATAGTAAGTTCCTTATGAACTACCATGTAAAGGACTATGACATGACCCATAATGATCTTATCTATTTGCTTTGGGGTGCTTAATCAACAATGATTTGGAGCACTGGCAGAGCAAATCTGATTAGGAGATCAACTTCTCAATGGACATTGACAATGGTAACGTTGGATACCCAGAAAAAGCATTCTCTTCTCAATGGAAAGGGATTGGCCATAGTCAACCCGGTTGACCAAATGGTAAAGAGAAAGGCTAAGTCTGAGATAGTCCCATTACCAAAGAGTCCATATGTTTATCTTGCCAAAGGAATGGGCATTGATTGCGAAGCTGCCTATTTACCTGAAAGATCATAAGGTTGATCAAGTCAAGAAGTTTGACTCTACTTTAGGTAAAAGTCCACTATCTAACTCTCTTAAGTTTCTATTTTGAGATTCTTATTACATGATGTGACTGGGTCACATGTTGATGTTTTAAGAATCAAAGAAAAGTGAAGAAACTTAAAGGAAGTATATGCTGATTCTGATCGCGAAGATGGATTTCAATCGCATGGTTCAGTGATCAGAATTTTTGAAGCTGTTACTTAGGAGTTATGATATATTGCTTAGGAATAGATAACAACAAGTTTTTCATATGCATTTGCACTGTAAGGATAAGTTTTTTCCGCAAAGTTTTGAAATAAAATAAAAGGTTTTAATTTTATATTTATTTTAAATATCCTTACAAGTGGTATTTGTGAAAAATGGTTGTTTATATGATTCCATTGATAGCAATATTTGAAAAAAAAATGGACTTGATTCTTTCGTTTGTGGTAGTGTCATAATTTACCAAATAAGGAAAGATTCTCATTCCCAAGGCTTCAGTTGGATAGAAACTTGGAATCATGCAAGTTGAATAGTATGATGAATGAGAACTTTCAAGCATTGGAAAATTAAGACTTGTTCACATGGATGTGTGAATCAAGTAAAGGACTAAAGGGATCGAGTACACATTCTTGTGCACTGGTCATGTCCACCACAAAGCTCGTTAAGACTATTCGTCATGATTTACTAAAGTTTAGTAAATATGGTTATACTTATAAGTTTAAGTATAATTCTGAAGCATTGGAAAAGTCTTGGTGTATGACAGAACGAATGAGAAGAATCAAATTAGGCAGAAAGATTAAAGTTTCTCAAATATGAAAAGATGGGAGAGTACTTTAGTATAATATTTTGTGATCATCTTAATGATTAAAGAACCACATCACAATTGGTCTTCTAAGGACATCTTAGTGCATTCTTATGACTAAGAAGGGGAGTCATGAATTGTTGAAATGGTTAAATCAAGAAGATGAGTCATACTTCGTTTCAAAACAAGTCTTAGAGTTATACTCCAAGACTGTAAGTTGAGTGACATATCTTAAAGAAAGGTTTAAAACACTTGTCAAATGTAAGAGTAAAAGTGTCCTACTCTTGTACATTTGAAATTGGTAAGTTGTGATGTTTTGGATAAAACAAAGACCAACTAAGGCCAATTGTGTGAAGTGTTTGTCTTGATAAAGAATCCGCACTATCTCTTGAATATTTGGCAAGATAGTCTTATATGTCAAGAGGATAGTGGGAGTCTTAAAGATCCTAAAAAGAATTTCAAGAACTAATCAAGAATAAAACCTGAGGTTCTTCCTTAGCACACGACTTGAGGTTTATAACCTATCGTGTTGACATATTCTGTGCCCATTCCAGTTAAAGTTGGCTTTGCATAGGAGTTCTGAAAGTTCTAAATTGGTTGCATAACAACTTGGAAGCAATGGCAGGCCCTGTACTGCTAGGTGGCAAGAAGTTAAGATTGCATAAGTTCAGTCCATATGAGTTTGGATTTGTCATTATCCTTGTCTTGTGACTGTGGTTTTGACGATTCACATGGATAAGAACACATACACCATAAAATCTAAGGGTCATAAGGTTTCTCTCCGATTCATGAAAATGATGGTGAGGAAACACTTCCACCAAGTAGATTTGAAGCAGATGGCAAAAGGTCTAAACAATTGAGACTATGATTACGGCATCCCTTTTCATAGTTCTGAAATTGTTTAGACACACATGCATGCTATCTAAGGAAAGGTGTATGATTTTGATAAAGTTTTATCAAAGCATCTCGTATCAGAAATCTGAACTTTGGTAAGAAAGTCAATAAAGTATTGATTTCTAGAAGTCCAGCTGATTTCTGAGTACATGTCAAAGCTAGTGGGAGCATAAGTGTTATGTTAATAATCATCATGTTAGTGGGAGCATGATAATTATTGTTAGTGTTGCAAGTTAGCAATGTTAATTATAGAAAACAAAAGTTTCAATTCGTGAGGCTGCAGGGATTGAAAAAGTTGTTTTGCTATAATTAAGGGAGAGGATATACTTCATTTCAGTTCTAAAGGCTTAGATTGAGACCTTAATCATCTTTAGTCAAGAATATATATATGAATTTCATGTTGGATTGGTTCAACTTAAGGAAATTCTATATATTGCGTTCTCAAAATTCGATTATGATTACGACATCCCTCTTCATAGTCAAATTTTGAAAACATGGCAAATAAAAATATTGTAGCAAAAGACTGGTCTAGAATCATGTCTTTATGTGAGACATCATGAATCGTGTACCATTTGCTTTGGGTACAGGATCGATTGCATGTGCTATAATATTTGTCAATTCTAAATTTTTCCAAATGCCCAAAGGCATTAAGAAGGGAAAAGGTCTAGAATTGGATATGACTAAAATGATTAAGCAATTGTCGAGGACAATCTGAGGTTTACCAAAGATTGGTTGCTCATGGACAGTTGGAAGTATAGTGCTAATTTTGGAAGGACCATATTGACATATTCTGAAAAGAGGCATCTCTTGTTCAGAAGTGATAGTCAAAATGAGAATATGGAGTTGTCTCCATAGGTGGAAGTTATCTGTGTAAGATTAGAAAACTTAATGCAAGAAGCATGTCCAAAGCAATGTACTTTGAATATGAGACTTAGTTTCCATGGAGTTGATCTCCATTGGAATACCTTATAATGACTGTTGACAAGTTTTTGTGACTTTGTACATATTCATTACAGGAGGGTCAGTGCATATAAGTTTAAAATCTAAACAGATTTCGATAAATGATAGGAATTTGAAATTCTCACATTTTTCGATAAGGATTTGGGAGTGTGAAATTAGAATCATTGAAATTATGTTCAATTGGTTTATTTCACAAAGTAAGGATCATAGACAAACATAGAGTGTATACTTGGTGTATGGCAAAGCTATTGTTTAAGAAAAACATAGTGTACATGCTTGGAGCATGGGACAACTAGTGTTTTTAATTCAATTATAAAGTTGATAAAACCGAAACAATGAATAATGAGTAATCAGTATGGTGATAAATAAAAGTGTTTATTTATATTCATAGGGTTTGATACCATATTTGATTCATTTATTCTTGTGTTTCACTTTGCATGTTTTGACTTCCAGAATAACTAAGTCGCTCTTCCTGAATGATTAAGTTATTCAAACCATCCACAGTCGGTCATATGTTGGAAGTAGATATGAATCAAGACTGTCATGGGTTGGTTTGTAGAGGTCCAAGTTGGTGGACAAAGTGGTGCTACAACACTCATGAGTGCTCATAAGTTCTGAGTATTGGATTCAACCCGCGCTCATTTGAATCACTTCATGGATTTTATCACGAGTGATCATGAGACGATAATATCTTATATTCTTCAAACCTAGAGATATGAGTTGTTACTATGAGTTGGTTATACATTGATTGCACGAAAACGCATTTGGTAACTCGATGTTAAAAAACGTGCCTTTGTGTATGATTCAACAAGTAGTAGAACAAGCCATATGAGTCGAAGTTTATCCATTCCTTTTACCTTCGGGATAAAAGCGATATCTGTGGGCCCCTCGATGATTTAGCGATGACACATGTGAGTGCTTGGCCAAGCCAGGACTGATTTGATTTGTTCAATCAGTCAGTCATCATAAATCGAAAATCGGGAAACAACAAATGGACAGAGAGAATGATTTATAATCCATGTCTCAGTCCATATGATATCTAGAGTGGAGGAATATATGATCCCTTATCTAATGGACAAGTCATTGACAAAGGTCAGAGTTCATCGGCAAGGTCAGAGTTCGACAGAAGCTTTTGAGAGCTACGATTGCTAGTCGGGGTTTGAAGTTATACTCAATAATAGTTTTAGACTTATCCAAGTGGGAGACTGTTGGATTAATGTCTAAGTCCATAACTATAATTGGTAAGACTTGACCCGACCCGGCATGGTCCATTTGGGTTGCATGGCATCGGGACAATTGGATAGACAAGATGAGGAAAAAGGATATTAGTGATTTATATTAATATATTATAAGTTCTAATATATTAATATATAATCATATTATTTAATTAGTATTGATCAAGAATTAATTTATAATTAATTAAGTGATCAAAATGAACTAATTAAATATGGACTCTAAGATATATGTGTGTGATGGGCCAAGTTCATTTAGGTTGGGCTAAGCTTTCATGGATAGTCCATGGAGTGTTTAACCCATGGATCATATGAAATGAAAGGTCATGGGTATTAGGGTTTAACCCTAATCTCGACACTATATAAAGATGTCCTTGGTTGGTGAAATTGGCACTAGTGTGTGTACACAAAAGGGCAAGGCCGATTTCACTAGAGAGAACCAAAGTATCCTTATTCTCAAGGTTATTCCAAGTGTTCATGGTGTTGTGTGAACCATTTGAGGTGTCACACTTGGGGCACTAGGCACTCAAGCTTCATGAAGACAAGTTACATAAAAAAAGGTATGTATTCTATCTATTTTATTACCCAAGTATATGATATTTGTATGCTAGTATAGGGTGATATCTTGGAAACTTCATATTTGCATGTATAATAGAGAAAACATAGATCCAAGGTATTTAGGGTTGTATGTGCACCATAGGATGTTGTAGTATACTAAAACCCAACATAAACAAGAAAGCAGTAAATAGCGTTTCGGCTATCAGATGAGGAGGCCCGTGTAGTAAAGAGCGTTTCAGCTATCATATGAGGAGGCATGTGCAGCACCTGATGTGGTTACCAATATGTATCTTCTCCACCTTGCCCTGGCAGCCATCAGTGATGCTCAATATGGCTAGAATGGGTGTTGCAACCGCTCCTCCCGTCAACCTCAAACAATCAGCCATCTTATGGCTCGTCTTATTACAATGGAAACAAATCAGACTTGATACATGGGTACAATCCCTGCTAATTTGACCAGTCTTGTCGTACTTATAGCAGCTCGAACCACCCACTCGGCACACTCCCTCGTGCAGTTTCGCACACTTGCCGCAACGGCTCAGGCCTTGTTAGCCTCTCGATCGTGAATCACAATTCTTAGGCTTCTTCGTTGAGCCCTCCTCTGTCTATGTTTGAACTGGCTTTCGCTTCCTTAGAAGCTCTAAATCAATATCCTATTATTGGGCTCTAGCGATCATATCCTCCAAGGTCCTGCAGTTGGATATGCTCACAAACTCCCTAATGTCATCCCTCAGCATATCTTGATATTTCGTCTTCTTCATCTCCTCATCTGTAACATACTGCAGAACTGTTGGATTAGGTGTCTAAGCTCATAACTATAATTGGTATGTACTTAGCCCGAGAGTAGCATGGTCCATTTGGGTTGCATATCATCAAGACAATTTGTTAGGATGGACTTTTGAGAGAAGAGATTATTTATGATTTACTAATATATTATAAGTTATAATATCTTAATATCAAATCATATGATTCAATTAGTATTGATCAAGAATTAGTTTAGTGATCAAAATAGACTAATTAAATCCATGGGGACTAATTATGGTAATTAGTTATATTTATATGTGTTGGGCTTATGATCCATGTTGGACCAAGTTTATGTATGGATACATAAAGAGTTGGGCCACATGAACCATGGATCATAAAACCCATGGGTATGGATTTGGGTTATACCCATGACCCTTGGAATCCTACATATAAATATGTGCTCTATAGCTAAAAAAATGCCTACACAAGTTCTTGGAGTTCATGGAGGTGTTTTTGGTGCATGAAGATTCTCTCTCAAGAACCACCTTTGTCCATGGTGTGTTATGATTCCATTTGAGGCATCCACACTATTGGTGCTAAGTTCTTAAAGGCCAAAGTCTTTCTAGCAACATCAACAACATCAAGAGGTATGTCTAAAACTTGTCTTGTTATACATATGTTATTTGTATGCTAGTTATAGGCTTAAAGCTTTGGAAACCATATGCATGTATAATTAGAGAAAACACAGATCCAAAGCTTTTAGGGTTGTATGTGCACCATAGGATGTTGTAGTATACAAAACCCAAGAGTGGTATCAAAGTCATCAGTTGTTTTCTATTATATTTGATGTTTGGTTATTTTTCAAAGCTAAAAAAATCGTTTTTTTTTTGGACTCTACGTGATCACCACGAGGTGGTAAAAATTACCACGAGGTGGTGACGGGTCTGGCAGATTTTTGGATTTCTTGGCTTAATTTGGATTTGGATAATTACTATAAAATGTTTTCTTGATAAAAATTTGATTTTATGTTGTGAAAATAATTATCCTCATCCAAATAAAAGATAATTGTCATAGTTTCAAGATTTTATTAGTTTATGTAATAGACTAATTTCTTGTAAATAGTTGATATGAATTATCTTGTTATTACGAGTTTAATCTAGATCATGGAAAATTTTATTTGATTATTGTGTTAATTGGAATATTTGATTTTAATGGTTTTATGAACTCTATAACTTGTCCTCAAGTTATGGAAAATGAAGAGTTTTTCTTTTAAAAGTTCATTAAGATTCATAGGTTATGAAAAAAAATGAAAGGTCTTATTTTAATGTCATCATAAAATAGTTTTATGTCTTCCATAACTTGTCCTCAAGTTATGGAACTTGAAAAGTCTTCCATAAAAACCATATTAAAATCATAAGTTATGAAAATCCAAGAGTTTTGAAAAGTTTTAAAACTTGCCCTCAAGTTTTGGAATTTGTAAATTTTTTCTTATGAATACTTTAATTCCAAACCCTAGAATTTTAAAAGTTGAAATTCAAACCTTATGAACTTTATTAAATTAATTAAAGTGTTTAATTAAAGGAGATTAATAATTCCATAATGACATGGTTTAGTTTAATTAAATTAAGAGTATAGTTTAATTAATAGATTAAACCATCAAGTATTTTAAATATTTAAAATACACCCTTATACTATTATAATATTAAAAGTTAATACTTATATATATGTATAAGAATAAGTCAGTCTTACCGTTAGTATATCTCATTCACGAAGTCGGTCTATAATGGGGGTATAAGGTTACTGCCTATAAAATGGCAGTTTA
The DNA here is from genome assembly GCF_052849685.1 of Lactuca virosa. Lineage (NCBI taxonomy): Eukaryota > Viridiplantae > Streptophyta > Magnoliopsida > Asterales > Asteraceae > Lactuca > Lactuca virosa. Next base: position 294,304,209 of record NC_136427.1, on the reverse strand, counting down.
ATGGGTGTCCACTCTCACACACCGCTTCCTTGACTGGTGGAGGGTCGTTAGCCGAACGGGTAGGACATGACATTAATTCTCCCTTCATTAAAAGTATAATGATAAATATAAAGTAACTAAACTTTATTAAATTCCCAATCTTAATTACTTTACGAAAATATGAATTTGGTGCTAACCCATGAAATTACACTTTGCACCTTGTTAAGTCGTTAGTGGAGCGTGTGTGGTTAACCGGCACACTATTCTGGGACTGACAATGTGTGGCAAAGGGTAGCTTGATGTTAATCATAGATCAATGGAGCGTGTGTGGTTAACCGACACATTGATTAGGTGGTTGTAACATTAAGTGTACCAAGTTAATTTGCATGGTTATTCACTCCTTGTTTGTGATCCTCGACATCCCAGTCACAAACTTGAAGGGCACAATCGAGATTTAAACATACCACTAAATAGTTCAATGAATCTCAAAAGATCTAGGAGTTTCAATTCATTTAAAACCTAATGTTAAATTTCGTTTTTCATGGTGAAATTGGTAAATCGTCATTTACCTACCTTCAAATATTTAGTAGCTTGGATTACAGCATCCCTCTTCCAAGTTATAAAATATTGTGTTGGGTCCTAGCCTTAATATTTCATATTGGGTGTTATATTAAGGACTTAAATCAACTATACTTGAATTTCTCCCTCATAGATGTCTAGTTATGACAACTATGGTCTTCCTTATCCTTTTGGATAAAGCTTTCCTAACGAAGATGGTATCCCAAATGGCGATCAATGTGAAAGATTAATCCTTTTGTCGTGCATTAATGGGACTGGAAATCATACTTCACTTCCTCCACCTCCTCCAATTATTCTCCCTAACCCACAAGTTCTTGAAAAGTCCAAGGTCACTCAATCCCTATTGGCAAGCAATGTCCATATTTGCTCACATCTTGGAGATGAAGTAACATATTGACAAGTTGGGAGAGTTGGGTGTCGAAGTCTCAAGGAAGTTGGTTGTTGACTGGGTTCTTCATTCACTTTCTAAGTCATATAGCGGGTTCTTTAAAGGACTACTATGTGACAGACCACGACATGACCCTTAATGATCTTACCTATTTGCTTCTTGCTGCTGAATCAGAAATGATTTGGAGCACTGGTAAAGCAAATTTGATTGGAAGATCTACTTCCCAAACTTTCATGGACATTGACAATGGAAACATTGGAAGTCCAGAAAAGTCTTCTCTTCCTAATGGAAAGGGATTGGCCATAGTCAACCAAGTTGACCAAATGGTAAAGAGAAAGGCTAAGTCTGAGATAGTCTCATGTACCATTACTAAAGAGTCCATATGTTTCTATTGCCAAAAGGAAGGGGCATTGGTTGCGAAGCTGCCCTATTTACCTGAAAGTTCACTAGGATGGTAAAAGTCAATAAATTTGACTATGCTTCAGGTAAAGTCCACTATCTAACTCTATTAAGTTCCTATTTGGAGATTCTTATTACATGATGTGACTAGGTCGCATTTTGATGTTTTGTAGAATCGAAAAAAGGAGAGGAAGCTTAGAAGAAGAGTATGCTGAATCTGATCGCGAAGATGGATTTCGATCGCATGATTCGAATATCAGAATTTTGAGCTGCTGCTTAAGAGTTATGATAGATTGCTTAGGAATAGATAACAACATAGTTTTCATATGTATTTACATTGTAAGGATAAGTATTTCCGCAATTTTAAAAATAAAAGGAAAATTTTTTATTTTATTTATTTTAAGTATCCTTATAATGGGATTTGTGAAAATTGTTGTTTATATGATTCCATTGATAGCAATATTGGAAAATGGATTTGATTCTTTCGTTTGTGGTAGTGTCATAATTTACCAAATAAGGAAATATTCTCATCACCTAAGTTTCAGTTGGATAGAAACTTGGAGTCATGCAACTTGTATTGTATGATGAATGAGAATTTTCATCTTTGGGAAATTAAGACTAATTCCTTGTTCACATGTATATGTGTAACGCCCGTGTTTCTGGGTTTAGCACTAATGATGATGTAATAGTCTAGGTCAACCATTTTAACTCATTTTAAAGTAATAAAGATGAATTACTTGAATATTATGTGAATTATGTGCTTTTGTGTGCTTATTACTTGTTTATAATAATATAATAAATAAAGGATAAAAATAAGTGTTAAAAATAAAATGTTATATAAACACGATATCTATGAAGAAAGTTGTAGTGGTCGTGAAAAGGATTCTGGAGGTATAAAGAACGCCGAAATCCGAGTTATAACGAAGAAGTTATGGCCCGTCAAAGTTTTGCGACAGAACCGACACGACACTGCGTGACGTAAATAGTGAATTTACGATAGAGGACTTTTTAGCCTTGGTGATCTACACAAAATCCATAGTGTTCGTTAAACCGAGAGCGTGCATAAAAAGAACGCCTAAATCTGACTTCGTATGAGGGAGTTGTGATTTTTCTAAGTTTCGGATCGGCAATGCACAGTCCGAAGTTCGAATAGTAGATCGGTCGACTGTTGGCTGACACAACCTACACGAGAATCGAAAATCTCGTCAATAGGATCTCAACGATAAAAATACAGACGAAAATGGACGTTGGATGAAGAAGTTATGGGTTTTTAATGGACTAATCTTGCCCCGGTCTGTTAAAGAATATAAATTTAAAATCGGTCGAGAATTGACCGACAAAGTCTAAATGAAAGTCGTAGAGTACGGTCCCGCCTACGCGTGGATATAAATAACGTTGAAAACGGAGCTCGTACATGAAATATATGAATTTTTGAAGTCGAAGTATGAAATTGCGAGACTGTGCGAGGAGGGTACGCCCAGCGTACCTTCGGACGCTAAGCGTACCGAAGTACGCCCTGCGTACGAGGTTCTACGCCTCGCGTTCTCGGAAGTGTGCGGACCAGAAGATAGCCACGTCTCCCCACCGAAGCCTCGCCACGTGTCGTCCTTATTCGAGACTACGCACAGCGTAATCCGAAGTCTCACAGCTATAAATAGAGGCTGAGGGCTGCCATTCTTTTCACACCAAAATCTCTTCTCTCTCTCTCTCACTACTTTCTCTCTCTAGCCTCCCTAAACCTACCTAAAGCCTAGGAAAACCCCTAGCCCCCGAAGGAAGCTCCGGAGAGCCCGAAGGCTCCGAGAAAAAGAGTTTTTTGGTTTGAAACTCTGCCCGCGCGGAGCCCGGTTTTCAAGGAAACTTCCCGGTTTCGTCAAAGAAGATTATTTTAAGAAGCGATGTGTTGTCTGAATCACTCTGTATCAAGTGAGTGTATAGTCACTTTCATCTTACACATAGATATGAAGTATTTTATATAAATTATGTGCTATGTGTATATATATGCTATCTGTTTACCTGAGATGTTTGTTGGATGAAAGATCTATACTTCTTTCTTTCAGATCTGAAACTTTTTCCTTCAGATCTACACTTCCTCATCTCGGATCTAAACTTTTTCTTCAGATCTAAACTGTATACTTTGAGATCTATGTTGGATGAAAGATCTGAACTTCTTTCCTTCAGATCTGGACTTTTTCTACAGATCTAGACCGTATATGTATTTTATGCTTTGAAAGTTATGCTGGATAAAAGATGTAAGCTTTGTTTTACAGATCTGGACCATGTATGTATTTTATATCTACAAATATGTTGGGTAGAACATGGATAGATAAAATAGTTGGTATGTGGTGAAATAAAATGATGAGAGGCCTCAATGTTGACGTTGTTCCAGTCATCTAGCGGAGTATGGATGACGACCACGGACTTTTCTAGGAAGTCCAGTGGAACGCTAGCAGGCTCGCAACCTGTAGGTGTTTGTGAACGAAGTGTTCACCGGTGTACTCCATCCCCCCCATGGTTTCCTTACGGACATATATGGCTGAGGAATCCCCTTAGCAGTAGTGTCCATCCCGGTGAAATTCCTTAGGATAGGTCCCTTATGAGAGATGCTTTAGGGACGTAAGGTGAGGATAACGGGAATGGGTAATCGGGTTTAATGATTGTTGAAAATAATAAACTTATTTATTGTGGGTTGAAAACCCTATATGCTCACCAGGCTCCCCAGCCTGACCCACTCAGTTTCTTTTATTACAGGTAGTGGCAAAAGCATAGTTGGATGACTTGACGAGAGATTGTGGATTTTAGGCCAGTAGATAATAAATGGAATATTGTAAGGCCTATGTTGTTTTGAGGCCAGATTGTGTTTTGTGGCCTATGATGTTTTTGGTTTATGCTTATGATCAGTATCGATGATTGACATCTCGGGTTTTTGTAATGTAATGAAAACACATTTCTTTAAGAAATGCCTTGATAAATTTTTATCATATTTTGTTTTGGGAACAAATTTCGCAACTCTTTTCTTCAGAAGTTACTCTGATTTTTATTAAAAAGCATAAACGAAATTGGTCTTTTCCGACCGTAAAAATGGGGATGTCACAATATGTGAGTCAAGTGAAGGACTAGGAGATCGGCTACACTTGGTTGTGCGCTGATCAGGTCCACCACAAAGAACGATAAGGCTATCCGTCATGATTTACTAAAGTTTAGTATATATGGTTGTGCTTACAAGTTTAAGTATAATTCTGAAACATTGGAAAAGTTTCAATGTATGGCAGGACGAATGAGAAGAATCAAATTAGGCAGAAATATAAAAGTTTCTCCAATCTGAAAAGACGGGAGAGTACTTCAGTATCATGTTTTATGATCATCTTAATGATTAGGAAAAACCATATTACAATTGATCCTCTAAGGACATCTTAGTGCAATTGTTTGACTAAAAAGAGGAATCGTGAATTGTTGAAATGGTTAAATCAAAAGATGAATCATACTTCGTTCCAAAATTGAGTCTTAAAGTAATACTCCAAGATCGAGCCTTGAGTAACATAATGTTAAGATGGTTTAAAACACTTATCAAATGTAGAGTAAAATGTTTTCTACTCTTGTACCTTTGAAATTGGTGAGTTGTGATGTTTTGGATAAAACAAAGACCAACTAAGGCCAATGGTGTGAAGTGTTTGTCTTGATAAGAATCCGCACTAACTCTTGAATATTTGCTTTGTCAAGGAATGGTTCTTGACAAGAGAATCTTATATGTCAAGAGGTCAGTGGGAGTCTTAAAGATCTTGAAAAGTTTCAAGAACTATCAAGGGTATTGTTTATCACTAGCACACGACTTGAGGTTTATAACCTAATCATGTTGACATATTCTTGTTTTTGTGCCCATTCCAGTTAAAGTTGACTAAGAATGTGAGTTCTATGAGTTCTCAGTTGTTTACATAACTACTTGGAAGCAATGGCAAGCCCTTGTGGTGCCAGGTGGCAAGAAGTTAAGATTGAACAAGTTCAGTCCATATGAGTTTGTATTTGTCACTAACATCCTCATGTGGTTATGTTTTTGACAAATTCACATGGATAGGAACACATACACCATAAAATCTAAGTGTCATAAGGTTTCTCTTCGATTCATGAAAATGATGGTGAGGAAACGCATTCACTAAGTAGATTTTAAGTAGATAGAAATTGTGATATTTGCATTCTCAAATTCAATTATAATTACGACATCCCTTTTCATAATTCGAATTGTGAGCAATGGCAAAGGTCTAAACATTTGAGACTATGATTACGACATCCATTTTCATAATTCTAAAATTGTTTAGACACACATGTGAGCTATCTAAGGAAAGGTGTATGATTTTGGGAAGCTTAGATAAAGTCTTATCGAAGCATCTCGTATCAGAAACCTGAACTTTGGTAATGAAAGTCAATAAATTATTGATTTCTAGAAGTCCAACTGATTTCTGGATACATGTCAAAGCTAGTGGGAGCATAAGTGTTATGCTGATAAGAATATAATTATCATGTTAGTAGGAGCATGATTATTATGTTAAGTGTTGCAAGTTAGCAATGTTAATTATAGAAAACAAAAGTTTCAATTTGCAAAGTTGCAGGGTTTGAAAAGTTGTTTTTCTATAATTAAGGGAGAGGAAATTATACTTCATTCCAATTCTAAAAGCTTAAATTGAGATTTTAATCAAATTTAGTCAAGTATATATATGAATGTTATGTTGGAATGGTTCAACATAAGGAAATTGACTGGTCTAGGATCATGTCTTTATGTGAGACATTATGAATCGTATCCCATATGCTTCGGGTATAGGATCGATTGCATATGCTATAATATTTATTTGTGTTCTGAATTTTCCAAATGCCTAGGGCATTAAGAGGGAAAAAGGACCAGAACTGTATATGACTAAAATGATCAAGCAATTGTCGAGGACAATTTGAGGCTTACCGAAGATTGGTTACTCATGGACAGTTGGAAGTATAGTGTTAATTTTGGAAGGACCATATTGACATATTCTGAAAAGAGGCAACTCTTGTTCAAAAGTGATAGTCAAAATGGGAATATGGAAATGTTTCCATAAGTGGAAGTTATTCATTAAATCTGTGTAAGACTAGAAAACTTAATGCAAGAAGGATGTTCAAAGGAATGTACTTTGAATGTGAGACTTCGTTTCCATGGAATTGCTCTCCATTGGAATACTTTGTAATGTCTGTTGCCAAGTCTTTGTGACTTTTGTGCATAGTCATTACAAGAGGATCATTGCATATAAGTTTAGAATCTAACAGATTGGCAAAGAATCTTGTATTCTTACATTTTTCATAAGGATTTGGAATTGTGAAATGAGCATCATTGAAATGTTTTCAATTGATCTATTCTACAAAGAAAGGACCATAGGTAAACATAGCGTGCATGCTTGTAGCATGGGACAACTATTGTTTTAATTCCAGTATAAAGTTGATTATTCGAAACATTATACAATGAATAATGAGTAATCAATATGGTGATTAAATAAAAGGTGTTTTATTTACTCTCACACGTATTGGGGCCATATAGGATTAGTATTATTCTTGTGTTTCACTTTGCATGTTTTGACTTCCTGAATAATTACTTTATTCAAACTCTCCACAGTCAATCATACTTTGGAAGTAGGTATGAATAAAGAATGTCATGAATTGGGCTTGTAGATGTCTAAGGTGTTTAGACATAGCAAAAGTTGATGCAGCATTCATGAGTGCTCATAATTTCTGAGTATTGGATTAAACCCACGCTCACTTGTATCACTTCACGGAATTTATCTCGAGTGATCGTGAGACGGTAATATCATATAAGTCTTCAAACCTAGAGATATGAGTTGTTGACTATGAGTTGGTTGTACATTGATTGTACGAAAACGCATCACTAACTTGATGTTATAAAGTGTGCCTTTGTGTATGATTCAACAAGTAGTTAGTACAAGCATATGAGTCGAAGTTTATCCATTCCTTTTACCCTTGGAGGGATAAAAGCGATATATGTAGGCCCCTCGATGATTTAGTGATGACAACCCTAAGTGCTCGGTCGGGCCTCGACTGAGTTGATTTGTTCAATTAGTCGGTCGTCATAAATCAGAAATCGGGAAACAACAGATGGACAGAGAGAATGATTATAATCCATGTCTCAGTCCATATGATATCTATAATGGAGGAATATATGATCCCTTATCTAATGGACACGTCATTGACTAGGTCAGAGTTCGACAGCGGCTTTTAAGAGCTACGATTGCTAGTCGGGTTTTGGAGTCGTACTTGCAATAATAGTTATTAGACTTATCCAAGTGTGACACTGTTGGATTAGGCGTCTAAGCCCATAACTATAATTGGTATGTACTTGACCCGAGAGTATGGTCCATTTGGGTTGCATATCATCAGGACAATTTGTTAGGATGGACTTTTGAGAGAAGATATTATTTATGATTTATTAATATATTATAAGTTATAATATATTAATATAAAATCATATGATTTAATTAGTATTGATCAATAATTAGTTTAATGATCAAAAGAGACTAATTAAATCTATGGGGACTAATTATGGTAATTAGTTATATTTATATGTGTTGGGCTTATGATCCATGTTGGACCAAGTTTATGTATGGATACATAAATAGTTGGGCCACATGAACCATAGATCATAAAACCCATAGGTATGGATTTGGGTTATACCCATGACCTTTGGAATCCTACATATAAATATGTGCTCTATAGCTAAAAAACGCCTACACAAGTTCTTGGAGTTCATGGAGGTGTTTTTGGTGCATGGAGATTCTCTCTCAAGAGCCACCTTTGTCCATGGTGTGTTGTGATTCCATTTGAGGCATCCACACTATTGGTGCTAAGTTCTTAAAGGCCAAAGTCTTTCTGGCAACATCAACAACATCAAGAGGTATGTCGAAAACTTGTCTTGTTATACATATGTTATTTGTATGCTAGTTGTAGGCTTAAAGCTTTGGAAACCATATGCATGTATAATTAGAGAAAACATAGATCCAAAGCTTTTAGGGTTGTATGTGCACCATAGGATGTTGTAGTATACAAAACCCAACAAGAACTAGCAAAGCCCTCTCTCTGAACATGGTAGTGATCTATGTCACAGTCTCAGTCGTCTAATAAATGTCCTAAAACTCCCTCGCCAACTGAAGTACCTCAATCATGGGTGCAAAATCTGCCCTAAATCTCATCATAAAATCATCCAAGATCATCGTTTTAAAGGCCTCTCATCCCAAAGAATGATCAACCTCCGCCCACCAATCATGAGCTTTGTCCTTCAGTAGACAGGATGTGAACCTAACATTCGACCCCTCGGGGCAGAAGCTCATCCGAAAAGCATTCACCATATCCGCTAACCATCGCCTGCTAACTATGGGGCCCTTCTTCCCGAAGAACTCAGGAGCCCCACATGCACGAAACGCTTAGAAGGTAAGAGTGTGTGCACCCATAGTAGCCAATATCCTAATACTCATCCAAAATCCCCATTATGTCCTCCTTGATCGTACTGAAGATCACAAGATTCTGCTCCATAATACTGTGAGTGATCTCTCACTAGATGAACTCCCGTATCCGCTCATCTATCGATTCAGTGCCAACACCTGAACCGGAACCAGAACCATCACCATAACCGCCACCATGTCGGGTAACCATCACCATACTGAAACGTAAACATATAAACGATCATAATATACATGAAGAATTCCTCACTCTACATGCTCCTTAGAATCCTCATGACTCTCAATGATTCGAGTACAGATCATGTGCTTCCAGTAGTATAGGGTCAATACTACCTTCCACACCTAGCCGTACTTTCCTCAAGAATCATACCAAATCTTCTAAGTCACCTCCTTATAATTATACTCCCAAAACCCACTATACATCGTACCATTCGCACTAAAGCACTCCTTAGGCTCTCCTAGGGTTCCAATTTCACCCTGCCATCAACTGCTAAAAAAACCCCTACCAATTCCTGCTAACTATTTCATGAATACAATTACATGCAACAAAATCTGAATAATCTTTCAACCAAAAGACCCAGCCCTACAATAGTTGGACTCAGACAAGATCAATGCAATAGGGCCAAATCAATCATTCTAAAGTTATTTAACCTTTACAGCATGTAACTTAACGTATTCAATTAATAGTTAATTCACATTGATATGAGCTCTACAAATCACAGAGCAAGAAACAATTGAGCTGTAAAACTCTATAGGCAACACAACATTAGAAAGCATCTTTTGTAATAGACATCTCTCTCGTAATATGTCATACCCCCGAACCGGGACGGCGGAAACGTCTGGGGGCGGATGACTTCATGTACAATATCATAACAATTGAATATGAATGAAACATAGCAACCAAACATCATACATTGGAAATACACACTTACATAGTTTACATATTGAACTTGTTCATCAGTTACACAAAAGTAAGAAAAGTAAAATTTCTTGAAGTTGCACCACTTGATCTCATAGTCGAGCTTATTACCTGCTACTGGATCCCTGAGAATACAAGTCGTTTTGAAAAGAGTCAACTAAAAAGTCGGTGAGTTCATAAGCATTTTTGTATAAAATGGTTTTGTACTTGTTTAGAGTAGTTCTCATAGTGTTTTCAGAAAATCCGATATTTCTATAAAATAATTACTAAGTCTCGTTCTAAAACTGTGAATATATATGCATGCCTGTCCTAGATTATCTTTTGTTTGCAAAAGTGAAGCGAATATTCCCAGAAAATCCGATATTTTCTAAAAAGAAATGGTTTGAAATATTTGTGTCCGATCTTGTATTAATGCATTTGTGTTATTGTTTACTAGAATGCAAAAAGAGAATGAAGAGAATGTAAAGAGAATGTAAAGAGAATATAAAGAGAATGTAAAGAGAATGTAAAGAGAATGTAAAGAAAATGTAAAGAGAATGCCCCCATACAACCCGATGTTGTCTGTGAAAGAGAATGCTGGTAAAACAACCCCCGAGGTTGAGTACCGGCGCGAGTAAGTTACCGAGTAATCCAAAGAGAAAAAAGAATGATTTCCCCGTAAATTTTATAACGTTAATTCTTCTAATTAAGTCGTTATAACCATACTAGATAATGACAATTTCGCCTGTCATGGCGTTGTTGGACGCCGACGGAATAGAATAAGGTTTTTGTCACCCTAGATTGGCCTAGTCTAACTGTAGCGAACAGCTCAGGTGTGGGGTGTCACCCTCATATAGATCTATACACAAACTCTCGCTCTCCCTCCAAGAGACTCTGGTCATAACTAAGGCTACGATTGTACACTCAATAGGTGTCAACCGACACGTCTCACTAGATCCTTAATCGAATTTACGCGGAAAGAGAAAGAAAAACATATAAGGTATATTCCAGGCCCAATAAACATGTAAGTGGACAACTAAGGCCCACTAAACATGTATATTATTTCCAGGCTCGAAAGGAATGAGAATATATATATATATATATATATATATATATATATATATATATATATATATATATATATATATATATATATATATATATATGAGAGAGAGAGAGAGAGCTAGGTTCAGGTATTCAAAGTAAGTATTGTGTTATTGTATGCATCAATGTGGGCCAATCAAAATTAAATAAAAATTAAATAATTAAATAAATAAATAAGGGTAATTTAGTAATTTGTTTAGTAACTTCCAAAAATAATCCCTATAATCATGGTATTGACTTATAACCTAAATAAATAAGGGCGTCTTTGCTTTCAACAAGTGGATCCACTTAAATGATTAGGGCTTTTAAACCCGTGTTCCTTTTGATCGGGCAAAGATGGACGAAGGCAGATCAACAAGCGCAGGTCACGGACACTCCAGAAATCGGGTGCGGGAATCGTTTGGGGGTGCTGTCGATTGGTGGAAGGCCGAGGTTGCGTTTCCGGTGGTGGTAATCGATCACTCATAGTGGTGGCTTATGAACGAAACGGACACAGCGAAGGCTCACAGAGGGAACAATGATTTGCCGATCGATTGCGAGCGGAGGAAGCGGCATAAGGCAGCGACTGAACGATCTATCGGGAGGAGAATGGTCGTCTCCGGGGCTCGATGAGGCCGAAGACAGGAAACGGGAATCGCAGTGAGGCTGTTGTGGCTTCTGTGGGTGTAGCGAGGACTCAAGCAGCCTCTCGACTGTTTTCTTCGTTTCCAGTAGCAAGGGGCGAACGGGGAGGAAATCTGGTGGTGTTTGTGAAGAGAAAAAGAAGAGATGGGTGTGAGGATTGGTTCGATTGAAGCGACAACGACCCCGGGAGAGTGTTCAACGACATTTGTTCAATGGGAATAAACACGAAGAAATGGGAAACAGTTGGATTGAAGGCTAAGGACAAAGCAACAATAGGTATCTTGATTCATTCATTTTTTTGTTTGTGTCGACTGGTATCAATGGATGAACTAGATGTTTGGTTTTGAGTGTTTTTACAGAAATTGATGGTTGAACGGGTGTTTGGGTTTATTGTTTTGCTTGACAGGAACAAGGAAATGTAGAACAAGAGGTTCAACCTTGTGTTTCTTACTGGGAAAGCAACACCTCCAAAGGAAGTGTTCTTGGCTGATTCACGAACCATAAAAGGAAGGGTAAAAAGGGAAAAGAGTTATACATACGGGTATAGAACATACCGATCTGTTCTACAGGTTGCATGTGAAAGTTTGTGCTAGGCCACTGTTACATTACACATACAAAAGGAAGGGTAAAAAGGGAAAATGAAGGGTAAAAAGGGAAAAGAGTAATTACCAATGACCAAGAGGGGTAAAAAATGGTATCATTTCATATCAAATTTACTTCTTCTTATATGATAAAAATCAATTTGTTTATGTAGATGATTCAATGGATGATATTGGTGAGATTCCAATTCTATTGGAATGGAATCACGAATTCCAATTCTGTTGGAATGGAATCATGAATTCTAATTCTATTGGAATAGAGTATGAATATTTTCTCACTAATTTATGCATGTTCTACAATTCTTGGTTATTGGTTTTGGTGCAATTCACAAGTCCACATATTTTTCAAAAGGAATTTAGTTTTTTATTTTTCATTTGCTAATGTATTATTGGAATCTAAACTACAATTTGGTTTTGTTTTCACAGAATTTGATGCTTGAAGAACGGACCACAAAGTTGAAAGTGATTCTAAGAAACATTATTCTTTTAGAATGTATTAGTGTCGTTGTTAGATTTTGATGTTTTCTTTCCCGTTTTGAAAGTTTTTTTAGTTTTATTCTTTAACAATAAATGTAATTCTTAACAATTGTTACCCGTATTCTATAAGAAATAATGCATTTTTTGTTTTTATTCTTCAATTGATTGTTCAAGAATTTGTTATTCTACAATAAGTTTTTAAAGTCATGATCAAGAAATAGGTTCAAGAATATTTTTATTATTTATGGTTCAAGAATATATTTTTATTTTTGAATATACTCATAAACATATTATGTCAGAATGTCCGAATTAAAAGAATTACAATTAGTAAAATCGGATTTTTAAAATTAATAGAATCTATGATTCCTTAAAAAATGCAATGTTCCTTTATTAAATCTATATTAATTGACTAAAATACCCTTGTAATTAATTTAAATGATATTTTTCAATTATATTTAATTCAATAATATATATTAATCACTTTCTTAAAATAAGTAAAATTGATTGACCCACATTTATGCATATAATAACACAATAATTACTTTGAATAGAATAACCTAAGCCTATATATATATATATATATATATATATATATATATATACACACACACACATATATATATATATATATATATATATATACACACACACACACACATATATATATATATATATATATATATATATATATATATATATACACACACACACACACACACACACATATATATATATATATATATATATATATATATATATATATATATATATATATATGGCTAGGTTATTTTGTTTCTTACATTATTATATATATATTAAAGTTATGAAAAGTTTAACAGTAAAGTGGCACCTTTTTTTATCAATTTTGGTCCTCCAACTTACAACATTGACCCTTCATCTTTATGCTTTTGTTCACAAACAACCCTTTCACTTTGGTTTAAATTTTTCATAACCCTCGCCTTTTATTACATATTATTAGTATTTAGTCTTTTGGCAGAAATGGTCCCTCATCATTATTTTGGTCCTCAACTTACAACATTGACCCTTCATCTTTATGCTTTTGTTCACAAACAACCCTTTCACTTTGGTTTGAATTTTTCATAACCCTCGCCTTTTATTACATATTATTAGTATTTAGTCTTTTGGCAGAAATGGTCCCTCATCATTATTATTATTATTGTTAGACAAAATTACACGATTGGTCCTTGTGGTTTACCAGATTTAACATTCTCTTTTTGGTTTTAAATTAATGTTTTATTTATTAGAAAATATCCACCCAATACCATAAACCCACCCACCATCTGCCATCACCACCACCACCACCACCGCCAAAATTACATAAATGGTCCATATGGTTTACCCATGGTAACAAATTCAGTCCCTACTACCTAAAAAGACCAAATTACCCTCACATTAACGGACAAAAAGCAACCAACATGCTACTTTACTTTACAAAGCAATACCTTCCGACCCCGGTAACGCCGGGGAATCTTTTCTAGTTTATTGTGTGCTAGAATGCACCAATAGGAATTTTGTAATTTAAATAATTATTTAATTAAATAAATATAGATATTAAATGATTTCCATAATTATATGTATATTAAATGATATCCATAATTATAATTCTCTTTTTATGGAAACTAATTAAATCCGTCATTAATGTCAGCAATAACATTCTTTCAGAATGAATTCGCATTTAGGTTTTTATATATGAGTTCGTATTTTGTTTCAGGACTCACTCACTTAAAATACAATAAAGTTGCATGGAATATGAAGAACGAGAGTGTATTCTACTAGAATACACTCTCATTCTTTTTTTATATGAATTTATTCTGAAAGAATATTATTGTTGACATTAATGACAAATTTAATTAGTTTCCATAAAAATGAGTTATAAGTATGGATAGCATTTAATATACATATAATTAATACTAAATTCCTATTGGTGCATTCTATCACACAATAGATGTGAGAAACATTTGCACCTACCTCTATATATATATATATATATATATATATATATATATATATATATATATATCCCGGGCCCAATATACATGTAAAAGGACAACTAAGGCCCACTAAACATGTAAATGGACACTAAGGCCCACTAAAAATGTAAAAGGACACTAAGGCTCAGTAAACATGCAAAAGGACACCAAGGCCCACTAAACATGTAAAATGACACTAAGGCCCACTAAACATGTAAAAGGACACTAAGGCCCAATAAAGGAAGGAATATATATATATATATATATATATATATATATATATATATATATATATATATATATATATATAAATACATATAAGTTAACATGTCTAGATGTTTTAAAAGTATATATAAGTTATACAAACTTGCATCTAACACAGTTATAAGAGCCTTTAGCATGATAAAAATAATTTATTGTTTTTGACTTTTCTGTCCCTGTTTTTAGAAAAATAATAGAAAAATCATCGTAAGTCGAAATTTGGATCCGTAAACTCTGAGAGTTTGGAAAATGAGTATACTTTATTCATAATTTTTATTAAGATTTTTAATGGCCTCAAACCAGTGTGAAAATGTTCATCTTCACAAACTGGTCCGAAATCATTCCTGAAATGATAGACAGTGTTGCAAAATCGCCAAAAATTGTAGAAAAATCGTATGAACGCGTGCGAGTATTCATTTTAAAGGAATAAACCTGAATTTTTTTTATGTAAAACAGTTTTGAAAAATAATATAATTAAGGTGGTCAAAGCAGTCCGTAATTAGACCAAAACGTTTCTGTTAAAAGCTGATTTTTGAGTTTAGGTTATACATGTTTGAACACAACACTTATTTTTGCTATTTTGAGTGTATAATCTCATATCTACAAATTTATATGTAATATATATATATATATATATATATATATATATGACAACACATAATTTTCTCATGGTTTTTATGAAGATCTAAGTGATGAACTTCATGTTCAAGTAAAGATCTAAAAGTTAAACACATAACACAATGGTACATGCAAATATCCAACGGTTAAACGAGAGTTGACTTGTATCCTCCCCCCGAAAACATGAAAAATACGAAAGATATGGGGGTATGAATCTCACCTTGGTGTTAGATCGGTTTTTTGAAGAGGAAGGATGGAGTGAGTTTTCGACCTTAGCTAGCTCCTTTGAAGAGATTTGTGGAGTTTTGGTGTTCTAGGATCACAAACCTGAAAATAAAGTAGTTTTAAGGAAAGATATTAGCATAAGATGGAGTTAAACAACTTAAGTGTGAAGTAAACTTACCAAGTTAGGATCTTTGGTGAATAGTTCTTGAACACACACACCTACATACACGATTTTTAGGGAAAGAAGGAGGAAAATTCTTTGAGTTTTAGAGAGAGGATGAGAGTAATGTGGGTGAGTTTGAAATGAGAAGTGGAGAGGGTTGAGGGGTGTTTGGCCGATATAAGGAGAGAAGAGAGGGAAAGAGAGGGTTTGACTTCTTTAGATGTTGATGTGAATTGCTTGGTTGTTTGATGGTCCATGCCTAGATACATGGTAGTTAAAAATGAGGTGGCAAGCTCATGATCCACCCTCATTTCCTTATATATATATATATATATATATATATATATATATATATATAAAATTCGATTTAGGCTAATTAGGAGAGGGTTCTTGGCCCACATAACGGCCCAAAATGTCCTAGGGAGGGTGTTGGCCCAATTAATGGGGGTTTTCGGCCCATTAGACCCATTAGGGGAGTTTTTCGGCTCATAATAATGTTTAATAAAAGTTTTCCGCCCATTAGAGCCCAATGAGAGTTTATCGGTTCAATAGGGCCCAATAAGGAAATATTGGTCCAATAAAGGTTTGGGTTGAGGATTTTTGGGCTAAGGCCCAAAGATGATTGGATTTTGCTTATTGGATCGAGTTTTTTGGGTCTTCACGTGGTTGCTTCGACTTGAATGACAATGTACGCAAGTATGAACTTATTATCATTGACGTTTGAATTTCACTAAGTGAAATGTTACAAGATTACACAAAGAGATCATCTTGTACAAGGATCACCATTCTAACCCAAATTTGCTAGTTGTGACATAATAGGCAATTTAGCATGCAACCGTGAATAGATCGTTATGCTAACTTCTAGCATACTAGGCATTCTATAACACATATGACATATCAATTATGTATGGGTATGTTGGTAATCACTTACTTGAGCTCGACTAATTGCATGCATCGTACCCCTTTCTTTGTAAAAATCTTTAAAAAAAATTATTTCCTTTCAAAAAGATTATCAATTCCTCAGTTTGAGTTCAGACACACCCGATAATGTGCCTGAATCTCCCAAACCAAGGCTCTGATACCATCTTATAACGTTCCAAAAATACTAACTAAATTTTTCATTTTGAATTCTACAAACACATCCATTCATTACTTCCAAAGGTATTCAAGTATCAAAAGTGTTTCTAAACAACATCACAGTAACAGTAAAACCAAAAGTGCAGAATCTCTAGTGGATGCGATGCAATCATATCCGGCCCTTCCCGTTGGAATTACAAGTACCTAAAAACATTTAAACATAAAACTATAAGCATAATCCCCAAAATACCACATACCATACATACATTTTCCTTGGGCTACCCCATGGTATTTTCCTTGAAATTCCTTGGGCTACAACCATGGTCTTAT
Organism: Lactuca virosa; assembly: GCF_052849685.1. NCBI lineage: Eukaryota > Viridiplantae > Streptophyta > Magnoliopsida > Asterales > Asteraceae > Lactuca > Lactuca virosa. The sequence continues at coordinate 294,287,013 of NC_136427.1, read as the reverse complement.
AATCAAGTGCCATGGGCTACCCCCATGGTCTTTCATGAAATTACCTTGGGATACCCCCATGGTCTTTCATATAATTTCTATGGGCTACCCCCATGTTCTTTCATACAATTACCATGATATACCCCCATGGTATTCAATGTAAGTATCACAAAGACAACTAGCATCCTACGCAGTATAGTGAGAAGACTCACCTCAAAAGTGTCGTAAACAACTAACGGGCTCTCATAGATAAATAACGGGTGATACACACCACCTAATAAAACACATAGGGTGAACCCTTAGTCCACCTTATAAAACTAGCAAATTGACCAAAGTCAACAGTCAAATTCCACTGTCGTCATTCCTTCTGATAGGTCTTTTTCGGGGAGGCATCTTATTCTAGAAACAACCAGGAAGAAGAGGATAGTAAGTCCTCTGGAATCGAATCAAGGGATATAAAGATGTATCTCAATATGATGACTAGAGTGTTCTACTAAGCGATAAACAAAGGAAAGCTACCAATGCAAATAAGTTATCGCTAAGAAACGAATAGGTAGCAACACTAGGAATGAATTTCTACAATGTATTCGGCTCTGACTAAAATACTCCTATAGTATTTTAAGTTGTAGGGATACCGGGTAAGTTTTAAGCCTGTTGCAACACCAAAGTCACTCCCAAGCACATGTTGGTCATGTCTCGAATGAATATAGTTGATCAGACTATATTGACCCTAGACATGATTACATAACTGCCCAGGTTTAACCGCAGTGTTCAACATCCACAATACTTTTGTTTTGTTCTACTCATGACACGGATTCTGGTACTCGGGTATACTTTTATATTCTTTGTAAAAATACTTATATTTTAAAAGTATACTTTTAGTTCAGAGCACTTCAGCCCCTTAATGTTTATAGTTGTATACCATGTAAGGTTCGGTATACTCAGTTCACTATAAACGATAGCTCTGATACCAATCTGTCACACCCCGAAACCGATGGCGGAAACGTTCCAGGGCGGAGTGACGTCATGCGTAGTATCACAACAGTTGTATCATAGTAAGCGAAGTAAACACAACCATTACATTATAATATGAATATTTACATTGTTCAAAAACATGATTTATACATAACAGTATATAACAAAAGTAAAAGACGTGACTTCAGAATGTTCCGTCTTCTCCAAAAGTTGGCAAGAGTACCTGTCTATTGATGCCCTGAGAATACAAGCAGTTTTAAAATATATCAGCATAAAGCTGGTGAGTTCATAAGCGTTTAATTCTGGTGAAAGAAATGTTTCTTTGATTCTTTGAAAAGTTGATTCCCAAGAAAATCCTATATTTTCTTATGAAAGAGGTTTGATTATCCATTAGTTACACGTTAAACAGCCTGTTTATGAAAGGTTAAGTTATCCCAGGAAAATCCTATATTTTCCTTAAAAGTTGATAGTTGATTTTCGATTATGATACGAGGTGTACAAGTATCTACCATACTTGTATCGATAGATGTAGTTTCCTTGAAAAACCCTGGTTACTCGCTGTGAGATGTATTAGCCTTATTACATAAATAAAACTAATAAAGTAGGTAGTGAACTAGATCCTAAGGGCGTTACTGATGCCCTCTAGAAATCAAATCGGATATTACTTTGAGGTTAGTTCACTTGTTTCATTATTACAAAAGTAAATTCTCGTTACCTAAGTTATGAGTGCCATAACCGTACTTAGACTGGATAAGGCACGAACGGGGGCCAATATCTTTTATGACTTTGTCACCCCTGAACCTAACGGTCCCGTTGTAGCTAGCAGCGAAGGTGCGGGATAGTCAGTCCCATATAGATCTATACACAATAGTCACGCTCTCCCTCCAAGATATTCTGGTTATAAGTCGTAGTCCTCTACTCACGAATCCGATGGAGTGTTACCAAGGACAAGTCTCAAACTTAGCCTAACAAATTTACAAGTAACAATAACGAAAATCCTGTTTATGATTTGCATGAACCCTTTATAAGATAATACATATTATTACATGATTCACAAGTTTCCTGCTTTAGATTTGAAAACTGTTTCTACGAGTTGATTTCTTAATCGTTTGGTAAAATGGTTTTCTGAGTTAAAAGCATGTTGAACATATAATCATTTTATGCAAAATGAGATAATTTGAGCACAAGCTTCCTTGTACTTTTGCTTGTATTCCCCCCCCTAAAAACATGAAAAACTCGGAAAAAGCGTAGGGGTATGAACTCACTGTTTATCGTAGGATCCGAAAGCACAATTGGTTACGAGAGTTGAGTGTCAACCGATGTTTCGTACGCAAGTGGATCCTATTAACATGTGATAACACATATGTGTGTTAGAATTAGGGTGTTTTATGGCTAAACATGACGGGAAACCACCCTAAAGACTTGGAAATGCTTGTCGGGACCCTATATGATCAAACAAGGGAGGTGTACGACCATTTGAGTGGGTGTGCGGCCAGGGTGTGCGGCCAGGCTGTGTGTGCGGTTGCACACAGGAGTGTGCGGCTGTACAGAGGGTGTGTGCGGTTGAACACAGGAGTGTGCGGCCGTACAAAGGGTGTGTGCGGCCATACACTCCTCATTTTTGCCCAAAATGTCGATTTTGAGGTGTTCATGTGCTAATACCAAGTCCTACTAGTGAATGAAGGCCAAACTCTTCACTTTGGAGAGTTTTAGTGTGTGTGCGGCCACCTTATGAAGGTGTGCGGCCGTACACCTTCAAAGGATGAAGAACACGAAGAACACTATGAGTTTTAAGCTTAGATTCAGGTGTCTTACCAATATAACAAGCTGAATGATGAAGTAGTTCACGTTTTTGAGGTCTTTTGAGTGTTTTTGGATGAAGTTTTTAGAGAGAGAAAGTAGAGTGCAGCCAAAGGAAAGGAATGAGTGAAGGGGGTCTCCTTATATATATAAGGGGGAGTGTACGGCTGGAGGGTGGGTGTGCGGCCGCACACCCGTGTGTGCGGCCGTACACACCTCTCAGGAGGGTGTATGGCCAGGTTTTGTCTCTTTACGACTTGCTGACTCATTTCTAATCTCATTACCGACTGTACTCAAGCTTAGAACACTTAAACTAACCCTTAAACGGTGTTAAAAGATGATAAAATCGAGTTTAATATTGATATAAAGATCAATTGTACATGATAAAAGTTTCGGGTTGTCACATTTATCATCTCATAATCTTGTTGGACTGGGAAAGTTTGCATCTTGATCTTGTTCTTGACGCCATGCATGTTTTGGGAAAAGTTTTATGATATTAAGGACTTAGGGTTGTAGATCTAGTTTTGGGATGGAGTCCTAATGGATAATGTTGTAAGCTTTATCCATTAAGTGAGTAAAAAGAAATAGATCTGAAGTTATGGGCTTTAATCGTAAGGAATTAAGAACTTAATGGAGATTTTGAACTTTTGCCAGAAGCCATGACGTAGCCTAGGGTTTACCACGACGTGGCGGTGCATGGAATAAGGACTGTTTTGAACTTGCTCTCTCACGACGTGTAACATGGATTGTCACGACGTGACATTGAGTTTGGCTAAGTTGATCATTGACTTTTTGGACCTTTAACCATTGATTGTTGACTAGTGTGACTTAGGGTTAAACTTGGAAGATTTGGGTTGCTGATTGAGGATTTATCTGTCTTGGTTTTAGTCGGATCAATGTATTGATCAGTGAAGGAGTCTGAATGCTGTTGTGGTTCTCCGGTTTGGTGATTCAAGCGAGTTTCTCACTATTCCATGTATCCCATTGTATATCCTTTGCATGTTAGGATAGAGTTGTTGTTATAGCACAAGTATCTTAGTGGCTAGAATAACTCCTTTGTATGTTTGTGCAGTTTAGGACACTTGGTGTCTTGGTATGCTAGACTGGTAGGGTCTTGCCTGTTAATCATATGGTAATGTTAGGAGCTATGATTGGTTAGGGTAAGTGGGGTAGGACAGTTATCAGGATTATGTATGACTGACTAGCAAAGGACCTAATTGAGAGGTGGTCAAGGGTAGGCTAACTAGGGAAGGCTAGTTACCAAGGGAATGTACTATGTTAGTTTATGATATGATTTTATGTTATAAGGTTACGTGTTAGTGATAACTTGGGTTCTATGTAGTCCAAGTTGGATAGCCTGAGAACTCTTGGTCTAATGCCTGATTGTGATGTTCTTGTCTGATTGTTTTCTCTCGGGTGGATCATCTGTTCGACTGTCTATCTGATCCCTTACTACATATGACTTTGTGCATTGTAGGGAAATACCATGGGGGTATCCCATGACATTTGCTTATAATACAACGAGGGTAGCCCATGGCATTGCAGGGAAAGACCATAGGGTAGCCCATGACACTTTCATGTGAGACCATGGGGGTACCCCATGAAATTGCAAAGAGAGACCATGGGGTAACCCATAGCAAGATATAAGACTATGGTTTGACCCATAGAATTCACCTGGGCTTGGAGCAGACTGTCACACCCCCAAACCAGGATGGCGGAAACGTCTGGGGGTGGATGACTTTCATGTATTGTATCATAACAATTAATAATAGTAAAGAAAGCAAACATAACCATCATATAAATAATTGAAAAGGTTACATCATTGTAAGTGTTACATGTTTCAAAAGCCAATTACAATATGATGACAAAAGATTTGTTTGACGCCTTAGCGTCCCATCCTCAAGAGTTGTTGGTTACATGTTTTACTGATTCCCTGAGAATACAAGTTGTTTGAAAAAGTGTCAACAATTAAGTTGGTGAGTTCATAAGAGTTTATATGAAAAATAGTAAGCCTTTCCGTGAAAAGATATCGTGTTTGTTCCCAGAAAATCCGATATTTTATAATAAATGAGATGTAAGTTGTTCACTTGTAAAATGATAGTGGTTATTCTAGAAAATTCAATATTTTCTGTAGAAATGAGTTTTAGTCTTAAAGGTTCAAAGACCGAAATGTACTAGTGTTTTCCATACTTAAAGTAGTAATATGTAGTTTTATTTGTATATAAAACTGTTTGAAGGAATGTGTTTTCGTGTAAAATAAACATATCGTCGTTTCCCCATGTGAGTTTTCATAACCGTGCAAAAGTGAATTTGCCTGCTCGACGTTCTTCGGGCGTCGAAAGTTTATGACATTTGTCACCCATAACCTACCAGTCTGACTGTAACTAGTAGTCAGGGTATGGGATCATCAGTCCCATATAGATCTATACACAAGTATCACGCTTTCTTATCGGAGATTCCGATTATAATACAGGACTTTCGTGTATACCTCAGTTAGGTACGATGAAGACAATGTCTCACAAATTTATTCAACGAGTGTACGTGTTTTTGAAATGAAAACTTTTGTATATGAAATTATCCCCTCTTTACAGGATAATATCGAATATGCCGTAAAACAATTATATATGCACTTTATATATTTTTACCCTTTGCTCAACGGGTTACAAAGGTGGTAAAGTTTCGTAAACTATATTTATATAGTTTAATGAAATGAACTTTTCGTAATTAATATATATATATATATATATATATATATATATATATATATATATATATATATATATATATATTTATATATAAGAATAATGTAGTGTATTTTGTAACCATTTTTCATATCTTTACGTTTTTATCCAAAACGTTCTATGTAAAAATATATAGGTTGGTAGTAAAACCATTTCGCGTATTTAACACTTTTCGTAAAAATAGTAAAGTAACGTATTTAAATTTTTGCATTTTAACGTAAATTTTCTTGTGTGTTTCTTGTATTCCCTCCTAAAACATAGAAAAAGTCTTGAAAAATATATGGGTATGAACTCACCTTATGTGTGGTTGCGGTTTGATAAGGAGATGACAGTGACGATCTTTAAGTTACGAACACTTGAAAATGGTTGAATCCTAAGAGTTTTTAACACATACTAATGTGTGAATAATATGAAACTAGTATTAAAGAACGTGAAATACTAGGTTATATATAAAAATACTTACCAAAATCCTTAAGAACAATGCTTGAAGGAATATGATATCCTGGGAATGTTTGGTCTTGAGAGAAAACTAAATTGGAAATATCTTTAACTGTGAATGGGTTTTTGAATTGTGAGGGGGGGGGGAGTCCTAATTCGTGTTTTATATAGGAGGATATTAAGAGATAATGAAGTCACAATGAGTTGATGTTTACATTGGTAAATGGAATTATCACATTGAGAAGTTAATTTAATCAATCAAGTGGCACCACTTGGCCACCTTTTGGGTGATTTCGGCCAAAATAGGGGGTGATTTCGGTCAAGGCATGACCGAAATCCCCTTGTATACTCATCATAATGTTGTTTTCGGTCCTAGTATCATCCAAGAATGAGATTTCGGTCCATGTTGAAGGGATTTCGGCCTTAATGGGCCTTAAACTAGTGTTTTCGTTCATGGTGTACTTCCATGAAGATGATTTCGGTCCTATGTGACCGAAAACTCATTGGTATTGGGCCTAAAAACCGAAAACCCTCCATACAGAGTATAATTCATGCCTTAAGAACTAACTATTTGACTTATGTTGACTTATATTAACTTAAATCAACATAGGTATCAATCTACACATATTTATTAACTTTATAAAACATGCCCTCATGGCTATAGGTGATACAATGCAATAAAGTTAAGATGTGGTTTCACTCATACATGGCACATCTTTTGTCTTGGTTCGACTCCAAGTTTGCCAGTTGTCACACAGACCCATTACTTCATGTATGTTTGTTACGTATGTTTATGTAAATAGGAGATTTGGTTGTTCGGCGCTAGAGTCGAACTCTTATGTGAATGCATTGTATGACTGATGGAATATGTGGTATATTAGGGAACTCGCTAAGTTTTATGCTTACGGTTGCGGATTAAACATTTTGCAGGTCGTTCGTGAGAAGAGATCGGTGTGACTGTACACACGCATCAAAGATGTTCATTTCCGTAGTTTTGTAAACTTAACCCTAATATTGGATGGCTTTAATCAAATGAATGTTACATAATGGTTTTTGAAGCAAAGGTTTAACTGGTTATTCTATTTTAAAAATGAAAATTTTCTTTTTAACTTTTGGGACATTACAAATCTTCATAAATGGTCCCTAGTCCCTGTGGTTTTCAGAAATATTAAATTAAGTCCCTAACTTTTTCGGTCTCATGGAAGGTCACTTTAGTTTCAATTTTTATTGTGGTTGGTACATTATTTATATTGCAACAATTAAAAAACAAAATATAAATACTACCCCTACCCTTACCCCCACCCTCACTCCTATCTTACAATGCTCATATTCAAGAGAGCATCGCCACCGGTCAACGTCGCCGCTATCGAACTTCCGCTGTTACTAGAGCACCTCGGGAATTACAACCACTGCTAACGTCATCTTCACCACCCTTCTTCACCTTCTTTGGCATTAGTTTCAACCCACCACACAAACAACCAAACATCAACCTTATTCTTCCTTTCAACCACCCTTCCCACCCCTATCAGCCACATGTAATACCACCACCCATCAGCAGGGGTACACGACAGTCCTCCAGTGCACCAAGCGTTAACGATGTTTTTCGGAGAAGAAAGAAGTGAGATGTGTGTGTGTGTATGGAGATGAATGTGACTGCCTTATCGGTTAGTGTTAGAGATTAAAAAAAAGTTGGTTTCAATTAAAAGATATCTCAAATAAATTAAAAGTGATAAATAAGTCTTTTCATGTGAATGAGAGATCAACCAAGATAAAAATTGAAACCACGACAACTTTTTATAAGACTGTAAAAATCAGATACTAAACTTGATATCCTAAAACAATGATAACCATTTATGAAGATAACTCTTAAATAAAGAGATGATGCAAACAAACAAACAACCCCCACCCCCACACACAACGTATACACGGAAATGAAGGTTGTTGCTATGAATTTTCGTGAACCTTTGTAGGATTATCTTTTTTTCAATATTGATATTTATATAACCAAATAAACAAAAAGAAAAAATAGAACTAGTGGCCAAACATTTTTTTTTCTTTGAACAGCTGAAACTAGTGGCCAAACATCTAAAGGCCTAAATAAGAAAATGACAGTGTATTGTTTTATCTGTTATTTATTTTTATATTACAATATCATATTATTGGTTTCTTATTATAATCTAATATTTTTGAAAACTTAATTAGACTAAATTTGTTAGGACTATTCAATTATTAAATTAGATTTAAAACTAAATTCCTATTAAAAAAATCAATTATAAATAAAAGAGTTAACAACTAAAGTCCTACTAAATCATAAATAAAAGACTTTACAATTATAGTAACTAGTAAAATTATTTCAAAATTATATTGGTTTAAAATTAATATAATTTTAATTATTTTAAATCAAAGAATAACATATGTTATAAAAGTTGTATACAGATAAATTAGTCCATATATATGCTTTCTTGTAAAATTGGCAATTTTGCTAGCTGCCTAGAATCTTTGCCGCCTTCATCATTTGCGTCCAATTTACAACAATTGTCTCCATTCCTTCCGGACAAATCATGCACATACCCTTCAAACCCTCTCCTCCCTATATCACTCACATGTAGGCATTAATCATAACAAAACTACAATTCATTCCATACACTAACATATAATATTGATCCTTTTGCAATGACGAATTCCGAAAGAATTTACCACACAAAAAGTATATATATATATATATATATATATATATATATATATATATATATATATATATATATATATATATATATATATATATATATATATATATATATATATATATATATATATATACATTTTGTGTGGTAAATTCTTTCGGAATTCGTCATATATATATGAAAAAGTTCAATAGACCACCATAATTATTGGTTTTTCAAGGAACCAAATCTTTTTTTCAATTTCTAGAGCTTATTCTTTATCGAAAAAAAAATTTAAAAATATCTAAATTCATATATTAACATTGTGAATGTGAAAAATATTTTTCGGTGAATCCGGATTCACATTGTGAATTTTCAAAGATTCACATTGTGAATTTGACGTAAAAAAAATTCGAATTTGATATCATTGGAAAAAGGATAAAAAGTTATGAATTTCTGTATTTTTTTTTTTTTGATAAAAAATAAGTTCTAAAAGTTGAAAAAAAGATTGGTTCATTGGTTCCTTGGTTAATTATGGTTCTCTTTTTAACCTCACCCTATATATATATATATATATATATATATATATATATATATATATATATATATATATATTCAAATGAGAACATTTTCTAAAATAAAAACATTTTTTTAGCTTAGAAGCTGTAAAACACGCGTGTTCCTCTTTCAAGGGTATTTTTGTAACTTTGCTCTTATGAACGAGATTTCAACTGATTTTCTTTCCGTCTTTCGACGTAGCTATGGTCGACAGTATACTTTGAGAACATACATTTTCTAAAATGAGAACATTTTTTTAGCTTAGGAACTGTAAAACACGTGTGTTCCTCTTTCAGGGGTATTTTTGTAACTTTGCTCTTATGAATGAGATTTCATCTGATTTTCTTTCCGTCATTCGACGTATCTATGGTCGACGGTATACATTGAGAACATATTGATTTCTTTCGATCTTTACGGAATTGCTTCTAAATCTCAGGTATTTCTCTGATTTTTTCATAACCGTCTGTGTTTTGTTTGTCGAATCTTATAGAAGAAGGAATTGCATCTATTCTACGAAGAAGTTAGGTCTAATCGTTCTTTCTATCAAAAGGTAAAAATCTTTAATTTGTATATCTTTTTTCGATGATTAAACACTCGCATTTGTATTTATTTCATCTATTATAGTCATTGAATCAGTTTTTTAACGTTTTTAGTTCGCAATTAGTTAGGTTTAAGATATTGTTCATTAAAAAAATAAAAATCGTCAATTTGCAGAACTTATTTTGATCATTAAACGTCGATAATTATACCCTTAAGTTTTCAAAAATGTTCGGATTTACCCTTGGTTTGATTGTTATATTGATTATTATTATTATTATTATTATTATTATTATTATTATTGTATATGTTTAATATGTTTTTAAATGTATAAAAATATTTTATACGTATATTTTTTAAATACGTTTTTTAAATATATAACAATATTTTTATAGATTTAAAACATATTTACTTGTATTTAGTATTTAAAAATATATTTACTTCTATTTAGTATTTATATACATTTGAAAGCTAATGTACGCCTTTAAAAACACATTTATATATTAAAACTATATTTATTTGTATTTAGTAGGTATTAATATATATGTATTTCGTATAAAAATATATTGTATACATATAAATATAAAAATATCTATTTATAAGGTTTATATTGAATAAAAGATATAATTATATGTATTTGTAGATATTACTAAGTATAAATATTATATATATATATATATATATATATATATATATATATATATATGTGTGTGTGTGTGTGAGATATGTATTTATACATATTTATATGGTAAAATACATATAAACGAAACATTTTTTAATTCTTTGGGTGATTCATCAACCAAAACAAAAAAAATGGTGTTTGCTTACTAAGTATAAATATGTATTTATTTCATATTTATATGTATACAATAGTTTTTATATAAAATAAATAAATTTTATATCTATTAAATACAATTGAATACAAATAAATATATATTAAATACAAACAAAAATGTATTTATACATTTAAAAACTTATTTATACATTTAAAAACATTTTTATTTTTATCTACTAGATATAAATATGTATTTATTTTGTATAAAAACTATCGTATGCGTATAATATGAAATAAATACATATTTATACTTAGTAATACGTACAAATACATATAATTACATCTTTTATACAATATAAACCGTATAAATATGTATTTTTATTTTTATATGTATACAATATATTTTTATATGAAATAAATATATATTTATACTTGCTAAATACAAATAAATACATTTTTAAAGGAATACATAGGCTTTCAAATGTATATAAATATTAAATACAAGTATATATATTTTTAAAAGTATAGTTAATAAAAAAATTATACATTTAAAATTGTATGTATAAAATATTTTTATACATTTAAAAATGCATTGAAAATAATAATAATAATAATAATAATAATAATAATAATAATAATAATAATAATAATAATAATGGTAATAATAATAATAATCAAAATAATCAAAATAACAATCAAGGTAAGGGTAAATCCGAAAAAAAAAATTATAACTTAAGGGTAAATCCGATCATTTTTGAAAACTTAAGGGTTTTACTGGCATTGGAAACAGACTAAAATGGTATAAATGAACAAATTAAACAAAACATCCGATTTTACTGGACCTAAAACACGTCCAAGGGTAAAACCGATATTTTTATGAAAATTTAAAGGCTTTTATGTCATTTTCCCTAGTTTTAGGTTTTGATTTAAGGTTATGATTTGAGTTGGACCTAAGGTTTTGATTTTCAAAATTTGATTTTGATTTGAGTTTAGGATTTGATTTCAATATGGGGTTTTAATTTCAGTTAAGTTTTAGGTATTGATTTTAGTTGCAAAGGTGGTGTTAGTGGAAAGTTTGTTCGATGGAAGTGGTGATGGTAGTGGTAAATGTCAGTGGTGGTGGTAGTGGTCGATGGTCGACGACAATAGTGTTGGTGGTTGTGGCCGATGACAATAGGGGTGGGTATGAGGTGATATATTTTACTAAAAAAAATTCTTTTAGTTGATTATCAATAATAAATAAATAAATAATTGAAATATAGTATTTTCATTTATAGTAGGAATGATAAACTCAACAAAATTAGAACATAAAAGCGTATGGAATATACAATAAAATTAAAGACCAAACACGTATTTTTGACAAAATAGACAAATTTAATATTTTACTCTATAAATAATTAAGTTATAAAAATAAATAAGATTTTACTATACGTACTACTTACTCACATCACATAAAAAGTACACATATGGTACAACAAACAATTAGGATGTACTAATAGATTTAGCCAAATAAATGTCTATAATTATTATAAGCGATTGATTTGATTGCGCAACGATATATATAGTTCCAGAGGTGACACGTTTAAGTACCAATCCATGTATTGAAGGGTACGTTATGAGTGTACCTTCTTTCACGTGAACATAACAAACAAGTCGACATATAAAACAACAACGAAATGTCACATGGGTCACCTACACAAAGTTTTACCCCAACCTCTTAAATTACTAGACATTTCCAAAACAAGAGTCTCCTTCAGCTCTTTGTAATATTCATATGGAAGAGCCTTGAGAAATGTGAAGTGGGATTGAAATGAACTTAGATTATTTAGCAGTTGTTGGACACCAAATCGTATTCAAAACTTTGGGTATGGGCTATTCATCCTAAGTATGTACTAATTAGTATAAAGGCCTGGGTAAGGTATGAATGTATGATGCCAGATGAAAAGTATAACGGATCCAAGTACCCAACTAGTCGCTATTGGGCTGCAAACATAGGCTTGATTTAAATTAATTTGGTATGTTTTTTTTAATTAATTCTGAATAAAAACCCTAAAAAAATAAAAACCATTTATTGATGAATATGCAAAATATTTAAAATAGTGAATTTATTTTTTATTAATAAAAACAAATATAACAGAATTCATCATTTTTATGCTCTAAAAATCATTATACATGCGAACGCCTACAAAAAAAAAAATAATAATAATAATTTTTGAAAATTTCATCGGCATTATGCATTAACAATGGTTTTAATTATTTTTTAATATTTTACTTTAGATTTTATTTAAAAATAAAACCAATTATTACAACGTTTATTGTTTTTATGCTCTAAAAGATAGACATATAATTGATTAATTGATGGTTTTGATTTTTTAATTCTTAGGATTTTATTTTATTTTTTAAAGTTATTGTACCAATTTTTTTATCATTTATGTATTTTAAAATGATATTCATATCGATGTAACAAGTCATGGTATACTTAAGAATTATATTTATATGTTTAAAACTAGTGCAATAAACCGTAAAAATGACATAACATATTATTATTGTGTCCAGAAGCAATACAAAAACAATTTTTTTACATAATTATAATATAAAGAAGAAAACAAATGATTTAAGACTTAATTAGCCTAAATGCAAATATAACAAGTATATTAGAAGCTTTAAGTCCTAAAAGTATAGGACCAATATATATATATATATATATATATATATATATATATATATATATATATATATATATATATATATATATATATATATATATATATATATATGCAAGAACCTTGAAAATATGGCAAAATGGGACAATATGTGAGAAATGGTGCCAAACATGTCATATGTGTCATATTATTGTAGAAATTGTATTGGGATAAGTTACATTAATAAGGAGAGATTTCGAGGACGAAATCTAATTTAAGTGGGGGAGAGTTGTAACACTCGGTTTCGGATTTGCTCCGTTGCTTGGGGTTGCGGCCGAGTCATTAGTTGTCACAAGACTTAGGGCTTTGGGTAAAGAAGTATTTGGCCCATTTCGGATGTGGGTGTCATGGTATAAGTGATCCAAGTATTTGATTGTGTCTCCGGAAGCCAAGGGTATAATCGTAATTTGATATATCGGTCTTTTATGAACTTAGGATTTTGTTCTGGAGGTTTTAAGGTTTGGGTCTGTTGTTAGGAGCGTAGGGCTTCTCGCCACCTTTTCGTGGATATAAGGTTCGTTGGAAACGGACCTAGGATGAGGGAGTTATGATACTTTGAAGTTATTGACAGATTTGGTCCTTGGTGGGAAAAGTTTGCACTTCAGCCATGCATGCAAAGGTAGGGGTGAGCGCGGTGCGGTTCAGTGCGGTTATTAGCCAAAACCTCACCACTAACCGCAAATGTGGTTAATCCATTTTCAAAACCGCTTGGTGCGATTATTTTTGCGGCGCGGTTAGGCGGTTATTTTTGCGATGCGGTTTTGTTTTTTCTATGTTGCGGTTATTAACCACATGGATTTGGTGCGGTTATTTTGTTTGGTTTTTAACCACAGTTTTGAGTTCACAGCTTTAAGAATTCAAACATATTACTTGTAATAATAATAAAAAAATCATAATGTATAAGACAATTAACTTAAATCACAAACAATTAATATATTAAAAACGTCAAATCAATAGTAATTAACAATAAATTTCTTAAAATTGTCTAATTTCACCATTTTTTAAAGTTAAACATAACAAAAAACCATAATTTTGTCTTCTAGTATTTTATTCATCTTTCATTCTTGAAACATGTATTATTTTAATATTTAAAATATTAATAATTAATAAAAAAAAGTTGTATATAATATATGTGGTGCGGTGCGGTTTTTTTTACGGTTTTTGAAAACTAATAACCGCACCGCACCACAAATTTGCGGTTTTTGAAAAACAGAAAACTTCACCATCGGTTTTTATTGTGGTTGCGGTTTATGCGGTTTTTGCGGTTAATTTTAGTTGTGGTGCGGTTTTTGCCCACCCCTATGCAAAGGTGGCATACGCGTGAGTACGCCCAGCGTAGGAATGGAAATTGGGACGCGGGTTGGGAGACGTACGCCCAGCGTACAGGAAGTACGCCCAACGTACGTTTAGGATCCCCAAAACCCTAATTGTTAGGGTTGAGCACTATATAAAGAACATTATGTATTAGGGACCAGCCTCCCTCTCATCCTCAAGCAGCTCCTACGAAACCCTAATTCAGATATTGTGTGTTCTTGTGTTTGGAAGGCCTCTTGAGAGCATTCTTGGTGTTTTGATCCATTCTCCAAGGAAGTGAAGGTAGATGCAAGGTGGTGGTTCAAAGGAGAAGGTGTTGATCTGGGATTGTTGCTTCATTTCAGACCTTTTCAAGGTATAAAGTCTTGAACATGTCTTATGAATGCTTAGATCTCTAGAGTTCATTTTTTGGACCTCTTTGGTCCAAAGTATGAATCTTTATTGTCCAAAATCGTTTTCTAGGCTTAGGGATGCCACCCTTGGTGTTATGTGTGTCTCTAAGTCAGAAAGTTACCATATTAGGAGTCTTGTAGCATCCATGCATGAGTTTTGTCATTTTTGAGGAAGTAGGTTGTTGTATTTCAAGTGTGGGCCCAATTGGAGGGCATACAAGCCGCCAAGTAATTGACTTTATGGACTAAGACCCTTCAATGGACTCAAATCTGTGGTTAGAACTTCAGATCTTAAAGGATTAAGCTCTCTTTGCGATTTTGGCTTAACACGAGGGTACGATGGGCGTATAAGCCCGTACGTGCAACGTATAAGCCAAGCAGTCGGTACGCTTAGCGTACAGGTGAGTACCCCCCGCATACTGACTAATTTGGACTTTGCGTCGTTTGGGCCTCAGTGTGGGTCGTTTCCTTGGATTAGTGTCTTGGGCAGAGGTGGACCATCTGGAACTGGACCAATGGGCTGGAGAAATATTATTAGGCCTTGGGCTATGATGTGTGTTAACTCAACTCGTTTTAATCCTACTTTTAATTATAAAATTGACACACAAAGGCAGTGGACCTATCAATTGTGGTGTAATTAAATAAATAGGGTATCGAACTCAGGGAACGGAAAATTAAAACTAAAAACTAGAATTAACTAAAAACAAGTAATAGAAAATAGGGGTTTCTCTAGTTTTGCAAGACTATGAACTTAACTAAAACTTAACTACTCAATTAAAAGCTGAAAACACGTAAAAACAAACTAAATTCAATGATCAAAAAGGGTTTCTGTTTAGGTTCAACTTATTTACTCCTATGGTTAATTATATGATAATATAATAGATTAATTGTTATTGGTTACCGACTCTAGTGATTAGATTCGCATTCGCTATTACTAATCCTTAGAAAACATACCAATTCAAACAATGGCCAGTTGATTAAACTAATAGATTTCCTAGGTTGATTATTCAGGTTAAATAAGACTTGTAGCTAGCTAATTAGGTTTGGTGATTCAATTAACCTCTTGTTGATGGTGTATCATACAAGCTCACACATTAATTTACCCATTCTCTAATTAATCCTAGTTTCATGTTCATTATTCCTAGACATATAGTATTGTGTTCACATAAATTATATAAGATAAGCAATTAAGAGATGTTCATGCAGCTTAATCACTTAGCAATTAACAGAAAATAGTTATGGGCAATGCATAAGGGTCTTTACCAAGCTTAATTTAACAATATCACCAACTAACAATTAATCAAAAGAGTAAATTAAACCATAGGAGCAAAATTGTCTTCCCCAAACAGAAACTAACGAAATTAGTTCATGATTTCAGTGTATGGAAGCTTAAAAACGAATTCAAATAAACCTAACATAATTCTATTCAAAGGTAGAGTGGAAAATTAAACCTAAAGTGCCCTAATCTCTTAAGAATGAAGGATTAGGGTTCTTCACACGTTCTTCTGATCTCCAGCAAGTTCCTTAGTCGCCAAGTAAGTTCTCCAAAAAACCAGAGAGTCCTCAATTCGGGTTTGTGAAGTCTATTTATAGTTTTCTCAAAACAGGGGCTACTCGTCGAGTAGATAACTGACTCGACGAGTCCCTTTGTTGAATTCGTATGCGGCAAGGACTTCTCGTATTTCTTCGCGAACCTTCGTGTCTACTCGTCGAGTAGACAACCCTACTCGCCGAGTAGCTTCAGAATTAACCCTTTTCCTTCTTTCTTCCATTCCCGAGCTTTCGATCGTGACTCCTGCTTCCTTTTGCTTCCGAGCACGACTTCTGGACTGAAAATATAATTCAACATTATTAAGTACCTTTTGTCCATAATATGTGAGTAATTAGCTAATAATTGATAAAAATCTATACTAAAAATATGGCTAAATATGCAAATATCAAAATACCCCACACTTGACTTTTGCTGGCCCCCAAGCAAAACTGAAATTTAACACACTAATATCACATAAGACAATCCCAATCAAACCCAGCCATTATGCCAAGACCGCAACGCATGTATTTGTGTCTAAATTTTTCCTAAACGACCCCCCTTATCCTAAATACTCACAATCCTCATAAACACTCGCCCACTTCTTTTGAACAATGCTCATTTTATGCATCCCTCCGAATCCATCCGCAGAAAACCTCCTAGTCTCAAGGTGTTTTTGGTTGAGCAACCCAAGCATACATAATCTAAAAATTACAATTCTTCGATACCACTATGGAGCTTTTTGGAATCCTTCACTTTCTTGATAATTTGAACTTTGATTTCTTTGAATTCTTCAAATTTGCCACCTTTTTGATTTTCTTTGATTTTTGGGTATCTTCAACTTTTGAACTTTTGAAATTTTGATCTTTTGATCTTCACTTTAACTGCTCCAAAATTTCTTCAAACTTTTCTTGTAATTCTCTCTCTTTTTTTTACATGTAACTCACTTTTTTTCTTTCACTCAAATCCTACATGCTTAAGCAAGAGCGCTCAACTTCAACCTTTATTGATTAAAGATAAAAATTTTCCTGGATACATTTCTGGTACACGATGCTAAACATATTGCATCCCTCAAACTAAGCGAGGTTGTGTTTTTGTCCCATGATTTCACTAGAATAAAGGAGGCCACAAATGCACTAGAACGTATATAGGCTCAACTAAACATTTGGGTCTTCATGCAATCATCAAACATAACACTAGCATGATTCCTGATTGCTTTACCAAAATTTCCTAAATTAATCCTAGCAATTTTAATGCAAAAATTTCAAAATTTAACTAAAATTCTAACTAATGCAACCAACCCCCTACCCCACACTTAATTGATGCAATGTCCCCATTGCATATTATGCATGATAAATATAATAAGAACATAAAGAGAGAATTGGAACAAACTCCCCTGGGATAGAAGTCGCGAGGTTGATCTTCTTCATTTAAAGCTCCATCTTTAGCTGAATTTAGACATGGGAACAGCTCATCTATGTCTTGGGTGTCATTATCTCGTGTGGGAAAGCTTCCAAAAATGCAGGAAAGATACTCCGAAATCTTCAGAAATCAAACTCTAAGGAATATGAGCGCGACCCGTAGTGAATATGAGCAGAATATAAGCCTTGAGAACGAAAAAGTGATAGACTCGTCGAGTCTATACGGAAACTCGTCGAGTAGCAACGTGTCAAGCAGAAAAATCGTGGAATTGAACTCGGAATCGTCGAGCAGATAATGTGCACTCGGCGAGTCCATCGCTGAGTGAGAAATATAAATATCAATATTCTGCTTTTGGGTTCCGTTTCTGATATAGCTGGGTATGATAACTCAGTGTGTTTTCTTCATTTTTCTTCAACAAATAACACTCTAAGACCTTCCTTGAGAACGGACTTGACCCTAAACTCATGCACATTCTCATCTAGACCCGATCCTCACTCTAACCTTGACAATTGAGACTTTTGCATGCATCCAATCCTTCAATCTGAAAAGAAAACAACCACAAGTGATAAAAGAAAACAAATTCTTACTTAAACATCTTACAAGTTCAACACCCAAAACAAAGAAAAATTAATAGTCTTAAACATCAAAAACACAATAAAGCATCAATCTCCCTCCTCGTCTTCATCTCCTCCGGCTCCACTTCCGCCCGCTTGGTTTCTTCTCGCTTGCACCCTTTCATCCCAACTGGACACATACGGGAATCCGGGCCCGGGCCTTGGTGCAAAATGCATTTGCTCAAATAAATAAGTAAATGACTCATTGACATAGTTCACTCCCCGCCCGAGGTCGTCTTGGTACCTTTGCAGCTCAACATTATACCAATCCATAGGTAGCTCCTCATCCACCGGAATAACCGGTGGGTCTTGTGGCACCCGCTCTCTCCTTCGCCTTACCCTCCTTCCTGGTTCTTCCGGCACCAACAGTTCATCATCATTTGGAATGCTAACATGGCCCCCTCCATAATCCTCAATGATCCTAGCCCTCCTAAATAAAGTTATGGTGAAGGGAGGACTAGGAATCATAGTCAATGCTCGTGCCTCTGGTCGGTCCAAAATGCCATAAGTTCTCGTAAGCCTTGTCACAAACATGTCACCATTGATTTTTGAAGTCACCCGCTCTTTCACTGCCTCCTCTGCCAAGTATTTTACCATGCAATATGGCAAATTGCAAAATACATTAGGAGTAATAATACTCCACATGTAGAAGATGTCGAGAGTGGGGACTTTATCGTCATCCTTTCGCATGTTTATAGAGCTCGCGATCAGACGATGTATTAGGCGATGAATCGGGGATCGGATCATCCCCTATTGAGCGGATGAAGGGATGTAGACTTGGTTGGCAATGGTGTTCCACCAAGTAGAGGCAACCACACCCTCGGGCAAGTCTTTGTGGCACTGCTCCAAAAATGACTCAAAAGTCTCGGACATGATCTCATTCTGATCATAAATTCCCAGCCTCCACGCCAACTCTGCCATGCTACACTGGCGAAACTCTCCTCCAAGGCAGAATGAAATGATGTTTGGACTATAGTAGTCATCACTACCACGGAAAGAGTGTTGGATTAGTGTCTAAGTCCATAACTATTTTGGTATGTACTTGACCTGATGGTGCATGGTCCTTTTGGGTTGCCTTCACTAAAGCAACTTGATAGGATGAACTATGGAGAGAAAGGATTAATTATGATTTATTAATATATTATGAGAATAATATATTAAAGGAGAAATCATATTGTTTAATTAATATTAGTCAAGAATTAATTGATAATTAATTTTGTGGCTAAAAGAGATTAATTAAACTTAAGGGACTAGAACTGTCAATTGTATGATAGTTGAATATTGAGCTAATGGACTACATATTAAAGGGGTGGACGAATTCTATGGGGAAACCCATTAGAAATCGTCCTAGGCCTTTAAGGAAGGAGTCCATGGGTTGCTTAGGGCTTAAGCATCCAAATTAGGGTTTCCTTGTTTGATAACCCTAATAGCCTCTCTATTTAAAGGACCCTTATGGCTCAAAAACGTGGTGAACTTGTTAATTAGGGTTTCCACACGTTTTTGGTAGCCTCCTTCTCTTCTCCTTTTCATCCTCTTGCTCTTGGTGTTTGTGAACCATTAGAGGAGTGACATTTGTGACTCTAAGCTTTCTAAAGTCAATACAAGAAGGATTTGAGATTGTTATTGATACATAACAATCAAGGTATGATCTAAACCCTCATTCATATGTTATATTGATTATCATATACTAGATCTAGGGTTTAAAGTCTTGGATGAATTGCATGTACAATAGAGAAACCTAGATCCAAGCATTAGGGTTTGTATGAGCACATAGGATGTTCTTATGGCTAAAACCCATCAGTGGTATCAGAGCCTTGATTGGTTTCTATTGTATTGATGCCTTGTATGTTTGTTCAAGTTGCAAAAACGTTTTTTGAGCTCCCTGCTTGATGAACTCGGCGAGTACCACAGTGTACTCGGCGAGTAGGCCTCAACTCGGCGAGTCCATTGTGGTACTCGGCGAGTTCGAGCGTCAGATGGAGCTATTTTCGGGATTTCTTGCTGTTTTACTCATGGATACTTGCCTTATCTGTTTTAGATCATTAAAATCCGATTTTATACATATTTATGAGTATATCCTTGATTAAACAAAAGATAATTACCAATTGATTGGATAATAACTTCCTTATATGATAAAGTTTGATTATTTGTATTAATTGGGTAACTTACTTTGCAAGAAATTAAAATTAGGTCAAATATAGATAATGATAAAATAAATTGTTTAATTTATATTATTTGTTATTTGATCCTTGTGTTATGAAAAGTTTCAATTTTTCCCCTTTAGGTTTTATAGTTTAAATTTGAACTCAAAAGTTTTGTTTTGAAATTTAAATAGTTGAAACCCTAATGTTTTGAAAAAGGTTTCAAAACTTGCCCTCAAGTTTTGGAATTTAAATTTTGATTGAAAAGTTTGATTTTGAAATATTTAAATTCTAAACCCTAATGTTTTGAAATGTTTCAAAACGTGCCCTCAAGTTTTGGAATTTAAAGGTTGATTAAAAGTTTAACTTAGGAATGTTAAATTCTAAAACCCTAGTATTGTTTTGAAAAGTTCAAATCACACCCTTATGGTTTTATTAATTAATTAAAGTGTATAATTAAAAGAGATTTAGTAAATCCAAAAAGTTTTGTTGTACAATTTAATTAAATTAAAAGTATAATTATTAAATTTGACCACCAAGTATTTTAAAAGTATAAAATACACCCTATACTATATATAACATTAAAAGTCTAGTATTATATATGTATGAGTAAACAGTCAGTCTTACCGTTAGTAGGCCTCATTCACGAAGCTGGTCTATAAGGGGTGTTTAAGGAAATTGCCTATAAAATGGCGATTGAATGGGTATCCACTCTTACCCACCGCACTCTTGACTAGTGGAGGGTCGTTAGCCGAACGGGTAGGATAGGACAGAAACCTTCCATTATAAGTATAATGAAGTACAAAAGTAACTAAATGCTTTTACAAAATTCCCAATCTTAGTTACTTTAGGCAAAAGTGAATTGATGCAATTCCATGAAATTACACTTTGTGCCCTTGCGAAGACATTAGTGGAGCGTGTGTGGCTAACCGGCACACTAAATGGTACTAAGCAAAGGTAGCAAAGGGTGACTCATTGTTTGTCATAGTTCGGTGGAGCGTGTGTGGTTAACCGGCACATCGAATAGGTGACTGTAACATTGGGGGCACCATGTAAGTTTGCATGGTTATTCACACCCTGTTTTGTGATCCTCGGCATCCCAGTCACAAATCGAGGGGCATATCGAGATTTAAACATGCCATTGAAATGTTCAATGAATCTCAAAAGATCTAGGAATTTTCAATAGATTTAAAACTTAAATTTCTTTTTCGTTTTTCATGGTGGAAATTAGTGAATCGTCATTCACTTACCTTCAAATGTTCTGCAATTTGGGTTACGGCATCCCTCTCCCAAGTTGTAGAGTATTGTGTTGGGTCCTAGCCTTAATATCTCATTTGGGTGATTTATTAAGGACTCAATCAATCAACTAACTTGAATTTTTCTCCCGTTTTGTAGATGTCAAAGTATGACAACTATGGTCTTCCCAAATCCCGTGGAAAAAGCTTTTCACATGAAGATGATATTCCACGATTCGATCGAGGAACACGAGATCATGCTTCACTTCCTCCACCTCCTCCTATTGTTCTCCCTAACCCACAAGTTCAAAAGATTGAAAAGTTCAAAATCACTCAAGCCCTTTTGGCAAGTAAACATGAAGAAGGAAAGTCAGTGTGTGCACACGTCCTAGAGATGAAGTCACACATTGATAGGTTAAGAATGTTGGGATTTATTGTCTGTGAGGAGCTGGATGTTGACTGGGTTCTTCAGTCACTTCCTGACTCATATAGTGAGTTCGTAAGAGAGTACTATAGGATAAACCACGACGTAACCCTCATCGATCTAACCTATATGCTTATTGCTGCTGAATCAGCAATGATTTGGCGCACTAGAAAAGCAAAGTTTATTGGTGGATCTGCCTTCCAGACCTCTATGGATATAGACAATGGCAACGAAAGGCATGCCATGATCGAAAAGTTTGATCATAAGAGAAAGGCAAAGTCAGAAGTAGTTCCGTGTGTTGTTCCAAAAGAGTCAATTTGCTTTTATTGCCAAGAGAAGGGGCATTGGAGACGAAGCTGCCCTATTTACCTAAGAGATCTAAGAGATGGGAGAGTCAAAATGTATGGCTTTACTTTAGGTAAAATCCATTAACTAACTCTTTTAAGTTCCTATTCTAGATTCTTAATACATAATGTGATAAGATTACATTTCGATGTCTTGCAGGATCGAAGAAAAGAGAGGAATCTTAAGGGAAGAAGTGAGCGGAATCTAATCGTGAAGAAATGGATTTCGATCGCATTACTTGAAGATTAGAATCTTAAGCTACTACTTGGAGTTAGAATGGATTGCTTAGGAATATTTAACAACATAGTTTTTCAGTTGAATTGCATTGTAAGGACAAATTTTTCCGCAATAATATAAATTTTGATTTTATATTATTTATTTATCCTTGAAATGGCGTGTATGAAAAATTGATGTAAGTTTCTATTATTAGCAATAATGGATTTGATTCTTAATTATGTTATTTGTGGAAAGGTCAAGAATTTACCAAATAGGGAAAGTTTCTCATCGCCCAAGTTTCAATTGGACAGAAACTTGGAATCATACAACTTGGTTGCATGATGAATGAGAAATTTCATATTTGGAAATTAGACTAATTCATTGACAAAGTGTCAAGTGAAGAACTAGGAAATCGAGTACACAAGGTTGTGTGTTGATCAAGTCCACCACAAGAGTAACAAAGATATTCATCATGATTTACTAAGGTTAAGTAAATATGATTATACTTATGAGATTAAGTGTAATTCTCAATTGATTGAAAGAGTTTCAATAAATAGCAGAACGAATAAGAAGAATCAAGTAGGCAGAAAGATAAAAGTTTCTCTATTCTAAGAAGAAGGGAGAGTACCTTTTTATTATGTTTTATGATAGGTCTTAATGATTAAGAACCATATTTTAATTGATCCTCTAAGTGAGTCTTAGTGCAATTGTATGTCTGAGAAGAGGAATCAAGAATTAAAGAAATGGTTAAATCAAGAAGTCAATCATACTTCGTTCCAAAACCAAGTCTTAGAGTTAAGATTGTGAATTGAGTGACAAGTCTTAAGAAGGTTTATAACATTCATCAAATGTGAAATTTGAAAAGGTTTTCTTATTCTTGCACAATTGGGAAGTTGTGATGTCTTGGATAAGACAAAGACCAACTAGGGCCAATTTAGTGAAGTGTTTTGTCTTGATAAAAACTACACTAACTCTTGAATATTTGTTTGTCGAGAAATGTTTATTGACAAAAGAATCTTATATGTCAAGGAGTCAGTGGGAGTCTTAATGGTCTTGAAAAGTTTTAAGAACTAATCGAGAATAAACCTTATCGATCATCACTGGCACACGACTTGAGGTTTACAACCTATCGTGTTGACATTATTTTGTTTCTGTGCCATTCCAATTAAGTTAATTATGCATGTGAGTTCTATGAGTTCTCATTTGAACGCATAAAAGGCAAGCACCTTGATCAATGAAAAGTACGTTGATATGAAAGGGTGAGCTGCTTAACTACTTGGAAGACATGGTGGGCACTCGTGTTACCATAAGGCAAGAAATCAAGATTGAGAAAGTTCAGTCCATATGAGTTTGGATTTGTCGCAAACTTTGGTTTTGACAAATTCACATGGATAGGAACACATACACCATTAAAATCTAAGTGTCATAAGATTCCCTCCTTCATGAAAATGACTGTGAGGAAATGCTTTCACTAAGAGAGATTTTAAGAAGATAGTGATTGTGAAATTGTATTCTCGAATTCTATTATGGTTACGACATCCCTTTCCATAATTCGATTGTGAGATTTGACAATTAGTCTGGATTGTTTGGACACACATATGAGCTATCTAAGGAAAAGGTGTATAAGTTTAAGAAGCTTAGATAAAGGATTATCAAAGCATTAGGTATTAGAAATATGAACTTCAGAAATTCAATAAGTATTGTTTTCTGGAAGTTCAGTTGTTTTCTAAAACATGTCAAAGCTAGTGGGAGCATAAGTGTTATGCTTATATGATAATAATCATCATGATAGTGGGAGCATAAATGTTGTGTTTGTATGATTATTAAGGCAAGTATTGCAAGTTAGCAATATTAATTATAGAAAACAAGAGTCATACTTTGCAAAGTCGTAAGGGTTGAATAGTTGTTTTGCTATAATTAAGGGAGAGAATATTGTACTTCGTTTCAAAATATAAAGCTTAGATTGAGAAATTTTAATAAATTTAGTCAAAGGATACATAGTGTGTTCTTAAATTTCGATTATGATTACGGCATCCCTCTTCATAGTTCGAATTGTAAGAACGAGACACATAAAATATTATGGCAGAAGATGGATAAAGCATCATATCTTTATGTAAGACATTATGCATCGTGTTCCATATGCTTCGGGTATAGGATCGATTGCAAGTGCTATAATATTTGACCATTCTAAAATTTTCAAAATGTCTAGCGCATTTAGAGGGAAAAAGGACTAGAATCGGTTTTGACTAAAATAATTAAACAACTATCAAAGGACGATCCAAAGCTCGCTGAGGATTGGTCGCTTGTGAGTAGTTGGAAGTATGGTATTGGATGACATTATTATGAATAGATAAGATTCTATTAAGAATGAATTGTCATATGCCAAATATGGAAATGTTTCCATATTGGGAGTTGGATATTAAGAATCTATGTCTAGATTAGAAACTTTTATGCAAGAAGGATGTTCAAAGGAATGTACTTTGAGTGAGAGACATCATATCTATAGAATTGTTTCTGATAGAGATTGGCCAAGTCTTGATGATTTTGAGCTATGACTTTACGAAAGAATCATTGCATAAAATGTTAGAATCTAGCATAAGTAACAAGAATTTGATATTCTTATACTTATGAAAAGGATTGGAAGTTGTGAAATGAGTATGATTGGAAATGTGTTCATTTGATCTATTTCACAAAGAAAGGACCGTAGGTAAACATTGTGTGCATGCTGAGAGCATGGGACAAGTGTAGTAATAATTCAAGTAAGAATTTGATTACCCGAAACAACAAATAATGAGTAATCGATATGGTGATAAATAAAAGGTGTTTTATTTATACTCAAAGGTTTGGGACCATATAGGATTAGTATTATTCTTGTGTTTCACTTTGCATGTTTTGACTTCCTGAATAATTAAATTGGTTCAGAACAATCAAATTATTCGAACGGACCACAGTCATTCATATATTGGAAGTAGGTATGAATGAAGACTGTCGTGAATTGGTGTGTGGATTGTCTAAAGTGTATTAGACATAAGCAAATGTTTGCTGCAACGTTCATGAGTGCTTATGAATATGATTTGAGCATTGGATTAAACCCACGCTCACTTGGATCACTTCATGGATTTTATCACGAGTGATTGGTGAGACGATAACATCTTATATTCTTGAAACCGAGATGTGTGAGTTGTATCTTGCGAGTCGGTTACATATTGATAATATGTAAACGCACCAGTAACTTGGTGTTATAAAACATATTGTTGTGTGTGATTCGGTGAGTGAGTGCAAGCGAGCATTGAATCAAAGTTTATCCGTTCCTTTTATCCAAAGTAGGGTGAAACCGATATCTGTGGGCCCCTCGATGATTTAGTGATGACAACTAAGTGCTTGGCTAAGCCGGGACTAATTTGATGTGTTCAATTGTAGTCTGTTGTCAATCGTCATAAATCGGAAATCGGGAAACAACACATAGACAGAGAGAATGATTTAAATCCATGTCTCAGTCTATACGATATCTAGAATGGAGGAATATATGATCCCTTATCTAAAGGACACGCTTCTGATAGGATCAGAGTTGACAGCGGTTTTTGAAAGCTACGATTGCAGATCAGGATCTGAAGTCATACGCAGAATAGTTGTTAGACTTATCCAAGTGGGAGACTGTTGGATTAGTGTCTAAGTCCATAACTATTTTGGTATGTACTTGACCTGATGGTGCATGGTCCTTTTGGGTTGCCTTCAGTAAAGCAACTTGATAGGATGAACTATGGAGAGAAAGGATTAATTATGATTTATTAATATATTATGAGAATAATATATTAAAGGAGAAATCATATTGTTTAATTAATATTAGTCAAGAATTAATTGATAATTAATTTTGTGGCTAAAAGAGATTAATTAAACTTAAGGGGCTAGAACTGTCAATTGTATGATAGTTGAATATTGAGCTAATGGACTACATATTAAAGGGGTGGACGAATTCTATAGGGAAACCCATTAGAAATCGTCCTAGGCCTTTAAGGAAGGAGTCAATGGGTTGCTTAGGGCTTAAGCATCCAAATTAGGGTTTCCTTGTTTGATAACCCTAATAGCCTCTCTATTTAAAGGACCCTTATGGCTCAAAAACATGGTGAACTTGTTAATTAGGGTTTCCACACGTTTTTGGTAGCCTCCTTCTCTTCTCCTTTTCATCCTCTTGCTCTTGGTGTTTGTGAACCATTAGAGGAGTGACATTTGTGACTCTAAGCTTTCTAAAGTCAATACAAGAAGGATTTGAGATTGTTATTGATACATAACAATCAAGGTATGATCTAAACCCTCATTCATATGTTATATTGATTATCATATACTAGATCTAGGGTTTAAAGTCTTGGATGAATTGCATGTACAATAGAGAAACCTAGATCCAAGCATTAGGGTTTCTATGAGCACATAGGATGTTCTTATGGCTAAAACCCATCAAAGAGATGGTAGCAAAGAATTCCCAGCAAAGCTCTTGATATACCGGCTCTTGCAGCTTAAACAACCGACTCCACCCGTCACAAACTCTTTGTACCCCATTAACTTCACAAGACTTGACCAAATAATGGTTCAACGCTTCTTCCAACCCAGTTTGCCCTATCCAGGACCAGTCCAAATCATTAGGAACATATATTTCCTTCCGCCTCAAAGCCTCCAGCTTGCTTTTTGTTCGTGTGAGTGAAGACTTGTTGGTGATGCTTGGAAAAGTCAACCATGGGATGTCCCCATAACTGCCTCCTCGTGAGCTTTGACCTCGCCTAGACATGGTTCCTGCACAACAAAGAAACAATAAAACCACAAACAAAATACCTAAAGTATTAAAAATGGTAAAATACTGGGCATCAACAGCATGGACTCGCCGAGTCCACGAACTACTCGGCGAGTAGGACGAACTGCGGGAGTCCAAATCTGTTATGATGAAATTAATCAGCCAAATCCATAAATTATTGCAGGGGTTTGCTTCGGAATGTTCCAGGAGCATATGATTGTAAAAATTTACGTCTAAAACGTCCTAATTTGTCAAAAATCAAAACCCTAAAATCAAAGTTTTCCCAAAATCGGGATTTTCCAGAAATTAAAGGTGTTATTACACCAAAGATCGAAACTTGTAAAGGATTAAGAGCTAAAGTTGTTACCTTGTTGGTTGAATTCGCAGAAGAAGAGAAGAATCAAGATGGATGCTTGAGAGCGTTTGCACGTCGAGTATGGGGAGGCGGCTCGTATGAATGGCTGAGTGTTTGCAAATTAGGGTAAAAACCCCTCTTTTACAGAATGTAATAAAAATAAATTTTTTTTCGGGTAAATATATGTACTCGTCGAGTAGGCGGACCTACTCGGCGACTAGATGCCTGATTTAGCGATTTTTCGGGATTTCTAAAATGGGCTCGTCGAGTAGCCTTAGAGACTCGTCGAGATTTTCATTCTGTGAAAAATTTGAGTTTGTAAAATGAAATGTATGCCACCCCACACTTAAGCATTGCTTGCCCTCAAGCAATCATTTTGAACATAGAAGAAGATTGATAAAAACAAATCCTAAGCAAAATGAAAAAAAAACGAAAAGAGAAGAAAAGAAAGCAAACTCTAAACGCGGGTTGCCTCCCGGAAGCGCTTCTTTTTAAGGAGTCATTAGCTGGACTCCTTCCCGCTCTACGTTTTTGTAATCCCTTCCAGTAGCAGCCCTTCTTGAAGTTCTTCATTACTTGGAATTCCTTCTTCATATTTTTTCACCCTATGACCATTGACCTTGAAAGGAGTTCCATCTCTTAATAGTAGCTCAATAGCTCCATGTGGAAAGATTTTCTTTACTATAAACGGACCATCCCATCGTGTCTTAAACTTGCCCGGAAATAGTTTGAGCCTTGAATTAAAAAGTAACACCTTTTGTCCTTCGTAAAAGTCCTTATTACCCTTGAGTCTTTTGTCATGCCAATTCTTGGTCTTTTCTTTGTAAATTAAGGAACTAGTGTAAGCCTCATTCCTAAGCTCTTCCAAGGCATTCATTTGCATCAACCGGTTAGTTCTAAGTTCAGCCATATCAAAATTGCACACCTTTAATGCCCAATAAGCCTTATGCTCTATTTCAACCGGTAAATGACAATTTTTTCCATAGACTAGCCTATATGGTGTAGTACCAATAGGTGTCTTAAAAGCTGTTCGGAAAGCCCAAAGAGCATCATCAAGTTTATCCGACCACTCTTTTCTATTACTTCCAACCGATCTTTCTAGTATTCTCTTCAACGCCCTATTTGTAACTTCAGTTTGCCCACTCGTTTGAGGATGATAGGATGTTGAAAATCTATGGTGAACACCATATTTTTGCAACACCTTAGCTAATTGATCATTGGCAAAGTGAGTGCCCCGGTCACTAATGAGAGCTTTAGGAACTCCAAATCTTGAGAATAATTTCTTTAAAAATCGTACCACCACCCGAGCATCATTAGTGGGTAATGCTTGTGCCTCCGCCCATTTAGATACGTAATCAACCGCCACCAAGATGTATTTATTTCCTTTAGACATGGGAAAGGGTCCCATGAAGTCAATCCCCCACACATCAAATATTTCACACACTTGGATGCTATGTTGGGGCATTTCATTTTGGGATGATATATTTCCCGCTCTTTGGCATGAGTCACATTCCTTGACATATTGGGCAGCATCCTTGAAAATTGTAGGCCAATAGAACCCAATATCAACAATCTTCTTCGCGGTGTAATGTGCTCCATGATGTCCTCCGGTGGGTCCACTATGGCAGTGTGCCAAAATTTCTTGACTTTCCTTCCCGAATACACATCTTCGTATCATTCCATCCGCGCAGCTTCGGAAAAGGTATGGATCGTCCCAAAAGTAGTATTTAATTTCCGAAAAGAATTTCTTCTTTTGTTGGCGAGTCAAATCTTTTGGGATGTATTTGGTTGCTAAATAATTTGCTATATCCTCAAACCATGGCACTTCTCCCGCTACTACCAAGATATACTCATCGGGAATATCATCCCCAATTTTATCTTCTTCTAACTTCTCCAAAAGTGGGTTCTCTAGTCTTGATAAGTGATCGACAGCTACGTTTTCCATCCCCTTTTTATCGCGTATTTCGATATCAAACTCTTATAGAAGTAGGACCCAACGTATCAATCTGGGCTTCGCATCTTGTTTGGCAAATAGATACTTCAACGCGGAGTGATTGGTAAAAACGATTGTCTTGGATAATACTAAGTATGGCCGGAACTTGTCAAAAGCGTATACCACCGCTAACAGCTCCTTCTCGGTAGTAGTGTAGTTCTCTTGGGTAGGATTCAATGTCTTGCTTGCGTAGTAGATTGGTTGAAAATGTTTATCAATCCTTTGCCCTAAAACAACACCCACAACATAATCACTAGCATCACACATTAGCTCGAAAGGAAAATTCCAATTTGGTGCTATCATGATAGGAGTAGTGGTTAATTTTTCCTTTAGCAAATGAAATGCCTCATGACATTCCTTGGAAAAATCAAATGGGGCGTCCTTCAAGAGTAATTGAGTCAAGGGCCTAGCAATCTTCGAAAAATCTTTAATAAATCGGCGATAAAATCCCGCATGGCCTAGAAAGCTTCTTACTCCCTTGACATTTGTTGGAGGTGGTAAATTGGCTATCGTATCAACCTTTGCTCTATCCACCTCTATCACCTTCTTAGAGATCTTGTGACCCAACACAATGCCTTCCTTCACCATAAAATGACACTTTTCCCAATTGAGAACAAGGTTGGTCTTCTCACATCTTGCTAGCATTAGATCCAAGTTGAACAAGCAATCTTCAAAAGAGGACCCAAAAACCGAGAAGTCATCCATAAAAACCTCCATAAACTTTTCGATCATGTCATGAAATATAGCCATCATGCACCTTTGGAAAGTAGTTGGTGCATTGCATAACCCAAAAGGCATGCGTCTATATGCAAATGTTCCACTCGGGCATGTAAAAGTGGTCTTCTCTTGGTCTTGTGGGTCGATTGGAATTTGAAAGTACCCCGCAAACCCATCGAGAAAACAATAATAAAGATGACCAGAAAGCCTCTCAAGCATTTGATCGATAAAAGGCAATGGAAAGTGATCCTTGCATGTGGCCTCATTTAGCTTCCTATAGTCGATGCAAACTCGCCACCCGGTTACCGTCCTTGTTGGAATTAATTCGTTGTTTTCATTAGCCACTACCGTCATACCTCCTTTTTTCGGAACCACTTAGACCGGACTCACCCATGGACTATCGGAGATTGAATAAATGATTCCGGCATCTAGTAATTTCATCACCTCCTTTTTCACAACTTCTTGCATGTTCGGGTTGAGTCTTCTTTGGCGTTGTACTATAGCTTTTGATCCATCTTCTAAGTTGATTTTGTGGGAACAATAGGCCGGACTAATTCCCTTTATGTCGGTTATCTTCCATGCTATAGCACCTTGCCTCTTCTTTAGTACACCCACAAGGCTCTCCTTCTCATGTTCGGCCAAATCAGCAGTTATAATTACAGGTTTTTGCTGGCCATCTTCAAGAAATGCGTACTCCAAGTGATCTGGTAGTGCCTTGAGCTCAGTTTTTGTGTTCTGAATGCTGAACACGTCGAGTCTAGTAAGGGGACTCGTCGAGTCCAGTGTAATTTTCGGCACTGTTCGGGTTTCTTCGAATGCACTCGCCGAGTCTGTCGAGGCTACTTGGCGATTCGAGCTTTCTGTACTTCTGATCAGATCGTCATACTCAGCTTCCTCGAGCAGTCTTTCTAACTCCATCAGGTCCCTTTCAGCATCAAACTCTTCTTCAAATGAGACGGTGGACTTGCTTGGTTTTTCTTCTTTCCAATCTTCCAACAATTCCTCCAACATGTCAATTGAAAATGTCGTGTCATCACTACTCCTTGCATGCTTCATGGCTTGATCAACTCCGAAAGTGACTCATTCGTTTCCTACCCGAAGGGTAAGTTTAGAATGTCGACGATAGCGCTTGCTGTATTAAGGAAAGGTCTTCCTAATATGATCGGGACTTGGGGATCCGCTTCCATGTCTAGAACTATAAAGTCCACGGGGAACACGAACTTGTCCACCTTCACCAAAAGATCTTCACAAATTCCTCTAGGAAATGTAACCGTTTTGTTTGCTAGGTGGATTGCTATACGAATGGGTCTTGGCTCGGGGAGATCTAACTTTTTGAAAAATGAGTAAGGCATGAGATTTACACTTGCCCCTGAATCAGCTAGTGCGTAAATGGTGGCCAAGTTTCCAAATTGGCAGGGCAATGTTAAACTTCCCGGATCTCCTTTCTTCTTAGGAAGTTTGTTCAACATAGCAGCTGAACAGTTCTCGTTTAGGACCACCTTCTTCACTTCTTCCATCTTCCTTCTATTAGTTAGAAGCTCCTTGAGAAATTTGGCGTATTTTGGCATTTGATCAACCACTTCTATGAATGGTATATTAATTTGAAGAGCCTTTATGTGTTCTAGAAACTTATGGTAATCTTCTTCATTCTTTTCTTGCCTGGCTCGGGTTGGGTATAGCAGTGGAGGCTGATATGGTTTAACAGGAGGTTCATTTTTCTGATCAGGTGTCGTACTCGTCGAGTCCATATCGTGGACTCGGCGAGTAGGGTCTGGGTTCAGCTGGGTCTGATCTTGATTCTGCCCTTCTGCCTCCTTCTCTTGCACCGGTTTCGGATCTTCTTTCTGAATAGGGGCCAGAGGGGTTATAATCTTCCCACTCCTAGCTGTCACAATATTTATATGTGCGCCTTTTGGATTGTTTTCGGTGTTACTAGGAAGTTCTCCCGGTGCTCTTTGATTTATTTGTTGGGCAAGTTGCCCCAGCTGCTTCTCAATGTTGTGAATAGATGTTTGCTGATTCCTTAATATTGTTCTTGTATCTTGTATTGCAGCATCGTGGTCATTGTGTCTTTTCTCGGATGCAGCCACAAATTTAGTGAGCATTTCTTCTAGATTTGGTTTCTTTTCTTGTACCGGCTCCTCCTTTTGGTAAAAACCCCTTGCCATTTGTCTATATTTCTCCTCCCTCGCTTTCTTGTACTCATCATAAGGAAGCCATTCTTTCTTAGGTTTTCTCCAATCGTCATCAAATCTATCACCACTAGAATAGCATACTTGCACTTTATTATTCCCGTTCTCGTCCAAATCACAATCTCTAGTTAGATGAGGCCCATTGCAATTCTCACATCCTACTCGAATAGCGTGGATTGTTTAATCCATTTTATCCATCCTCCTATCCATGGTTTTCAACATTGCCATAACTGCCGACAAATCTTCAGAAGCTGCATAAGCTGATCCCTTGGTCATATCATTCCTTGGATTGTGGTATTCTCTGGAATGCTTAGAGAATTCTTCAATTAGTTCTTTGATCACCGGGGGTGCCTTCTTTGTGAGGGGTCCTTGCGAGTCAAGGAGCTGCCTAGTTGTTACATTGACTCCATCATAGAAAATGGAGACTTCTTGTTGGCTATTAAGATCATGATATGGGCAATTCCTTAGTAGACTTTTGTATCTCTCCCATGCCTCATAAAGGGACTCTCCAGCTTGTTGTTCAAAGTTGGCAATAGCTTTCTTCAACTTGGCTATTTTCGAAGGTGGGCAAAACTGGTCAATAAATTCTTCCTTCATCTTAGCCCATGTAGTGATGGATCCGGGAGGGAGTGACTTGAGCCAATCCTTTGCAGCACCTTTGAATGTAACTGGAAGCATACGAAGCAGCTGGGTTTCGCAAGGCACATTTGGAACATTAAAATAATCAGCTACATCATTGACTTCATCCAAGTGTTTATAGGCATCTTCGTGGTCTTTTCCGTAGAAGGGGATCTCCTTGAGTTGAGCAAGTATATGACCCTTAAGCTCAAATGTGGCAGTCGCGGGAATTGCGGGTTGCACAAGTCCCGGGCCGGTATCATCCCGTATCCTCTTCTTCCATTCGCCCATGGGAACTTCATCGATGTTTGCCATGGTGTTGTCAAAGTCACATTCTAGATCGCTACTTTCTTCAAATTCGCTTTCTTCTCTTTCGGACTCGTTCACAATGTCTTCCTTGATTGGGTCTTCATTTGCCAAGGAAGAGGTGCTGGATGCTCCTAATTTGCTGCTCTTTTTCTTGCTAAAAACGGATTTGAGATTCTTCAAAGGTGAGTTCTTTGAAGAAGCGGATTCTCCAACAACTTTTCCTTTGTTCTTCCTTAGAGCGGACTCCGGGTCTTCAAGTGGAGGAACCAAAGACGTATTGGATCCTCGGGTCATGTAACAACTGCAACCAAAGTAAGAAAAACGCGTAAAAAGAACAAAAAGAAAATAAAAATAAAAACTGTGAAACAGCGCTGGACTCGCCGAGTAGCGTCGATTGCACTCGGCGAGTTCAAGGCAGAAACAGAAAAAATTCTAATTAAATTTCTAAAACAGAAAACTATGAAAACTAATCCTAATAACTAAATTACCTAAAAATAACTTTGTGCAAGATAAATCTCACACAAAGGATCGATAAAACTAGAAATTAGTGCTAATTTTTTTGAACCGTTCCCCGGCAACGGCGCCAAAAACTTGATGTGTGTTAACTCAACTAGTTTTAATCCTACTTTTAATTATAAAATTGACACACAAAGGCAGTGGACCTATCAATTGTGGTGTAGTTAAATAAATAGGGTATCGAACTCAGGGAACGGAAAATTAAAACTAAAAACTAGAATTAACTAAAAACAAGTAATAGAAAATAGGGGTTTCTCTAATTTTTGCAAGACTATGAACTTAACTAAAACTTAACTACTCAATTAAAAGCTGAAAACACGTAAAAACAAACTAAATTCAATGATCAAAAAGGGTTTTTGTTTAGGTTCAACTTATTTACTCCTATGGTTAATTTTATGATAATATAATAGATTAATTGTTATTGGTTACCGACTCTAGTGATTAGATTCGCATTCGCTATTACTAATCCTTAGAAAACATACCAATTCAAACAATGGCCAGTTGATTAAACTAATAGATTTCCTAGGTTGATTATTCGGGTTAAATAAGACTTGTAGCTAGCTAATTAAGTTTGGTGATTCAATTAACCTCTTGTTGATGGTGTATCATAGAAGCTCACACATTAATTTACCCATTCTATAATTAATCCTAGTTTCATGTTCATTATTCCTAGGCATATAGTATTGTGTTCACATAAATTATATGAGATAAGCAATTAAGAGATGTTCATGCAGCTTAATCACTTAGCAATTAACAGAAAATAGTTATGGGCAATGCATAAGGGTCTTTAACAAGCTTAATTTAACAATATCACCAACTAACAATTAATCAAAATAGTAAATTAAACCATAGGAGCAAAATTGTCTTCCCCAAACAGAAACTAACGAAATTAGTTCATGATTTCAGTGTATGGAAGCTTAAAAACGAATTCAAATAAACCTAACATAATTCTATTCAAAGGTAGAGTGGAAAATTAAACCTAAAGTGCCCTAATCTCTTAAGAATAAAGGATTAGGGTTCTTCACACATTCTTCTGATCTCCAGCAAGTTCCTTAGTCGCCAAGTAAGTTCTCCAAAAAACCAGAGAGTCCTCAATTCGGATTTGTGAAGTCTATTTATAGTTTTCTCAAAACAGGGGCTACTCGTCGAGTAGATAACTGACTCGACGAGTCCCTTTGTTGAATCCGTATGCGGCAAGGACTTCTCGTATTTCTTCGCGAACCTTCGTGTCTACTCGTCGAGTAGACGACCCTACTCGCCGAGTAGCTTCAGAATTAAGCCTTTTCCTTCTTTCTTCCATTCCCGAGCTTTCGATCGTGACTCCTGCTTCCTTTTGCTTCCGAGCACGACTTCTGGACTGAAAATATAATTCAACATTATTAAGTACCTTTTGTCCATAATATGTGAATAATTAGCTAATAATTGATAAAAATCTATACTAAAAATATGGCTAAATATGCAAATATCAGACTAAGGCCCATGTGAAAGGATTGGGCCCAATTGGAAATTGGGCCATATGTTGGACTCCATGGGATTGTTTATTTTATTGGGCCTTGAGGTGCAATTTTGAGTATGGACTATCTTTTGAGCTTGCATTGTTAAGGTCTAGTTAGTCTAGCTATGATCATGTGTTTTGGTTCAAGAAAAGGTAATGGGCTTTAGCTATGATCATGTGCCATTTCGAGTATGGACTATCTTTTGAGCTTGCATTGTTAAGGAATGTGGAATTGTTTCACAATTGACACCACATAGGACATCGCAGCTTAATGGTATGGCTGAGAGGCGCAATCGAACCTTGTTGGACATTATTCGTTCCATGATGAGTCGAGCTTCGTTACCTTTCTCATTCTGGGGGTATGCCTTAAAGATTGCCGCCCATATCCTTAATCTAGTCCCAACTAAGAAGGTTGCCAAAACACCTCACGAAATGTGGATAGGGAAGGTTCCCTCATTGGCACATATCAAGGTTTAGGATTGCGAGGCTTTCGTAAGACGAGAGACTCACGACAAGCTCGAACCTCGTAGTGAGCGTTGTATTTTCATCGGCTACCCACAAAAGTCCTTTGGATATCTCTTCTATAGACTGAGTGACAATGTTGTCTTCGTTGCGAGGAGAGGGGTTTTCTGCGAAAGAGAACTCATATGTCAAGAGGACAGTGGTTAAGTGATGAGGGAACATCAAACACTAGCACTCAACCCGAGGAGGAAACTCATGTTGAACCAGTTGATGAGTCCTTACCTCTGAGACGTTCCAGTAAAGTTAGAATGACACCTGAGTTTTATGGTTTCCATATTACTACAGATGGTGATACTGTGACATCCCCAATTTCACGGCCAGAAAAGACCGATTTGTTGATGCTTTATTTTTAAAATCAGAGTAATCTTTTAAAGAAAACAGTTGCGGAATTTGTTCCCGAAACAAAAATATGATAAGAATTTATCAAAGCATTCCCTTAAAGAAATGTATTTTCATTATATAACAAAATCTCGGGATGTCATGTTCCGATACAGACACATAAGCATAAACAGAACTTACATTTATTTACACTAATGATTTACATCTCCTTTAATCTCTCAGTGAAATATGTCTCCGTATTAATACTTGTGATACAAAGAAAACTGAGTGGGTCAGGCTTGAGAGCCTGGTGAGCATATAGGGTTTTCAACACACAATAATACATTTATTATATTCAATCATCAAACAATCAACCCAAATACCCATCCCCATTATCTGTTTTATTTCTTAAGGTTTTACCCTAAGAACCAAATATCCTTCATTCATTCATTACTAAGGATTTACCTAAGGAATTGGCACGAAGTCCATTGCTGCCACAGTTTATCTATCAGGTACTAAATCCATAGCTATCAGGCGCTAACTCCATAGTCACCAAGGTTTACTCAACAGGCACGAAGTCACATCGTCACCAAGGTTTATCAAATAGGCGCTAACTCCATAGTCACCAAGGTTTATATAATAGGCGCTAACTCCATAGTTACCAAGGTTTATACAATAGGCGCTAACTCCATAGTCACCAAGGTTTATACAATAGGCGCTAACTCCATAGTCACCAAGGTTTATACAATAGGCGCTACGTCTCATAGTCGCCACTATTTCATCTACCCATGTTCTACCCAACATATTTGTAGATATAAAATACATATATAGTTTAAATCATTTAACACCCGTATAAAAACATCAATTTCAAGCCCATCTCAAATAGACAAATAATATATAACACATAGCACGTATTTCATAGCCAATACTTTATATTTATGTGTTAGAAGAAAGTAACTACACACTCACTTGATCAGAAGATGATCGGACAGCACTACGACTTGTAGAAGTAGTATTCTTCGGCAGATCTGGAAGATCTTCACAAAAACCGGGCTCCTCGCGGGCAGAGCTTCGGCTCGGGAATTTTACTTCTCGGGATCTTCGGGGCTTCGGGACTTGCTTCGGGAATCGGGAATGATATCGGGGCTTCGGGACTTGCTTCGGGAATCGGGAATGATATCGGGGCTTCGGGATAATTCTTGCACGAAAAACGAGGTAAAAACGCGAGAGAAGGAAAGAAAATGAGCAAAGAAACTCGGCAGCCTCGACTTCCTTTTATAGGGGCTGGAACCTTCGAATTACGTTGGGCGTAATTAGAGTTACGCTGGGCGTAATGTGGATAATGCCGCTGACTCCCCCCCCCCCCCCTTCGGATAATATCGAAATTTATAATTAAATTTAATATCTTAATTATTTAATAAACTTCAAAAATTCATATCTTTCTCATACGAACTCCGTTTTCGACGTTCTTTATATCCACGCGTAGGTGCGACTACGCTCTACAACTTTCGTTTAGACTCCGTCGGCTAATTTTGAGTTTATTTTTATTATTTATTTTTAGTAGGCCGGGGCAAGAAAACTCCGTTATAAATTCATAACTTCTTCATCCGACGTCCGTTTTCGTCTGTCTTTTTACCGTTGGACTACTATCGACGAGATCTTCAATTCTCGTTTAGATTGTTTTGGCTAAAAACCGCTCGATCTCAAATCGAGTATTCGGGCTGCATACCGCTAAGTCGAAACTTAGAAAAATCATAACTTCCTCATATGAAGTCAGATTTGGACGTTCTTTTTATGTACGCTCTCGGTTTAACGTATTCTACGACTTTCGTTCAGATCGCTAAGGCCAAATATCACTCTAACGTAAATTCACTATTTACGTCGCGTTGTGTCGTGCCGGTTCTGTCGCGAAACTTCGACAGGTCATAACTTCTTCGTTATAACTCGGATTTCGGCGTTCTTTATATATTCGGAAACCTTGTAACATATACTACAGCTTAGTTAAGATTACTCCTTCTAAATAATCTTCCATCAAAAAGTCATTTTTGATGCTTATCGTCTCTAAATTGACTAGCCCTGATCTACGGGCGTTACAATTATCACCCCCTTAGGATGATTACGTCCCGGAATCATCAACGAAATAGGGCTTGCAAAATGATTCCAATCTTCTGACTTAAGTCAGATGTTACATCGAACTTGGTTCTCCGAACCACGTAACAAACTCATCGTAGTCGGACTCAATTTGATATGACCACTATGGTCGGAATAACCATCATCCTACTAGTCATTACCGAAACAAGGGTAATGACATACTTGAATAAAACGGAATCAATTACTAGCTTCTTGGTAACCTTGTGACTTTCCCTGATCCAAGTGCGAGTCCTGTGCTTCCGGTAGTATAGATCTCTACTACCATTCACACCTACTCATACTCGTCCCAAGTATTGTCTCACAGTCAACCAAGTCACCATACTTAAATCATATAATCATTCAACACATCAGATAACAAAACCAGGGTTTATATTATTTCTTGAAACTATTACACAAAAGTTCAAGTTCACCCTATACTATGCCTCTAACAGGCTATGCTTCCCGACACAGACTTTATATACTAATATGAAGTCTTCATCTTTTAATCCTCCCATCGTTTTCTGCTTCGTCGAGGAGCATGTGGAATGCCCTCGGCTGTGGCGGTGTGTCTTTCTTTGGGCAGTCTTTAGAAATATGCCCTTCTTCGTTACATCTGTAGCACACCTTCTTGATAGGCGCACACTTGTTGGCGTAATGCCCTGTCTTCCCACATTTGTAGCAAGTCGTCTCCTCACTACATTTCCCGAAGTGTTTCTTTTTACACTTCTCACACCACTTATCTTCATCTCTTCCCCCAGATTTCGAGAATTTGCTTTCTTTGTTGATCGCTGAAGATCCTTCATGTTTCCTTTTCTCTCCAACTTCAGCTCTTTCCAGACCCTTTTCCCTTATTTGGGTCTCAACATTCTTGGCTGCCCAGATGGCGGCTTTCAGAGTGGTTGCTTGCTTGACTATCGGACCAAAGTCCGTTGGTAATCCATTGGCAAACTTGTTGACCTTGGAAAGTTCAGTTGGAATTAGGTATGGAATAAGCTTCATCTTCTTTGTAAAGCTTGTAGCGTATTCAGTGACGCTTAATTTTCCCTTCTTTAGATTCTGGAACTCATTGTTGATTTCCAGAAGATCCTGCTCAGAGCAGTATTGCATTTTCAGTTGCACCACAAACTCTTCCCAAGACATCTTGCTAGCTTCCCCCTTGGGCATCGAACCGGCCAGTAACTTCCACCAGCTCAGTACTCCAGATTTTAACAGAGGAATTGCAAGAGCGGTCTTCTGTCTGTTGCTACACTCGCAACTTTCAAACATTGTCTCCATCTCGGAGATCCAGTCCATGACTTGCACCGGTGTCGGGCTCCCAGAAAGACACGGTGGTTTGGATGCCATAAAATCCTTGTACTTGCATCCACGTCCATCATTTCTTCCATCCTGGTTGTTTCGGCAAAATATTGGTGGGTTGGCTTGACCAACGGTCCCACTGGAGTTCCCTCCTTCCGAATGCCCTCCATTCACTTTGGGCTCTTCAACTTGAATTGAAAGTTCTTCACGATTTTGTTGAAGCAGACGTCTAGTTTCTTCCATCTGACGATCCAACATCGTCTGCATCATTGCTTGTACACCAGCATTCGTCATTGCCTCAGGTGCTGCAGCTACAACAGGTATTTGCTCAATCAATGGTTGTTGAGGCTGTTGATTCCTGTTTTCGTTTGCGTTTCCAGCGCCACTTCTTGTTCTTGCCATCGTTGATCTATACACCGAACAAGGTGAATTTAGATCCTTCTTCACGATAGATAATTATCCAAATCACTCCGAAACGTTTATATGCTAGTTCTAATATCGTCGACGCACGCTTAGAATCCTAAACACATAAGGTTTCCAGATCCGGTCGGCAACAGACCATAGATCCGAACAAACAATATCATATATAGCAAACATATAGCATTTAGCACATAAAAGCATTTTAGGCATCTTTCCTAAAATATACTAGTGCTCGTGTCTAAAATATGGTAGACACTCATCTCACAATCATCGCTTACCATTCTAAGTTTAAGTCTAGAAATCCTACAAATTTCTAGTTCGCTTAAACTAATGCTCTGATACGAACTATGACATCCTCAATTTCACGGCCAGAAAAGACCGATTTGTTTATGCTTTATTTTTAAAATCAGAGTAATCTTTTAAAGAAAACAGTTGCGGAATTTGTTCCCAAAACAAAAATATGATAAGAATTTATCAAAGCATTCCCTTGAAGAAATGTATTTTCATTATATAACAAAATCTCGGGATGTCATGTTCCGATACAGACACATAAGCATAAACAGAACTTACATTTATTTACACTAATGATTTACATCTCCTTTAATCTCTTAGTGAAATATGTCTCCGTATTAATACTTGTGATACAAAGAAAACTGAGTGGGTCAGGCTTGGGAGCCTGGTGAGCATATAGGGTTTTCAACCCACAATAATACATTTATTATATTCAATCATCAAACAATCAACCCAAATACCCATCCCCATTATCTGTTTTATTTCTTAAGGTTTTACCCTAAGAACCAAATATCCTTCATTCATTCATTACTAAGGATTTACCTAAGGAATTGGCACGAAGTCCATTGCTGCCAAAGTTTATCTATCAGGTACTAAATCCATAGCTATCAGGCGCTAACTCCATAGTCACCAAGGTTTACTCAACAGGCACGAAGTCACATCGTCACCAAGGTTTATCAAATAGGCGCTAACTCCATAGTCACCAAGGTTTATACAATAGGCGCTAACTCCATAGTCACCAAGGTTTATACAATAGGCGCTAACTCCATAGTCACCAAGGTTTATACAATAGGCGCTACGTCTCATAGTCGCCACTATTTCATCTACCCATGTTCTACCCAACATATTTGTAGATATAAAATACATATATAGTTTAAATCATTTAACACCCGTATAAAAACATCAATTTCAAGCCCATCTCAAATAGACAAATAATATATAACACATAGCACGTATTTCATAGCCAATACTTTATATTTATGTGTT
This sequence comes from Lactuca virosa, assembly GCF_052849685.1. NCBI lineage: Eukaryota > Viridiplantae > Streptophyta > Magnoliopsida > Asterales > Asteraceae > Lactuca > Lactuca virosa. Next base: position 294,245,272 of record NC_136427.1, on the reverse strand, counting down.
AGAAGAAAGTAACTACACACTCACTTGATCAGAAGATGATCGAACAGCACTACGACTTGTAGAAGTAGTATTCTTCGGCAGATCTGGAAGATCTTCACAAAAACCGGGCTCCTCGCGGGCAGAGCTTCGGCTCGGGAATTTTACTTCTCGGGATCTTCAGGGCTTCGGGACTTGCTTCGGGACTCGGGAATGATACCGGGGCTTCGGGATAATTCTTGCACGAAAAACGAGGTAAAAACGCGAGAGAAGGAAAGAAAATGAGCAAAGAAACTCGGCAGCCTCGACTTCCTTTTATAGGGGCTGGAACCTTCGAATTACGCTGGGCGTAATTAGAGTTACGCTGGGCGTAATGTGGATAATGCCGCTGACTCCCCCCCCCCCCCCTTCGGATAATATCGAAATTTATAATTAAATTTAATATCTTAATTATTTAATAAACTTCAAAAATTCATATCTTTCTCATACGAACTCCGTTTTCGACGTTCTTTATATCCACGCGTAGGTGAGACTACGCTCTACAACTTTCGTTTAGACTCCGTCGGCTAATTTTGAGTTTATTTTTATTATTTATTTTTAGTAGGCCGGGGCAAGAAAACTTCGTTATAAATTCATAACTTCTTCATCCGAAGTCCGTTTTCGTCTGTCTTTTTACCGTTGGACTACTATCGACGAGATATTCAATTCTCGTTTAGATTGTTTTGGCTAAAAACCGCTCGATCTCAAATCGAGTATTCGAGCTGCATACCGCTAAGTCGAAACTTAGAAAAATCATAACTTCCTCATATGAAGTCAGATTTGGACGTTCTTTTTATGTACGCTCTCGGTTTAACGTATTCTACGACTTTCGTTCAGATCGCTAAGGCCAAATATCACTCTAACGTAAATTCACTATTTACGTCGCGTTGTGTCGTGCCGGTTCTGTCGCGAAACTTCGACAGGTCATAACTTCTTCGTTATAACTCGGATTTCGGCGTTCTTTATATATTCGGAAACCTTGTACATTTACTACAGCTTAGTTAAGATTACTCCTTCTAAATAATCTTCCATAAAAACTCATTTTTGATGCTTATCGTCTCTAAATTGACTAGCCCTGATCTGCGGGCGTTACAGATACGTTTATCAATGATAGTACACTGGTAAATTTGGATGAGCCTAATAACTACAAAAGCCATGGCGGGCCCCGAGTACGCAAAATGGAAAGAGGCTTGAGAGTGACAGGGTATAGTGACGCCAACTTTCAGATCGACAGAGATAATTTCCGCTTTCAGTCGGGCTGGGTATTTACCCTAAATGGAGGAGCAGTAACTTGGAAAAGTTCTAAACAGGAGACTGTAGCTGATTCAATGTGTGAATCAGAGTACATAGCAGCAAGTGAAGCGTTGAAGGAGGCAATATGGCTAAAGAACTTCATCGGAGACCTTGGAGTTGTACCAACTGTAAAGGAGCCTATGGAGATTTTATATGATAGCGAGAGTGCGGTCGCCTTAACCAAGGAACCAAGGGACCATGGCAGATACAGACACATCGACATAAAATATTACTTCATAAGACATCGGATAAAGAGAAGGACTCCTCGTAGTAAAGAGGGTATCGTCAGAGGAGAACCCAACAGATCCCCTTAAGAAGGGACTGAGTAGGGTTAAGCACTTGCAGCATGCTAGGAGTTTTTGGATGAAGGACGATATTAGTTTTAGTGATTAGATAGTTGTTTAGAAACTTGTAATAGATAAAAAGTAATTGACATTTGATGATTAAATAAAAGGATTTTTATTTATGAGTAAAGTTACTATCTTGTGTCAATTGTTTACTATTGTTTCAATTTGCATGTTTTGACTTCCAGAACAATAAGATTATTCAAACCATCTACATTCGATCATACTTTGGAAGTAGGCTATGAGGTTAGACTGTCATGAATTGGATTGTAGATTGTCTAAGGTGTTTAGACATAGCAAAAGTTTGCTACAACGTTCATGAGTGCTCCTTAAATAAGATTTGAGTATTGGATTAAACCCACGCTCACATGAATCACTTCATGGAATTTTATCACGAGTGATTGTGAGACGATAATATCATATAATCTTCAAACCAAGATATATGAGTTGTTGATTACGATTTGGTTGTATATTGATAGTGCGTAAACGCATCAGTAACTTGATGTTATAAAACGTGTTGTTGTGTATAATTTAACAAGTAGTTAGTACAAGCATATAAGCTGAAATTTATCTGTTCCTTTTATCCTAAGAGGAATAAAAGCGATATCTTGGGCCCCTCGATGATTTTGTTTTGACTTATGTGTCGGGCCCGGTTAGGACTCAATTGATGTGTTCAATTAAGTTCTATGTCAAACAAATCAGATCGGGAAACAAACTGTTGGACAATGACTATGACTTCATTGCATGTCTTTGTCCACATGATATCTTGAAGAACAGAGGATTATATGATCCCTTATCTAAAGGACGCGTTATTGATTAGAATTGACAGCGGCTTTTGAGAGCTACTATTGCTAGTCGGTTTTTAAAGTCGTACTTGCAGTTATAGTTATTAGACTTATCCAAGTGAGAGACTTTTGTATTAGGTGTCTAAGCCCATAACTATAATTGGTATGTACTTGACCCGATAGTAGCATGGTTCATTTGGGTTGCATTCACCGGAGCAATTTGATAGGAAGTATATTTGAGAAAGAGGTTATTTGTGACTTATTAATACATTATAAGAATGATATATTAATTGAGAAATTATATTATTTAATTGGTATTGATCAAAAATTAATTTGGAATTAATTTAATGATCAAAAGAAACTGATCAAATTAACAGGGGTTGATTATGTAAATCAGTGATACATATAGTTTGGGTGAATGATCCATGATTGATTAGTGATGGACTAAGCTTATGTGAGAGTCCATGAAGTGTTAGTCCAAATGAATTATTGGATCAAAAGCCTAGGTGAATGGATTAGGGTTTACAAGTGACCCTTGGAATTCTACACTATATATGTAACCCCTAAGCCCCTAAAATCGACACACAGGTATTCTAAGAAGAGTATAGACGATTTTGGTGCCTCCTAAACCTCTCTCATAATCCTCCATTTGTTCTTGGTGTTTTGTGACTTACTTGAGGCATCACATTTGAGGTGCTAAGCTCTTGTAAGGCCAAGTTCTACAAGCTACAACCAAGAGGTAATCATCTAACTCGTTTTTATGTTTCAAATATCAATGTTGTATGCTAGTTAGGCTTCATTCTTTGAAAAATGAAAATTGCATGTATAACTAGAGAAAACTTAGATACAAAGCATTAGGGTTTTATGTGCACCATATGGATGTTATAATGCTCAAAACCCATCAAAAAGTTCATAAATTGATCACTATATATTATAGATCTAGCCATTTCTTCCTTTAGGGCACTTTTGGTCCCATATATGGTGATTCTTGAGCATGGCATGTTCTTGACCAAATAAGTCGTCCTTTCAAATCTTATGGGGGGTCTTGAGTCATAAAAATGTGGTCTTGATGGTTAATTTTACTCCATGCATGCTATAGAAGGTCTTAAGGCATTAAGATGTTGATATTTTATGTATTAAGCACTTAATGGACATGCAAAGTCATAAAGTTGGAAACTTTATGACTCTTGATGGTATTTTAGCCTTGGATATGCAATTGGACGTGTTAAGTTGGAGAAATAAGCACTTAATGGGTTAAGTGAGGGACAATTGTGTATGTTGGGCGTACTGAAGGGTACACTGCGCGTACACAAATTTGGCCCCAACGTCTCGGAAAGCTAGTATGGCCCGCATACCTCAGGAGTACTCCCCGCGTATAGCCTGAGTTGACTCGGCTGAGTTGGCTCGATTGTGTTGATTCTGTTGACTTGTTGATTTTGACAAGTTTTGAACAAAGGTATTTTTGGAGAAATGTTATTATTTTAGAATTGAAATGTTTTGACATTTAGGATTTGGGTTGAGTCGGTATTTGGGAGCAGAGTATTGATCAGCTATTGTTAGACTGTGAGGTGAGTTTTCCTCATTATACTTACAGGTCGAAGGCACCAAGGCCGGCCCATTGGATTGATATCATGGTTTATCGTATGTTACTATGTTGTAGTGATATGTTAGATTTGTATCCTGGTATATAGGATGTTGCTATGTTGTAGCGATCTGTTAGATCTGTATCCTGATATATAGGATGTTGCTATGTTGCAGTGATCTGTTAGATCTGTATCCTAGTAGATAGGATGTTGTTGTGTTATAGTGATCTGTTAGATCTGAATGACCATCTGTATATGCTAACTATTGATTTTTATGGTATATGTTGATATGTGATGGTGTACCGGGTTGAGGCGGTCCTACTTTGTGTTGGGTCCAGATAGACTGAAGGCCTGCGAGGTGGACCAGTTAGGTCGATGGCCCGGAGAGCAGTCCAAATAGGCTGAAGGCCCAGTGAGGCGGCCCAGTCATGCTGAAGGCTCTGTATGCATGCTATTGTTTATTATGTTTATGTGTTGGTACTTTGGGGGAACTCATTAAGCGTTGGCTTACAGTTTTAGTTTTGTTTCAGTTACTTCAGAGGACTATGGGAAGGCGAAGGCGTTACCATACACATCCTGAGCTTTATGTTATTGATCTTGGGAGACTCTATTTTTGAATAATGTTTTGAAAACAATGGTTATGTAAACACTTCATTTTAGTAAATGGGTTGTTTTGAAAAGTTTAAATTTGTTGTGATTTTTGAGACGTTACATTTGTGCTGAAGGACAAGATACCCGGGCAGGCCAACGGTGTGTTGTAGGCCAGGTGCATACCAGTTGTATACTGTAGGAACGAGAGGAGTACCAGTCATGGACTGGAGGCCCAGGTGTAATGTAGGCCTCACAAAGCGGTCCATTTGGACTGAAGGCTCGTATGTGTACATGCGTTGTATGTGTATTGTGGCGTGTGGTATTTTGGGGGGACTCAATAAGCATTGGCTTACAGTTGTGGTGTAATGTCCCAAAATTCATAGTAAAAATTTCCTTTTTAAAATAATAAACCATACAAACGAGTTGTTCCAAAAACCAATCAAAGTGAATATATCATTTAAACATCAGAGTAAAAATCACAAATAGCCAATGCGTAAAACTCTGGGGGATGCTTTGCAGTGATGCCCGACATAGAAAATCGAATGTTATATGCCAACCATAGTCTTACAGTTACTATGATGCAATGAGCCGTATCATGGTATTTCCTTGCCATGCCGGGGACCAAAACCTATGTCTTACAAACAAGTGCCAAGAGCCACCTCCTGGTCTTCCATGCAAGCATCACAAATACAACTAGCATCCTGCATATAATTGCCTGGGTCGAGATTATGGTCTTGCATATAATTTTTCGGGAGCCATATCCAGGTCTTTCATACAATTGGCAGGGGCCACTGTCCGATCTTCCTACATAACATAATCCAGTGGGCTGACATTGGTACCTTTGACTCACAAGTACAGTGAGGAGACTCGCCTCGATCGGTAAACGGATAGAGCTCAGATACGATCCACTGGTGCTGAAGTCTCTCCTACTAAGCATATCCAAAACCAAACCCTAATTAGCAATTAAGGTAATACCCTACTTAATAGGTCCAAATATTAAGAATAATCCCTAATTGGTCAAAAGACCATTTTGCCCTTTTAAGTCCTCAACCCCTCACAGTTGACTAATGGTCAAACTGGTCAAAAAGTCAACGATCAGCGCCCAGTTGACTTACGCCATGCGTAATCAATCTACACCCTATGTAGTAGTACACCATGTGTACTTAGAGTACGCCCTGTGTACCATGTTGTTAAGACATTTCCATTTTCAGCTCTTAATCCATAAATACCAACCATCTATTGCTCATATATGGTCCTAATAAATGTCTAGAGTGATAAAGTTCTTTCATGAATGAATAAAGACAACCAAGATCCCATTTTTATGACTCCTTAATCTCAAAAATCACAAGGAATGACAACCACAAGGTCTGGAGTAGCTTATACTCATAAGACTCAAGATTATGGGACCAAAGGACATGAAAATCAAGAATCTAAAGAGTTTTAGCATATAGACCAACAAGATTCAAGCTTTATACCTCCTGGAGGATGTTGAAGAAGAGTAGAGTATGGATCTACAAGACTTGGACTCCCCAAGCACACCTTCAATGATATCCTTCTTCACAAAACAGTGAAACACACAATGAAACACTCAAATGCTTCCAAATACTCCCACTATGGCTACGGTTTCGAGTTATATGCTCAAGAGGGTGGAGGTTGATGATAAAAAGGGCATCAAGGGGTTAGAGTCCTTAAGTAGGGCTCAAAACCCCTAAATTAGGGTTTTTACTCTGTGTAGTTACCCCTTACGTAACATAAGGTACGCCCTATGTAGCTCACTAAAAACACATCCCTCAGCAGCCACTACACCCTACGTACTTAGAGTACGCCCTGCGTAGTGCAAAACTCCCATCTTCCAGCTTAACTTCAAACAACCATAACTTCTTCGTTTTCGGTATTCTTTATATGCACAAAAAGGTATTGAACAGCCCCACAATCCTATCTAGTTACTTTGTTCTTATCACATACTAAACTAAAACCATAACCAATGCAAGAAGCCCGATCTATAACTTTTCCCCTTTCTTCCCTTTGGTTCTAGCATACGAATCAAGGGCTTAGACCTCACAACCAATATTATTAACCTTTAACAAGGTCAAACTTTACTTTCTCAAATTCCAAAGCCTTTACATGATCAAATTATGACCCATAATCTTTGAGTTAAGGAATGTATGAAATAGGGTGTTACATATAGATTAAATGTTTTTAGATACCAGTGGTGATCGTGAGAAGGCGAAGGCGTGACCGTAGACACTCATCAACAACATTGGAGATTCTGCATTTATTATATTACTCTCATTTTCAAACAATTGTATTTTGGTACAAATGAGTTTTCTTAATTTGGGACTATGAAAATGGTGTTTTATCTTAATTAAAAATGAAAAATTTGTTTGTGAAAATGGGACGTTACATAGATCATAGGTAATAACCTTAAATTGTGGATTATGACGAAAATAATGAAAGTATAATACGCCCGTGAATTCTAACTTTTTATTTGGACTTGCTTGTTATTTTTAAGCTTGGATTATGATGAAATAAGTTTCATTGACATGATTGATTATAACATTAACATTATTCAAGCTTGCATTAATGATTTATGGATTTGGGTTAATGACCATGATTTGAGAATTTTGCTTGTATGTTAAAGTTGTTGTTTAATAATGATAAACTAAACTCTATTATCATTAAATCATCATGAATGAAAATTGAATTATGAAATTTGATAAAAGGGTAATTATGATATAAACTCAAATTTGGAAAATTGTTTGGAATGTTGGAATTTGAAATACATAGTGATGCGTTAGGAAAAAACATGTTATACATGGTTTAAACATTTTAGAAGTTGTATTTGATGTCCAATCAAATGAAATGGGATAAGGTGATTGATAAATGGGATTTAAACTTGAAACATGTATTGAATTGAATGCTTATTAAATTATTATAACATGAATTGAAGTGTTAGGGCGTGTCAGACCCAACAAATAAAGGGGTACAATATACTCCAAAAGAATCCCACTATATTGCACTAAAAGGTAGTACAAGGCAAGCATGGTCGATCCACAGAGACACGGGATAATTAGTCTATACCTCTTTGCGCAAGGTACTATGGTCACCAACAGTAAAGAGGGGGGGTTTTGAATGCAATAATTAAAACAAACAATTAAAAACACAAGTAATCAACTAAAAGAGTGAATTAAATTCAGAAATGGTAAGGACTCCAACCTCATGTATGACAACTTAGCAATGTAATTCCAAGATAACATGATATTTGCTCAATTCTATCTAAGTTGGTACTTGAAAGTGTTAACAAGCTCTAACACTTCCCATTCACCACATTAATTAACCAAAACAAGCTCTTTGATTAACCCTAACCTTACTAACCTAATCTAAACACGCTCTTAGAATTAGATTGAAAGATTGCATTAAACTTTATGTGAATGTCCCCAACAACACCCAATACTCCTCACAAGCTCGGGAGCATAAGAGTGTGTGAATAAGATTTACACTAAATTCATTCAATGGAAATCAGTTTAGTGCTTGTTACTTGTTCAATTTCACAAAACAATTACGGATTTTGTAAAAGAGATAACTTGAATGACCTAACCCTAATTCAAATGGCCAATAAGAATCACAATTAGAATCAAACATTCGATTAAATAAAAATCAAATTCACTAGATAGAAATTAAAAGCAAACATCGAGTCATATGATTGAAATCACAACTAAGAAGTCAAGACATGAAGTTGGAGAAACTAGGGTTCTAGCCACACATGGCTAGAACTAGATCACAAGTTTAAAAGATGAAAATGTATGTAATTACAACTTACAAATACTAGAAATAATGTTTCCAAATGATTGCTAATCAAACCCTTGCAAAAACCTTCGAAAATCCTTCTCAAAATGTGCTCTGATATGTTGTGTGTGTGTAAAAAATGGCCCTTAACCCGTAATATGAAAGATAGGAAAAACTGGCAAAAGTTGGTTTCTGGGTCGAACACGGCCCGTGTTGGACATAGAGTAAATCTGACACGGCCCGTATTCAGCATGGTCAACAGCTCACATTTTGGTCAACACGGCCCGTGTTGGACATAGAGTAAATCTGACACGGCCCGTGTTCAGCTCTGACTCCGAATCCAAACTTGATTTTTCCAACTTTTTCGTTCTTCGCCCGATCATCCCGAAATCTTCACCAATGCTTCCCGACACTTCCTAAAGCGCCTTCCAACCTCCGGTTTACCTAAAAAAGACATGAAAATGTGCAAATAAGGTTGTTCTAGAGACTAACATGAAATATGATGAAATGCAAGACAAATGAAGGACAATTATGCTAAATAGATGCATGAAATGGGAATAAAAGGTGTGCAAAAAGGTGCACAAATTGCACCTAACAAATCTCTCCAAGCTTAGACCTTTCTTGTCCCCAAGAAAGAACAAGAATCAAACAAAACAGGACGATTTCTAGATGGCAAAAAGAAACATAAAGCAAAAAGGGACAGAAGGATCCTAAAGGCTAGGAATGAATGCATGCAATGAAAACCATGAGAAAGAAACATATGTACAAAGGATACTTAAGGACAAAAATGAACCAAGGAAAAAAATTAAGAACACAAGTAATTTTTTTTATTTTTTTTATTTATTTATTATTATTATTATTATTATAAATATGGACATATAGGATCAGACCTTACATCAGTGGGGCTCCAATGATTAATACCTCAGCGACCATCCTGCTACCTTCCACATATCACAGACTCCCAAAGTGAGGAAGACCCTAAACGGTGTAACCCAATAATCCAACCATAGTTTTATTTAAACTTCATACCTTAATTAGCTTTATGGGCGAAAATAACACAGTCCGGATCTCATTTCTTTAAGACTAGATGGCCAAGAATCAAAATATTCGCATCCTTAAGAACCCTTCACGGCGAATCAGCTTTCGCTGAAACAGTGAGCCCACCCGAAGGGGCCCAGCTCATATGCTTTCACTTTTTCGAGAGCCACAAGTATCATATCACACAGTTCTTCATTCGCCAGATTTGACTTTGAGGCGGCTTTTGATTTTGATTGAACTTGGATTTGTGTCTTCATTTTGAGCTTTGAATTCTTCAATCAACTTTTGACTTTTTGAAAGTTTCTTCGTTTTGGCACTTGAATTTATGATTGGGGTACTGGATGTGACAGTTGTACCCTTTCTTCTTTCTTGACTGTGTGGATCTGATACTTAAGCTCTCTGTTACCGCGAGGGTAACGCGTGTCAACAAATAGGTCCGCGTTCTGTGGGTCCAGAGTTGCCGATAAAGATTCTTTTTAAACATTCAGAAGCAAATCATCCTAAAGCTATTATTACCGCCCACAAAAACGTTTCAGTATTTCATTTTTTTTATTATCTAAGGCTGGGGTCTCGAATTACGGTGTTTGGGTCCCCTAGTTATGATAGCTGATTCTACACTTCCGGCAACTATCCGGTCACTTCAGTATTTTTTATTTTTATTTTTATTTTTATTTTATTATTATTATTATTATTTTTAAACAATGCATGCATGAATATGAAATATGAAAATGCACCTAATGTACAACTCTACCCCTCCCCAAGCTTAAAGATAAGCATCGTCCCCGATGCTCGGAGAGGGCGGGACAACCTGTTACGGAGGAGGAGACGGGTGGTGCCCGGTTGGGTAAGAGTCCAAACAATCACAAGTGCACACAAATTGAATTTTTAAGCAAAATATGGACGATTAAAGATATGGAAAGAATTTACCGAATCGTTCTTGGAACCTATGCAATTGTGGTGAGAACCTCCTCTTCAACCTCCCCAAGCTTGCCTACATGAAGTATCAAGCCTAAAAGCACAAAACAAATTGTGAAAATTTCGGGCCTAGGGGTTCTTGGAAGAGAGCAATTGTTTTGGGGATGAGTTATGGGTGTATTGGATGATAAAAACAGATTTTTAGACTTAAAACACATTTGTTCTGCAGCACGAACACGGCCCGTGTTCTTTTAGTGTAAAATCACACGGCCCGTGTTGGGGGTTTAAAATTCTGAAAATGGCTGAACACGGCCCGTGTTAGGCATAAGGGAAAAATGACACGGGCCGTGTACCCCTCTGACTGCGAAAATGTTTTCCTCGCTTGAACACGACCCGTGTTCAACATAAGGCAAAAATGAACACGGGCCGTGTACGGCTCTGTTTGTCACTTCCCACTTTTTGAACCCAAAAAATCCCCTATTATTCAAACGAAATGGTTTTGCATCCCGAGGTCCGCTTGGTGATTTAAAAACATGCTTAAATGCATTTGCAACATTAAAACCCAAAAACTCAAAGAAATGGAAATGTTTTTAAAGAAAAAGACAAAAATACCCCCGGGTTGCCTCCGGTTAGCCGCCCTTGTTTTAAGTCGTTGGCTCGACTTGGCCCCTGAGTATGCTTCATTCTAAGTATGTGGGGCTCTCCAATACATCAACCTTCTCGCCACTTCCTTCAATGGAACACTTATCTTGTACTTGACTTTCTTTTTGTGTGGGAACCATGCTGGACTTAGACCCTTAATGACAAAAATCGTCCAGTCGACCCCTTTCTTGTACTTGTCCAGTAAGGTGGTCAAATCTTCCTTCTTTGATAAGGTGGTTGATTTGATGACCGGTTGGGTGTCTTCCTTCTCAGGGTACATATCCCTTGAAGGGTCCAACAAATTTGTCGTTTTCGGCTCTTGTGGTTGGTCTACCGGTGAAAGGAGTTTCTCATTGGTAGTGGGTGGCTCAACCTCTTTTTTGTCAACCTCCAACACCTCCTCTACAACTTCCATGTCAACATTCTTAATTTCTACTTCTTCCTTGACAACCTTCTCCACTTCTACTTCTTCCTCCTCTTCCCCATCTTCTAATTGCAATCTTGGGTCATCAACATTTTTCCCATCGTTCAAGGTGATGGAATAAACGGTATGCCTTGGGTCCTCCTCCGTCTGCGATGGTAGTTTTCCCCGAGTTTCCAATATACTCACAGATTGAGTAAGTTGTGAAATTTGTTGCTCTAAGATTTTGAGGCTAGCTTTGGTTGTTTCTTGGAAGATCTGGGTAGTAGTGGCAATGCTTTTGACAATGTCTTCCAAGGACATGCTCGATGTTTCAGGTTGTTGGGGAGGTGGAGAATATAGTTGTTGGAACTGTGGAGTTAGTTGGTATTGGTCATTTCCCCAAGCTTGGTATGGGTTTTGGCATTGGTTGTTTCCCCAAGCTTGGTTGTTTTCCCACCATTTATCATGTTGAGGTTGATCATAACTCCATTGGTTTGGCCAGTAGTAGCTTCCCATTTCTTGCACTTCTTCCCATTCTCCTTGTAGATATCGACACATATCGGAATGATGTCCATTTTGAGTGCAAAAATCGCAAGGAATAGGTGTGGGTTGCGTACTTTGGTCATTTCCAATCATCATAACTAACTGAGCTAGCTCAGAAAGTTGGTCTTCTATGTAAGGAGTATTCATTTATGAGCGACACTTTTTTTTTCTGTTTTTTCTGTTTTTTATTTTTTTTTGTTTTTTTTATAGAGATGTACCTGCTCACAAAAATCTAGGCATAAACAATTAGTAACACCGTGTCCCCGACAACGGCGCCAATTTGTTAGGGCGTGTCAGACCCAACAAATAAAGGGGTACAATATACTCCAAAAGAATCCCACTATATTGCACTAAAAGGTAGTACAAGGCAAGCATGGTCGATCCACAGAGACACGGGATAATTAGTCTATACCTCTTTGCGCAAGGTACTATGGTCACCAACAGTAAAGAGGGGGGGTTTTGAATGCAATAATTAAAACAAACAATTAAAAACACAAGTAATCAACTAAAAGAGTGAATTAAATTCAGAAATGGTAAGGACTCCAACCTCATGTATGACAACTTAGCAATGTAATTCCAAGATAACATGATATTTGCTCAATTCTATCTAAGTTGGTACTTGAAAGTGTTAACAAGCTCTAACACTTCCCATTCACCACATTAATTAACCAAAACAAGCTCTTTGATTAACCCTAACCTTACTAACCTAATCTAAACACGCTCTTAGAATTAGATTGAAAGATTGCATTAAACTTTATGTGAATGTTCCCAACAACACCCAATACTCCTCACAAGCTCGGGAGCGTAAGAGTGTGTGAATAAGATTTACACTAAATTCATTCAATGGAAATCAGTTTAGTGCTTGTTACTTGTTCAATTTCACAAAACAATTACGGATTTTGTAAAAGAGATAACTTGAATGACCTAACCCTAATTCAAATGGCCAATAAGAATCACAATTAGAATCAAACATTCGATTAAATAAAAATCAAATTCACTAGATAGAAATTAAAAGCAAACATCGAGTCATATGATTGAAATCACAACTAAGAAGTCAAGACATGAAGTTGGAGAAACTAGGGTTCTAGCCACACATGGCTAGAACTAGATCACAAGTTTAAAAGATGAAAATGTATGTAATTACAACTTACAAATACTAGAAATAATGTTTCCAAATGATTGCTAATCAAACCCTTGCAAAAACCTTCGAAAATCCTTCTCAAAATGTGCTCTGATATGTTGTGTGTGTGTAAAAAATGGCCCTTAACCCGTAATATGAAAGATAGGAAAAACTGGCAAAAGTTGGTTTCTGGGTCGAACACGGCCCGTGTTGGACATAGAGTAAATCTGACACGGCCCGTGTTCAGCATGGTCAACAGCTCACATTTTGGTCAACACGGCCCGTGTTGGACATAGAGTAAATCTGACACGGCCCGTGTTCAGCTCTGACTCCGAATCCAAACTTGATTTTTCCAACTTTTTCGTTCTTCGCCCGATCATCCCGAAATCTTCACCAATGCTTCCCGACACTTCCTAAAGCGCCTTCCAACCTCCGGTTTACCTAAAAAAGACATGAAAATGTGCAACTAAGGTTGTTCTAGAGACTAACATGAAATATGATGAAATGCAAGACAAATGAAGGACAATTATGCTAAATAGATGCATGAAATGGGAATAAAAGGTGTGCAAAAAGGTGCACAAATTGCACCTAACATGAAGGTTATTATCATTGTTGCCTACTAAACAATGAGTTTTAGCCTTATTTAGTCAATGAAGTTATTTTCTCGTATCGTTGACCCCCACACAATAAATTTACCAACTAAATAAGAGAACCTTCTAAATAGTAACCAATTTCATCGGCCAAAAGTAAATGATAGGGTCAAGAAAAATTACACCTCACATCTTCCACATGGTTTTATAATTTTTAAAACATAAAAATTCTTATATAATATTTAATATATTTATGTTTATGCAATTTTGAAACCTAATCAATATTGATTTCAAGTTAATTTGTCATATATCTCTATGTTTATAATGTCTGTTTTCCTGATTTGACCATTTGAAGACTTAAAGATTTAAAAGACAAGGATTTTGGGAAAAACCTTATGTCACGATGTGGTAGGATGATGAACACGACGTGGCCATGACACATAATGAAGAAACATATTTGGTTGGCTGCCATGACCTAGTGAGATGATAGCCACAACGTGGTACCTGTTGCAACCCAAACTCAAGATTTTAGGGTTTCTCCCATATTTAAAGACCTTAAATCTTTGATTAGGGCATTCTCTGCAGCCTCCATTCCCCCTTTTCGAAACTCTAGCCTCCATTCTATGGTTATGAGCTTGGTGGCTTGGTTTTGAGCTTTCTTTCATAGTTTTGTGAAACTTAAGGACGAAGGAACTCCATCTTGGTCTAAGGAAGAAAAGAGCTAACTTAGATCCATCATCTTTTACACCTTCCTATGTTATCGGAGGTATAAAGGTTGTATCTTAACATTTGTTCTCCTTGATTCAAGATTATGCTCTTTATGGATGGTTTTGGTCCCTTTCATGAATGCTATTGGAGTTTGGGGAACTCCATAGCTTATTGTGGAGCTTTTAAGGCTCTTGGACTACTGTGGAGTAAGAAAAAACTCCAAAGTTTATCTTAAGTCCATGCACAAGGACTTAGACTTTGAAGGACTCAACAGGCTTAGGGTTGTAGATCTTGGTTTGTGGCGATGTCTTAATGGGTAAAGTTGGAAATTGATGTGTATTTTTAATGCACTAGGTTTTTATTTATAATTCCTAGTCTATCGTATCTAAACCACACCTAACAGACAATAAACCTGATCGAGTATAATATAGTTTTGATAAGAAAATGTGTCGAACTCAAGGGGATCGATAGCAAATTAACATTATAATTTTTGATTATAGATTATACGAAATAAAAGAAAGTAATAAAAAGAGGTTTTGATTATTAAAACTCAATTAAATCAACAACTAAACTAACTAGATAAACTGATAAACTAATTGGAAACAAATCACTTCGGGTACTTTGGTTCAAACTGAATTTCATCTCCAAGTAATGGTTAACTACCAAGTGCAATGGATATTTATTCATTATTCATCGATTCATAATATGACTTAGCATAGACAACTAATTCAAATGAATCTAAAGACTCTTAATTTCATCGTCATGCCATTAATTATCCATAAGTTCATTGTTGAGTTTGTATTAAGCAAGATTTGATCTTTATTAATCCTAACGATCATGTAACGCCCGGAAGTCATCAGGTATTATGATTCTAGTCAATTGTATTTTTGTTTCTTTAAAATGGAAGATTTAAGGTGTACGCGCGGCGTACATGGGAGAGGCGCGCATCGGGGAGGCTCCATGAGTACGCTGGGCGTACCTATGCGTACGCGGGGCGTAGGGTGCTCAGATGCAAACCATAAAATTTTAGGGTTTGCACCCTATTTAAACAAGTTATAGCCCCCAACACCATTATCCTCTCAGCCTCCCTTGCCCTCTCAGTGTCCATCTCAAACCCTAACCCTCTTATTTGTATCTTGAGCTCATTTTGGAGTTTTTGGTGGTTTTATAGAGATAGAAGTTTGAACAAGGAGCAAGAAGTTGGAGAAAGTTTGTAGATCCAGGGGATTAGCATCATTTCTGACTCATTTGAGGTATCAAGCTCCAAACCTGATTATTGTTGCTTAGATTTGATTTTGGGGTTGTTTTGTGTCACTTTTGGACTCCATTATTGGGGCTCCTTGTATCTTGATGGTTTCAGACCTTAAGAATTGTCCTTTTGAGCCATTAGAAGCACTTAGGGTCATAAAAATCAGATTTGGTTGGTTGAGACCCAACCATGCAAGTGTTTGATGGTCTCAAAGTTTACTATATAACCAAAATCATGTTTTGGCCCCCACCCATGCATGCAAGCACATAAAGTTTGTAACTTTATGGACTATGATGTCTTTAAGGACCTAGATCTGCGTTCTGGACGTGAGGACTTAATGGATTAAGTCACAAATCGAGCCCCAAGGAAACTGGTATGTACGCTGGGCGTAATCCTTATACGTTGCGCGTACTGGGTAAGTTTCCCGCTTCTAGTCAAGGCCAGCAAGTATGTCGCGCGTACGCATGCAGAGTGGCGAACTTGGGCTTTTGGGCCTTAGAATTTGGGCTTGAATAGTTGGGCCCCATAGCCCACGGTGGAACAGAGTTTGGGCCTAGGATTGAGAATTATAGTATTTGGGCCATAATGGTCCACTCGAAACTAATTATTTTGGGGATAAAGATTTATTGGGCTTGGGGCAAGGCCAATTTGGAGGATTGGGCCCAATTTGGAAAATTGGGCCATTAGGGGCCTTTATTGGGTCATTGGCGGACTGAGAAGGATAAGATGGGCTTGGGCCGTGGGTATGGTCCAATTTTAGACCAAGGGGTAAAATGGTCATTTTACCATAGGAAGTATTATGGAATTTTGATTAAGTGTTGTTATGATATTGATAGCCTGGAGTCACCGGAGCAGCTGTTAGAGGTTTCTTCCCGCGACGTTCGACGTTTAGCAATACGAGGTGAGTTTTTCTCCAGTAGGAACGAGTCTACGACCACAATGCCGGCTCGTATAGATATTAGTAGTTCCGGACCTCGGTCCGATGCCGGGGTAAGCCCGAGGAATGTTTGTATGCTTCATGTTTTTGTGATTCTTGCATTTTTGCTTATGTGTTTCCGAACTTCGGTTCGATGTCGGGGCAAGCCCGATGTATGTTATGTGTTATGTTATGTGTTTATGTTGATATGCTTGTATATCGGACTTCGGTCCGATGCCGGGCGGGGCCCGATGCCGGACCTCGGTCCGATGCCGGCGGGGCCCGATGCCAGATTTGTCCGATGCCAGGCGAGGCTCGATGTAGTGGGCTAGGCCCAATATGTGCTTTTATGTGATTATGTGTATGGTATGTGGTAGATTGGGGAGCTCACTAAGCTTCAAGCTTACAGTTTTTAGTTTTGGTTTTAGGTACTTCCACTAGCAAGGGGAAGGGCTCGGGATGATCGCACGGCACACATCGCAGTTTCCTTAGCCTGGGATATTACTCTGATATTTGATATGTGATTTGGATACATTGACACTTATTTTGTTATGATGTTTTGAGTATCGTAACTTATGTTTTATATAACGAATGGTAATTATGGTTTTATTAATGTTTATAAAATAAAATTTTGGGTCATGATTTTTGGGTCGTTTCAGATCATAGGAATTAAATCACACATAGAATGATCATATACTTATGCACACACATTAAAGATCAAAACTTTATTAACCAACCCCTAGATTATGATCAAACTCTAGTCATAATTACTAATGATCATGGACAACTACGATTCAAATTAACACAGTAAGAATGGTCATCTAAACTTTATTGATTCAACAATACACAATAAAGTAGGGATCTTTAATATATATGGATCTTTCAATCAAACTTGACAAAATAAATTAAATAAGAACAAACAATCCAAATAGCAATTTAATCAAAAATCTCAAGATTCATCTAATCTAACACAAAGCAATAGGGTTTTGAAGCCATAAATAAGAAAGTAAAACAAAAATAAAAACGATTGGAATGCTAATCATGGTCAGAACATCAAACCGAATGATTCCTGACATGAATCAACTCTCGAATTCTTCAGATCTTTGCTCTAAATCAGGTTAACGACCATCCGACCACCTTCCAGACCCTCAAAACGACACTTCTGGGGTTTATTTTCGTAGGGAACGAATTAAGTCTGAAGATATATCATTATGGCTAATTTTCGGCTCTATTTATAGCTTATAGAGATGCCACGTCATGTAAAAATATTTGTCACGTCATGGAAGATGGAATCTTCATGTCCACAAAATTTTCTGATTTTTCCACTCTATGGGAATGGATTTTCCACGGTATGGGAACTAGGAATCAAAATTTTGCACAAACATGAAAGTCGTCCAAAATTTTGTCTAGTTTTCAAAACATCTTGATTCTTGTCATTCGGAGTTACGAGTCATGAGATATGGCCAAAAAACTGAAGAGAGGTCAAGCTACTAACAACATTATTTTTGCGTCTTTTTCAGCTCGTTTCTTCTCCTTTTGCATCACAACTTTGATTCTAATTGTAATTCAACATTTGAAAGCATATTAAGTATCATAGATCTCAAAATATAACATTTTTAATCAAATATATTAGGATAATGACCTAAAATACATAGTTAAATAAGACCTTATCAGAAACTTTATCCATTAATCTATTGAAAATAACCAAATATGAAGTTATGGGCTTTAATATGTAAGGATTAAACTTTTAATTAAGATAAAGGCATTCTGCCAAAGACTACGACGTGAACAAGGAAGGCCCACGCCCCACGACGTTGTGGTGTTCGACATCTTGACTATTTTGTCCTGACTAGAAGGGTCTTGCCTGTTGATTGTATGATATTGTTAGGTGTCATGTTGGACTATGGTAATGATAGTATTGACTGATCGTTGAATGGATACCCTATGGGTTGTATGTAGTTTAAGTTGGATAGCCTGAGAACTCTTGGTCTAGGTTTTCCTTCATATTCCTTGTTTGGTTGTGGTTTTAGAGTATGATCATATGTTTGACTGTCTATCTGACTCCTGACTACATATGGTTACTTGTTCATGAGTCGATTGTCAATATTCACATTGGCTCGGTGTGGATGTGATTTCGGTGAGAAGTCGATGATTGCATGGCGGTTGAGGGCCGGTAGTAATGGGCTGTTGAGAGCCGGTAGTAATGGGCTGTTGAGAGCTGGTAACGGTAGTGGCAGAGTGTCGGTGACTGACATGTATGTTTGTTATGTACGTTGTATGCATGTGGATATGAGAGTTGGCAGATCGACGCTAAAGCCCAAAACGTTGCTTGTATGCAATGCATGTATGGTGGAATATGTGGTATACTGGGGAACTCACTAAGCTTTATGCTTACAATTGTGGATTAAATATTTTGCAATTTATTCGTGAGAATAGCTCGTCGAGACTGTACACACGCATCGAAGATATTGGTTTCCGTTGTTTTTGTAACTCAACTTTGTTTACATTATTATTTTCAAACAAATGAATGTCACTTAATGATTTTAAGTATCAGGTTTTTTAACTAGTTAATCTATTTTAAATGAAAAATCTCTTTGTAATTTTAAAGACATTACAATCTTTTCTAGAAAAGTTGATTCAATATTTTTTTAAAACGACAATCATCACAAACATCAACTTTGTGTAATAATGAAGTGTTTTGATTAACTGGAGATATAATTTGATTGTGTTACTAAATATATTGGTGGTGGTATTCATGACTAATGGTGGCGGAATAAAGGGGTATTGCATCATCACAAACTTCGAGTCTTCGACCGATGGTCTTAGCATTGACATTTGTGATTTTTACAGTGATCGACTTTGTTATATATAGACAGTTGTGGCATGCTTCAATCAAATGTATTTTTGACCCCAATACACATTCGATTTAAACCAAAGTCAACCCTTATGAAGCTTTAGTGACCCCCTCCCCCACAACTCGGGTATCAATGGTTTGGGTGTTTTTTACTATGATTAACCAGAGTTTGATTTTAGACATGCATGTTTTGTTATACTTTTGGGTTCGTTTTATGGATTTTCTTTAAAAAAAAATTTTGTTATGTTTTTGTATTTTTTACCTGAAGCTTTGAACTTCTTCATCCATGGATATTGATTTTATGGACAATAAAATGTTGGTTTTTATGGTGAGATTTGTAATGAAAGTCTATTGCTTTTCTGCATCATAATCTTAACTTGTAAGTTTCTTATTTTATACTAGTCAAATGAACCAAGAAATCTTGTTTCTGATGCATAAAATTGATGAATGTTGATTGACGGTGATGGTAGGATCTAGATGATGATGGTGGGAGGGGAATGGTGGTTAGAGATAATATGTTCTCGCATCGCATTTAAATGAAAAATGATTTCATAATAATAATAATAATAATAATAGTTTTAATATTAATTAAAAAGTAAAACTACATGAAATGCCATGTCAGTGCCATGTAGGTATATTCTGGTGACAAAATGACACATGAAATGCCATGTGTATGCGGTAACCGACTGACATGTCACATATACCAACATGACTTTTATGTCACCAATTTTAAACGTATAGGGAGTTATAATGCACAAGAAACTACTGATGATTAAATTGGATCGAAAACTAAAGTTGATTGAACAATGACACTAACCATATGGATACCCTTTATCAAAAGTCAATCCAGATTAATTACTTATAACTATTTTTTGGAAAATGATACAATTTCAACCGATACAAATAATTGAATAAATGAGCAGGTGTCTATATCGTAAAAATAAATATCTTTTTAGCCGACCTCAATTAGTTTTATGGTCCCACTCCCCACTACAAAATTGAGCTTCATAAGAAATTGTTCATATTTTTTTGCAAAAATCTTAACTTTTTAACAAAGAATATTTTTTGAAGGATTTTCCTTGTATGGATCTTTAAACAATTTTTGCGGTAAAACCAAGCTTCATATTACAAAAATGATGAACAATCTAAAAATGTATTAAATACCAATACCGGTTTACCAACAAATAGTGTGTTTTATAGTGGACATTACGAAATTGGTAACTATATTGACAAAGACATGTAGAATAAAAATTTGAAATACAAAGTCTCATAAAAAACGTTGTCGAGATAACACGAGTCACCAAGCAGGACATGGATACTTAGAGAGTAAAAGCAAACAATATCTAGTATAAATTATATATATTTTAACCATTAGTTCTAATTTCAACTATTTAAAAAGATTTGATGTTCGATCAAACGTTAGTAACCAATGATATATAAAATACGTAGTTGTTTACCCATATATGTGATTAACTATTTGTTATATCGGCGTAAGACAACCAATTACCCGGTAATTATCTGGAAGAAACTTAAAAGAAGGGCTTTTGACCATGGGGAGATACCATCTGTGATCCATGAATGTCCAACCGTTTTTTTTTGGCACTCGGTTCCTTCGTCTCAAGTAAATTTTTGTTGACTTTTTTGATTCAGAACTCAACGTGGAACCCTTTCTTACCAATTCCTACCTACCATATGTATTCAGGGAGGGGGGCTATTTGGCAAGCTTAACCCGAGGTCACTATTCCCGGATAAGCGAACAAGCTAAGCAGGAGTTGCCCTTCTTGTTCATGAGTTCATCAATCGGAAATCAAGACAAACCGACAAAATTTAACAAATAAAAGAGAATGCTCGCTCCTGCCGGAAGACTCGACTGGTTTTTCCATCGTGTTCACATCCACTTTAAGGTTTAGGTCGAAGCAAAACATTTGTTTTACATGCCTAACGAAAAATGTTTTAGGACTTTTGGCAGAATTGTGAGAATTTGATGGTTCATAGACTAAACTTGACCATGTCATATATTTAAGGGACACATATTGTTATTGGGCCTTAAACATGCGCGTCACAAACCGGGTTAATAGGGATCCGAACTTGTCCGAGACATAAAACCTTAAGACCCGCCTCCAATCAGAAAACTTCACCAGTTCGGTTAAATTAGGGTTTTACAGGTTCTTCTTGGCGGCAACACATCCTTTGCGATGGCGAAATCGAAGGGATCAAGGAAAGGGAAGAAAGCATGGAGAGCCAATATAAGCACAGAAGATATCGAGGATTTCTATGAGAAATCTAGCAAAGACGCTCTTTCCGGTGGTTCTCTAACCGAAGTCCCTAGCGATTCTCTGTTCTTCGTGGATAAGTCCAGAGGTTAACATCTTCATGCTCCTATAATATGTTAATGACGTGCCCTTACTCTTCCTTTCTGAATTCATATGTATTTGTTAGTAATTAGTATTCAATTTCTGTTCACCGCATTAGATGCTTCGTTGCAACCTAGCAACTCTGTTCATGTAAAATGTGAAAAAGTAAGAATAAACATTATGACAATTTCAATTGTAAAAATAACTGGTGAACATGTTTGTGGTTTTGCCTATTCAGATCTTTCCGTCAAGCGTAAAATCGATAAACACAGAGAGAAGATCCTTCGTGTTGATAGCATACTACAGAAAAACTCGTTTGTACAACCTGTACCCTCTTCAAATCAGAAAAACTTCTTTAAAAAACGGAAAATGATTCAGAGGTCAGACGATTCTTCTCAGGTCCGTTTAAGTGGAAAAAGTTTGGGGTTTGGGTTCTTCTTAATGATTGTACTGGAATATTTGTGTGATTGATATGATCTAAATTGTAATTGAACAGAAAGATGGCACCACAGATACCGGCATAGTTGATATCTGGGATGATAAAGGTTTATCTCTTACTTATTTCTTCGCAGATGCCTCTTCTTTTT
The DNA here is from genome assembly GCF_052849685.1 of Lactuca virosa. Lineage (NCBI taxonomy): Eukaryota > Viridiplantae > Streptophyta > Magnoliopsida > Asterales > Asteraceae > Lactuca > Lactuca virosa. The sequence continues at coordinate 294,222,956 of NC_136427.1, read as the reverse complement.
GGTCTTAAATGAGAGATTTCTTAATGGATGTGTGATTTTTCAGATGAGCGAACTTTTAAGGCAAGAAAGGTCTCTAATAAGATTATTGTGATTCCTGCTGTGGAAGTAGAACCACCTGGATGCTCATACAATCCATCATCTGAAAGTCATCAGGTCCTTTTCTTATACATGATTTTTACCGAATAGTCTGTTGAAACTATAAATGAATAATGACTTCCATTTATTTACTACTTCTTCTTCATGTTTTAAACTTTTTGCAGGATTCATTAGCTCATGCAGTTGCAGATGAAATGCAGAAGATTTACACTAAAGAACTACGCCCTACACCTGTTCCATTAACTGTTCCTGGAGAAGCCATTGATGAGGAAGATGTGTGTAGCCTTAATCTTTTGGAATTATAGCCTTGTAGATACTTATGTTAATTCGTGTAGCTAATGATTTAGAGATTTTAACAGATGTATTTTCTTGATGCGGACAAAGAGAGTGATGGTGATGATGATGATGATGAGCAAAATGTTGATGAAGATCTTGAAAAAAGGTATGTAGTTTATGTACATCTCCTTTTTATCCATCTATAAAGTTTATGTACGATTTATATTAAACTTATACTTTGAAAATTATGAAAAATGCAGGCCATTTAAAACTAAAAGGGTAACACGAGTAGTTTTGAATAAGAGGATTAGAAATAAAGAAAAATTGAAGAAGCAAGCAGAAGCTAAAAAGACAAAGGAGTTCACTAAAGAGCTTGACAGGTGATTTTTTTTTTTAATGTATTTGGTTTTATGTCTATTTTTATTTTCATTATGTTTATTTGTTTTGGTTTTAAATATATAATGCAGCTTACCAGATATAATTGATGAAATTGCCAAAGAGGATGAAGAAAAAAGCAAGAGACATGAAAGGCGTGCAATTGCCAAAAAAGAAAGACTAAAATCATGTCCACCACGTCTAGGGAGACACAAGTAAGTTTAGGGTTGAATTTGTAAAATACCAATTTTCTTGTTTATAGCAATGTAAGTTTAGGGTTGAATGTGTAAAATTGGGGTAATGTTTTTCAGATTTGAGCCTGCGCCTGTTCAAGTGCTGTTATCTGAAGAAATCACTGGTTCTTTAAGGAAACTCAAGGTTTGCATTTCCTACAATTAGAGTTTGTGTTTTTTAATAATAATAAGTATATATTTGTGAATGTCATAAATATTATTTTGTAGGCATGTTGCACGCTTGCTAGAGACAGATACAAGAGCCTTGAGAAAAGAGGAATAATTGTGCCTACTGCTAAGAGTGGCAGGTACTATTACTGGATCATTTTTTTTTAATTGATGAGACTTTCATTAATGTTTTTAGATGCTGGGATTTGCTGACAAGTGTCCAATTTATCTGTTGTGCAGGAAATAAAAGGAAGTCTTGTTTTTTATTTTAATTTGTTCCTCAATCAGAATCCTCATTACATTGTTGATTATAGCTCTTTATAACAAATATGGAGTTGTGTTTTTCGTTTTTGGTTTTCTTCAAAACCATAGGATGTATTTATAGGATGGATTTTTGCTATACTTTATTCCTCCTAAACATACAACACTTTTTTTTCAAACATGCATATCTTTTTTTAACAGAATTCTTGACCCTTTATAAAATCACAAAATTTGAATTTCTTAGCAGAAGACACTTCATGAATAAAGTGTGTCTAGTAGTATTACATAGGTCCCTAAGTATCTGGTCCTTTATATTGTTTTCTACATTCGATTAAACTTATTTATTGAAAAAATCACTAACATTTTACTCCAATCAATTAACTAAGTATCGGGCTTCTTCACCAGTTATGAAACCGTGCTTTTTGTGCATATCTACAGTGTCAATTTTCCTTTGCATAAGTGATATTTCCATTTAATAAATTGTTTCATCCATTTAAAATGTTTGTTTTACTAACTTGTATGATACCTTCAATGGTGTTGTATCTCATGTCAAAAGTCAAATTATGAAGTGGAAATATCATGTCAAAGGTCAAATTATTAAGTGGAAATATCCCTTCCCAAATATAAACCCCACTGATTTGTAAATAAATATCCATAATGTTAATGAGGTATAGAACCTTGTTGACTTTGAATATCAATAATGTTACTATTAATGAGATATAAATATCAATAATGGACCGGACCAAACCGACTTTTGGACCGGACCGGTTTCAGAGAATATTTTGGACCGTGGACCGGACCGGATGAGACTTACAGGGTCCAGGTCCGGTTTTTCCTGTTCTTAGACACGGTTGGACCGGTACAATTTTACATGCATATAATACAAGTAGTTAAAACAAATTTTTGGGTTTGATACAACTCGTTAAAACGAATATGTTGTAGGGTTTGATATGTTACACTCGTTAAAAATGAATACGTTTTTGGGTTTGATATGATACAACTTGTAAAAATGAATATGTTTTCGTTTCTTGTATCTGTTGGACCAGTCAAACTTTGATCGTTTATACCATTTGCTTGAACTTTGAATCAAATAAGTTAATGACTTTATCATATTTCATGCATAACCAATCTAACTTTATCTATAATATTATAACTTGCAAAATTAAATTTTCAAATTAAAGCACCTAAACAAAAGTTAACAATCTTAACTCAAACATACATAAGTAATTACCGTAACACCAAAAATCATAGTTTAAAACTTAAAATTAATCCAACTACCAAATGTCATAATCTAATCTTCCATTTGCTTCTTCCCTATATCACTCTCATCTAAATCTAACATGTTTAAGGCTTGTGAAATTTCTACATAAACACCAAATGAAAATGTTGTTAGTATTTACCAAGGTTCTAAAAAGCTCGCCATGGCTCCGCCATGGCGCGCCACGGCTCCAAGGCTTGCACTTGCAGCCAAACTTTGCTAAAACGCCGCCTTAACTCATATATGTGTATAAAAATGAATAATAGTTGAAAATACATATAAAAATATTAATTATATAGAAGATTGCCGCCTTAAGTCACGCCTTACAAACGCCATGACTCGCCAAGGCTCGGAAAAGCTTGAGGCTTGACATTGCCGTCAAGTGACGCCTTACGTTATTTAGAACCTTGGTATTTACTAAAAAGTAATAATTGAAAAACTGAAATATTTCAGCTTTTATATCTCATCTTTGAAGGATTATAACTCATTGAATATAATACCAAAAACAGTAAAATTATAATCTAAATTCATCTACGAACTTTAAATTACATGTTTGAAAAAAATGCATGTCAATCTAACTTAAAGCGAATGAGATATGTCTGTTTAAAAAATTTAACAGAATACAAAATTAAAATTTCTTGCTAAAAAACTAAAATATTTCAGCTTTAATATCTCATCTTTGAAGGATTGTAATTCATAGAACATAACACCAAAAACAATAAAATGATAGTTTAAAACTATCTACAAACTCTAAATTATAAGTTGGAAAAAAACCGCATGTCAATCCGACTTAAAACGAATGAGATATGCTTGTTTAAATAATTTCACAGAATACAAAAGTGAAAATTTCTTGCTGAAAAGCTGAAATATTTCAACTTTGATATCTCATCTTTGAACGATTGTAACTCATTGAATATAATACCAAAAACAATAAAATTATAGTAAAAAATCATCTACAAGTTCTAAATTACATGTTATAAAAAACCGCATCTCATCTTTGAACAATTTTTTTTTTAAATAAGCTGGTCCAAAACCGGTTTACCCGGAACCGGCCGGACCGGACCGATAAAAAAACCGGACCGGTTTGCTCAAATCTTAGAACCGAGAACCGGTCTGGAAGTCCAAAAAAACGGTCTGGTCCAGTCCACAGGTTCAAATGGTCACCCCTAGCCCGATAGCTACACCATCTCTGTTTTATGGAGTTTTAGACTCTAACCATTAAGCTTCCATTGTAAGTTCAGTTAAGAAAAGCTTCCATCGTAAGTTCAGTTAAGAAATAAAGGAGACGTCAATTTAGATATTTATGATACTTGATCAAAATTCACATGTAAAATATCAGCTTTGTATGGTTTTTGTTTCAAAAGCCCAAATTTTTGATATGTTGTTTCCACGAAACAGAAAAGAAAAGGTCAAGGAAATCCATAGAGTTGCTTCCATCATATGTCAATATTTGAAGGGGCGCACATGTAAATGTACTCAAATAGAAAAAATCTGGTCTGTTTTGGAGGAATTTTGCAAAACCGTCATTTTTACATTTGCCACGTGTTGCCAAATTGTACAAAAAAGCCGACAATCTTTACAAACTTGGCAAATCTTGTAGGTTTTCTTCATTATTAAAGGTAAACCCCACCCTATAATATATATTGATTTGTAAATAAATATCAATAATGTTATTGTTAATGAGATATAGAACCTTGTGGACTTTATAAAGCAATAATGTTATTATTAATGAGATATAAATATCGATAATGTTATTGTTTAATAATGAGATGTAGAACGCTGCACACTTTCAGTTAGACTATTAAAAAGGGAAAGTGCCCAATAGCTACACCCGTCCGAACTGAACACCATCTCTGTTTTATGTGACTTGATCAAAATTCACATGTAAAATATCAGCGTTGTATGGTTTTTGTTTCAAAAGCCTGAAGTTACCCAAAGGAAAGTAAGTTAGAAATAGAATGGGTCCCGAGATAAATAGTAAATTCTATTTTACACTCTAAAAATAGTGTAAAAATAGAATGTGGTTGGAGATTCTCCAAGTTCTCTAATATTGGGCAGAATTTGGGTAATGACTGGGTTTTATAATCCTTTTAGTTGAACGGTTAGGGTTATGAATTTGATGCACTTGGATTGGTGACGATCAACCTGAAAAGCATGTAGGCAGTCTCCTCCTTGGATGACCTCTGACTCCGAGTCTTTTGTCTCCTCCTAAATAATAAAGCAACCACCAACACCAAACCAGAGCTCCTCGCTTGACTTCTGTTACTGCATTGTCTGCTTTGTCTCATCCTTGGATGGCCCCTGCCTCTGAGTCTTCTGTCTCCTTTCTGGTTGACCTATTCTTCTTTGAATCTTTTTTTAGAGTCGGCCTCTTCCGATGTTGCTGCCGCCTCCTTCCGATGACACCTTCTCCACCGGGTAGCCTCTGATCTACAATTATCTCTCTCTCTCTCTCTCTCTCTCTCTCTCTCTCTCTCTTTGGGCGCCTCTACTGGTGGTTCCATGATCATTGTCACCGATCTTTTCTTTTACAACGAAATTGCTTCTGACCCCCGCTTCTTTTCTCTCTTCTTCGACGAGTAATCGTTTTAGACACAATCATCAGAGCTTTGCCACTCTCGTTGCCACTACCTTCATCTATGCTTTCATGTTTTGTTCTTTTGTTTATTTTTCCGGTTTAATCGATGCTAGTGATTAGGGCTTGGACCAAGACTCCAAGAGTCTATTCTATATTCCTATTTATGTAAGATTAAATTTTCATTATGAATCAAACAATCTATTCTATAAAGCAAATGTGAAATAGTTCCGGAGAAGAAGTACTACTGTTTTAATGAAAGGCACTTTTCCATAAGAAGCAATTAAAGAAATTTGCAAGTTTCATTGTTCTAGGACCAACACTTATTAACTTTTCAATTATATTATTTTCTTAAGAGTGTTTCTATTAAATATTGTTTCAAATATAAATAAACTAATGTGTCATGCGTAGGTGAATATTGTAGATCGTACTTTAAAGGAGCCAACACTCTCGTCGAGAGGAGAAAGGGCAAACAACCGTTTCTATTTGCAATTTAGTTGGTGTGGATTTCATTTAACTTTCAATATTGTTGAACATAACAACTATATATAATTACATACATGGGTAAATTTGACCCCTTTTATTTATTTTTTAAATTATCTCACCTTGACTAAGTTAAATGACTCCACTATATATACGAGTAAAATATGTCGAACGAGTCGAAAATCGTCCGATATAATATTATTTAAAAACAAGATTATGATTTGTAACTAATTAATTATATATCTTTTGTCATTATGTTTGGCATATTGATTATTTTATTAAAAATAGATTTAATAAAAATATCTAACTAATTTTGACTTGTTACTTGGAAACATTACACCTTCCTGTTTAAAACAATTACTTGTTTTAGTATTACAAACTGTTAGTAGTTCTGTGATAAAATTTAATTTTTGAAAAGGTAATGTATTTTTTGATTTGTATACATTTGTTATCTGAGTTTTTTTTGTTTACATTTGTCCATTCAATTTGTTTAACTGTACACATTCAGTCTTTATAACCAACGACTTTAGGTAAGTCGGAAAAAATGACTTAATATGATATATATTTATCACTTTGTACATATTTAGTCCTTAATATATTTTTTTGCACATTTAGTCATTTTTTTTGTTGCAAAATAAATCATTGTTGTTTTTGTACATATTCAATACTTATAAACATTTTATTTAAGTTTTTCTTACGATATCCTATGTGAGACAATCATTAATAAGGTGTTTAGGGTTGTTGATGATTATGGCCACCGTGGCCTTGGCTGCTTGATTGCTTAGGTATTGTGTTCTAAACATCGTAACTTCTTCATACGATCTCGAATTTTAACAATCTTTATATCCATATGTTCGTATTTGAGTCTACTATTTCGTTTAGATTATTTCCATTAAAAAGCAATATATTTTTACTTACGATTTTATAAAAAAAAACGTTCATACATACATTTATAAAGAACGCATGCATATAAATATCATAAGTAAAAATATATCATTTTTTAATGGGAGTAATCTAAACGAAAATTGTAGTAGACTCAAATAAGAACGAGTGGATATAAAGATTGTTAAAAGCAGAGATCGCATGAAGAAGTTACAACGTTCAAAACACAAGACCTAAGCAACTAAGCAGCCGATGACGCGGTGACTATAAGCATCAACAACCCCGAACACATCATTAATGATTGTCCCACGTAGAATACCGTGAGAAAAACTTAAAGAAACCGGTCATAAGTACTGAATATGTACAAAAATAACAAGGACTTATTTTGCAACATAAAAAATATTAAGGATTAAACGTGAAAAAAAATTTAAGTACTAAATGTGTACAAAGTAAGATATATATTACCCTATTAAGTCATTTTTTCCGGTTTACTTGGAGTAGCCGGTCATAAAGACTGAATGTATACAAATCGAAAAAAAAACAGTGACCATATATACAAATCGAAAAGTATATTACATTTTAAAGTCATTATCCCTAAAATTTATGCATAACATTAAGATATAATGACATAAATGCTCTTAAGTTTGACAAATACATATGGATTTATCATTTTGCGGAATTTAGGTTCACAAAAATCGGATGTGTGATTTTTTTTTTTTTTAATTTTATCCTTTTTGTGTGGTAAAACCAAACATTTTTAAGGACTTTAATGAACCATAAAACCAAACTTAAGAGATTTTATGAACAAGAAAAAAAAGTAAAACTGAATATTTCTGCCAAACGTAAGCGCTTTAATGAAGTAGAAATACACAAAAAGGTAAAAAAAATTTTTGGCGAACATCCGGTTTTAATGAACTTAAAATCCGTAAAAGATTAAATTTATACATTTCTGGCAAAATTAAAAACTTTTATATTATTATCTCTGATATTAATAGAATAATCTCTTTACTTTCCAAAAGAGAGAGCAATTTATGAATATCGAAAATATCTTATCGTTTGCTTCTAAAATATTTTGTAGACAAAATAAAACGAGGTGAACAAACTTAAATTCTATTGAAAAAGGGTCTCTGGATCATTTATAACAATAAGAGGGAGTAGTCTGTATATACGAAAAGTCAGAGGACTGCTTCTGTACATTTTTAGTAAAGGAAGGAAAAGAATTGCCGTATTATAAAGCAACGCCGCTGGACAACGGAGAATAGGTTTATTGTTTGTGCCGGTTTTTTGTTTGCGGTCGTTAATCGGTCAAGCTAAGCGGCTTCGCATTGACCGAACCGAATAATTCAATCCACCAGCTGAGCTGCCTGCTATTCGCAGATATTTTTTTCAAGTGGAACACAAAAGAACCTTCTTCCCTTCATTCATCTGCTTTTGAGCCTCTTTTCCTCCGTTTAAGGATTCTCAATAACTCTAAAGTTGTTACCAAAGGGAGGATAAGATGAATTTGAACTAGGTTTTCAGCTACAGGTACATATTTTTCTCAAAAGCATTTTCAGATCTTAGCTTTGTTCGTACGGTTTTAAGATTCTTCAGTTTTCACGCTTTTTGATGATATACGCGTTGACTGCTTTAAGTTTCTCAATTTCACTTTTTTGAACTCTCGAGGTTTTAGGTAGATGTTGTTGATCAGTTCTTATTTTGCAAGTTTAAGTCGTTTAACAACTCGAATTTGGCTTAATTTGACAATTTAGCTTGAGTTTAGGTTTGAGAACAGACGAACATTACAGCTGTACAATGTTCTTACGTTATTGATCTTTTTGCCTTTCGTTTGAAGTTAGCTCTATTATTAATTACAGTTAGATTTGTGTTCGTTTGCTTATCTCGTGCATAGCTGATGCAATTACATTTTGCTTTACCAAAAGGGATGCACTTAGATTTTTCTGGTCAAAAGTAACACTGCTCAATGTCGATAGTCAATTATTCATGTGAAATTCGTTGCAAACTAGATATCTGTATTATTTTAATTGCAGGCGTTTGTTATTTAAGTTACCTTCTGATCAATTTTTTTTTGTCATAAACTTGATTAGTTCTCCTGGATTTGAAGTTGGAAGCTAGTTCTCCATGTTTATTCATCGCTACCACCATTGCTCTTGTTATTAAAGGAAGAAACAACAGTTGAACTACATTACAATGACTTCAAATGATAATGGTGGAGTTGAAGAAGAGAAATCAAACGGATGTAGAGTGAAACCTATAGTCAATCTTCACATTGAAACCTCTCGCAGGGGACTTCTTAGGGATGAAGGTTCTCAAACTCGGGGGGATAGTACTGCTACAACTCCTACTCCTCTAATCAATAGAACCCCAAGTTTTCTTGTATTTGGCAATTTAGGTACTCCAACTGCAAAATTCCAAAGAATTGCCCAAGAAAGAGACGATTTCTCACGCACAGTTCCCTCAAGTGCAAGTCAAGCAATTCGTGATCGCTTCACTCAAGTCTTCTCCAAGAAAATTGACTGGATTTCCCTCCAAAAATTAGCCAAAGAATGGATAAGAAACCCCATGAACATGGTTCTCTTAATCTGGATCATAGTTGTTGCTATCTCAGGTGCAATCCTCTTTCTTGTCATGACAGGTATGTTAAACCACGTCCTTCCAAGAAAGACCCAAAGAGACGCTTGGTTTGAAGTCAACAACCAAATCTTAAATGCCCTTTTTACCCTCATGTGTCTTTACCAACATCCCCACAGGCTTTACCACCTTGTACTCCTCATAAGATGGAAACCAGAAGACATTTCAAAATTAAGAAAATTATACTGCAAGGATGGAACTTATAAACCTCATGAATGGGCCCACATGTTGGTTGTTGTCTTGTTACTTAACCTAAACTGTTTCGCACAATACGCGTTATGTGGTCTCAATGTCGGGTACAGGAGATCAGAAAGACCAGCAATCGGAGTCGGAATCACCATTTCCGTAGCAATCGGCGCTCCCGCAATCGCTGGTGTGTATTCCGTCGTGAGCCCCCTCGGAAAGGAATACGATTCCGCTCCTTCCGATGAAGAATCGCAACTTAAACCGGAAAGCAACCGAGGGAAGTCTTTCCAAAGAAGATTCTCATTCACCCCAAAAGACGAGAGCACAATCGAAACTAGTCCGAAATGGAGCGGGGGTATTTTCGACTTTTGGCAAGATATCTCATTAGCATACCTCTCGTTGTTTTGTAGTTTTTGTGTTTTTGGATGGAATATGGAGCGACTTGGATTTGGAAACATGTATGTTCATATCGCAACATTTCTTTTATTTTGTTTGGCGCCTTTTTGGATTTTTAATTTGGCTGCGATAAATATCGATAATGAGACAGCAAGAGAGGCATTGGGGATTACGGGGATATTTCTGTGTGTGTTTGGGTTGCTTTATGGTGGGTTTTGGAGGATTCAAATGAGAAAAAGATTCAATCTGCCACCTTCTGATTCCTGTTGTGGGAGACCTGCTGTTACTGATTGTGCATTGTGGCTATTCTGTTGCTGGTGTACGCTTGCTCAGGAAGTCCGGACTGGAAACATGTATGACATTAAAGAGGATAAGTTTTATAAGAAACCCGGGGAGGAGGTAGCCGTTCCGATTCCGTTATCAACTCTGCCACGAGAACAGGAATCTGGATTCCATTCCGGTCCCAGTTCTCCACCACAGAATAGCTCTGCCAGGCAGCCATCAGATTTGGAGGATTCGCATTCGAGAGGTAAAGATGTAACTCTGGAACCACCGATTCCATCTTTAATACATAGAGAAGACAATTGAGAATATTAAAATCTTAATATTATTCGAGGTGTATGTATATGAGATCTTTTTTTATCTTTTCTGTTGTGTAAATTTCATCTTTTTTCTAGCATTTTCTTTTGTTTGTTGTACTTTTTAAGTTTTTAATGATGTTTAATTTCCGAAAGTTCTATCTAACCAATAAAATGGTGAAAGTAGAGATTTTTCCTGTAATTTTTTGCTATCATAATTAGTAATTTTTGTTAATATAATTGAGTTCTTAGATGATGATTAGTAGCAAGGAAGTGACAGGAAAAAATTGTAGACTCCATGACTAGCATTGCACATGTATGGGCGTGCTAAATCTACAAGTAGGTGCTTCCATAAACTTCTCCGCACGGTTGTAGCATTAGAAAGTTACTACATTCAACAACCTAAAGGTGATATTGTCCCGAAAGAAATTCTAAAGAAAAAGAGATTTTATTCATACTTCAAGAATTGTGTAGGGGAAATTAACAGGACACACATTCGTGTAAAAGTACACAATAAAGATGCCACTAGATATCGTGGTTGCAAGGGTTGATGGAAGTGTTGTGAATTTTTTTTTTGACATAGACAGATAAGATGGATAATGTTCTCGTTGAAACACCGGTAAAGAAAGATCAAATAGGTTATTGGGTGACTGGTACATTCACTTTGCAAGCTTATGCTAACATGATTACATTGACGAGTAAAGAGTTTAACATGTCTATTACAAAAGATCAATTAAAAAACCGAATGAAAACTTTAAAAGGTAATTTTAGTAAATTGTATGATATCTAAAGGGTTCTTAGTTGAGCGGATTCTCCTGGAATTCTCAAACTTTAAAAGTCTGCGGACCACCTCTGCAACTCTCTGCAACATAAGAGGTGGACAAAACGGCTGCAGCCTGTAATAAAAAGCCTATTTGTTTTTTAACATTTGCAGGTTAGTGCAGTAAACTGAAATTTAAATAAACTGATTTTACAAATTGAAAATAATTCTCAACACCGAAATTTTAATAATTCTAGTCTTAAAACATTGAAAGAATACTAAAATGAACATGTAAAAAAACAAAAATAAAAAATTTCGAAAAAAAAAATCTTAAAAAATGTAAGAGAATCTATCAGTTTTTTTCTAGAAAAAACTAATTTTAAAGAACATAAAAAAAATAATAGTAAAAGAAATCTTAAAAAATTTAAAAGAATATACCAGTTTTGCAAACAATGTCTACAAAACTCATAGAAGAATCACATATTTTAAAAAAGATACAACAGAAACTGAAAATATTATTCAAAAAACGGTAAAAAAATAAAAAAATCAAAGTTTTTTCTTTCTTTTTTTTTAAAAAAAAATCAACCTATAAACAATTGTGGAAACTATAAGAAGAAATTGTATCAAATCCGTAAATCAAAGTTAAAAAAAAAATCAAAGTTTTTAAAAAAAATCAAGTTATACCAAATTTCTAAAAAAATCACTTGGAAAAAAAAGTTGAAGAGGTTTGAAAAGACAAGTTAAGTGTTGCGCCGCGCAGAACATGCACAAATGTTTTGTAGTCTTCTAAAAAAACAAACTGCTGCGAGAGGGCAAGTTTTGCACGTATGCTGTGCCGCACATCAAAAAGTGGTATGAAGATGGTTTTTTTTTAAACAACCTTTTCGTGTCATTTCAGGTTGTTCTTGGAGGTTAGAGATGATTGAGGATGGTGAAAAAGGGCTAGGAGCGTAGATTTTTCAGAGCTAAAATGAAGAAAATGAAGTTTCATCACAGAAAATGAAGTTGATCACATAAGAAGCTTTCCTGAGTTCTTTCATGTCAAAATGACACGAAAGTAATCGCTTTGACTCATACACAAAATTTAGATTGTTACTTGCAAAATAATGTCATCAAAGTTTCACAAAGTTGCACCCACTCATTTTAAGGGAGTATACTGATCCATTCGATTCTTATTGAAGCCATTTTTTTTTTCACGACTTCATCATATTTCAAATACCATTGTGGGATGCTTATTTTAACCCATATATTTACTTCTTTAGTTTACATATCAAATGCTCTTTACCCTTAGGTTTAAAACTTTTCGGTTGGGTCATGAACACATCTTCGTATAGATGTCATTTGACTTTTGTTTTCTTGGATTTTGAGCGATTGTTTAAGCAATCGACCATATCATGATGGAATTGAGAAATAGAGTGTGGTTTCTCAAGATTTTTTAAGTTAATAGTTGATATGATTTTGGTTAATATGTTTCCTTTTAGTTGAATTTATTAATTTGTGAATTAAATTACAATTATGTGTTCTTTAAAATTGTTTTTGTTAGAAAGGTAAAATGGTAATTTTTTTCCAAATAACATTGAATGATTCATGTCTCCTAATCATTCAACAGTGAATTATTCACTTTCTACCAAACAACTCTTAAAAATTATATGGCAGAATTACAACACAACAAACAACAAAATTCATAACCGAACCAGGACATAAAACCAATTTGGGGTCAAAAACACGACCCGAGCATGCCAAAATCCTACATAAGCATACAAAAGCCTACGTAGACATATACAATCCTACCTATGCACAAAAAAAATCCTACCTAAGCACACAAAAATCCGGCTACTTAAGGAAATAATTTAAAGAAAAATAAAAAGTTAAGATATTACAAATGCAGATTTTTTTTTTAATTTTAAATATATAAAATTAACCATCTCTAAAATTGATTGATTCTGATAACCATATAATTTGGGTTACTCTCGCTATCATTAAATTGTGACTACTGACTACATCTATTAGTGGGGAAATATGATAAGATGATGCATGATGATTAATAACCAATTCAGTATGCATTACATCCCTCTTTACAAGGTGTTTAAATCACCTCTGCTTCTGCTAATGACTCAATAGTAGTGGAAATCTTTGTCATTGCAATTCCTTGGTATTAATCTTTCACTTACTTCTCATTATTCAATACCTCCACACATCATTTTTTCTCCACAAATTTTAACATTAACAAAGGGCCAAGGGTCAAGAGTCATTTTCTTTCTAGCCATTTCACCCTTTGGTTAAATTTGATAAATAAGTTTTATCTGAATCGACATGTTTATAATTATTAGAACAAATTACTGAAATCGTCCCTGTGGTTTAGTCAAAATTGCGAGTTTGGTCCCTAACTTTTGGTTTGCACTCGGACCGTCCTTACAGTATAATTTTGTTGCGTTTTTAGTCCCTGCCACAGTTGAAAAGACTATATTACCCTTTTTTTTATTTTTCAGTTTTTTTTTTATTTACTAATTAAAGAAAATGATTTATAGAAATGTAGGACCCACTTATATTGCCACTTCCACCGGCAACCACCATCGGTTACCGGCAACACTACCCACCTATTCCGTCACCACCATTATCCACCTATTCCGGAACCACCGCCACCACCCATATCATCGATTTCATCAGGTGACACCCCAAGATCAAATCTCGGAAATCAAACCATACCAAGATCAAATCCCGAAATCAAAACTAAATTTGGAAATCAAAACCCAAAACCTAACCTGAAATCGGAGATGAAAGAAAAATCTGATGGAATCCCCAAAATCAAAGACGATTTTAAGAAGAACCTGGGTTAAAAGGGGAACGACAATCTTCGCGATTTTTGATTTGGCAGTCTAATTTTCAAAGATTTTTGATGGAGATGATGGTGGTCGGGGTTATAGAGAAGGAGACGGCGGTGGCGGTGGAAGGAAATTTCTTTCAAGGCATTGACAGATTTGATTGTCTCATTTTCCGACACAGCGCTCCACTTACGATGGTGGAAGGAAGCAGTCGCCAAGGCGATGGTGGTGGATCGATTTAGGTTCAACAAAAGGAGGTGCTTCTTGCGTTTGATTTATCCCAGATGATGGCAGCGGTGGTGTTTGATTTATGCGTCCGATGACAGCACCGATTATGGAGAAGAATGAGGGAGATGAAGATGAGTTTCAGTCAAAGGGAAGGACGAGATTTAGGGTAACATTGAGGAGATAAAAAGTTTAGGTGGGCCCCACATGTTTTATTAATTTTTTTAATATAATAAATAATAAAAAAACTGAAAAATTAAAAACAAAGGGTAATATAGTCTTTTCAAATGTGACAGGGACTAAAAACGCAACGAAATCATACTGTAAGGACGGTCCGAGTGCAAAACAAAAGTTAGGGACCAAACTCGTAATTTTGACTAAACCATAGGGACGATTTCAATAATTTATTCTAATTATTATATTGATACAAACTCTATCCTAAACAAGAAATAAATTAGAACTTATTGTTTGGTATGTGTATTAAATAAGATACTTTTTGGAGGAATTGGAAAATTTGAAAGGTGTATACTGTACAATTGTATATCACTCACTTAATAAAATACTTAGCATCAAGTACGTCAAGTCATCAAACAAATACATTTGTGTATTAAACGTGACAACTTCAACTTGTTTACTTATACATGAGTCTATTTGAGTTTATTTTTATCACCAACAAATCAAATTAGTAAAAAAATAGCTAAAAGACAATATTGTACTACAATGATTCTTGTAAACATAACTAATACACAAAAATGTAATTAAAAAAAAAAACATATTGAATAACTAGTACGCATAATTTTTTAAATCATTCTAGTTACATAGAGTTTTACAAAGGAAACTTTTAAATTTTATCTGTTTGAAATCATTTTATTTAGCCAACGATTTCCTGTTTTTTATTATAAAATGAAGTTTAGCTACTGATATAAAGCACCTGAGGCAAAGCATAAACAAAAGCACCAGTGGTCTAGTGGTAGAATAGTACCCTGCCACGGTACAGACCCGGGTTCGATTCCCGGCTGGTGCAACTCAAATGCAATGATGAGTTACTTGCGCTACTTGTGATGTTGGTTCATTACAGCATTTCGATAAATCGAATTAAAAGCGCATCTGAGCATTTATTTTTTGTTTTTATTAATTTCCACCATTTAAAAAGTGTATGAAAAATCAGATTAAGAAGATGATGGAAGAAATCAGATTGAGACGATGATGGTATCAGTATACGTTATGTTCTCACCCTAAAAATATACAACCACCACCACTTGTTGATGTATTTGCTCAATTTATGTGAAAGAAATTGTGGATTAAGAGAACTCAAATCGTGGATATCATGGTTAGATTAATTTGAAGAACAATGATTTAGATTAATTTGACTCTCTTAGATTATTTCTAGAATCAAACATAAATGACAACTCCCAAACTACAATCTATGTTTGAACATATAATTTAAGTTTTTATGTTTTACTTGTTAGAAACATTTTTAATCTCATAAGTGACTTGATTAATTATAATCTAACTAAATTTCTTTTAGTATCATTTTCTCCATCAATAGAATGATAACAAAATCAATACATTCCTTAAGCGATACAATATAGTTAGAATTGAACAAACATTGAACATTTAGTTAAAATTGCAAGTTTGCAACTGCATAACCTTCGGTCTCCAAATTAGTAGACATGAAATAGTATGTTTATACGATTCCATCCAAGTTAGCTGATCTAGAACCTTTGGTCTCTAAATTAGTAAATGTGAAACCAATTATGATCCAATTTCATCCAAGTTAGCAGATATATACATAGAATTTTGTGGTCCTTAAATTAACATACATGTAACTATTTTTGATATAATTTCATCCAATTTAGATAAAACAAATGAAATCTAATTTTTAGCTTTCTCTACCAAGAACACCCGAAGCAATTAAGATTAAAGAACATTAAAAAAAATAAGCTAAAACAATATAAACTAAAAAATATATATAATATGAGGGTTTTTTCGAAAAAAATTATCTATTGTCGGTAGATTATTGACAATCTGTTAAAAGGGCAAGAACTAAAAAAATAAAAAATATATGGATTTTTTAAATAAATAAAAGCGTTTAGATTTAAACCATAAATATCTTATTTAAGGTGTTTTATATAATTAACACATAAATTTATGTTTCATATGTTACAAATTTAGATAAACACATTGGACAGAGAAACCTCAAAGTCTTATAAGATACTCATCAAATTGAAAAAAAAAATGTTATAACTTTCTAATATAGAAATAGTATGTTTCTAATGTGGAAATGGTATGTGGCGTGTTGGTGACTTCTTTATAAAATTTGGATATTCTATTCATCCATTCCATCGTGCGAAAAGTAAGTCATCAAATCTGGCTTTCCACAACATGATTGTGGCCGATGACATTATTTAAAAAGCTAAATCTGTTATATGTATGTGCTTATTTCTAAGGTAAATGTCTAAAAAAAAAATACAATTTTCTATGGTAATATCCGAAAAAATCATTATATTAACTTTAGAATTCTTTCATAGCATCTATACATATGAGAAAACCCTCCCATATATTGGAAGACTCCGTATATTAATCTTGTGACTATTTGAAGTCTCCTATTATATAAATCATTCGCAAAATTATTTGAAATGTTCTTAATACCAAATAGCACATAATATTATAGACATTTTTTATTTATAAATCACAACGTATTATAGATTCAAAATTAATATATATATATATATATATATATATATATATATATATATATATATATATATATATATATATTCAAGTATTGTCTGATAATATGCTGTTTTTCTTTTTACATCCACCCTTTTTGTATCTGATAATGTAATTTTAAAATATAAGTTGCATAAAGATAAAAGGAAAGACAACATCAATGTATCTTTGAAAATACTGTATTAGTTGTTTTTAATTTGAATTATTTTACATTATTATCTCTTTAATAATTTTGAGACAAGATTTCACAAATGGTCCTTAAGGTTTTAAAGTTTTCCTTAGACAAAATTGCAAAAATGGTCCTTGTGGTCTGCATTTTTTTTTTTTGGGTTTTGGTCCAAACCACAAGTTCTTTTGGCTTTGTGGTCCTTTTCGACTGGTTTGTTTGTGAAAATGGTCCTTGTAGTTAACTCCCGTTAAAAACAATCTGTTAACCCCCTCATGTGCCTTCCACATGAGGGTATTTTCGTCTTTTTACTTCTAGGGACCATTTTTGCATAAGAATGTCAACGCTTCCTTTTACCTTTTATCCCTCATTTACATTCTCAAACACCCGTCAACTCCCCACCTCCCTCCTTCTTCCTTCTGCTCCATTAAACCTGCAAAAAAAACCTCATTCGTTATCCAAAGTACCTAATCGAAGCAACATAGACAAGGTCATACGTTAAAGTCGACATGATGTACGTAATGTGACAGATCAGACCAAAAAATGAAGTTGTGGACGTATCATCCGTATATGGTAAGTTGCTCTGTTTTCTTTAACTTTCCTATTTTGCATTTTTCCCCTTGATTTATACTAAAATCTGCAAAATTTTGACTTTGTTATCATGTACAATTTTGACTTGTAGCGGGTGCACCCACATGGTTTAGTATTAAGCTTCATCGTGGTGGGAAGTTTACTTAGTTACCTGATATAAAGTACATTGGAGGTGAAGTGCGTTATGTTGATTATGTGGACATAAATGAGTTTTTTGTACATGAAATTGATGTCATAATGCTTGACCTAGGTTACCCAGACCCACGGATGATTGAATTCATTGATGAATCCCCATTGATATACTACCATTTTAGGATACCCAATGGTGACTTTCAGTTTGGTCTTAGAGCTTTAGGGAATGATCAGGATGTTATCAATCTTTCTAAATTTATTCGAAATAACAAGTTGATTGAGGAGTACACAGAACATGGGAAGACAAATCTACTTACTTACTTCATGTCTCCAAATGCAAAGGGTAAAGTTGTCATTGAGGAATTACCAGAAAATGATGATCAAGGGGCTGAAGTTGAGGCTGAAGTTCATGTGAAATCTCCATTGAGAAATATGAGCCATGTAAATGATGAGCCAATTGGTGAGTACATGTCTTTGAATCTTTTTGGGAGTAAAAGTGATGCTTTCTCACAAGAGCATAGAAGGGGTAGAGTTGGGAATTCAAAAAGAGGTGAAGGTTCTTGTAGCAAGAGGCTTAATTTAGAGGATATTGATGATTTTAAAGAGAATGAAAACACTGTTGAGGGTGTTAAGGAGGTTCAAAAGGCTGCAACTGTTTTTGAAGGATGTTCAAATATTGCTAATGTGAGGGATGAGATGACTGGGGTTCAGGATAATGACCATATTGAAGGATGCTACAACACCCCTCCTGTTAATGATGATGAACAATATAATGAGATTTTTGATAACCTTATGGACAATTTACTTGGAAGTGATGAGGATGTTGAAGAGTATGAAGGGGATGATGAATCTCAAGAGAGTGATGAAGAGTATGAAAAGGATGAAGGTGATGTTGCGGATGGGAAACAATATGAAAATGAAAATCAAGTGGATGACATAATGGATGAGGAGAATAATATACAAGATGCTGATGTGGACATGGAAAACTTATGTCTAAATGTTGAAAGTGATGTTGAAGGAGCATGCATTAATGATGTTCGTGGTCATGAACCTGAAGATATGGAGGTGATCAACAATGAGGAGTTCTAATCTTTGGATGAAGGATCATACCAAGATAGAGAAAGAAGAGCTCTTATAAAAAATTTCGGAAAAGAAAAAAGGTGCAACCTTGGGTCAGTACATATACAGTCATTCTCAGTTGGACAAAAGTTTAAAAGTAAAAAAGAATTAAAGGAGCTAATTGATGTGCATGCACTAGAAACAAGAAGGAATCTATTCTTTAAAAAAATGGCAATCTAAGGCTTAGGGCACAGTGCAGAGGAGTTGTACCTGTCATCAATAAAGGCCAAGTGAGGACTCAACCTACCACTTCAAAAAGCAAGGGCAAAGAAGTAAAGACACAAAAAGTAACATGTGGTTGGTATATACATGCATCTAGGTCAAACCCCAAATCTGACTAGTTTATAAGGACCTTAAACCAAACTCATACATGCTTTCAAACAAGGAAACTCAGGGATTGTACTGCTTCTTTAATCTGCAAGAAAATCATAGATCAAGTTGAGGTAGATCCAAAGATTCCTTTGAGAGCCACACAAGATCACTTTCAAAAGACCTACCAGGTAGGTATTTTGATAGACAAGGTGTTCAGGGCAAAAGATATGCCAAGAAAGCATGTAACTGGGGACTACACAAAACAGTTTGAATTGTTGAGGGACTGTGCTCTTGAACTTCAAGCTACAAACCCAGGCACCACAATCAAAATAGATGTGTGTCCTAATGGCAACCCTGCTTCCCCAACAAGGCAGTTTAGAAGGATTTATGTATGCTTGGGTCCACTGAAAAAAGGTTTCAAGGCATGTCTTAGGGACTTAGTAGGTTTGGATGGTGCCTTCATGAAAGACCCATTCCCTGATCAAGCTCTTACACAACAAGCTGGAAGTGGTTTTTAGAAAACCTTAGGGATGACTTGGAGCTTGGAAGCAACTCAAATTATACTTTCATAAGTGACAGGAAAAAGGTAAATTTTAGTTCATCAATTGGTCATTTAGATTGTGTTTTTTTGTTAATTAATTCTAATTATTGTCTTTTGAGTCATGTAGGGTTTACACATTGCATTTGATCAATTGTTTCCCAATGCTGGGCATAGATATTGTATCAGTCATATTCATGACAATATGAGAAAGAAATGGGGGCAAACTGAGTATAGGGACCACTTATGGAGGTGTGCATCAACAACCACCATTCCTGAGTTTGAGCATTTTATGAAGGAGTTTAGTGAGTATGATAAGGAGGCATGTCAATGGTTGAAGCAGATTCCTCTTGTACATTGGGCAAGGAGTCATTTATCAGGTAATTGTATATGTTTCAATATGGTGATTATGTGTTTCCGTTATTTATCAACATTGATTGTATGTTATTATAATGTGCAGGAAGAGCAGTATCTGATGTGTTGATTTCAAACATGTGTGAAGTGTTTAATGGTAAGATAGTGAAAGGCAGGGACAAACCTGTAATTTCATGTTTAGACTTCATTAGAGAGTATCTAATGAAGAGGATATGCAATGTCATGAAGGCAATTAAGAAGGCTAAAGGTCCACTAACACCCACAACAACAGACATCCTAGATGCAAGAAAAAAGGTGTTTCACAATATATTGCTAGGTGGAATGGGGCAGACAAGTATCAGGTCACTGGAGCTTTGCAAGATCAGCATGTGGTGGATGTTAGGAACCAAACTTGCACTTGTAGAAAGTGGGAATAAATGGGAATACCTTGCAGTCATGCAATTTCAACTCCGAATGAAATGAGAAAAGACCCAGAGGCTGAGCTTGACATTTACAAGTGCGTACACAAGGTGTATTGGCTAGA
Source organism: Lactuca virosa (assembly GCF_052849685.1). NCBI lineage: Eukaryota > Viridiplantae > Streptophyta > Magnoliopsida > Asterales > Asteraceae > Lactuca > Lactuca virosa. The sequence continues at coordinate 294,202,262 of NC_136427.1, read as the reverse complement.
GACATGGAAAAAAAGCTTATTCATTTAAGGTGGAGCCAATTAAGGGGAGACCCATGTGGCCTAAAAGTAATTGCCCAAACAAGCTAATCCCTCCTCCACATCGCACTCAGGTGGGAAGGCCTAAGAAAAAAGAAGAAGATAAAGTGAGGGTGAAAGGTTAAGCAAAAGGCAGAGGGCAAGTCAAGGTGATGGAGACAATGCTACACAAGGAGAAGGTTCCCAAGGACCAACAGATGATGGAGTGCAGAAGCTATCAAGGAAGCATATCAGTGTTACTTGTAGCAAATGCAAGAATAAGGGACACAACTCTAGGACCTGTAAAGGGCAAGGTGAGAATCAGTCCAAGAAGTGATTTTGGTTGTTTTTTGTGGTGCAATGACTGCTTGGTTATTTGTTGTTAAAAACTATTGTTTGTTTTTGAATACTTTTAATTATGGTTTGATGATATGGTTATGTATGGTGCATATACACTTTTAGGTTTATTTAGTAATTGTTTTTGGTTCCACTCATGTGGTTAATGAAATGGGCATTTTGGTCAAATTATGACACATATTTTGGTAATGTAATTTTGTTACATTTTGGTTCTATTTATGTGCTTATATTTGACTATTGATACACATTTTCACACTTGAATATCATTTATATCATTAACAACATTGGAATTCATTACAAACATGATCAAGTCAACTTACAACAAAATGATACCATTTTTATACCAATACATTGGAATTCATTACCCTTCATCACTTGATCAATAAAAAACCCCAAATTTGTCTAACCCTATCCCTTACACAGACCAAATACCAAAGATAACAATCACAAACATAAACCAACTTGCACATAAATACTTCTTCAGCTTGAAACCTTCATCCTTCAATACATCACACATTGCCTCCAACATGTTGTCCCTGCTTAAAAGTCCATTGCACTGTTCCTGTAACATGTGGATGCTTCTTACCAGCCCATTGCACCTTTCCTCCAACGTATTGTTTCTTAGCAGACCAGGTATGATGGTTTTACTCCTAGCACACATTGGCGGGTCAACCCACCCAATAAACCCACAAACAGAATCCTTAGTAGGGCACGCATAAAACCTCCTTCCGGGATTCAGTGGTGTCTAAGATGTTTTCACCAAAGCGAGATTTCCACAAAAACGAACCACCATTGTTCGATTGCAGGTCAGGAAGGAGAAATAGAAAAAAATAGTCGTTGGGGAAGAACGTTGGTGAAGAACATTGAAGAACGTTGGGGTAGAAAAGTCGTTGGGGAAGAAGCTGGAAATAGAAAATGGTATATAAAGGGGGTTTTATTTTTTCTTATGTAAAAATGGTCCCTAAAAGTAAAAAGACGGAAATACCCTCACGTGGAAGGCACATGAGGGGGTTAACGGATTGTTTTCAACGGGAGTTAACTACAAGGACCATTTTCACAAATAAACCAGTTGAAAAGGACCACGAAGCCAAAAAACTCGTGGTTTGGACCAAAACCCCAAAAAAATGCATACCACAGGGACCATTTTTGCAATTTTGTCTTTTCCTTAAAACGGTCTTGATGAAACCTTTTTTTTTGCATGAATGATCCCTATAGAGCAAACATTGCACACAAATGGTCCTTACGATTAATACCATTAGTTTTTCTGTTAAGTTCTATGAAAATAATTTTTTACCCCTCTTTTATTTAACCATCTCTCTCTTTCTAATATTCACCTTCCCCGTCTTTTATTCTTCTTCTTCACCTGATCTTCTTCTTCCAAAAAAACACACAATTATGAAAATTAAAACACACACAGAAATTAAAACACATTCACACACACACACTAACTGGTAAGTTTAAAGCCTACATCGGATTTGGGGATGATTCACCCTTACAACCCCCACTAGATCTTCAGTCTGCAAAATTTGCCAAAATCAGCCAAGGTATAGATTCTTAATTTCTAATTCTCCCTGATTTTTACTCTGTTTTTTATCTTGGTTCTTTATAATTGGAAATACATAATGAATGGGTTATTTGTCGTGTGTTTCATAAGGCTGGTGGGTGTGGTGCCACACTTGCCACAGTCCACGTAGGCGTCACATCACACTTGCCATATTCTTACCAAAACGTGTCATTTGGTAGGTGTGGGTTGCGACACTTCATATGTTATTTTTTTAATATACAAAATAAATAATTTAAACATAACATTTTTTTTAAAACTTAAAATTCATTAAACTTAAAATTAAAATACAACACACCAAAAAAACATAGAAAATCAAATTACAAACCTACAAATTTAAAAAAAAACATAGAACTTGTAATATGTTAGATCCCTCGAGATTTGATGAGTATACTGATGTTTGTTATGGTGTGTTTTCAGTATGGTGGTTCTACGACCTAGGCCGGCGGGCACTTCAGGTGAGGGATCAGGATCGGGCTCTGGATCCGAGCAGATGGATGAGCAAACGAGGGAGTTTCTTTCGTCTGAGGTTACACACAACATTCTAGAGCAGACTCCTATGATATTTGGATCGGTCAAGGAGGGTATTTTAGAGCTTCTGGATGAGAAGTTGAGCGCTTTTCATACTGAGATAGCGGCCATGATGGGGTCGCTCACACTGACCTTACGGGAGTTCAGAGCATGTGGAGCTCCCGACTATCATGGTGCTTGGGACCCCATCTCTAGCAACATATGCTTGGCTGATGTTGCCAACGCGTTCCGCACGAGCAGATGTCCCGAGGGGGACAAGGTTAGGCTTGCGTCCTGTCTTCTGAAGGACAGGGCACGTGACTGGTGGGTGGAGGTTGGGATAGCTATTGGTGATGATGCAGTGTTGGATGCGATGACCTGGAGTGATTTCACGACCAGGTTCAGGGCCGAGTTCGCACCTGTTATTGAGGTGCAGCAGCTTGCTAGGGAGTTCCAGGATCTCCGACAGACGACTGAGACGGTGGCGGAGAATACCGCCAAGTTCAGGGAGAGGGCCCTTCTCGTTCCGCAATACGTGGCGGACGAGGAGATGAAAAAGGCCCGATACCATGAGATGCTGAGGAGTGATATCAGACAGTTTGTGAGCCGGTCCAGCTGCAGGACGCTGGAGGATATGATAGCGAGGACTCGTGAGAGGGAGATTGATTTGGAGATGGGGAGGAAGAGGAAGCCAGAGACAGTGTCTAGCACAGAGGGTTCGGGCAAGAGTCCCAAGGTAGATTCCAGAGGGAAGGGCCAGCAGGGCCGAGGCCGTTGTGGCAAGTGCGGTAGGAGGCATGAGGGGCCGTGTAGGGCGGGTAGTTCAGGCTGCTTTAAGTGCGGCCGAACTGGACATGTCAGCAGGGATTGTACTGCTACTACCACCACCACTACATCATCTGATCTAATTTGCTTTCATTGCAATCAGAGGGGACACAAGAAGTCCCAGTGTCCGAGTTTAGCATCAGCAGGATAGGTGGTGACACCCGCTCCTACCACTTTGAGGATTACAGACGGTCGTCGGGGCCGGGCAGAGGCGCCAGCGGTGAAGAGCAGAGCCTTCCAGTTGACAGCAGAAGAGGCACGTGCATCCCCTGATGTGGTTACGGGTATGTATCTTCTCCATTATCTCTTTATTATTTCTGATTATTACTCATGTTTGTATGTTTGTGTATAGGATCGTTCTTAATGAACGCCATATCAGCTATGGTATTGTTTTACTCGGGGGCTACCCGATCTTTTGTGTCGCTCGCACTTAGCAAGTGATTTAGTAGAGCTCCGGGGGAGCTGGATTGCCCACTTGATGTAGAGATAGCCGACGATAGGACCGTCAGGGTTGCGAGGGTTCATAGAGGATGTACACTGCGATTATTCGATCAACCGTTTTCAGTGGATCTGGTTCTTATTCCCTTGCGTGGGAATAAGGTCATAGTGGGTATGGATTGGTTGAGCTCCAATGGGGCGATGATTGATTGTGAGCAGCAGCTAGTGAGGGTTCGTACTCCTAGTGGGGAAGAGCTAGTGATTCAGGGCGAGAGGCCACAACGCGGACCGATCTTATGTTCAGCAGCGAGGTCGAGGCGCCACCTCCATCAGGGTTGTGCAGGATACGTCGCCTATGTCGTGGATACCCGAGATAAGGGTACGACGACCGTTGATGATGTACCGGTAGTGCGAGAGTACCCGGACGTATTCCCAGAGGATTTACCTGGGGTACCTCCGGAGAGACAGGTTGAGTTTAGGATTGACCTGGTTCCTGGTGCAGCTCCGATAGCCAAGACACCATATCGGTTGGCTCGTCCCGAGATGCAGGAGTTGTCTAAGCAGCTGCAGGAGCTCCTAGACAAGGGTTTCATCCGGCCGAGCAGTTCACCATGGGGACCCCCGATCCTGTTTGTGAAGAAGAAGTACGGGTCACATCGCATGTGTATCGATTACCGAGAGCTGAAAAAGGTAACAGTGAAGAACCGTTACCCACTTCCGAGGATAGATGATTTGTTTGATCAGCTTAGGGTGCATCTTGGTTCTCCAAGATTGATCTACGGTCAGGGTATCACCAGATGCGAGTCAAGGATGATGATGTGCAGAAGACAACTTTTAGAACTCGCTATGGTCATTATGAGTTTGTGGTGATGCCGTTTGGGCTCACCAATGCTCCAGCCGCGTTCATGGACCTCATAAACCGTGTGTGCGGACTGATACTGGATCGGTATGTAATAGTCTTCATTGATGACATCCTGATTTACTCCAAGACGCAGGAGCAGCATGAGGAGCACCTGAGGGAGGTGCTAGAGACACTGAGGAGGGAGAGACTATATGCAAAGTTCTCCAAGTGTGAGTTTTGGATGCGCGAGGTGCAATTCCTTGGGCATATTGTCAACCAGAAGGGTATTTTGGTCGATCCGGCCAAGATAGAGGCCGTGATGCAGTGGGAGATTTCGAGGTCTCCAACCGAGATTCGGAGTTTCCTGGGTTTGGCAGGGTATTATAGGAGATTTATTCAGGACTTCTCCAAGATTGCAGTTCCGTTGACCCGACTAACCAAGAAGTCGGTAGTTTTTCGCTGGGGACCTGAGCAGCAGGCAACCTTCGAGACGCTCAGGCAGCGATTGTACGAGGCACCGATTCTCACTCTGCCAGAGGGTGTGGATGAATTCGTAGTCTACTGTGATGCTTCAATCACAGGCATGGGAGCAGTGTTGATGCAGCAGGGGTCATGTGATAGCTTGTGCCTCGAGACAGTTGAAGCCTCATGAGGCTAACTATTCGACGCATGATTTAGGGCTGGGGGCAGTGGTATTCGCCCTCAAGATTTGGCGGCATTACCTCTATGGGGTCCGATGTACCATATACACGGATCACAAGAGTTTGAGGTATCTCATGGATCAGCCGAATCTGAATATGAGGCAGCGTCGGTGGTTAGATGTGCTGAAGGACTATGATTGTGAGATCCTTTACCACCCGGGCAAGGCCAACGTAGTGGCCGATGCCCTGAGCCGCAAGGCAGTAGCGGCTCCGATCCGAGAAATCTGTCTAAGGATGACAGTGGTTACTCCACTATTGGAGCAGATTAGAGAGGCGCAGGTCGAGGGCATGAAGGAGGAGCGACAGAAGTGTGAGAGGATTATGGGTCGGGTGGCCTCGTTTGATTATGATAGCCGAGGGTTGTTGACCCTACATGGGAGGGTCTGGGTTCCGTACTGGGGCGGAGGACGGTAGGTTTTGATGGATGAGGCCCATAAGTCGAGGTTCTGCATCCATCCCGGGGCGACGAAGATGTACAGAGATCTTCGGCCCGATTACTGGTGGCCCTGCATGAAGCGGAACGTAGCTTGGTACGTGGAGAGATGCCTGACCTGTAGGAAGGTCAAGGCAGAGGACCAGAGACCGCACGGAAAGATGCAGCCGTTAGACATTCCCGTGTGGAAATGGGAGGATATCACCATGGATTTCATTACTAAGCTTTCAAGGACCGCACGTGGGGTCGATTCGATATGGGTCATTGTGGATCGATTGACCAAAAGCGCCCATTTCATACCGATCCAGGAGAGCATCTCGGCCGAGAAGTTAGCCGAGATTTATGTTCGAGAGGTAGTGACACGTCATGGAGTGCCTGTCTTAGTGGTGTCAGACCCAGATGTCCGTTTTACTTCCAGATTTTGGAAGCGGTTTCACGAGGACATGGGTACTCGTCTCCACTTCAGCACCGCTTTCCATCCCCAGACGGACAGGCAGAGTGAGAGGGACTCTCGAGGACATGCTACGCACATGCGTTTTAGATTTCGGTGGCAGTTGGGATATGTATCTTCCGTTAGCGGAATTTTCGTATAACAACAGTTACCATGCCAGCAAAGACCGACCTCCCTTTAAGATGATCTATGGGAGGAAGTGTAGGATCCCAATCTGTTGCGGTGTGTTCGGTCAAAGAGTTATGGGGAGTACGGAAGTAGTCTCCAGACTGATCAGAGTCGGCAAAAGAGCTACTCCGACAAGCGGTGTTCAGACTTGGAGTTCCAGGTGGGCGATATGTTCTTCCTGAAGGTGTCACCTTGGAAGGGTGTTATCAGGTTCCGGAAGCAGGGTAAGTTGGGCCCCAAGTTCATAGGTCCGTTTAAGGTGTTGGACCGGGTGGGTCGGGTTGCTTACCGGTTAGATCTTCCTGTAGAACTCAGCCAGATCCACAGCACATTCCATGTTTCTCAGTTGCGGAAGTTCTTAGTGGATGACTCAGCAGTGGTACCCCTTGAGGACATTCAGGTTGATGACAGCCTATACTACATCGAGAGACCAGTGGCGATTTTAGATCGCAAGACGAAGGAACTGAGGAATAAGAGGGTGGAGTTAGTTAAGGTGCAGTGCCAGCACCGCAAGGGATCAGAGTGGACATGGGAGCCCGAGGAGGAGATGAGGGAGCACTACCCGGAGTTGTTTTCAGACGCAGCATACTTCGAGGATGAAGTCTAGAACAAGTGGGGGAGAATTGTAACGCCCCGTTCCTGGTACGCATTTAATTTATTTAAAATATTCATTTTGTAAGAGCTACTCGACGAGTTGGTAACCCTAACTCGTCGAGTAGATGCCAGCTTGGTCGCGGGATTTAAATGGTCTACTCGACAAGTCAGAGCCTGGACTCGGCGAGTAGGTCCATCATAACGAAACCATAATCTTCAGGGTTTGCACCCTATTTAAGCATCATATCTGGCCTCCACCCCAGCCTCCATCACCTCCAAACCCTATTATCGAAACCCTAATCCACCTTGAGTGACTTGGTGCTAGTTCTTGCCATTTTTGAGTGTTGTTGTGAATTTTGAAGCTTGTGGAACGAGAAGAAGAAAGAAGGCTCAAAGGGGAAGAAGTAGATCCAGGAGCTACACTTCATTCACTGCATTTTCTGGTAATCAAGTTTCCAACTTGATCATTCTTCTCTTAGATCTAATTGTTCCCATTTTATGAAGGTTTTGGTTCTAGAACCTTGGTTCTTGGGGTTATGATGTTCCAAGTGGCTTATATCTCAGATCTTGGATCTAGGAAGGGTTCCATGGCATAAAGGTGCAAACTTTATGACCATGGAAGCCCCATGCAAGTTTATAAGCAAGTTCATGGCCTTTTTAGCCCTAAAATACCATGCATGGAAGGAAAGATCGGAACTTTATGTGTCCATCATATGGTAAAACCCTAGATCTAGGTTTGTATGAGTGGATTTGAGATTCTAAGGCTTTTTGGATATGATCCATGTCCTAAAGGAATTAGGGTTTTGTCCAAACCCTTTAAAAAGAGTTATGAACGGGTAAAGTTGGAAACTTTACCCTTAGAATGGCATTTCTAGTGAGCAAACGAACTAAGGAATATAGATTTGAATGGTAGGAGTTTAATCCTTTGAGATGGATCAATCAGACAGGTGAACTCGCCGAGTCCAGGGAAGGACTCGACGAGTCGAAGCGGGTTGTCCCGATTGTTATGACAGCAAGAACTCGACGAGTCTGTTAAGGGATTCGACGAGTTGACTCAGCTGACCACAGGTTAAGCATTCAGGGACTCGCCGAGTTGGGAGATAACTCGACGAGTTGGGTTGACTGGGAGTTGACCTTGACTTTGACTTTGACTTTGACCATGGTTAAAATGGTCATTTTACCCTAAGAGAGGATTAGCAGATTCTGATTAAGTGTTATTATGGAATTGATAGCCAGAGAGTTGCCGGAGCAGCAGACAGGGATTCCTCGCTCGAGTTTTCAGCAGCCAGTCTTGCGAGGTGAGTTTCCTTCAGTAGGAACGGGTCTACGGCACCAAGGCCGGCCCGTATAAGTGATATGTAGTAGCTTAGAGCGGGCGGGGCCCGATGCTTATATGTAGTAGCTAAGTGTGGGCAGGGCCCGAAGCTCATAGTAGTTTAGAGTGGGCGGGGCCCGATGCTTATATTATTATTTGAGTAGAGATATGTGATTGATTGGTAGATATACTTGTTGTCTGTGTGATACTCGTATGCATGTTAGTAGTAGAGTGTCGGCGGGGCCCGAATATCCTAGACAGCAGAGTGTGGGAGGGGCCCGAATCTCCTAGATAACGGAGTGTGGGCGGGGCCCGAATCTCCTAGAGAGCGGAGTGTGGGCGGGGCCCGAATTTCCTAGACAGCGGAGTGTGGGCGGGGCCCGAATCTCCTTGAGAGTGGGCGGGGCCCGTATCTCCTAGTTGCATGTTATTTGTATGGTATGTGGTAGTTTGGGGAACTCACTAAGCTTCATGCTTACAGTTACCAGTTTTGGTTTCAGGTACTTCCACAAGCAAGGGGAAGGGCTCGGGATGATCGCATGGCACACACCACAGTTACAGCCTGGGATGTGTAGACTCTGATATTTTCATATGATTTGATATAGTATTTTGACATGATGTTTTTGAGATACATGATTATTGTTTTCTTTATGATGATGAATGACGTATGGATTTATTATAAATGATTTAAAACGAAATTTTTGGCCTAGATTTTTGGGATGTTTCAATATATGATTCACTACACATACCCTACTCTCCAATCAAGTCGATATTCAAACAACCTAGAAAAACATGATTAATATTTTCATCAGCACTTCGATTTTCCCATTCGATTCTAGTTCCATTCCATTACTTGAAGGCCAATCTGATCCTCTTATGCACAAATTCCCTTTTGGTCTTCATTTTTTGTTCATGATGAGGCGATATTCAGGGGTTTAATCAAAATTTATAGTAAAGGATTGAAGATATAAAGAGATGTATTTACAGGATCATCACTTTCATTTATTCACCTAAACCTTCACTAAATTAGGGCACCATCCACGACCACAAATGTTGGATCTCTTGTGCCCATATTGATGGGTCTAGCCATGGTGGGAGAATGACGTTGAGCACATAGGGGCAGATCGTAATCTTCGTCTTCTTGTGCTTCATATGCAACTTCACATATTATTTGACAAGGAAATAGAGGATTAGAGGTATATGGAGAGAATGTGTTGGTGACATGTGGGGGAAACCTTGTCCCCAATTATCTTTTTTCATTATATATCATCTTTTAGGAAAAAAATCATTAAGGGTATGTTCGTAATTTTACATAGCCTCAATCCTTATTTTTTAATAGTGTCAAACGGACATCTAACATAGAGAGCATTGGTGTACTAAGTTTTGTCAAAAGGGATTACTCGTGTGAAAGGTTTGGTCCAAAAAGACCATTCATGCAAAAAAAAGTTTCATTAAAACTGTATTAGGGAAAATTTAAAACTTTAAGGACCATTTCTGAAATTTCTAATTTTTATGATTTAGTATAAAGAAAAATCATCAAATAACCAAAAGGAGGGGAGTGTTTGAAGCAAATGACCATGAAAAACACAAATTTATAAAATGACAACGACTTCCGCAGAGAGGACTCTGCGGAAGTCCTTATGCTCTTAAGAACAAGAAAACTCTTTGAGGAAATGACGTGGCAAGGCAAAAAGACAAAAAAAAATTATAAAATTTTAATTCCGCAGAGGGTGCATCGTAGGGGTGAGCATTTGGACCGGTGGACCGGAACGGACCGGTGAACCGGACCGGACCGTTTTTTTGGACCCCCGGGCCGGTTCTCGGTTCTAGGAATCCATCAAAACCGGTCCGGTTTTTTTCCCGGTCCGGTACGGTTTTTACCGGGTTTAGAACCGGTTGGACCCGATTTAATATATATATATATATATATATATATATATATATATATATATATATATATCTAAACTTTAAACAACCATAACTAATTCATTTTAAGTTGGATTGACACACGGTTTTTTCCAACGTTTAATTTACAGTTTGTAGATGAATTTAGACTATAATTTTGTTGATTTTGGTATTATATTCAATGAGTTACAGTCTTTCAAAGTTGAGCTATCAAAGCTGAAAATTTTCAGCTTTTCAGCAAGATTTTTAAAATTTTGTAATCCGTGAAAGTTTTTAAACAACCATAAATCAGTCGTTTTACGTCGGATTGATACACGGTTTTTTCCAACGTTTAATTTACAGTTTGTAGATGAATTTAGACTATAATTTTGCTGATTTTGGTATTATATTCAATGAGTTACAGTCTTTCAAAGTTGAGCTATCAAAGCTGAAAATTTTCAGCTTTTCAGCAAAATTTTTAAAATTTTGTAATCTGTGAAAGTTTCTAAACAATCATAACTCATTCGTTTTAAGTCGGATTGACCTGCGGTTTTTTCCAACATTTAGTTTACAGTTTGTAGATCAATTTAGACTATAATTTTGTTGCTTTTGGTATTATATTCAGTGAGTTACAATCCTTCAAAGTTGAGCTATCAAAACTGAAATATTTCAACTTTTTAACTATTATTTTAGACTATAATTATGAATTTTATGTATCTCTGACAGATAAATCATATAAAAAGGATCTTGGTGAACTTGATTTATATGTTAGTTGCTTTTATTTGAAAGATTAATTTTGTAAGTTATAATATTATAACATCAAGGTAGATTAGTTATGCATGAAACGAAAAGGTAATCGTTTTTACAAGTTGTATCGTATCAAACCCAATAACGTATTCGTTTTAACGAGTTCTATCAAACCCAAAAACTTATTTTAACGACTTGTACTCTATGCAATTAAAGTTGTACCGGTCCAAACGGGTCCAAGAACCGGAAAACCCGGACCTGGACCCGGACCCGGACACGGACACGGACACGACTCATCCGGTCCGGTCCACGGTCCACAATATTCTCCATAACCGGTCCGGTCCAATAGCTGGTCCGGTTCGGTCCAAATGCTCACCCCTAGTGCATCGTTCCACGGAGATGCACTCTGCAGATCTGTTGTTCAGAGGAGTATCTCTGAGGAATTGTTCTTCGCTAAAACATGGCCTAATAACGATTTTGGTATTTGTTTTCTTCTAAATCTAACGAGGTAACAACATTTAGCACATATCATTGATTCAAAATAACAATTTAAACTATAAAAATATGTTTCTAAGAAATAGAGTTAGAATTTAGCGAAGAAATTAGCCATGTTTTAGCGAAGAACAATTCCTCATAGGTACTCATCTGAAGAACAGATCCACTGAGGGTATCTCTGTGGAACGATGCACCCTCTGCGAAATTAATATTTTATAATTTTTTTGTCTTTTTCCCCTGCCACGTCATTTCCTCAGAGAGTTTTCTTGTTCCTCAGAGCATAAGGACTTCCGCAGAGCCCCTCTCTGCGTAAGTCGTGGTCATTTTATAAAAAATTGTGTTTTTCTTGGTCATTTGCTTCAAACACTCCCCTCCTTTTGGTTATTGGTGAATTTTCTCTTTAATATATTATTGCTTTATTTGAAAAAGCATCTCTAAGACCACAAGGTGTTCCATCTTTCATCTTTCATTTTTGAGTAAATTACACGAATCGTCCCTCGTGTAGATGTCAAAATACAAGTTTAATCCCCATTTTCAAAAATTAACTCGAACCGTCCCTATATATATTTTTTTCACTCGGTCCATCCTGATCACATAAAATGACTATTTTGTCATTAATATTTTTTTTTTAATTTTCTATTATTCATTTATTAGTTTCTAGATTAAAAAAAAGAAAAAGAAAAAGTAAATAAACATCTCCACCTCTCCCCATTCTATTCCCCAGTTACTTCTTTGTCTCCCTCTTTCTTCCTTACTTCCGACAACCCCCAAGAACACCCTTCCTCCTTTATTCGGCGAGACCAACCACACCCTCCTCTTTCTCACGCTCTATTTTCTGATCTCCGATCAAACAAAGCATAAAAAAAAAGTTGATTCCACCGAAGAAGATGGCAGAGCTCTAGCGGTGGCAATTGAAAACACCAAGAAGATGATCGGAAACTACCATCGAAAAACACCATAAACCATCGCCTCTCCCTCTCTTCACGTGATAGTTAGGGTTTCAGGCGTCGACATTAGGGTTTCTGCTTAGATCTACGGTGGCGGGGCGGCTCACAGGTGGTGATAGTCGAACGAAGTGCAGATCTGAGAATCATCTTCTTCGATGAAACTACAGATCTTACAATGAGTGATGGTGAAGAAATCTTCAACGAGATCTGCACCTGCGCACCACCATTGTTACACCAAACCCTAACTGCATCTCGTTTTTTCCGACGAGAGGGCAACGAATTTGCACTCCGGCTCCGGGGTAACATATCAACACTCATCCCCAACCTTCTCTTTACCGTTTAGATTTGCACTCCTATGTGGATCCTTTGTCGGAGGAAAGGTCGGAAGCAAAACAAGAGCTTGAAAAGCTTGAGAAGATTAGACTGGAGGTTGGTAAGATTTCTGATGATGTTGTTGTGGAGGTCGTCGGAGTTGCACAAAAAGTGAATGAAAGATTGGTTGAGGTGGTGGTTTGTGGTTATTTTAGTGGAACATGTGAGCTTTGAACTGGGGAGTGGGTGGGTGAGTTAAGGGGTGGTTGTGGTGCTTCATTTTCCGGTGGTGGTGGTGTTTAGTTGATCTTCAAAAAATTAAAAAATAATTAAAATATTTTTTAGTAATTAAAAATAATAAAAAATGTTAAAAGTAAATGAAAATGAAAATGAAAATGGCATTATAGTCCTTTCATATCTCACAAGGGATGAATCGTGCAAAGTTAAACTAACAAGGGATTGATCGTGCAACTTTTAACGACATGAGGGACGGTCCGAGTTAATTTTTAAAAGCAAAGTTAATTTGACTCTTCATTTTTTCTGTGTCACATCAATTTTTCATTCACTCTCCGTTTATTTTTCAAAACCTAGGAAATAGTCACCTTTCATTTCTTTTAAATATATTTTATAGAAATAATATATTTTTTTGTAGGGAATTAAAAACAATAAATTGTAATATATTTTTTATAATTTTTTCTTATATATATATATATATATATATATATATATATATATATATATATATATATATAATTTAATAAAAAATGAAAAAAAAATAAAAATTACATTTAATTGGCTTTAGCTATTCAAGATAGCAAAAAAGGAGCGGTGAGGGGCTACCGCACCCCCAAACTTTCACCCTAAACCGCACCCAGAGTGTGGTGTTCCTGGGTGCGGTTCCGACCACCTTTCACCTAAACCTCATGTACTTTGTAACGACCCAGATTTTCTAACATAATATCTAATGGAATTATCAGAGTTTTTCTTACAAATACGAAATTCTATTAAAATTAAAACACTTTAAATATCAGGTTTAATAACGGGTTTACAATAAAATCTATCTATTATTTGACAAAAAGGAAAATACAATAACTAAATCTATACTAGGTCCTTATGCTCCTATCTTCAATCACGTTGTAACATCCCGATTTTCAGGTATGAGATTTATTCCATTTATGCATGATTTCCCTTTGGAACACGGCGTGGTGAAGCCTCACCACGGCGTGTTGAGGAACTTATGGGCCGTGTGTTTTATGGAACAACACGGCGTGTTCAGGGAAAACACGACGTGTTCGGGGCTGGTTGAGAAAACCCTAATTTTCAGGGTTTTGCACCCTATACAATCTCCTTAAGTCCCAAGGGCTGGTCTTTTATCAGCCTCCAACTCCCCATGTCGACCCTTGAGAACCCTAATCATCTTTCCCTCTCATTTGTGAGCTAGTGTGGTGGTTTTGGAGCCAAAGAAGAAAGAAGTTGGAAAAAGGAAGCAAGGATCCAGCAAGCAAGCCGTCATCTTTCAGTTTGGCACTCTTCTGGACCTTTGTAAGTGTCCAATATCCGATTTTTATTCCTATATGTTGCTAGATCTTGAGTTTTCCCCTTTTACTTGTTCTTCTTGGGTGAGGGAATGGTTGGATCTCATAAAGTTAGCAACTTTATGAATCTCCTGGTTTAGGTGACCTTGTAGAGTCTTGGATCTGGCCTATGGTCGAGTTTTGATGCCATGCATGGAGAGTAGGTCATAAAATCGCCATTTTGACCTATTTTGGGTTCAAGACATGCATTGGGCATGCATGTTTGTAAAGCACCGACCTTTGGGATGGTTTTGGTGCTAGAATCTATTCTGGAAAGGATGGGTTTCAGACTTCAAGGATTTTGTGCTTATTGGTTAAGCCCTTGAATCTTCAAGCCTTGTGGTTGGGTTTTTGGACCCTTGGAGTAGTTCCAATGGATAAAGTTGGAAAATTTATCCTTCTTGATAGCATTTGGGTCTAGATCTGAGCCTTGGAGTCCCTGGAATCGAAGAATACAGCTGAATGTATTAAGCTGTTGGAACTCGGACAAACATGGCGTGTTGGCTGGGGTTTTCCTGACCATGTGAATGCTAGCGAAACACATCATTTTTGCTATTAAACACGACATGTTGGGTCAACATAGACTGTTGACCTTGACTGTTGACTTTGACTTTGACCAAGTTTGACCTTGAGGGTATTTTGGGTATTTCAGAATTCTTATGGAAATTGGCCATTTAATGGAATTAGGTATCGTGTAGAGAGATGAGATTCGGAGTCGGGCCTTATCAGTTCTACTCAGTTTGCGAGGTGAGTTGTCCTCACTGTACTTGTGGGTCGAAGGCACCAATACCGACCCAGTGGATTGTATTGTTTTGATCTGTTAGATCGGTATCCTGGTAGATAGGACGTTCCTATGTTGTTATGATCTGTTAGATCGGTATCCTGGTAGATAAGATGTTTCTATGCTTAGTGATCTGCATATCTGCGTGACTGAATGTAGACTGTTATATAATTATCTATTATATGTGCACATGTTTGGTCGGTGGCTGAGGCTTCACTTCTTTGTGCGTAAGCCAACAGGTCGGGGCATTCCAACCTGATGGTTGAGGGCCTAGGGTATTCCATCCCGAGGATGATAGGACCCATAGTATGTTGGCATTCCAACCCGATGGTTGAGGGCGTGGGGTATTCCAATCCGATGGTTGATTGGACCCATAGTATGTTGGCATTCCAACCCGATGGTTGAGGGGCCTGGGGTATTCCAATCCGATGGTTGATTGGACCCATAGTATGCTGTTATTATATTTGTGCTATTTGTTTGTGTATTGGTACTTTGGGCTTACATTTTTGGGTTATGTTTCAGGTACCTCAGATGATCGTGGGAAGGCAAAGGCTTGATCGTGCACTTCCTCATGTTTTGTTTCATGATTTTGGGGATTACTCTTATAATAAACCTAATTTGAAAACTATTTGTAAACAATGATGACTTTTGAGTTGTTTTAAAAGTTTAATTTTTTCATGATTTTATAGATGTTACACACGTACACAGACTGCTACCTGAACCTGCAAAACATGAAACATATCTACTACATCAGACCATAGGTTTGGTGAGTTATATTCTAATCCATTTTTATGTTTATCTGCTCTTTCTATCTTTTCATGATCTGTCTTTCTTTTCCCTTTTTTTCTTTTACTCTGCACTCTAATCTCTTATTCTCATACTACACAATGCTATTCTTCTCTTTTTATCTATCTCCTCGTCTCTTTTCTTTCTCATACTCTACAATCTATTATTTTCCTTTCACATCTCATCTATCTCTTATTCTATATACTATTCTTATTGTGCCTTAACATTTTATTCTTTCATAATAATACTCTATCTTTTTATATTATTCTCTAATCTTCTCTCATTTATCACTCTTTCTTAGCCTCTTTTAGGCTCATCTCATACTTCATGCATGCTCTTTTAGTATTCTTACTTTGCTTATCACACATCTCTTACTATTAGCATGCTTATCTCATACTCTTCTTACTCTCTATATTTTTATTCTCAAATATGATGTCTCAACACTATATTCTCATCTAGACCCAACGGTCCCATCTCATACTACAATCTTCTTTATCTTCTAAGGGAATCAACATCCCACTACATTACCGGGTACACTTAATCGGATTTACTCCTTATCTTATGATCTCTCGCGAATCCTTAACTACTCTTCTTCTCTTAAATCTCTCACGGATTCCTTATTATTAATCTATCACAGATGATCTCTAAGTTCTTACAAAGAACTCTTTTATCTTGTTCCTCTCAAGGAACCACTATTTGCCTTCTCTAACAATATACTTTCTCATTCTCATTGGAATCATCTATCTACATCCCCAAAAGGGGTCATCATCTCTTTTCCCCGCAGGGACATGATCTCATTCTCGAAGGAATCATTCTCTTATTCTCATAGGAATCATACTCTTTGTTCCCGAAGGAACCTCTATCTTATTCCCGAAGATATCATCTTTATATTCATCTCTATCTCTATTATGTGACTTATCACATAATATTTGTACCATGGACATTCTATCTCTTTGTCTCATTAAGAGATCTTCTAATATGCATCTAGTACTTAACTCAATAAGTACTTAGAGGCTGTTTGGCAGGTTTTAAATTTTTAAGAGATCTGAATTTTTAAGTGGGTCTGAATTTTCAACATGTTGTTTGGTTGGAACCTCTGAATTGTTGTGTTGATTATAAAAATGAAAAATTTACCATTCTATATTATTTTTTACTAATTCAAAGTTTATGTTTATAAAATAACCGAATCAATTCCTTGAATAATTATAAAAAAAAATACATAAACACCATACAAATCCAAATTAAACATAAATCAAAATTAAAACATACATCCAAATCAAAGAGATCCAATTTCAATATATTTGATCAATACCAATACTTATTGTGTACATAGAATATAAACTAAAATCAATAGCCAATACTACCATGGAATTAAAAAATTATGGTACATCAAGGACAGTTATTTTTACATATAAACCTAAAATTCATGAATAAAGGCTAGATATATGATCATGTATGAATATTTTTATAATATACCCTCATATAATCATTTATATCATGTTACATGCAACTTCACCACATATTTTTAAGAGGATTGGACAATAAGGAAGGTTGAATTCGGTTAAGTACTTTTAATACCATTGCCCAAACTTATGATGATCCTGTAAATGCCAGAACACAAAGAATCATCATCACATTTCAAAAAAAAAAAAAAAAAAGAAGCATATGTATATGCATTTTAGAAGTAAACAAACATCATCAACATTATCAAATTTCATATTTCATTAACATTATCGGATTTCATATTTCATTAGCAACATCATCACATTTCAGAAAAACAAATGCATTTCAGAAATAAACAAATATCATCAACATTATCAAATTTCATATTTCATCAACATTATCATATTTTAGATTTCATCATCAACATGATCAGATTTCATCCTCAACACTGATAATCGACTACATGGCAAATAAGAATAAAAAATGCTTTGATTTCAGAAATTATAAATAACATATAATTTCAGCATTTGCAGAAAAACATAATATAGCACGTCTGATTTCATAAAAAAAACATGTTTTTTGTGAAATCATTGAATTAAGGGGCAACATAAACTGAAATTTTCAAGCACTAATCGATTACATAGCAAGAGAAAGAGAATGACCGGAGACATTACCTGCAAAATATTCAGAGGAAAGCAGTTAGAGTTGGAGGCGTTATGGTGCAGCAGTCGGAGCCAGAGGCGATTTGTTGCAATAGCCGGAGGTGGAGATGATGTCGATGACAGAGAGGAACAGGGTTACAATTGATTGGGATGCAACAACTCCAATAGTCCTCTAAAACACCTAAATTTGGTGTTATTTTATCTTTTTTCGTACTAATCAATCACTAAAAAACACTATTTTAGTGTGTTTGACAAGTCTACACTAATGACCAAAACACTTACCACTAAATAACATATTTTAAAATTTGGTTGGAATACAATCATCATTTTAATCATTTTAATGTTAAA
Source organism: Lactuca virosa (assembly GCF_052849685.1). NCBI lineage: Eukaryota > Viridiplantae > Streptophyta > Magnoliopsida > Asterales > Asteraceae > Lactuca > Lactuca virosa. Next base: position 294,184,074 of record NC_136427.1, on the reverse strand, counting down.
AGAAACACAAATTGATGGTTGGAATTGATATAAGTGACATGAGTTTTTGGTAAATGAAATCAATAACTCAATACATAATATAAATTACATACTTTCATACATAAAATATTGTATATTTTTAAAGTAATATAAAATTAAAAGAGATTTTTTTTAAGATAAAAAATAGTTATATAAAATAGTGATAGTACAATAATTAAATAAAATACTAATGCGGTCACAAATGGACAAAAACGACATGTGGTATTCGTTTGGAAGGTTAAAGACAAAATAAGTCCCATAATTTAAAATTTAAAAGGTTTGGGGAAGGAAGAATATGTGAATCCTCAGGTATCTTAACCGGTAATTATATGCAAATAAAAGTATTCGTAGTTAGTTTAATTTTAAAAACATATAACTATATTAATATTTAAAGAAAAATAGACACATCTAAGGGTGTTTGGCTTATCTTTTGAGAGGCCAAAAGTCATTTTAAGAAAAGTTGCAAAAAATCAGGTTTTCCTGACTTTTCCAAAAAAATCATTTTCCCTATATACAAAATCCAAAAGTAGCGTTTAAAAATGCTTTTATCAAACATCTTTTTCTAAAAGAACTTTTAGTCTCTCAAAAGATAAGTCAAACAACCCTACTAGTATTTTTCTGAAGTTATTTCCATAACAACCACTCATTTTTGCAGAGACTTGTGAAACAAGACATGTATGTGATTTTTTTTCTTTCACATTTTACATATATACATGATATTTATTATAACACCTCTTCAACCAATTATTTTTTATTTAAATATAAAACTTTCTTGTATTCTAAACGCCGAGCCAATTCTTAATTTCATTAGAGTAAATTACATGAATCGTTTGTGGTGCAGGTGCTAAAAAACGCGTTTAGTCTTTATTTTTAAAAATTAACTAGTATCATCCCTCGTTTGTATTAAATTAGCACGTTTTAAAAATTAACTTGTATCATCCATCGTTTATGGTAAACATAACATTATATAACCCAACATATCCATCTCATCGGCTCATTTAATGATTAGGCGTCCAGGTCAGCGATAAAATAGGTAAAATATATGTTACATGGAGAAAAGGGCCAAATCATCACTAAATTTTAGTTTGGGACTTATTCGTAAATTAGTATAAAATAATGGGACTTTAATGAAACATGTAAGTAAAGAAACCGGTAAACCGGGAAAATATGGTCAAATTGCCATTTTTACCAGTAATTCATATTTTTTCGTAAACAAATTTTAGTTTGAGATTTTTTCGTAAATTATGGTAAAATTTTAAAACTTTTCTGGAAATTTCCCTTATTTAAATTCACACGTTTCATCCTTTTACAGACTTGAAATGACTGTATTGCCCTAATTTATTATTAATTTTAATTTATTTATTACTTATTTATTATTTAACTATTATTTGTAATTTTTAAAATAAAATGGCCCCATTATCCACCCCCACCCTACCCAGTTAAACAGTCCGTAGATTCCTGCACTTTTTTTTTAAACCTTGTCGGAAACCTGTAAAAGCCACCAACAGTCGCCGACCATTCACCACCGGACCACCATCGATTGCATCTCCTCCCTCTTCATCTTCACTGTCACTGATGTCAGATTTACAACTATCTCTCCAAAAAAGAGAATCTATCAGCCGGACTACCATTGTTGTAGGAGACTTATAGATCTGGAACTGTTCCTTCTCCTTCTTGAACTGCTATTTCGCCTTTTCCAACTGCGCCTCCGGTCAAACGGATTTGGAACCTCGATGGACAAACAAATCTGGTGAACCTTTGTCACCGGAAAAACGGATCTGGTGAAATACTTGTCATCGGAAAAACGAATATGGAACCCCGACGAAAAGAAACCCTTGACACAATTTCTAGAATAATATCCAGAGAAGATCTTCATACAACATTCTTGCATATGTGTCTCTAGAGTCGGGATCTGCAAACGACTTCTTTCATCAAACTCCAGATTCAAGAAATTGGTCGGAGTTGTAGGTTTCGAATGTGAGATGAAAATGGTCTGAGTTGTAGGTTTCGAATGGAAGATAAAATGGTAAAAGCTTCCAGTGGCTTTTGAAGATGTTTCCGGTGGCGAAACTTGAAGAAAAATGGAGAAGTGAGGCAGCAGTAGCCATTGGTTTTCTATGGAGTTGTGGTGGTCGTCGTCTCTGACGGAGAGAAAGAGACGGGGGTTTTGTTTCAGTCTTTACGAAATATTGGACATGTTCTGCACGGAGCGTTTAGGAGCGTTTGAGAGCTTCTAGCTTCTAGTGTTTGACAAAACGTTCCGTTTTGAACAGAAAGCCTTGTTTGGCACTACAAGCTTCTAGCGTTTAGTTTAAACAAAACGCTCCAAATCCAAAAGCTACTTCATGTAGCGTTTAACAAAACGCTACAAGCTACAAGCTAAACGCTACCAGCTAGTTTTGTCGAACACGCCCATTAAAGAAAAAAGAAAGGGGCGTTATAACTTAATAATAATAATAATAAATCATATAATGAAAAAATGAAAAAAGAAATCGATAGGGGTATAATAGTTTTTTTTACGACATCAGGGACGAATCGTTAACAACATGAGGGAGATGATCTGATTTAATTTTTGAAAATAGGGACTGAACGTGTCTTTTGACACTTAAACGAGGGACGATTCGTGTAATTTACTGATTTCATTATTAACAATATTTGTTAAATAAAAATATATTTGAATATTTATTTTTATATACGATTTGTCATGTTTTAATTGTATATAAAACCATATACGAATCCTTAATTACGTGTGAAACTAAAGTAATGATATACCATAAACAAATATCTCTTACCCAACATTATCCAATAATTAAGCACATGTTTGACATAATAAACAAGGATTTTATAGTACTTACATTATTGATTATTAATCCTAATAATGCCAAGATTCGGATTAGCAAGTTGCATAACCAGATGGATTTCTCTTTAAGACTTTAACCAATACGGTTATAATAACCATCTTTGATAGTGTGCATCATGATTTATATTTAACCAGACGAATGGTTATATATTATGTAGATTATAATTATATACTTAAAATTACTAAAAATAACTATATAACTGTTATTAATTATGAATTAATAGATTGTATATTAAATTGATATAAACATTTATAATATTTAGTGTATCCAATATCGGTGCGACACGGTCTTATAAATGGTTATATATGTTGGAATTTACATTCTCTCCATAAAGGATCTTTTGGAGAGACAATTTTGAGCTATACATATGTTTACAATAACCAATGTTGTTTATGAAGAATTAAATATTCTTAAAGGTTCAGGACGAGTCAGAAAAAATGGCCCTTATTGTTATTATAAGTTTTTTATTTTTAAATAAATATATATAACAAAAAAATTGGGTCATGTGCAGCTGCCCACTTTACCCCTTTCAACGCCCCATGGCAATAACTATTTTATATTATATGATAATTAAACATCTACTAAAACAATATAATTTCAAATGTCTCTGCCTATGATTTGCATGAAAAAATATTAAAATTAATTTTCAATTTAGTTTAGTTTTAACTGTTTGTATTGTTAAATTGTCTAACTTCAACCTAACTCTGTCATTTATGAAATCAAAAAATTACTACCTACAATCTATCTAAAAAACTTTTTATGAATCCGAACCAAAGATAGTGAAATTTATAGGGAAAAAATATAAATTGAAAGGAAAAACAAAAAAACAGGAATCTAAAATAAAGAAAAAACATGTATCTGAAAAATAAATAAATAAATAAATAAAAAGCCTCAAGACCAAATTAGTCTAAAAAAAGATTGGGTCCTTGCTAGACACAGTCCCAAAAAAAAGGGGGACCATCCAAGGCCGCTAATGTGCAAGTTTATCCATGGTCCTCCTCGTCTATTATGTTTGCCAGTTGTATTACGTTTGAAATTTGTGTACATAAAAAAATGAATAAAGAGGTTGTAATTTTTTTGTTGTTAACTTGTTTGAGTCATGCACTGAGGGGTACAATTGTTAGAAAATTAGGTTCCAAAAAATAAAAATATTGGTTTATAAAAAACCGTTGTGCGCTTTTCCCCTCCTTTGCTACATCGGGCTTTGCACTTTGATGATATCTTTTTGTTTTACAAGTTGTGTAATGTTATGAACATATTTCTAAGTTTATTTTGTACATTAATGGTATATTTAAGTTTACAAGTTATGCAATGTTATGAACCGATTTCTAAGTTTTTTTTTTTAATATTACTGATGCATTTATATTTTACAAGTTATATAATGTTATGAAATATTAAAGTTTAAGAGTAGTTTCACATTTATTTGCATGTTTGTTACAATAAAGGATACAATAAATATAAACAAGAAAGAAAGCCATAAATATAAACAAGTATAAATGCATGCTACTCTTAGACGTAGACTTATTTCATTGTTGTTAATTATAGTGAGATGCCTATAAGGCTATAACTCCCTTCACATGTAAACAAAACACCAAATTCTTGAAACACGCTTTTTGCAATCCAAGAACTATTTTCAACCATGAGAGAGTTGTGTCACATGCAAGTATAGAATTCCCTTCACCCATAAACAAAGTACCACAATTTGTGCAACACGATTTTTCCAATCCAGAAGTCATTTCAACTGATTAAAAATTTTCACAACATATCGGTTGTAACACCTAGTTTAAGTGATGTTTTAATTTTGGAACATCGGGCCGAAATTTGATCAAGTGAAGGTCTTGGACTTCAAAAGAATGGAGTTTAGACCCTTTCAGATGTTGATAATGTTGGATTACCTGATTAAAGCACTCGATTTGTGCCTTGAAGCAAAAGGGTAAAATTGGAAAGGTGATATCTCGGGCTTCTTGCATGAATTAAGGATTTTAGTTCGATATGTTTTTAGTCAAAAGTAATTAGATAGAATTATGAGGCTTGTTAATACTTTTTCGTACAAAATTAGTCCCAAGTGGCATTTTTGTAAATTTTGGGCCATGCATGCATACGCTGAGCGTACGTTGTGTACGCAGGGCGCACGTGGCCAGGGTGCAAACCCTAAATTATAGGGTTTAAACCCTATTTAAACATCATTATAGCCCCACACCCTTTCTTAACTCCAACCTTCATCTCTCTTAGCCTCTATTTCGAAACCCTAAAGTGTGTGAGTGTGTTTTAAAGCTTTGGAGTGTCATTTGGTGCCATTTTGGTGATCTTGGTGGTGAAGGAAGACTCTTGGAGTTGTGATGTTTCACTCAAGCTTTGGGATACAACAACTACACTCCCTTCTGCATCTTCTGTACGTATAAAGCTCCAACCTTGATGAGTATTTCATTAAATCTTGTTCTAGCTTAAAAGTTTGCACATTTTTGTCCCAAATCTTGATCCTTTTGAGTATGCAATACTCCAATACTTTTGAGTTGTCCTTTCAGATTTTTTAGGGTGTGATAAGTCATAAAAATGTGATCTTGGGCAATAGTTTCCTTCCACGCATGATCTAGGTTGTCTTAATGAGTTAGGAAGTTAGGATTTTTAGATTTGAGCACTTATTAGCCATGCAAAATCATAAAGTTGGAAACTTTATGATTAAGGATATCTTGTGAGGTCCAGATCTGGATTTTGGACGAAAGGGCTTAAGGGATTAAGCCCTTAATGGAAAGGAAAGTTGGCAGACGCGTACGTTGGGCGTACCAAAGGGTATGTTGTGCGTACGTGGTCAGCCCCTCGACTTCTGGTCAACAAGTAGTACACCCCGCGTATGTGTTGAGTATGCCCATCGTACTCACTGAGTTAACCGAGTTGACTCGTTTGACTTTCGACTTTGACCAAGATTTTGACCAAGTTGACCTAGGGGTATTTTGGGTATTTTGAGCTGTAGTCTGAGATTTGGTCACTGTTATTTGTAGAGAGAACCGACAGAGTTGTTTTCCGGAGCAACGTGTTGTTTCAACTTTTATCCGACCGTGAGCTGAGTTTTCTCACTGTATCCATGGGTCGAAGGCACCAATGCCGGCCCATCATTGTGTTATGTATGATGATAGTTGTTATGTGACTTATATGTGTTTGCATGTTCGGGTTGAAATAGACCCCAGGACGGAGCCGCCGTGAACCATGTCCTCTACGCGCCACACATCTGGTCGGCCAAGGTGACATGTCATTCACTACGTGGTGCCACATGTCGAGTATCCAGTGGGGTATCAGTGCACACAGTGCATGCTGTCAGTGCGCGTCGCACATGCTGTCTATGCGCGCGACCGCGTGCGGAAATTTATGATTTCTTAGAAAATTCATATCTTCTTCATACGAGCTCCGTTTTCGACGGGTTTTATATCCACGCGTAGCTATCGACGAGATCTAAAACTTTCATTTATACTCTGTCGGGTAATTTTGACTTTATTTTTAACGTTAATTTTTAACAAGCTTAGAAACTTAAAGTCCATTAAAAATCCATAACTCTCTCATATGATACATGTTTGTAACGCCCGTGTTTCTAGGCTAGACATTAATATTGACATGATAGTCTAGGTTAACCTTTGTGACTCATTTTGAAGAAATGAAAAGGAATTATGTGAATATTATGTGTTTTATGTGTTTTATGCTTAATTATTAGGGTTTAATTAATTAAGACTAAAAATGAGCGTCGAAAATAAATATTAGATAAAGCCGATATTTATTAAGAAAGTTGTAGTAGTCGTGACAAGGATTACGGATATATAAAGAATGCCGAAATCCGAGTTATAATGAAGAAGTTATGACCTGTCGAAGTTTCGCGACAAACCGGCACGGTGCCGAATGTCGTAAAAAGTGAGTTTTTGATAAACTACTTTTTAGCCTTAGTGATCTAAACGAAATTCGTAGTGTTCGTTAAACCGAGAGTATGTATAAAAAGAACGCCCAAATCTGACTTCGTATGAGGAAGTTATGATTTTTCGAAGTTTCAGCTTAGCAGTAGACAACTAAAAACTCGAATTTTAGATCGAGTGATTTTTAGCCGACACAACCTAAACGAGAATCGAAGGTCTCGTCTGTAGTAGCACAACGGTAAAAAGACAGACGAAAACGGACGTCGGATGAAGAAGTTATGAATTTTTAACGGATTTCCTGTCCCGGTCTGTTAAAAATAATAATATAAAAATTAAATTCAAAATTAGCCGACAAAGTCTAAACGAAAGTTGTAGAGCGTAATTTTACCTACACGTGCATATAAAGAACGTAAAAAACGGAGCTCGTATGCGAAAGTTATGGATTTTAGAAGTTTTGGAGCGAAAATCGAGAAAAAAATATCAAAACCGGGAAATTTCGCATTCGTGGACTTCGGCCACGTCACCTCGCTCAAATCGTGCCACGTGTCCGAATCGATGATGTGTCCGATGCGCTGGAACCTTGCATGCGCGCCCCGTGTCGCCTTGATCCATCCGAGCTTCGCAGGAGCCACGAACCCCCCCTCGTCGGACCCGAACTTCGGTCCAATCAGGAGCTGCCAGCGAGGCCCTCGCATGCGCAGCCCACGTACGAGCCAGGTGCTGCCCTCTTCGGATCTGCTGTCGCGTGTCTCCTTCTCAGCCATTGATCCTCGGTCTCGCAGCCTATAAATAGGAGGGTGCGAACCCTCCCGGCTAGAATTTAAGAATTGGCAATTTTGGCCCCTTTTTCAATATTTTGGCTATTTTCACATCCCCCAAAGCCCCGGTATTGATTATAGCACCCGAAACACGTCCCGAAGTGCCCGAAGACCCGGAAAATTTATCTTTTCGGTTTCGAAGCCCGACCCTTCGCAGAGCCCGATTTCTCAATAAAACTCTTGGTTTTATTAGAAACGATCGTTTTAGGAAACGAATTGCTGCCCGATTTTCATTAAATCAAGTAAATGTGTAGTTACTTTCACCTTACACATAGATATGAAGTATTTTACATAAAATACGTGTTGTGTGAATATATATTGTTTGTTTATTTGAGATGGGTGTTGAAGGAATGATTTATACAAGTTTTTAAATAATTTAAACTGTATATGTCTTTTTATCTACAAAAAATGTTGGGTAAAACATGGGTAGATGAAATAGTGAGTGTGATGAAAGGTGAGTTGGATAAAGGAGATGATCAGTGATATTGATCATGAGTTGAGGGTGAGTGGTGAAATTTAAGAGAATCACTTACCCAAACGTTGGCCCCCGTCATTCAGCAGAGTATGGATGACAACCATGAACTATTCTAGACGGTCTGTGGAACACTAGCATGCCCGCAACCTGTAGGTGTGTGAACTATATGTTCATCTGCTGTACTCTAAAAACCCATTGACATGTATTGCGGGGGGGATTCTTGTGAATAATACTGTCGATAAATGAGAGCTATGGACTTAGCACATGTTGAATAAACCTTGGCAGCTATAGACTTAGTGCCTGTTATATAAACCCTGGTGACGATGTGACTTCGTGCCTATTCCTTAGGATGAATCCTTAGGAAGGAGTGATAGTTGATTCTTAGGGTAAACCCTTAAGAAATAAATAAGATAATGGGGTTGGGGTAATTTGGTTGATTGATTGATGTTTAAGCATAATAAATTTATGTATTGTGGGTTGAAAACCCTATATGCTCACCAGGCTTCCAAGCCTGACCCACTCAGCTTTTTATATTACAGGTAGTGCACCCCGAGCATAGTCGGATGATGATGATGAGTGATTTTTGGATTATAGGTCGGTAGTTGTAAATAACTGTTGTAAGACTTATAATGTCTTGTTTATGCTTTTGATCTGTATCGGAACATGACATCCCGAGGTTTTGATATGAAATGAAAATATATATTTCATAAAGAAAGGTTTTGATAAACTTTTATCATGTTTTGTTTTGGGAACAAATTCTGCAACATCTTTTAAAAGGATTACTCTGATTTTATTTTAAAAAGCATAAAATAAATCGGTCTTTTCTGGACGAGAAATTAGGGGATGTCACACTGTTCTCGACTGTCTTTATATATACGGATAGGTATTGATGAGATATTTAAATCTTGTTTAGATTGATTTTCCTAAAAATCGACCGATTTCAATTTCGGTTCGTGAGCCGTATACTACTACGCTGAAACTTTGAAAAATCATAACTTCCACTTATGAAGTCAGATTTGGACGTTATCTATATTCTTGTTCTCGGTTTAATGACTACTACAAATTTCATTTAGAGTTCTTAGGCTAATAAACCACCTATCTCCGATTCGTTATTCACAAAATACTGATTGAACGCGAAACTTCGGTAGATCATAACTTCTTCACTCGAAGTCGGATTTTAGAGTTCCTTATATGTATAGAATCCTTGTCTCATACACTATAAATTTAGTTAATATTATTTATCCTAAATAATCTTCTGTCAAAAGTCGTTTTAACGCTAAATATATCTTAATCGACTAGCCCAAATATGCCTGTGTTACAACAACTGCGTTCTTACATTAAAAAAATGAGTTTTAGGCTGCTTAAGGAAGAGGTCAAACAGACTTTTGGAATTAATGTGAGTTTGAGTCAGTGTAGGAGAGCAACGTAACATGTTATTCGTCTAATTGAAGGCACAGTGGTTGAGCACTATGCATAGCTTTGGTTATATGGTGAAGAGATAAGATGATCAAACCCTGGATCAACTATGAAAATGGATGTGAATAGTATGCCAAATGGGAAGACATAGTTTAGTAAGGTTTACGTATGTTTTGAGGGACTAAACCTTGGATGGTTGTTTCTTAAAGGGGTTATGCACTGGAGAGTTAATATATGCAGTTGGAAAGGATGCTAATAATCAAATTTTCCTAATTTCATGGGCATTTGTTTGTGTGGAAAACAAACAGAAGTGAAAATGGTTTTTGGAGAATTTAAGGGATGGCTTAAGAATGGAAAAGGGTTTCGTTTTACTTTGATGTCAGATCATCATAAGGTATGTCACTTAGTCCACAATGTTATTTTAACTAAACTCTAGTTGTATTTGTTTAACAATGAACCTTTATTGTGTAGGGGCCGTTGGAGGTGTTAAAGAGATTTTGCCTACTGGTGAACACAGCCAGTGTACAAGGCGTATTCTTGCCAACTTCAGGAAAAGATTCACTAGAGTACACTATGAGAGGATGTTTTCGAAGGCATGTAAGGCATTCACTGAGCCTTTATTCAATGCAACAATGAAGGAAATTCAACTTCTTAATCCTGTAGCCTTTGCATATCTAATGGAGAAGAATCCAAAATCATGGTATAGAGCTTTCTTTCAGGAGGGTAGGATGTGTGACGCAGTAGAAGAAATTAGATTTTATGTTATGGAAAAGCAGTTTAGTTTGAGCATCAAAGGTAGTTCATGGCCTGAATTTAAGCCATGTCCAACAATTATAACCTTAGTGAATCAGTTGCAAAAATCTCAAAGGTAAATATCTTTTCTTTAAGTTAATAAGATAAAACTATTAACATAGACTAACTTCTATATAATGTCATTAGATATTGACAGGTTTTACCAACTGGTTTAAACTAGTTTGTGACAAGAAACTTGGCAGAGTATTTTGTGGTGGATTTAGACAAGAAGACATGTTCTTGTAGAGTGTGACAATTAAATGGGTATAGGTGTGTGCATTCAGTTGAAACTATCTCCTATCGTAATAGAGATGTTGGAAGTTATGTGGATCCTATGTACTATGTATCAGTTTAGAGGAATACTTACAAGTATCCAATGCATGGGATGAATGGTAGAAATATGTGGCCATGTACTGAATTCATACCACCACTGCCACATTTGAAAAGAAAAATGTTGGGTAGATCAAAAGTTAATAGAAGAAAGGACCCAAGTGAAAAGACTACAAGACACATTGTGTCAAAGTTTGGGAAGAAAATTTTATGCAATGTGTGTAAGTAAGTTGTACATAACAAGGTTATATGTCCTCAAGTTGAAAAGCCCAAAAAAATAAAGGTGAAGAAGAGAAAGAGATCAACTGATAAAGATGGTAATGGAGGGGAAGGAATAGGTGGAACAAAACCAAATGAAGATGCAAGACCTGAAGACAAAGGAAAAGAGGGTACACGAAAAAGGAAGCTTTCTGAAAGGATTATCAAGAAAAAACAAGGTTAAATGGTTGAAGGAAAAAATGGAGAGGGCAATACAGGTGATACTCCATTGGATGTTGAATAAGGGAAAAGTTTCATTTTGTATCACTATGTACTAATGATTGGATGTTGTTTGATTTAAATTTGGATGTTTGATGCATGTTATGTACTCGAGTTGGTTGTTAGACTAGTATGTGTGTTGTTATTTACATTTTTGAACCTATGATTTTATGTAATGTAATGGACGTGCATGGTTTTATGATGTATCTTCTTTATTATTGTATGTTTATGTGATCCCATTAGTAGTCCAATTAGTGTATGTTCTTTATTATTGTATGTTTATGTGGGTCCAAAGAATGTATTTATTATACATCACAAGAAAATGTCATTTTCATTAAAGTGAAGGACGATTACAACCACATATGTTACTTATTAAACATCACAAGAAAATACCATTACCAATCCCTACAATTTGTAAACTATTATCACAAAGAAAACAACCCAACTAAGAATGAACAAAATTTTCAGCTTCCTAACATCCGAGTGAAGCTTATTATTTGACGTAGCTAAAATTGCAATCATATGTGCCTCACCCCTTGTGTTCGTAGTCTCCACTTGGTCTGCCCAACATTAAACCCATCACGAGGGTCCTGCCATGAAAGATTTGCAACTTAGATACGAAAACGCAAGAAACCATTTTTAAATATAGCGCTATATTTTGAAGGAAAATGCAATCAATTTGTACCTTGTTGGGGAAATCATAAAAGGGTCGTCCAAGGTTTGATTGAGTAGTTGAGGTTCGTATTATAACATCAAATCCACATGAACATTCCACCGATTTCGTCGATCCCTTCAGTTGCGTAATGTTACTTCCAAAGAAACAAGGACAAGAGAGCAAAACAAGGTAAAAATTGGCCACAGATCTGTCTCTTGTGTGTATACTCGACGTTAAAAGGTGAAAGGACGAAAGTACCCCCGACTTTGGCACTAACTAACTGCACTGAAATAGGGTTAGTGTCTTAGAAAATCTTATTTTAAATTTTAAAATAATATTAGTCATAATAGTTAGATTCCCTAGCATAACACATATCCTCATTAACACATGTCTTCGTTTCGATTTCATTCAACAAGGTTGCATAGTTAGTTTATACAAAATTGCCTGTTCTTACATAGGTCTTCAACCTCTATTATGAGAACATTAAGACACTAACACTATGTTTATAACATACACCGAACACAACACACCATATTAACCCTAAAAACTACTAATAACAATAGAATCCTACACAAACACATCGATAACTAAACATCACAAACACATCAATACCTAAACATCAATTGTTGATAAGAGAGTGAACTTTTTCCACGAGGAAACCAAACATCACTACCATCAGTCCTACCACCAGAATAGTCAGAGTGTGCACTTTTTTCTCGGTATGTGTTAAATGGCGTTGCAGAGCGAGTGAATCGACCTTGGAAATCACCAAATCACAACTTATTTCCTCATTTATGCGATCCACTTTGATCTGTTGTAGGGGTGAGCAAACCCAAACCAAGAAACCGAGAAATCGATTAAAACCGACGAAACCAAAACCGAAAAAACCAAAACCGAAGCAAAACCGACGGTTAGGGTTTGAATTTTTTAAAAACGAAAAAATCGGGTTCGGTTTCGGTTTTTACCCAGAAACCGACCCATCCAACCCGAGAAACCGACCCATACTTAAAACCGACAAACCGCCCTAAGAAACCGACCCATACTTGATTTTTTTTTTTTTGTAATAGACTATTTCGGGCTTTGGTTGTAACTTGTAATAGACTATTTGTTGTAAGACTCATGTTTTTTGAAGTATTTAACTTAAATTTGGCGTTTTTTGAAGTATTTAACTTGTTGTTTCATTTGTGGAAAATGGGTTAAAACCCAAAACTCATGGGTTTAAACCCAGAACCCGTGAGTGTATGGGTTGAACCCAAGAAATCGAAAAACCGCCCAAACTGACCTCAGAACCCGAGAAACCGAACCGACCAGATTCCGATCCTATTGGGTTCTGAAAACCAGAAACCGACCATTTATGGGTTGGGTTGGGTTGGGTTTAGATCCAAAACCGACTCAAACCGACCCATGCACAACCCTAATCGGTTGTTCAACTATTTTAACCCTACAATCATAGAATATAGAGTGCAAGTCACCGAAGTTGAGTCTGTCACGTGAATTTATCGATATCGAATCCGATGATGGTGGTGGGGTAGACATCTCTTGAATCTCGTGAAAGCGATACTTGTCTCCTCCTTGTCGGTATGTGTTTCGCCGAAAATATGTATAACCTTTTAGGGTTTGAATGAACAAACCCTTCCTTTTATGTGCAATGGGTCCACAGTAACCCTTAGGGCCCAAGCAAAGAAACCGGACTCAACTCGCTGACGTGTACAGCGAGTTGACTCAGAGTTAACTCATTGGATGACATGGACTACGACCTGTCTTTGAAACCTTTTAAAACCGGTTAAAGTACCAATTTGACCAGTAAATCAACAATTCGTACCCCTTTAATTCAAAAAAATAAATAAATAAATAAAAAAGAACATACAAACAAAAAAAAAAGAAACAAAAGAAACCATTTAAACCAAAAGGTGTAACATGATTGGGCTAGAGGGACATTTCCCCTTTATATAATTATGTTTCATTTTTGTAAAGGATTTACCAAGTTATACATTGTATAATTGTTGAAAACAAAATAATAATACGCGTATTTTGGGCATACATATAGTCATATGCAGAACACACACGCACGAAAAAAGAAATAGATTAAATACCGAAATTGCCCCTAACATCTATCTCCCTATAAAAGCTAAACTCGATTTCCATTTGCAATATCCCCGACCCCAACAGCTTCGGAAATCAATTCTATTTCTCTCTCTAAAGGTACCCACAAGACGTCAATTTCTGACCGAACTGGCTAACCCTCAAGAAGCTCTGGAGGATTCCAGCAATAAGAGCGTGGTGCTCCAGCTCTACCATGCCCTAAGCTGCCGCGACGTCGAAACCGTCCACAAGCTCTTAGCACCTGACCTCGAGTGGTGGTTCCATGGCCCTCCGTCTCACCAGTATATGATGCGATTGCTCACCGGAACCGACAACGACAACACCGACTCCTTCGAATTCGTTCCTCTTTCCATTGACGCGTTTGGATCTACAGTCATCGTCGAAGGCTGCGATCAGGATCGCGAAATCTCCTGGATCCACGCCTGGACTGTTAACTCGTATGGCATAATCACTCAGGTACGGGAGTACTTCAACACTTCCCTCACTGTCACTCGTTTCGGTACTACTACGACTACTAACTCTTCCAAATCCCGCTCCATTACTTCGCTCCATTGTCCTTCTCTTTGGGAGAGCACCCTCTCTAATCGGGTCGGAAAATCTGTCCCGGGTTTGGTATTGGCCATATAGTAAAGGGGCGGATCCTCTTTATTATATTAAATACGTGTCGTGTGCTTGCTTGAATAAAAAACAATAATAAAGTCAAAGTCAAGAATTTGGAGCGTGGTGTGATTTCCTATGGGTTGAACTACCGTGGTATCTTGCGTCTGAGAGGATGTAAAACGTGCGGCTGAGATTCGTGTGGATACTGTTTGGTTATTAGCTTCTTTCTAATTGGGTCTGTTTGATTATTAGTTTCCTTTTGTGTGGTTTGTGTTTGGGCTTTTATTGTAATCCTAATCCAAGATGGGGATATACTCCTGTTCTTGGATATTTTCTCTTGTTTTAATAAAAATGCTTTATATTGATTTTCTAATAACTGCTGAAATGTTGCAATATTACTTACTAATAATAATAAATAACTATGTGATTCAAACTGAAATTTTGTTCGTTTTGAAATGATCCCACACACAACTCCAAATTAAATTTATAACGAGACATTCACGTTCAAGTTTATTTAAATTATTTATTTTGACTTTATGCATTTTGCGTTTTTGATTGATTTAAAAGTGTCTAAACTCTAAAGGGTTGTATCATACTCTTGAGCTAATCTTGTTGTAGAAGATCACGATATCGACTAATTTATCTTGAAATCCAATTTAATTAATCAACTGAAATAGATAGTTTCCACTTTATTAAAAACGTCTAATCGTGTGGTCATTTTTTTTATTATTTACATTTATCATTAAAATATATTTGTCGTGTAATAGTTATTATTTCGACTGATGATAGCCAGTTTAACTGGTTTTTGACGAAACCGCTTTTAATTTTTCTTATCCAATATGTTTTCTGGTGAGAAATCATCTATGGTTCGTCAAAAACCCATCTGACATATCTAATGACCAACCAGGGTTAAAAGAAGTAGAAAATAAAGTAAAGAGGGAAACAAGTTGCTTCAAATGCCTCTATGAAGTTGTTAATCGTTTCGTGTTAGATGATTTCCATCATTATTCATAAACCTTAAAATACAAAAAACATAAACCTTAAAGTTTCTTCACATTTTTGTGGTCACAGATTATTTAAAATTTTAAAATCCAATCTACCTTTTTTGCCGTCCAACTCCGTCACATCTTGAAAATCAAAACAAGACATTTGTGTGCGGGACAAATTGGACTTTTAAAAAAGAGATAATGACTTAAAATGGTAACATATTTTTTAATTTGTACACATTTACTCAGTGATTTTTTTTTTGGTCCACATTTTCCCATTGAACTTGTTGAACTGTTCAAATAACATCCTTATGACCTGCTATTCGAGGTTTAGCCGGTTTCCGGCGTATTTGACAACTCCGACGATGCTCCGGTCATCTTTTCCGGCGAGTCTCCGGCGTTCATGATTTTTCCGGCGAAGACGAACATACATACTTCAGATTTGTTTCAGCTTCTATTCTCCCCTCTTTTTTCTTATATTTTCTCATGAACTCAAGATATGTGATGAACACACATACATACACATCAGATGAGTGTATGTGTGTTGTTCCAAAATCAAGCATCAACACATCTGAAATCGTTCCAATAAACCTAGATCTGATGTTCAAGCATGAACACATACACACAAACACTTCTGGAGATTGTTTGATTTATGTGAAAAAGATGAACACACACATTGATTTTTGATTTCTGTGAAGAAGATGAACACATTTTTTGTTTAAGAACACACATCGTTCAAGAACACACACACGATTTTTGTTCAAGAACACACACATCGACTTTCAGATCTTCAGATATCTTCATTCGATTTTCAGATCTTCATATATCTTCATTCGATTTTCAAGAATACATACCCAGAAAAAGACGAACACGAACACACACTCAAAAAAAGATAAACATTAACACACACTCAGAAAAAATCGAAATCTGATGTTCATCATCTTCAACCTCTTCATCGTCTTCAACACAGATCTAACATCGGATCTGAAATCAAATTATCTCCAAGAACAAATAAGAAATTGATTTTGTGTGTTTTGGGTTCCTTGAAGATGGTTTTCCAAAATCGAGCTTGAAGATGAGCTCGAGTTAGGGTTTTCAAACCCAGAAATCGAGTTTGAAGATATGGGTTTGTGTTCTGATCTAGGTTTGTTTTTTGATCTGGTCCGTGTTTTTCGTGTTCTGATCTAACAAACACACTCAAATCTAAAGCCCTTGTGTTCTTCGTTTTCTTTGTGTTCTTCATGTTCTTCGTATTCTTGGTGTTCTGATCTAACACACACATGATGAACAACTGATGAATCAGATAAAGATCTCAAGAACACGATGAACAAACACATCAGAAGATCTTATGTGAGTTCTTGAGTTTGAATAGAAGAAGATGAAGAGTTGATTTTTGAGTTTGAGTTCTCGAGTCTGAAAATCTAACACCCATATGGGTTTATGTTCAAAATTTGTTCAGATCTAAGAAAGAGACGGGAGATAATAGACACGAGTTCTTGAGTTCACCGGAAAAATCATGAAAGTCGGAGTCTTGCCGGAGAAGATAACCGGAGCATCGTCAGAGTTGTCAAACATGCCGGAAACCGGCTAAACCTACGATTGAAGGTCATAAGGATGTTTTTTAAACGATTCAACAAGTTCAATGGGGAAATATGTACAAAAAAAAACTCAGTGACTAAATATGTACGAATCGAAAAATAAGTTACCCTTTTAAGTCATTATCCCTTTAAAAAATAGTTCATTTCAATGAAATATAAAATTCCAGTAGTTATGACAAAGTAATTTTATATTACTATTTTCTTACAGAAATTCAAGTGAACATCCGACAAAAAAGCAGATGACGATGACTAGCATTAGTAATGCGCATGGATTTTATTTTAGAAAAGTAAAGAGGAACTGAAATGACAATTTATGGTATTTTGCAATGTTTTTATCTAAAAATATTTGTAGCCAACTTCTTTTAGCCTTGTCTCAATCCTATCCTATAAAAAATAGGTGTTGATCTGTACACAACAATTTTTAGTCATGCTTAACAATTTGTGTTTTATATATTTGTATTGTTCAGCTCCATAAAGCATAAATTATTGTGTATGACAAAAAATTGTTGTGTACGAATCACTACCCATGTAACGAAAAAGCTTTTGTTCCAGGAGTTGCAAACCGATCAAACAACCACATTTTGTTTCTTCTGAAATTTCATAAATAAATGAGTTATTGACCCCCCACCCACAAATTTAATAAAATCAACATGCTTAAACAGAATCATGGTACAAATTTATGGGTTTAGGAAAATAAACTTATTGCAATTTGATTTTGTTATTTGAGGAGTAAAACCTCACGGTTTCGTTGAAAATGAAGCTTCAGCCGATAATAACTCTGCTTGTCTCTGGATTCCTAAGCTTGTAGCCTTTCAAAACCGATATATAACGAATAAAAATGCATTTAATTTCTTTTGGATTCAACTTTGCATTGTCTATTTGAGCATATGCAATGTACCTGAAAATCTATAATTCCGAGTAACATCGTTTCTTCACATGTGTGGTGTAGAGGGATAAGGTTTGTGTTAGAGAAATGAATGTCGAGTCCTGTATCTGTTATTCGTACATGCTATTTTTTTATTTCGTCGATTACCAAAATTTCCAATATGGGTATGACCATATATTTCTTTAGCGGTTTTGTCCTTATGGTTGTTGCTTCGTTTGTAATGTTTTGGCAAGTTCATCGATGTTGCCATTGCAAACTTTTCACTATTTCCCATTTAAAGATATTGTAGTTTGTAGTATCATGGCCAGTGATGCCTTGAAATTCACAAAACTTTGTGTTATCCCTTGGAGGTAGGCAAATTTGTGGTTTGGTGGGCGTTTTGACTTTATCATCTACAATTGTCGCTATTTTTGTTTTGGGGGGTGTGGTTTGTTTTTATTGAATGGTTAGAAGCAGGACTCATCCTGTCACTTAGAGTGGTTGCTCCCCATATGGGTGTTTCTATGTCGTTCTAGGTGATACTTTCTTTGTTTTAGACATCATTTGTATGGTTGTTGGGAGAGAGCTATGAGATCCTAGTCAGAGAGTTTATACTTTTCATTAATGTATTTTTGTTTGATGAATTTGTCTACCCTCTGAATAAGTTTTAGTCGTGTTTGGGAATTTTTCCAATAAGTTTCCAAAATAGTGGGCTTCGTCGTAGTCCATTGGTAAATGTCCATGTAAATATAACAACATTGTTGCCCGGGCATTAGAGACAAGTTAGATTACATCTTATAAATTAGTATGGCATGGTCTACCTTTGGACAAAATGGCTTGTGAATTCGCTCTTGAGTTCTCAATTCCGGTTGCTATTCCATGGTATGCGTTTAGCCACAAACATGTTGATCCTTCCAATGTTGTTTTGAAGTACATGCACCAGAATCATTGGACCAATTTCAGTGGCTCGGTATATGTTTTGTATGTTTCAATGTGGTACACCAAATTTGTGTTTCTGTCATAATTCTTTTGATGTAGGAGTTGTGTTCATAGGGGTGTGCTTATTCCCTAAGTTTAGCGACGAAGGGATGTGATATTCTATTGGTTACCATGCATTAGTCTGTTTTCTAAGGATCCTCCTTGCAACATGTTGTGCCCTATCATGGGTATTGCAGGTGCATTATGGATGTAAGCATGGTCGAGTTTCCTTTTTGCAAGCTTGATATTTCAGTACCTTGCTCGTAAATCTTGGTACCTAGCTTGGAAAGCCTAGTATACAGAAAATGTGAAGTATGTGTGATTCTAAGGAATTTTTGAGAGGGTCGGGGGAATGTTACGTATTGGGTTTGGGGGGACTGCGTTGATGAGGCTTTAAGGCTTAATTATTGTATTGGCATTTATGTATTGTACATGTGTAGAGGTGTTTCCAAGGTTGGAAATGTCAGTAAGAGCGAGGTTATAGGTGTGAGGTGTAGTATGATAGGTAGTGACATTACTTCCAAGGTCCCCATTTGTTGTATGGGGTTGGGTGTGACGCCATATTTTTGTTTTCCTGGAATTTCCTGTTAGATTAGTGTCTAAGTCTAAAACTATAATTGATATTGTACTTGACCCGACCCGACATGGACCATTTGGGTTGCACTTCACCGGGACAATTTGTATGGATAGACTTATGAGAAAAGGATATTTATGATTTATTAATATATTATAAGTTCGAATATATTAATATAAAATCATATTATTTAATTAGTATTGATCAAGAAATAATTTGGAATTAATTTAGTGATCAAAAGAGACTAGTTAAATATGGACTCATATAGTATGGGCTAATGTTATTTTGGATGGGCTAAGCCTACATGGAAGTCCATGGATAGTCCATGGAGTTTTTAACCCATGGATCCGAAGTAATGTGGAAAGTCATGGGTATTAGGGTTTACCCTAATCATGCATACTATATAAAGGAGTCCTTGGCTCATAAAATTGGCACTAATATGTGTGTAAGAAGCTTGGCCGATTTTGTGAAGCAACTCTCTCTCTCTCTCTCTCTCTCTCTCTCTCAAGTCTTCCAAGTTGTTGATGGTGATTTGTGATTCCACTTGAGACATTCACATTATTGGTGCTAGGCTCTTAAAGCTCCAAGTAATCAACTACCAGAAAAGGTATGTATTCTATCTAGTTTTGTTATGCAAATACATATGATTATATGCTAGTTAGGGTAATACCTTGGAAACTTCAAGTTTGCATGTATAATAGAGAAAACATAGATCCAAGGTATTTAGGGTTGCATGAACACCTTAGGAGTGTTAGAATGCTCATAACCCATCAGTGGTATCAGAGCCTAGGCTTGGTTTTCAATTATACTTGATGCAATTGCTGAAAAAATAAAAAAACTGGCTTTCTAGACTGTGGACTCGCCGAGTCCAAGAGTAAAATCATCCTACTCGTCGAGTAGGTTCATACACTCGGCGAGTAGGAGGCCCAGAGTGCAGATTTTCGACTTTTAAGGCTGAAATTGGACTAGAATCATTACCCTAAGCTGTTTTTGAACTTATAAACCTGTTTTTGATGTGGTAATGATTAATCCAATTCAAAAGATAATTGTCAAAAGTTTCATGTTTTGTATTAGTTTAATGGTTAGGCTAATTACATGAAAATTGTTTGATTTGAATTGCCTTGTTCATATGAGTTTAATCTAGATGATTTAAATTGCCTTTAATGGATTCCATAATTTGTCCTTAAGTTATGGAAAACTAAAAGTCTTTCTTGTTAATGGGTCTTTAAAATTCATAAGTTATAAAACTTGAAGAATCTCTTTTCATAAATTGTTTTATGATCTCCATAACTTGTCCTCAAGTTATGGATTTTCAAGAGTCTTGCCATTAAAGAAACATTAAACTCATATGTTATGAATATGAAAGGTTTTGAATAGTTTCAAAACTTGCCCTCAAGTTTTGGAATTTGTAAAGTCTCACACACATTAATACTTTAATTCCAAAACCCCCCTAGAATTTTAAAAGTTTAAAATTCAACCCTTATACTATTATAATATTATAGGTTTAATATTTATATATATGTATAAGAATAACGTCAGTCTTACCGTTAGTAGGCCTCATTCACGAAGCCGGTCTATAAGGGGGGTATATTCGTGTATTCGTGCCGGGTCGTGTCTCTCACAGATTCGTGTATTCGTGTCTCAAATTGCCAGGTCTAGTATAAGGTTACTGCCTATAAAATGGTAGTTTAATGGGTGTCCACTCTCACCCACCGCTTTCTTGACTGGTGGAGGGTCGTTATCCGAACGGGTAGTACATGACATTAATTCTCCCTTCATTAAAAGTATAATGATAAATACTAAGTAACTAAACACTTATAAATTTCCAATCTTAGTTACTTAGGAAAATGTGAATTTGGTGCTAACCCATGAAATTGCACTTTGCAACTTGTTAAGTCGTTAGTGGAGCGTATGTGGTTAACCGACACACTAATCTGGGACTGAAAATGTGTGGCAAATGGTAGCTTGATGTTAATCATAGATCAATGGTTGTAACATTAAGTGTACCAAGTTAATTTGCATGGTTATTCACTCCTTGTTTGTGATCCTCGGCATCCCAGTCACAAACTTGATGGGCACAATCGAGATTTAAACATGTCATTGAATAGTTCAATGAATCTCAAAGGATCTAGGAGTTTCTGTAACGCCCGCGTTTCTAGGCTAGGCATTAATATTGATGTAATAGTCTAGGTTAACCTGTGTAACTCATTTTGAAATAATAAGAATGTATTATTTGAGTATTATGTGTTTTATGCTTAATTGTGTGGCTTAATTGAATTAAGAATAAAAATAAGCGTAAAAATAAAATGTTATGACCTGTCGAAGTGGTCGATAAATGAAGTCGAGGTGGTCGTGACAAAATTTCCGAATATATAAAGAATGCCGAAATCCGAGTTATAACGAAGAAGTTATGACCTGTCGAAGTTTCGTGACAGAACCGGCACGACGCTGTATGACGTAAAATACGAATTTAAGATAGAGAGATATTTAGCCTTAGTGATCTAAACAAAAGTCGTAGATTACGTTAAACCGAGAGCGTGCATGAAAAGAACGCCCAAATCTGACTTCGTATGAGGAAGTTATGATTTTCCGAAGTTTCGACTTAACAGTATGCATCCCGAAACTCGAATTTGAGTCGAGTGATTTTTGGTCGAAACAATCTAAACGGGAATCAAAGATCTCGTTAATTGTAGTGCAACGGTAAAAAGACAGACGGAAACGGACATCGGATGAAGAAGTTATGATTTTATAACGGAGTTTTCCTGTCCCGGCCTACTAAAAATAATATAATAAAAATAAATTCAAAATTAGCCGACGGAGTCTAAATGGAAGTTGTAGAGCTTAGTCTCACCTACGCGTGGATATAAAGAACGTCGAAAACGGAGCTCGTATGAGGAAGATATGATTTTCTGAAGTTTTTAAATAATTAAAATATATAAATTTTATTATTTATTCGAATAATATCCGAAGAGCTGACTCACCTGATCTAATCCGAAAGGTACGCTCAGCGTACTAGGTGTACGCCCCGCGTACATGTCGACACCGAGGTACGCCCTGCGTACGAGATGGTTACGCGCAGCGTACTGCTGCATTGCTCGATCCAGAAGAGTCCACGTTCCACCACCCGAAGTTCGCCACCTGGAAGCCTGATCCGAACTAAGCCCTGCGTAGAGCTTCGTATGCCCAGCGTACGTGCGAGTTTCAGCCCCTATAAAAGGGCATGCGAGGTTGCCGATCTTTTTGCTCAAAATCTTTCTTTCTCTCCCATATTTTCTCGTTTTGCGTGCAAGGAATACCCCCGAAACCCCGGTATTATTCCCGAGACTCGAAGCAAGTCCCGAAGCCCCGAGGATCCCGAGAAGTAAAGTTTCCGAGCCGAATGTCTGCCCGCGTAAAGCCCGGTTTTGGAGAAAACGTCCCGGTTTTATCGGAAAATATTATTTTAATAGACGAGGTGCTGTCCGATCATCGTCTTATCAAGTGAGTGTATATTCCTTTTCTTCTAACACATAGATACGAAGTATTCTCTACAAAATATGTGTTATGTGTTTGTATATTATTTGCTTATTTGAATAATTTATTGAATGAATGATTTGTACAGGTTTTAAGCTGTATATAAATGTATATATTTTTATCTACTAATATGTTGGGTAGAACATGGGTAGACAGTTGTTGTGTGATGAAATAAAATGATGAGAGGCCTCGATGTGATTGTGATCTAGTCATTCAGCAGAATATGGATGACGACCACAGACTTTTCTAGACAGTTTTGTGGAATGCTGGCAGGCTCATAACCTGTAGGTGTTGGTGAACTTGAGTGCTCATTTGCTGTATTCTATCCCCCTCATGGTTGCCTTAGGACATTCATTGCTGAGGAAACCCCTCTGCAGTAGTGTCCGTCCCGATGAAAATCCTAGATTCGGTCCCTTGTAATAGTTGTTGTCATAGGGACGTAAAGTGAGGATAACGAGAATGGGTAATCGGGTTATTGTTGGTTGGTGAAATTAAATATAATTATTTATTTTAGGATGAAAACCCTATATGCTCACTAGGCTCCCAAGCCTGACCCACTCAGTTTCCTTGTATTACAGGTAGTAGCGCGAGAGCATAAGTTGGAGAACTTGTGAAGATGTTTTTGTTTATAGACCAGTAGTTTTATAAACTGTGTAAGGTCTATGTTTTATTGTTTATGCTTTTGTGTCTGTATCGGAACATGACATCCCCAGTTTTGATATATAATGAAAATACATTTCTTTAAGAAATGCCTTGATAAACCTTATTTTATCATGTAATGTTTTGGGGACAAATTCCGCAACTCTTTTAAATCAATGGATTTACTCTGAAATTATTTTAAAAGCATAAATGAAACCGGTCTTTTCTGGCCGTGAATTTGGGGATGTCACAGTTGGTATCAGAGCATTAGTTTAAGCGAACTAGGAATTTGAAGGATTTCTAGACTTAAACTTAGAATGCTAAGTGAAGATTTTGAGATAGTGTCTGTTATATTTTAGACACGAGCACTAGTTTATTTTAGGAAAGTTGCCTAAAATGCTTTTATGTGCTAAATGTTATATGTTTGCCATATATGATATTATTTGTTCGGATCTACGGTTTGTTGCCAACTGGATCTGAAAGCTTATGTGTTTAGGATTCTAAGCGTATGATTACAGTATTAGAACTAGCATGTAAACGTTTCGGAGTGATAAGGATGATTTGATTATCTATCGTGATTGAGGATCTAAATTTACCTTATTCGGTGTGTAGAACAAAAATGGTAAGAACAAGAAGTGGCGTTGGAAACGCAGATGAAAACAGGAATCAACCACCAGTGATTGAGCAAATACCTGTTGTAGCTGCAGCACCTGAGCCAATAACAATGGCTGGTGTACAATTGATGATTCAGACGATGTTGGATCGTCAAATGGAAGAAACGAGGCGTCTGCTTCGACAAAATCGTGAAGAAATGTCAATTCACGTGGAAGAGCCCGAAGTTAATGGAGGGCAGTCTGAAGGAGAGAACTTTAGTGGGATAATTGGTTAAGACAACCCACCGATAGTTCGACAAAACAACCAAGATGGAGGGAATAATGGACTGGGATGCAAGTACAAGGACATTTTGACTTGAAAACCATCGACCTTCACTGGAAAGGAGGATCCGATCGGAGTCATGGATTGGATCTCTGAAATGGAGCTGGCCTTCATGACGTGTGGTTAAAAGGGCAAGCTGCAGACCACGTTTGCAGTATGGCAGTTCAGGGGTGGGCCTGTTCGTTGGTGGAACACTCTGGGGAAGACCCTAAACCCTAATGAACCACTGCAATTGACATGGGCAGAATTCTTGGTGCAGTTCAAGCGCAAGTTCTGCTCGGCTCAAAATCTGTTGGAGTTGGAGAACAAGTTCCTGACATTGACGAAAGGCAGCATGTCAGTTGACGATTACACAAACGCCTTCACAGACAAGATGGAGTTTGCCTTGCGCATCGTCCCCGACGAGCTGACAAAAGTGGATCGGTACGCAAAGGGACTCCCATGGGAGTACGTTGTGTCAGTACGTCAGGCACCTACTCTAGAGGCAGCTATTTGGGCTGCCAAGTCTGTTGAGGACATGATCAAGGGAAGAACCGCTAGCAAATTTGAAGTTGGTGAAAAGAGAAAGTTCGAAGGAACTTCAGGTTCCAGCAAGAAAAGCAAATTTTCGAAGTCTGATTCGAAAAAGTTTGGAGGAGGAAAAGGGGGCGAATCGAAATGGTGTGAAAAGTGCAAGAAAAAGCACTCTGGGAAATGTAGCGAGGATGTGACCTGCTACAAGTGTGGAAAGACGGGGCATTATGCCAATGAGTGTCCGTCCAACAAAATAGTGTGCTTTGGGTGTAATGAAGAGGGGCACATTTTGAAAGATTGTCCTAAAAAGAAGGAGGCAACAAGACCCAATATTCCCCCAAAGCCTAAAGCAAGAGCTTTCCAGATGACACTGGAAGCCGCTAAAGAAGAAGCTAATGTCGCTTCAGGTACCTTTCTCGTAAACGAATTGCCTGCCTAAATTTTATTTGATTCTGGAGCCAACTACTCCTTTATTTCGCATGAATTTGGTAGAAAACTAGCTTTGCCTGTTGATAGACTAGATAATGCTTTATTAGTCGAAGTTGCTAGTGGCACGTTTGTTCCTGTTAGCCATCGTATGAAAAACATCCTAATCGACCTGAATGAGAATAAGTTCCACAAGGAATTATTGCCTATCGAACTTAACGGTTTCGACATCGTGTTGGGAATGGATTGGCTTAGCGCCAATGATGCCGAGATATTATGCAAGAAGAAGATAATCAAAGTAAACCCGCCAGGGAAAGAGTCATTCATGGTGTACGGGGATAAACGCATAGTAAATTCTGGGATCATTTCATTGATGAAAGCCAGAAAGTGTTTGGCCAAAGGATGTACATCATACCTAGCATTCGTGATTGATGCTAAGAAAGAGAAGAAGGAGGTGCAGAGTATTCCGGTGGTGTGTGATTATCCGGATGTATTTCCTGAGGATCTTCCTGGATTACCGCCTGATAGACAAGTGTAGTTCAGAATAGACTTGTTACCCGGAACGACGCCAATTGCAAAAGCACCTTACCGATTAGCACCGACGGAGATGAAGGAGCTAATGATGCAACTTTAGGAGTTATTGGACAAAGGTTTCATAAGACCTAGTTCATCACCCTGGGGAGCTCCGGTGTTATTCGTGAAGAAGAAAGATGGAAGTATGAGAATGTGCATCGATTACAGAGAGCTGAACAAGGCAACAATAAAGAATAGATATCCGTTGCCGAGGATTGATGACCTGTTCGATCAACTACAAGGTTCAAGTTATTTTTCAAAGATCGACCGGAGCTCAGGATATCATCAGCTGAAAGTAAGAGAGCAGGATATAGAGAAGACTGCATTCAGAACACGATATGGACACTACGAGTTCTTGGTTATGTCGTTTGGACTAACCAATGCTCCTGCATCATTCATGGATTTAATGACCAGGGTTTGTAATCCGTTCCTTGATAAATATGTGATAGTGTTCATAGATGACATTCTAATTTATTCGAAAAGCCAAGAAGAGCATGACAGACACTTGCGAGAAGTGTTAGAAATCTTGAAAAAGGAGAAGCTGTATGCTAAGTTCTCCAAATGTGATTTTTGGATTCGAGAAGTCCAATTCTTGGGTCACGTGGTCAACCAAGAAGGAATAATGGTTGATCCAGCAAAGATTGAAGCTGTGATGAAGTGGGAACAACCAAAAAGTCCCATGGAGATCCGAAGTTTTTTAGGATTAGCCGGATATTACCGGAGGTTTATCCAAGACTTTTCTTTGATTGCTACTCCATTAACAGCTTTGACTCACAAAGGAGCTACTTATGCTTGGAGTGATAAGCACAAAGAAGCATTCGAGTTGCTAAAGAAGAAGCTATGTGAAACACCGATTCTTTCTCTACCCGATGGAGTTGAAGACTTCGCTGTCTATAGCGATGCGTCTGGTGTTGGGTTGGGTTGTGTTTTGACCCAAAGAGAAAAGGTGATAGCATATGCGTCTCGACAGCTGAAAGAGAATGAAAAGAACTACCCCACTCATGATTTGGAGCTGGCAGTGGTAGTTTTCGCTCTAAAGATATGGAGGCATTACCTCTATGGCACGAAGTGCAAACTTTTCACTGATCATAAGAGTCTCCAATATCTCTTTAGTCAGAAAAAATTGAATATGAGGCAGCGACGCTGGCTAGAACTACTTAAGGACTACGACTGTGAGATACTTTACCATCCCGGTAAAGCAAATGTTGTCGCTGATGCTCTCAGTCGGAAAGTCAATCTTGAGAGAAAAAGGCTAAGAGCGTTGAGAATAGAAGTTGTCTCGACCATTGTGGAAAGTATAAAGAAAGCTCAAGAGGAAGCTTTTGAAAAGAATGACTGGAAGGAGGAACGTTTGGGCAAAACCATGTACTCAATTCATCCTGGCAGCACTAAAATGTATAGGGACCTAAAACCCTACTACTGGTGGCCGACGATGAAGCTTGATATTGAAAAGTACGTGGCGGAGTGTGTGACATGTGCGTGGGTCAAGGCACAACATCAGAAACCATACGGGAGTTTAGAACCTTTACCTGTGCCGATGGGTAAATTGGAAGACATTGCTATGGATTTTGTCACTAAACTGCCCAGAACAAAGAATGGTCTCACGACATGATTTGGGTGGTCGTTGATGGCTTCACTAAGAGTGCGCATTTCATAGCAGCCAATGAGAAATGGTATATGGATAAGCTTGCGAACTCTTACGTGAAGGAAATTGTGAGGCTTCACGGTGTTCCATTAACGATTGTGTCAGATCGTGTCAGCCGTTTCACCTCACGATTGTGGAGAAGTCTACAAGAGGAATTGGGTACCAAGTTGTGTTTAAGTACAACTTACCATCCACAGACTGATGGTCAGAGCGAAAGAACGATACAAACGCTTGAAGATATGTTGAGAGCATGTACCCTGGAATTCCAAGGTAACCGGGATGAACATTTACCTTTGGTAGAATTCTCCTACAATAATAGTTTTCACTCGAGCATAAAGATGGCACCTTATCAAGCTTTGTACGGACAGAAGTGTCGTACGCCGTCTTGTTGGCTTGAGGCTGGGGAAAAGCAGTTTATGGGACCAGAGATAGTCCATCAAACTGCTGAAAACCTGAAAATAATCAGGGAAAGAATGTTAGCAGCTCAGGATCGTCAAAAGAGCTATGCTGACAAGAAAAGAAGACCGATGACTTTTGGAGTTGGAGATTCGGTTTTACTTAAAGTCTCGCAGTGGAAGGGACTTATAAGATTTGGTAAAAGGGTAAAGTTGAGTCCAAGGTTTATTGGACCGTTTAAAGTTCTTCAGAGGATTGGGAATCAAGCATACAAGCTAGAACTACCCGAAGAACTAAATGGAATTCATAACACTTTCCATGTGTGTTATTTGAGGAAGTTCACGGGAGAAGTTCCCGACATGATTCCACTTTCGGAATTGAGAATTGATGAGAACAAGAGGTTAATTGAAGAGCCAGAGGCAATCGTTGACCGAAAGACTAAGAAGTTGCGACACAAGATGGTCGAGTTAGTGCTTGTCCGATGGAAACATACGAATGGGTCAAATCTCACCTGGGAGACGGAGAGTGACATGATGAGTCACTATCTGCATTTGTTTGTTGATGCGTGATTCCGGGGACGGAATCATCCTAAGGTGGAGAGAATTGTAACGCCCGCGTTTCTAGGCTAGGCATTAATATTGATGTAATAGTCTAGGTTAACCTTGGTAACTCATTTTGAAATAATAAGAATGTATTATTTGAGTATTATGTGTTTTATGCTTAATTGTGTGGCTTAATTGAATTAAGAATAAAAATAAGCGTAAAAATAAAAGGTTATGACCTGTCGAAGTGGTCGATAAATGAAGTCGAGGTGGTCGTGACAAAATTTCCGAATATATAAAGAATGCCGAAATCCGAGTTATAACGAAGAAGTTATGACCTGTCGAAGTTTCGTGACAGAACCGGCACGACGCTGTATGACGTAAAATACGAATTTAAGATAGAGAGATATTTAGCCTTAGTGATCTAAACAAAAGTCGTAGATTACGTTAAACCGAGAGCGTGCATGAAAAGAACGCCCAAATCTGACTTCGTATGAGGAAGTTATGATTTTCCGAAGTTTCGACTTAACAGTATGCATCCCGAAACTCGAATTTGAGTCGAGTGATTTTTGGTCGAAACAATCTAAACGGGAATCAAAGATCTCGTTAATTGTAGTGCAACGGTAAAAAGACAGACGGAAACGGACATCGGATGAAGAAGTTATGATTTTATAACGGAGTTTTCCTGTCCCGGCCTACTAAAAATAATATAATAAAAATAAATTCAAAATTAGCTGACGGAGTCTAAATGAAAGTTGTAGAGCTTAGTCTCACCTACGCGTGGATATAAAGAACGTCGAAAACGGAGCTTGTATGAGGAAGATATGATTTTCTGAAGTTTTTAAATAATTAAAATATATAAATTTTATTATTTATTCGGATAATATCCGAAGAGCTGACTCACCTGATCTAATCCGAAAGGTACGCTCAGCGTACTAGGTGTGCGCCCCGCGTACATGTCGACACCGAGGTACGCCCTGCGTACGAGATGGTTACGCGCAGCGTACTGCTGCATTGCTCGATCCAGAAGAGTCCACGTTCCACCACCCGAAGTTCGCCACCTAGAAGCCTGATCCGAACTAAGCCCTGCGTAGAGCTTCGTACGCCCAGC
The DNA here is from genome assembly GCF_052849685.1 of Lactuca virosa. Taxonomy (NCBI): domain Eukaryota; kingdom Viridiplantae; phylum Streptophyta; class Magnoliopsida; order Asterales; family Asteraceae; genus Lactuca; species Lactuca virosa. The sequence continues at coordinate 294,154,338 of NC_136427.1, read as the reverse complement.
GTACGTGCGAGGTTCAGCCCTTATAAAAGGGCATGCGAGGCTGCCGATCTTTTTGCTCAAAATCTTTCTTTCTCTCCCATATTTTCTCGTTTTGCGTGCAAGGAATACCCCCGAAGCCCCGATATTATTCCCGAGACCCGAAGCAAGTCCCGAAGCCCCGAGGATCCCGAGAAGTAAAGTTTCTGAGCCGAATCTCTGCCCGCGTAAAGCCCGGTTTTGGAGAAAACGTCCCGGTTTTATCGGAAAATATTATTTTAATAGACGAGGTGCTGTCCGATCATCGTCTTATCAAGTGAGTGTATATTCATTTTCTTCTAACACATAGATACAAAGTATTCTCTACAAAATACGTGTTATGTGTTTGTATATTATTTGCTTATTTGAATAATTTATTGAATGAATGATTTGTACAGGTTTTAAGCTGTATATAAATGTGTATATTTTTATCTACTAATATGTTGGGTAGAACATGGGTAGACAGTTGTTGTGTGACGAAATAAAATGATGAGAGGCCTCGATGTGATTGTGATCTAGTCATTCAGCAGAATCTGGATGATGACCACAGACTTTTCTAGAGAGTTCTGTGGAATGCTGGAAGGCTCATAACCTGTAGGTGTTGGTGAACTTGGGTGTTCATTTGCTGTATTCTATCCCCCTCATGGTTGCCTTAGGACATTCATTGCTGAGGAAACCCCTCTGCATTAGTGTCCGTCCCGATGAAAGTCCTAGATTAGGTCCCTTGTAATAGTTGTTGTCATAGGGACGTAAAGTGAGGATAACGGGAATGGGTAATCGGGTTATTGTTGGTTGGTGAAATTAAATATAATTATTCATTGTGGGATGAAAACTCTATATGCTCACCAGGCTCCCAAGCCTGACCCACTCAGTTTCTTTGTATTACAGGTAGTGGCGCGAGAGCATAAGTTGGAGAACTTGTGAAGATGTTTTTATTTATAGACCAGTAGTTTTATAAACTATGTAAGGTCTATGTTTTATTGTTTATGCTTTTGTGTCTATATCGGAACATGACATTCCGAGTTTTGATATATAATGAAAATACATTTCTTTAAGAAATGCCTTGATAAACCTTATTTTATCATGTAATGTTTTGGGGACAAATTCCGCAACTCTTTTAAATAAATGGATTTACTCTGAAATTATTTTAAAAGCATAAATGAAACCGGTCTTTTCTGGCCGTGAATTTGGGGATGTCACAGTTTCAATCCGATTAAAACTTAATGAACAATTTCGTTTTTCATGGTGGAAATTGGTAAATCGTCATTTACCTACCATCAAATATTTTGTAGCTTGGATTACGGCATCCCTCTTCCAAGTTACAAAATATTGTGTTGGATCCTAGCCTTAATATTTCATATTGGGTGTTATATTAAGGATTTAAATCAACTTAACTTGAAATTCTCCCTAATAGATGTCTATTTCAGACAACTATGGTCTTCCCAAATCTTTAGGAACAAGCTTCCTAGTGAAGATGATATCCCACATGGCAATCAAGGTGAAAGATTGATCCCTTTGTTGTTCATTAATAGGACTGAAAATCATAATTCACTTCCTCCACCTCCTCCAATTATTCTCCCTATCCCACAAGTTTCAAGACTTGAAAAGTTCAAGGTCACTCAATCCCTATTGGCAAGTAAAGTCTATATGTGCTCGGGTCTTGGAGATCTAGTCACACATTGACAGGCCGTGAGAGTTGGGTGTCGAAGTCTCGAGGAAGCTGGCTGTTGACTGGGTTCTTTAGTCATTTCCTGATGACAGATCACGATATGACCCTTATCGATCTTAACTATTTGCTTGTTGCTGTTGAATCAGCAATAATTTGGAGCACTGGTAAAGAAAATTTGATTTGAAGGTCCACTTTCCAAACTTCCATGGACATTTACAATGGTAACATTAGAAGTCCAGAAAAGCTTTCTTTTCCCAATGGAAAGGGATCGGCCATGGTCAAGTCGTTTGACCCAATGGTAAAGAGAAAGGCTAAGTCTGAGATAGTCTCGTGTACCATTTCCAAAGAGTCCATATGTTTATTTTGCCAAGAGAAGGGGCACTGGAAGCGAAGCTGCCCTGACTACCTGAAATATCTAAAAGATAGTAAAGTCAAAAGTTTGACTCTACTTCAGGTAAAGTCCACTATCTAACTCTATCAAGTTCATGTTTTGAGATTCTTAATACATGATGTAATGTAATTACATTTTGATGTTTTGAAGAATCAAGGAAAAGTAAGGAAGCTCAAAGAAAGAGTAAGCTGATTCTGATCGCGAAGAGATGGATTTCGATCGCATGGTTTGGTGATCAGAATTTTAAGCTGCTGCTTAAGAGTTACGATATATTGCTTAGGAATAGATAACAACATGTTTTTTCATATGTTTTTGCATTGTAAGGATAAGTTTTTCCGCAAATTTTAAAATAAAAGGAAATTTTTGATTTTATTTATTTTTAGTATCCTTACAATGGGATTTGTGAAAATTGTTGTTTATATGATTCCATTGATAGCAATATTGGAAAATGGATTTGATTCTTTCATTTGTGGTAATGTCATAATTTACCAAATAAGGGATGATTCTCATCACCCAAGTTTCAGTTGGATAGAAACTTGGAATCATGCAACTTGTATTGTATGATGAATGAGAATTTTCATCTTTGGGAAATTAAGACTAATTCCTTGTTCACATGTAAATGTGAGACAAGTGAAGGACTAAAGGATTGGGTACACTTGGTTGTGCGTTGGTCAAGTCCACCACAAGGAATGACAAGATTATTCGTTATGATTTACTAAATTTTAGTAAATATGGTTATGCTGACAAGTTTAAGTGTAATTTTGAAACATTGGGAAAGTTTCAATGCAAGGCAGAACGAATGAGAAGAATCAAATTAGGCAGAAAGATAAAAGTTTCTTCAATCTGAAGAGATGGGAGAGTACTTTAGTATCTTGGTTTTTGATTATCTTAGTGATTATGAAACCATATCACAATTGATCCTCTAAGGACATCTTAATGCATTTGTGTGGCTAAGAAGAGGAATCGTGAATTGTTGAAATGGTTAAATCAAAAGATCAATCGTACTTCGTTCCAAAATCAAATCTTAGAATCATACTCCAAGATTGAGCCTTGAGTGACATAATCTTAAAAAGGTTTGAAACAATTGTCAAATATGGAGTAAAATGTTTTCTACTCTGGTACATTTGGAATTGGTAAGTTGTGATGTTTTGACCAACTAAGACCAATTGTGTGAAGTGTTTAACTTGATAAGAATCCGCACTAACTCTTGAATATTTGTTTTGTCAAGGAATGGTTCTTGACAAAGAAAATATTATATGTCAAGAGGTCAGTGGGAGTCTTAAAAGACCTTGAGATAGTTTCAAGAACTAATCAAGAGTATTGTTAATCACTAGCCCACGACTTGAGGTTTGTAACCTATCGTGTTGACATATTCTTATTCTTGTGTCTATTCCAGTTAAAAGTTGACTATGCTTGTGAGTTCTATGAGTTCACAACTATTTGCATAACAACCTGGAAGCAATGGTAGGCCCTTGAGCTGCCAGGAGGCAAGAAATTAAGATTAAACAAGTTCAGTCCATATGAGTTTGGATTTGTCACTAACATTGTCTTGTGATTATGGTTATGAAAAATTTACATGGATAGGAACACATACACCATAAAAAACTAAGTGTCATAAGGTTTCTCTCCGATTCATGCAAATGATGGTGAGGAAACGCTTTCACTAAGTAGATTTTAAGTAGATAGAAGTTGTAATATTTGCATTCTCAAAGTCGTTAGCGGAGCGTGTGTGGTTTACCGGCACACTAACATGGACTTGTGAGAAATGGCAAAAAGTTCTAGACATTATGATTACGGTATCCCTCTTCATAATTGTTTAGACACACAGGTGAGCTATCTACATAAAGGTGTATGATTTTGATAAAGTTTTATCAAAGCATCTCGTATCAGAAATCTGAACTTTGGTAAGAAAGTCAATACAGTATTGATTTCTAGAAGTCCAGATGATTTCTGGGTACATGTCAAAGCTAGTGGGAGCATAAGTATTGTGCAAATAATTATCATGTTAGTGGGAGCATGATTATTATGTTAAGTGTTGCAAGCCAGCAATGTTAATTATAGAAAACAAAAGTTTCAATTTGCAAAGTTGCAGGGCTTGAAAAGTTGTTTTGCTATAACTAAGGGAGAGGAAATTATACTTCATTCCAATTCTAAAAGCTTAGATTGTGAGTCTTTAATCAAATTTAGTCATGATTACATTATTTGCGTTCTAAAATTCGATTATGATTACGGCATCCCTCTTCATAGTCCGAATTGTGAGAACATGGCAAATAAAAAAATTATAACAAAAGGATGGTCTAGTATCATGTCTTTATGTGAGACATTATGAATTGTATCCCATATGTTTCGGGTATAGGATCAATTACATATGCTATAATATTTCCATGTGTTCTGAATTTTCCAAATGCCTAGGGCATTAAGAGGGAAAAGGACCAAAACTGAATATGACTAAAATGATTAAGCAATTGTCGAGGACAATCTGAGGCTTGCCAAAGATTGGTTGCTCATGGACAGTTGGAAGTATAAATCTTGGAAGGACCATATTGACATATTCTGAAAAGAGGCAACTCTTGGTCAAAAGTGATAGTCAAAATGGGAATATGGAAATGTTTCCATAGGTGGAAGTTATTCATTAAATCTGTGTAAGATTAGAAAAACTTAATGCAAGAAGGATGTTCAAAGGAATGTACTTTGAATGTGAGACTTCGTTTCCATGGAATTGCTCTCCATTGGAATACTTTGTAATGTCTGTTGCCAAGTCTTTGTGAATTTTATGCATAGTCACTACAAGAGGATCGTTGCATATAAGTTTAGAATCTAACAGATTTCAGTAAATGTCTAAGAATCTTGTATTATTACATTTATCATAAGGATTTGGAATTGTGAAATGAGCATCATTGAAATGTTGGCAATTGATCTATTTCACAAAGATAGGACCACAGGTAAACATAGTGTGCATGCTTGGAGCATGGCATAACTATTGTTTTCATTCAATAGTATTATTATTGTGTATCACTTTGCATGTTTTGACTTCCCAAATAACTGGGTTATTCAAATCATCCACAACCGATCATACTTTGGAAGTAGGTATTGAGGCAAGACTATCATGAATGGGTCTGTAGTTTGTATGGGTGTTTTAGACATTTAGACATAGCTACAGTGTTCATGAGTGCTCTTGGAATAAGATTCTAGTATTGGATTAAACCCACGCTCATCTAATCACTTCATGGATTTTATCACGAGTGATTAGTGAGACGATAATATCTTATATTCTTCAAACTGAGAGATATGAGTCGCAGTCTACAAGTCGGTTACACATTGATTATGTGAAAACGCACCAGTAACTTGGTGTTATAAAAAGCATTTTTGTGTGTGATTTGATGAGTAAATAGAGCAAGCATATGAGTCGAAGTTTATCCATTCCTTTTACCCTTGGAGGGATAAAAGCGATATCTGTGGGCCCCTTGATGATTTAGTGATGATACCCCTAAGTGCTTGGCCAAGCCTGGACTGATTTGATTTGTTCAATTAGTTGGTCGTCATAAATAGGAAATTGGGAAAAAACAGATGGACAGAGAGAATTATTATAATCCACGTCTCAGTCCATATGATATCTTGTAGAATGGAGGAATATATGATCCCTTATCTAATGGACGCGTCATTGATTTGTTCAGAGTTCGACAACGGCTTTAAGAGCTACGATTGCTAGTCGGGTTGTGAAGTCGTACTTGCAAAAATAGTTATTAGACTTATCCAAGTGGGAGACTGTTGGATTAGTGTCTAAGTCCAAAACTATAATTGGTATGTACTTGACCCGACCCGACATGGTCCATTTGGGTTGCACTTCACCGGGACAATTTGTATGGATACACTTATGAGAAAAGGATATTTATGATTTATTAATATATTATAAGTTCGAATATATTAATATGAAATCATATTATTTAATTAGTATTGATCAAAAATTAATTTGGAATTAATTTAGTGATCAAAATAGACTAGTTAAATATGGACTCATATAGTATGGGCTAATGTTATTTAGGATGGGCTAAGCCTACATGGAAGTCCATGGATAGTCCATGGAGCTTTTAACCCATGGATCTTAAGTAATGTGGAAAGTCATGGGTATTAGGGTTTACCCTAATCATGCATACTAGATAAAGGAGTCCTTGGCTCATAAAATTGGCACTAGTGTGTGTGTAAGAAGCTTGGCCGATTTTATGAAGCAACTTTCTCTCTCTCAAGTCTTCCAAGTTGTTGATGGTGATTTGTGATTCCACTTGAGGCATTCACATTATTGGTGTTAGGCTCTTAAAGCTCCAAGTAATCAACTACCAGAAAAGGTATGTATTCTATCTAGTTTTGTTATGCAAATACATATGATTATATGCTAGTTAGGGTAATACCTTGGAAACTTCAAGTTTGCATTTATATTAGAGAAAAGATAGATCCAAGGTATTTAGGGTTGCATGAACACCTTAGGAGTGTTAGAATGCTCATAACCCATCTTTTCCTTCGTTCTTAGATGGTAGTATTTGTGTCGGTCGATAGATGGACACTAATGATACACCAAAGTCATGGAGGGGGTGTTGAGTAGTGAGGATGGTGGTGTATTTCCCTTGGAATGGGTGTGGTTATCTTGGACCTATGATCACAAAAATACAGGATGGGATTGGGATTAAGTTATGACGTATGAGTTAGAGAGTGAATACTTGAGAGAGTGTAAAAAAGATGAATATGAATGAGATGTATCACTTACTGATACCTCACATGGGGTGGTTATTTATAGTGTTGGCATGAGAGACAATGTATGTTTTCTATCCTAAGAGCGTTTTGGTTCTATGTACTTTTTGCAGGTTTGTGCATTATGGTCCTTTCAGGAACTGGGTAGAGAACTATCCCATGTTGGTGGTAGAGACTTTGTTGATGGGTTTTGAGCAAAACAACATTCCTATGGTGTTCATGCAAACCCTAATGCTTGGATCTAGTTTTTCTAATTGTACATGCATAATTGTCCAAGACTTTCAAAACCCTAATCTAGCATATCATAAAAATCGAAATCATATATAATAAACTAGTTAGAAAGTTACCTTGATTGTTGCTTGAAGAACTTGAGCCTTTGAGAACCTTAGCACCTCAAATGTTGTGCCTCTAATAGATCACAAACACCAATACAATTGGAGAAGGCAAGAGAGAGAGAGAGAGAGAGAGAGGGGAAGGCTAAAAAACGGCTCCTAGAACTCTTAGGGTTGTGTGTTGCCGATTTTAGGTGGCCAAGGGTCCCTTTTATATAGGTGAGGAGTTAGGGTTTCAGTCAAACACTTATCCGGTTGCTTAGGCTTTAAGCAGCCCATAAGAATGTTCTGGAATCCCTACCTTGGATGAATTCTTAAGGCCTTATCCCCAAGAATTCGTCCACCCTATCTCTAGGGTTTCCTTACCCTACTTTGCAACTATCCAATAATTACAATGTTAGTCCCTTAGCTTTAATTAATATCTATTGATCACAAAATTAATCTCTTAATTAATTTTTGACCAATATTAATTAACAAATATGATTTCTCCTTTAATATATTATTCATATAATATATTAATAAACCATAATAACCTCTTTCTCTATTATTCATCCAGTCAAGTTGCTTTGGTGAAGGCAACCCAAAAGGACCATGCTACAACCGGGTCAAGTACATATCATATATAGTTATGGGCTTAGACACCTAATCCAACAGTCTCCCACTTGGATAAGTCTAATAACTATAGATGCAAGTACGACTTCAAAATTCGATTAGCAATCGTAGCTCTCAAAAGCCGTTGTCGAACTCTGACACGTCCTTTAGATAAGGGATCGTATAGTCCTCCATTCTCAAGATATCGTGTGGACAATCACATGGAACATAGTCATACTTATTGTCCAGCAGTTTGTTTCTCGATCTCTGATTCGTCTGACATAGAACTTAATTGAACACATCAACTTATTCCTGACCGAGCCCGGCACATAAGTCAAACCAAATGATCGAGGGGCCCAAGATATCGCTTTTAGCCTCGTAGGATAAAAGGAACAGATAAACTTCTACTTATATGCATTTACTATTTACTCATCAAATCATACACAACAGTGCGTTTTATAACATCAAGTTACTGATTATCAATGCACAACCAACTTGCAAACAATAAACCATATATCTAGGTTTAAAGACTATATGATATTATCATCTCACAATCACTCGTGATTAATTACATGAAGTGATTCATGTGAGTGCGGGTTTAATCCAATACTCAAATCATATTTCATAAGCACTCATGAACGTTGCAGCAAACCTTTGCTATGTCTAAACACTTAGACAATCTACAAACCAATTCATGACAGTCTTCTTTCATACCTACTTCCAATGTATGAACGATTGTGGATAGTTTAAATAATCTTATTATTTAGGAAGTTTAAACATGCAAAGTGAAACAATAGTAAATAATTAACATAAGACGATGACATTACTCATAAATAAAACACCTTTATTTAATCATCAAATGTTAATTACAATTTATCTATTACAAGTTTCTAAAGTTATCTAATCACTAAAACTAATATCGTCCTTCAGCCTAATGCTCCTAGCGTGCTGCAAGTGCTTAACCCTACTCAGTCCCTTCGTAAGGGGATCTGCTAGGTTATCTTCTGACGATACCCTCTTCACTACGAGGAGTCCCTCTTCTACCCGATGTTTAATAAAATGATATTTCCTGTCGATATGTCTGGATCTTCCATGATCCCTTGGTTCCTTGGTTAAGGCAACCGCACCTTCGTTATCGCAGAAAATCTCCATAGGCTCCTTTATGATTGGCACAACTCCAAGGTCTCCGATGAAGTTCTTCAACCATATTGCCTCCTTTGACGCTTCGCTTGCTGCTATATACTCTGATTCACACGTTAAATCAGCTACGGTCTCTTGCTTGGAACTCTTCCAAGTCACTGCTCCTCTATTTAAGGTAAAGACCCAGCCCGACTGTGAGCGAAAATTATCCCGGTTAGTCTGGAAACTAGCGTCACTATACCCTCGTACTCTCAAGTCATCGCTCCCACCGAGGATAAGAAACCATTCCTTAGTCCTCCCAAGGTACTTAAGAATATTCTTTACTGCGATCCAATGTGCTCTACCAGGGTTCCCTTGATATCTGTTGACCATGCTCAAAGCGAAGGCCACATTAGGGCGAGTACAAGTCATAGCATACATGATCGAGCCAACTGCGGAAGCGTAAGGTACTCAGCTCATTTCTGCTATCTCGGCTTCGGTACTCGGACTCTGAGTCTTACTCAGCTTGGTATTGCTTTGGATTGGTAACTCCCCTTTCTTGGAATTTTCCATACTAAAATGCTTTAGTACTTTATCCAAGTAAGTACTTTGACTAAGTCTTATTAGTCTTTTACTCCTATTTCTCAAAATCCTTATCCCAAGAATATAAGCAGCTTCTCCGAGGTCCTTCATATCGAAGCACTTCCCAAGCCAGGACTTAACTTCCTGTAGGGTTGGGACGTCGTTTCCTATGAGTAGTATATCATCCACATAAAAAATGAGAAAGCTAACTATACTCCCACTAGATTTGACATATACACATGACTCATCCTCGCTTCTCGAGAAACCAAACTCTTTGACCTTCTCATCAAAACAAAGATTCCATCTGCGAGATGCTTGTTTCAATCCATAGATGGATTTCTCAAGCTTACACACTCTATTAGGGTGTTTTGCATCGACAAAACCCTCTGGCTGACTCAAATAAACATATTCAGCCAACTTCCCATTAAGGAAAGCGGTTTTGACATCCATCTGCCATATTTCATAATCATAAAACGCAACTATGGCTAGCATGACCCTTATAGATTTAATGTTCGCTACTGGTGAGAAGGTCTCATCATAGTCAACTCCAGGAGTTTGAGTAAAGCCCTTCGCAACCAATCGCGCCTTATACATGTGTACTTTCCCATCCATGTCGGTCTTCTTCTTGAAGATCCATTTGCACCAGACCATCTTACGACCTGTCACATTGTCAACCAAGTTCCAAACTTGATTGTCATACATGGACTGAATCTCACTGTCCATAGCCTCTTTCCACTTCGCAGACTCTGGGCCTACCATGGCTTCCTTATAGCTGTTAGGTTCATCCAAATTTATCAGTGTGCTATCACTGATAAGCGTATCACCTTCAGTAGTAATATGGAAAGCATAAAACTCAGGTGGAACACTAACTCTACTGGAACGTCTTAGAGGTAGGGACTCGTCAATCGGTTCAACAAGAGTTTCCTCCTCAGGTTGAGCGCCAGTGTTAGAGGTTCCTTCATCGCTCGATTCCTGAAGATCTTCAAGATAAATTTGCCTCTCACTGTCCTCTTGGCATATGAGTTCTCTATCTCGGAAAACCCCTCTCCTCGCAACGAAGACAAAATTGTCACTCGGTCTATAAAAGAGATATCCAAAGGACTTATGCGGATAGTCGATGAAAATACACCGCTCACTACGAGGTCCGAGCTTGTCGTGAGTCTCTCGTCTTACGAAAGCCTCGCAACCCCAAACCTTGATATGTGCCAATGAGGGAGCTTTCCCTCTCCACATCTCGTGAGGTGTTTTGGCAACCTTCGTAGTAGGGACTAGATTAAGGATATGGTCGGCAGTCTCTAAGGCATACCCCCAGAATGAGATAGGTAACGAAACACGAATCATCATGGAACGAACCATATCCAATAAGGTTCGATTGTGCCTCTCAGCCACACCATTCAACTGCGGTGTCCTAGGTGGCGTTAATTGCGAGACTATTCCGCATTCCTTGAGGTAATTGTGGAATTCAAGACTAAGGTACTCACCACCTCGATTGGATCAGAGCATCTTAATTTTCCTGCCCAGCTGATTCTCCACTTCTTGCTTAAACTGTTTGAACTTTTCAAAGGTTTCTGACTTGTGCTTGATTAAGTAGATATACACATATCTACTATAATCATCAGTAAAAGTCACATAGAAGCGGCTTGCATGCCTTGTGGTGGATCTAAAGGGTCCACATACATCCGTATGTATGAGATCCAATAAACCCTCACCCCTTTCACAAGAACCATTGAAGGGTGACTTGGTCATCTTTCCAAGTAAACAAGACTCGCGCGTGTCATCCGATTTGAGGTCGAATGACTCCAACACTCCATCCTTTTGGAGTTGGGCTATGCGTTTCTTGTTGACATGTCCAAGACGACAATGCCACAAGCATACTTTGTACATACAATTGGAAGAATCAATATGCAACACATTATTTCCTAAGTTATCAACAATATTCACAGTTTCATATACTCCATTACAAGGCAATGCTTCAAAATAGAAAGTATCATTCAAGAAAGCATTAATAGAACCAATTTCATTATTAAACGAAAATCTAAAACCGTGTTTGTACAAACCATGAAAATAAGTAATGTTTCTTGCCATTTCTGACGAGTAGCAACAATAATTTAAATCTAAACCTAACCCACTACTAAGCACTAAAGAGTAAACTCCAATCTTGGTTATAGGCGACACTTTCCTATTCCCCATGATCAGGTTCATCTTTGTTGGGTTTTGAGCATTCTAACACTCCTAAGGTGTGCATGCAACCCTAAATACCTTGGATCTATGTTTTCTCTATTATACATGAAAACTTGAACTTTCCAAGGTATTACCCTAACTAGCATACAAAACTTTGATACTTGGGTAATAAAACAAGTTAGAAAACATACCTTTTGTTGTAGTTGGAAGCCTTGGACCTTTAAGAACTTAGTGCCCCAAGTGTTGCACCTCAAATGGAATCACACAACACCACCAACAATTGGAATAACTTGAGAGAAGATAATATTGCACCAAAATCGGCTAGCCCTCACTTGTGTTTCCACTAGTCCCAATTTCATGAGCCTTGGGGTTTCTTATATAGTGTGGCAAACTAGGGTTACACCATGTAACTCATGACTTTCCACATTCCTCATGATCCATGGGTTTTAACCTCCATGAAGTATCCATGGGTCACCACATGGGTTTAGCCCAACATGAAGAACTATGGATCATAAGCCCACTTTATAAGAATGAATGATTTACCAAATCAATCCCCATTTATTTAATTAGTCTCTTTTTATCACAAAATTAATTCCAAACTAATTCTTGATCCATACTAATTAAATAATATTATTTCATATTAATATATTAGAACTTATAATATATTAATAAATCATAAATATCCTCTTCTCACAAAAGTCTATCCAAATTGTTCTGATGCCATGCAACCCAAATGGACCATGCTACTCTCGGGTCAAGTACATACCAATAATAGTTATGGGCTTAGACACCTAATCCAACAGTCTCCCACTTGGATAAGTCTAATAACTATTATTGCAAGCATGACTCCAACCCGACTAGCAATCGTAGCTCTTAAAAGCCGCTGTCGAAATCTGACCTAGTCAATGACGTGTCCATTAGATAAGGGATCATATATTCCTCTATTCTAGATATCATATGGACTGAGACATGGATTATAATCATTCTCTATGTCCATCTGTTGATTCCCGATTTCCAATTTATGACGACCGACTAATTGAACAAATCAAATCAGTCCAGGCCTGATGTCATCACTAAATCATAGAGGGGCCCACAGATATCGCTTTTATCCACATGGGGTAAAAGGAACGGATAAACTTCGACCCAAATGCTCGCTTGTACTTACTCATCGAATCACACACAACGATATGTTTTATAACACCAAGTTACTGGTGCGTTTACATATGTCAATGTGCAACCGACTTGCAACTACAACTCACACGTCTTGGTTTCAAGAATATAAGATATTATCATCTCATGATCACTCGTGATAAAATCCATGAAGTGATTCAAATGAGCGTGGGTTGACTCCAATACTCGAATCTTATTCCAGGAGCACTCATGAACATTATAGCCACTTTGTCCTAGACAAACTACAGACCCATTCATGACAGCCTTTCCTCAATACCTACTTCTAAAGTATGATCGACTGTGGATGGTTTGAATAACCTAGTTATTCGGGAAGTCAAAACATGCAAAGTGAAACACAAGAATAATACAAATCCTATATGGCCCAAAGCTTTTGAGTCCCATATTTATTACTTATTATTCATTGTATAATGTTTCGAATAATCAACTTAATACTTGAATTAAAACAATAGGTATGCCATGTTCCAAGCATGCACACTATGTTTGTCTAAGCAATAGTTATGCCATGCACCAAGCATGCACATTATGTTTGTCTATGGTCCTTACTTTGTGAAATAGATCAATTGAAAGACATTTCAGTGATGCTCATTTCAAAATTCCAAATCCTTATTGCAAGTGTAAGAATTCCAAATTCTTTGTCACTGCTAGAAAGTGTTAGATTCTAAACTATCATGCAATGATTCTTTTGTACTGTCTAGGTGCCAAAAGTCATAGAGAATTGACCAATGATATTACAAAATATTCCTTTGGAGATTGTTACAAGACAATTCCATGGAAATGAAGTCTCAAATTCAAAGTACATTCCTTTGAACATCCTTCTTGCATAAAAGTTTCTAACTTTTCCATCTATTCTTCAACTCCCAATATGGAAACATTCCATATTTGCCATACGACAATTCATTATTAATAGACTCCTGTCTATTCATAATAATGTCAATATGGTCCATCCATTACTATACTTCCAACTGTCCTTAAGCGACCAATCTTTGGCGAGCCTTAGATTGTCCTTAACAGTTGTTTAACCACTTTAGTCATAACCGGTTCTAGTCCTTTTCCCTCTTAATTCCCTAGGCATTTGGAAAAATTTAGAACACGTAAATATTATAGCATATGCAATCGATCCTATACCCGAAGCATATGGGACACGATTCATAATATCTAACATAAAGACATGATACTTGATCAGTCTTTTGCTATAATATTTCTATTTGCCATATTCTCATAATTTTGATTATGAAGAGGGATGTCGTGATCATAATCAAATTTTTGAGAATGCAATTAACATTTCCATATACAAAATTTCCTTATGTTGAAGCATTCTGATGTGAATTATGAACATTGATTTGGCATGCGGAATTAAAGAACGCACAAAGAACAAGGTGATTTGGGTGTTTAAGAGATGCATTCGATTATGAAAGGTGTTTACAAAAAAGGATCTAGATCTAAATCTACACAATTAACACACACTAACACTCTCAATGTTACATCTCTCAAGCACACCTCTACAAGTGGTATGAACCCACCTTATATAGAGGTGTTTACATGTCTCTCTCTCTCTCTCTCTCTATATATATATATATATATATATATATATATATCTCATGTCACAAGGCTAATTTACCACATGCAAGTGAGTCTATAAAAGTCAAACCATTTACAAAGTCATACATGGATAACTTTGTACCCAACATCCTCCCCCTCAAAGTTAGGAATGGATGACCCACTTTAAATCTTCCAAAATCGAGCGACTACGCGAATCGAGCCTCAAGCGTGACACATGTAGATATGAACTTCAAATATTCAATTCTTCCATGATTCTTCAGTTTGGGTTCAAGAATGTGAGACCATACGAACCAAGCATCAACGGATAATTAGGAGTTTCTCAATCTCCAAATAATCACCCTAAAGTTGAGCATAAAAGCACACCCCAAAAATCTTCAATAAGTCCAAACCCATCATGAACCGAAATCACTTCTGAATCTCCAATCAAATCATTTCATAAACTTCAAATACTCTAGATCACTTCGGTCTTCAAGTCCGTGTAATATGAAAAATTCAACTTTCAAATTTCCATATAAATTTCTCCCCCTTTTTATAATCGAAAAATGATTATAAAACCAAACAGGAATAAGAAAGTGCTCAATTCGGAATTTTTCTATCCAAAAATCCCCCTTAACACATGGCATAAACATTTTGCTTCAATCCGTAAAATGAAAAAAATTTCAATTTTTAGCTTCGCTCACGGACCGCCTTTGACAAAATTTCTCAAAATTGGGTAGAAATTGTCAATTTCAAAATTCTGTAGTGACCCGGTGCGCCCTAAACAGCCAAAAATGCAAAACTCTCCCCCATTTGCGAAATTGGGTAGAAAGCGTCAATTCACATTAACAGCAGGGGCCTGAAATGCATATTCTTCAATTTCTCAGCAAAATCAGTCCATTTTTGAAATTGGGTAAAAACTGCCAAACTTTGGAAAGTGAAGGTGCAACTTTCGAAACTGCTTCCCCTTGTCTTTCAATACTTTCGAAAATCATTCAAATTTCGAAAGTGGGTAAAAGTTATCAAAATTTCGAAACAACAGGGACCAAATGCAAAACTTCTTCCTTTGCTTTCCAAAATTTCGAAATTAACAGCAAATTTCGAATGTGGGTAAGAAATGTCAAACTTTCAAAAATACAAGTAGAAGTTTCGAAATTTCTTCCCAATACTTGAAACTATCGAAAAATAAATCCTTATTTCGAAATTGGTTTAAAGTGATAAACCTTCGAAACTTCAAGGATTGTTTTCGAAATATTCACTTTTCTTCTCCATTCGTTACCAGGTAACGAAAATCTGCAAAATTTCGACCTTCCCAATCAATTGATCCTTCCCATTCAATTCTACACATCAAAGTGATTAGAATGTTTAACCACAATTAAACAACCCAAATCTATATTAATTCGACATCCAAACCCCAAAACTGATTCACTGCCACGATCCTTCGTTTTCAGCCTAGTACGTTCGACATCGACCAAAATCGTGAATCATCGACCACCAAACCCGATTTCCAAGTCAAACCCATTCTGTCAACCATTCATGATTCGTTCCAACTCCAAGTTCTGTTCATCCCCAAACCATTGAACACCCAAAACATTTTCACAGTTCCTTCTTAACCTTCGTCTCACAACTCCAAAATCAAGAATCAATTTCGAAATCATCAAATTTCAATTCCAACAAAGTCTTTGAAATCGACACATAGCTATCGTCCATCGTTGACATCGAACTCAAATTCATTGACATCGAAATCTCGATTACCATCATCTCAGCCTTCAATCTATAACCCCAGCACGTCAAGTCGATGTGAACAAAATTAAGATTTCAATTCCAAAAATCAAATTCATTCACAAATCGATTCTTAAAATCAGTTAATTCAACTCAAATCGATTCTATACCCATCAGATTCTCTTTCGATTTTCGAATTCTGGATTCATAAGAATCAAACTTTGACTTTTCTTGTTTGACTCTTCATCCATCTTCAAGAACTTCATTTGCCCAGCCAAAAACATATTTGATCAACCATCGATTCAATCATTAAGCAAGAAAAATCGATATCATCATTCAACTCGATTTTGATTATCAACAAATCAAATTGAAATGAAAATCAGAAGATACGAGATGAACAGATTTGAAGATACGATCACAAAAAAATGGGATTGAATCACTACTCATTCGATTCTTGATATTCTATGAAGAGTGTAAATCATTTTGACTATTAACCTTGAATCAAATAAGTAGATGGAACAAACAGATCAATTACACTCAAGATAAATGAACAAAAAGAGAAATAGGAGAAAATTAATTTGTATCATGAATTGGGCATCAGATAAACAGTACTCGAAACTTTTATGGGCTCAAAAGATCATGAACAGTTGTGATGTCAATTTTGGGCTCAAGAAATGAATTCAAACATTATTGACCCAAATCATTTGTTCACAAACTTGATTTAATAAACAATGAACAATAATGGATAATCGTTGGGTGAAATCTCGATTCAAACGAACAATTGCAATATGAGAATAAAATCGAACACACGAATAGGATTGGATCGGGACTTGATCAACGAAAACATTATTGGATCATAACAAACGGGTTTTTCAAAAAAAAAATTGATCCAACGAATCAAAATGATCAAAAATCAAGAACGCAACGCACGAATCAATGAGATTAAGAGAGATCATAGAGAGAGACTCACCATAAATGCTCCAATTGTGACAAATTTTGCTAAACCGAGAATCGTTTCTTCAAAAAATCGTGTTGATCTTCGAAGACCCGCTCTGATACCAATTGATGTGAATTCTGAACATTGGTTTGACATGCGGAATTAAAGAACACACAATGAACACAATGATTTTTGTGTTTAAGAGATGCATTCGATTATGAAAGGTGTTTACAAAAAAGGATCTAGATCTAAATCTACATAATTAACACACACTAACACTCTCAATGTTACATCTCTCAAGCACACCTCTACAAGTGGTATGAACCCACCTTATATAGAGGTGTTTACATGTCTCTCTCTCTCTCTATCTCTCATGTCACAAGTCTAATTTACCACATGCAAGTGGGTCTACAAAAGTCAAACCATTTACAAAGTCATGCATGGATAACTTTGTACCCAACACATTCCAACATAACATTCATATATATATATATATATATATATATATATATATATATATATATATATATATATATGACTAAATATGATTAAAATCTCAATCTAAGCTTTTAGATTTTGAAATGAAGTATAAATTCCTCTCCCTTAATTATAGCAAAACAACTTTTCAACCAGTGCAACTTGCAAATTTAAACTTTTGTTTTCTGTAATTAACATTGCTAACTTGCAACACTTTCCATAATAATTATGCTCCCACTAGCATAATAACTATTATTAGCATAACACTTATGCTCTCACTAGATTTGACATGTATTCAGAAATCAGCTAGACTTCTAGAAATCAATACTTATTGACTTTCATTACCAAAGTTCAGATTTCCGATACGAGATGCTTCCAGGCTTCTCAAAATCATACACCTTTCCTTAGATAGCTCATATGCGTGTCTTAACAATTTTAGAACTTACAGCCATAAGTCTGAAATGTTTAGACCTTTGCCATTTCCCACAATTCGAATTATGAAGAGGGATGCTGTCACACCCCCAAAACAGACGGCGGAAACGTCCGGGGGTGGAGGACTTCATTTGTAGTATCACAACACATGCATCATAGTAATCAAAGTACAAACAACCATTGTATTTAAAAAGTATAAATATTTAGATGTGTTCAATCATTGTATATTGACACCAAAATAGTTATACAAAAGAAGAAGATATGACTCAAAGTAGCTCCATCTTCTCAAAAAGCTCGAGGAGTACATGTTTATTTATTCCCTGAGAATAAAAGTAATTTGAAAAGGGAGTATCAACATAAAGTTGAGTGAGTGCATAAGTGTTTATGTTTAAAAGGGTGTCTCTGTATCCTGCATATGTAAACTGTTCCAGAAAATCCTATATTTTCTGTTGTATATGAAAAATAGTTTTATTCCCATAAAACCGTTCTATTTGTAAACCAATGTTCTATATTTTTAAAACTTGTAAATGAGACTGTGACTGGCTTCACCAGCTGTTATTGAAAACTGTATTGAACCATTGTAGTTTGTATTCTGTAAACTGGTACTTTGAAGGTGTACTTTCGTTTAGTTGTTTATACATTAACGTATTGTTAATATCTTTTTAATGAGTTATTATAACCATACTATGACAGGATGGCCTGAAACAAACACTTTGTGGGCGTTTAAACTGTTGATAACAATTGCCACTCATTGGCGTGTATGCCTGACTGTAGCTAGCAGCCTGAGTGCGGGGTTGTCAATCTCGATATAGATCTACACACAACTTGTTTCGATCCCCTGGCTGGAGATTCTGGTTATAATGTCAGGACTTTACCTTGGTTGTCTAAATGAATTAAACAACCTGAATTGAATGACTCATAAAAAGCATATAAACGTTACATGTATATTAGTCATAAAAACCCAATCATTCTGAAATAAATGATTGACAAAATGTTCTTGAATTAGCATTCCGAACATGTATTTGACAAGTGTAAACCCTTGATTTGTTCTGAATCAAAACCCTTGTTTCTTGTAAAACAGTGTATTCTAGTATGCTTGAATCATGAATTATTGTTCTATGTATCATAAATTATACCTATTATAATTTATATGTAATTTCTGAATCGGTATTTAACTGTTTTTAGCATGTAACCCCTTGCTCAACATGTTACAAAGGTATTTGAACTGATGAAATAACTTTTATATTTATATATACATACACAATTTTATATATAAGTAAAATTTAAACGACACTCGGACAAATAACCGGTACTATAAGCCCACAAACAAGGAAAAGGACCCCGAATGAGTTATTAGTCCTAAGCCTTTAAAATCTTATATATATATATATATATATATATATATATATATATATATATATATATATATATACAAATATGAACTTTGGGGAAAAATATAAGATTATAAAAGAGTTTAATATTTTGAGTATTTTTGATGATTTAATTTCGTTTTATCATGATTTGAAATCATGATTTTATAACACAAAGTTCGTGTGTTATGCTTGTATTCCCCCCCCCCCTTAAAATAGTAGAAATTATGAAAATACGGGGGTATGAACTCACTTGATAGGTGGTGATTTGGACAGCGTTTCGTTTCCCGGAAAGGAGTTTATTTGACGAAAAACCGGCTTTAATCGGGCAGAGTTTCGACTGGAGAGAGGTTAACTTCTCGGGAATCTCGGGGCTTCGAGGCTTGCTTAGGGTCTGAAATAGGATACCGGGGCTTTGGGGATTGTTAATATGCTTGTGGGGGTAGAAAGTGTGAAGAAAGATGAATTTTGGGGTGAAATATGTGTGAAATCCGAGAGATCTCGCACCCTTTATATAGGGTGCGAGGGGCGGTCCGAAGGAAGAGTCAGCAGCAACACGCGTCGGACATGCGAAGGGGACACGGAGGCGAGGCTCGGACGCGAACAGCTGGTGCGAGGCGCGTCGGAAGGTAAGTGGATCGCAACCTCGGTCGAATCAGAAGGCGACGCGTGTCCGAGGGGCGTGGTCCTGCGAAGGTTGTCGGCTGCCTATTGGACACCGGTCTCTGTCCAATCAGATGGTGACACGACGAAATTCGGTCCAATCCGATGGTGACACGTGGAAGCCTCGCATGCGAGGGTGACGTGGCCGAAGGTCAGCCTTGCGAAATTGCCCGGTTTTCAATATTTCTTGATTTTTGTGCCAAAAACTTGCGAAAATCATAACTTTCACATACGAGCTCCGTTTTCAACGTTATTTATATGCACGCGTAGGTAAAATTATAATCTACGACTTTCGTTTAGACTTCGTCGGCTAGTTTTGAATTTATTTTTAATATTGTTATTTTTAACAGACCGGGACAGGAAATCCGTTAAAAGTTCATAAGTTCTTCATCCGACGTCCGTTTTTGTCTGTCTTTTTACCGTTGTACTACTATTGATGAGACCTTCAATTCTCATTTAGGTTGTGTCGGCTAAAAATCACTCGATCATTATTTCGAGTTTTTAGCTGTACACTACTATACTGAAACTTAGAAAAATCATAACTTCTTCATACGAAGTCAGATTTTGACGTTCTTTTTATGAAAGTTCTCGGTTTAACATAAACTGCAACTTTCATTTAGATTGTTATGGCTAAAAAGCCTTTTATTGAAAATTCAGTTTTTACACTGAACAGTGTTTTGCCGGTTTTGTCGTGGATCTTCGATTGGTCATAACTTCTTCGTTATAACTCGGATTTTAGTGTTCTTTATGTTTTTGGAAACCTTGTTACAATTTCTATCACTTGGTTCATCCCAATCGAGATTGTTTAATAATTTGTTTTTGAGGGTCAATTATGTAAATATACACAGTATGCTAAAATTTCTCTTTATTGTTTTAAAAAGAACTACAAATTGACCTACATTATTACATAGGTTTGAAATAACGGTTTGTTACAGATGTCGTAATCATAATCGAATTTGAGAATGCAAATATCACAAATGTTATCTCCTTAAAATATACTTAGTGAAAGCGTTTCCTCACCATCATTTTCATGAATCAGAGAGAAACCTTATGACACTTAGATTTTATGGTGTATTTGTTCCTATCCATGTGAATTTGTCACAACCATAATCACAAGGCAAGGTTAGCAACAAATCCAAACTCATATGGACTGAACTTGTTCAATCTTAACTTCTTGCCACCTGGCAACACAAGGGCCTACCATTGCTTCCAAGTAGTTATGCAACCAATTGAGAACTCTCAGAACTCACATGCATAGTCAACTTTAACTGGAATGGGCACAGAAACAAGAATATGTCAACACGATAGGTCACAAACCTCAAGTCGTGTGCTAGTGTTTAACAATAGGTTTATTCTTGATTAATTCTTGAAACTTGTCAAGATCTTTAAGACTCCCACTGACCTCTTGACATATATGATTCACTTTGTCAAAGAAACATTACTTGACAAACCAATATTCAAGAGTTAGTGCAGATTCTAATCAAGACAAACACTTCACACAATTCGCCTTAGTTGGTCTTTGTTTTATCCAAAACATCACAACTTACCAATTTCAAATGTTTAAGAGTAGAAAACTTTTACTCTACATTAGATAAGTGTTTTAAACCTTTCTTAAGATCATGTCACTCAAGGTTACAATCTTGGAGTATTACTCTAAGACTTGTTTTGGGAACGAAGTATGACTCATCTTCTTGATTTAAACTATTTTAACAATTCACGATTCCTCTTCTTAGCCATACAAATGCACTAAGATGTCTTTAGAGGATCAATTGTGATATGGTTTTTCCATAAAATTTAAGATGGTCATAAAACACGATACTAAAGTACTCTCCCATCTTTTCAGATTGGAGAAACTTTTATCTTTCTGCCTAATTTGATTCTTCTCATTCGTTCTGCCATACATTGAACCTTTTCCAATGTTTCAGAATTATACTTAAACTTGTAAGCATAACCATGTTTACTAAACTTTAGTAAATCATGACGAATAGTCTTATTGATCATTGTGGTGGATCTTGACCAGCGCACACCCAGTGTACCCGATCCCCTAGTCCTTCACTTGAATCACATATACATCACATGTGAACAAGGAATTAGTCTTAATTTACCAAAGATGAAAATTCTCATTCATCATACAATACAACTTGCATGATTCCAAGTTTCTGTCCAATTGAAACTTGGGTGATGAGAATCTTTCCTTATTTGGCAAATAATCGACACTACCACAAACGAAAGAATCAAATTCATGTTGCTAACAATAGAAACATACAAACATAAATTTTTCATAAATGCCATTGTAAGGAGATATAAAATAAGATAAGATCAACAAAAATTTTATTTATTTATAAAATGCGGAAAAGACTTTTCCTTACAATGCAATTACAAATGAAAACTATGTTATTACATATTTCCTAGATATCTATCATAACTCCTAAGCAGCAGCTCAAAAATCCGATCTTCGAACCATGCGATTGAAATCCATCTTCGCGATAAGATTCAACATACTCTTCCTTTAAGCTTCCTTCCTTTTGCATGATCCTACAAAACATCAAAATGCAACCTTGTCACTTCATGTATTAAGAATCAACAATTAGGAACTTAATAGAGTTAGACAATAGACTTACCTAAAGCAGAGTCAAATTTTCGATTCTACCTTTTCTCAGATCTTTCAGGTAGTCAGGGCAGCTTCGCAACCAATGCCCATTCTCTTGGCAACAGAAACATATGGACTCTTTGGGAATGGTACACGGGACAATCTCAGATTTAGCCTTTCTCTTTCCCTTGGAAAGAGAAATCTTTTCTGGACTTCCAATGTTACCATTGTCAATGTCCATGGAAGTTTGGGGAGTAGATCTTCCTATCAAATTTGCTTTTCCAGTGCGCCACATCATTGTTGATTCAGCAGCAACAAGCAAATAGGTAAGATCAACAAGGGTCATGTTGTGGTTTGTCACATAGTAGTCCTTAATGAACTCACTATATGACTCATGAAGTGACTGAAGAACCCAATCAATAGCCAACTCCCTTGAGACTTCGACACCCAATACTCTCAGCCTGTCAATATGTGACTTCATCTCCAAGACGTGAGTACACACATGCCTTCCATATTCATGTTTCATTGAAAGTAGGGCTTGAGTGACCTTGAATTTTTTCAAGTCTTTGAATTTTTATGGATGTTACAAATTGTTTTATAATATTTTATCTACACGTTGGACTTCGGGATGAAATTCCTTTCAACGGGGGATAATGTAACAATTGGTAAAAATTGGTTAGAGTCCGGCAGTCAAACCACCACGAACCGTTATGCATTGAGGACCAAGTGTGTGTAATTTTATGTTTTTAATGTATATTAAAGTTATTATATTCGTAATTACATTCATAACATCTCAAACTGCTCAAACCATCTATCGTTGAAGATCGAATCGAAAATCACCAAAAAATAATTATATTTGTGACGTTAAAAATAAAATTTTGCATTAATTATATTTGAGAGTTATGGATTAGAAATTTGAATAGATTACGTTCTCTTGATTATGTGGATATAAACAACGTCCAAAACGGAGATCGTATGAGAAAGTTACGCTTCTTTAAAGTTATAAAAATAAGTATTTATCTGATTTTCCTGAAACGGACTGTGCACTACTTCATTCCAAATAGCTACGAGCCTCGTAAATTGTTTCTAAGCACGTCTTTGAATTCAAACTATGGTCTATTATTTTATTTCATTTTTATCACATTTTTAATCTCGACCAAAATCAGATTCGTAAAATATGTAGAACCAGATCCAACTAATCGCGAAACATTGAATGCTAATTCCCAGAGTTCGGTATATCTGAATTGAATTCCGTCTGCATTTATGGAATCACCACAACCGAGACAACAACCAGACACTTTCCGAAAAATTTCATGAGGCGGTATGATGACACGAGAATTGAAAAAATGGGACTTACATCATAAATATAAATTGTGCATATTTAAAACCCATTATACCTCTAAAAATTCAAAGGAAGACTTTCACTTTTGAAAGTCATTCAAATTTCAAATGAAATTACTCTTTTCTCTTTAACTTCTCTACCTCACTCTCGATTATTTCCTCACACACACTCACGCTTCAATCACACATACACTATATATATATATATATATATATATATATATATATATATATATATATATATATATATATATATATATATATATATAGGGATCAAAATTTGGCCCAAAAACCCGAACCGAACCGAATTATGCCCGGATAAGCAATTTGATTCGGGTTTCGGGTATCTATATTATTCTTATTCGGTTCTCGGGTTATTCGTTTTGGGTTACCCAAATAAGACCTTACTCGGTTCTAAATACCCGACCCGAATAAGCAATCCTCATCCCCTTTCTCTTATCGATAGAAATCAAAATCACGATTCACACTTTTGTCCTCGTCGTTCATAACAGAAAAACAAAACCTACGCTCGTTCTCATCGTTTGAAATCGAACAATCTTATCAACTATTTCCAAACTCAAAATCACTTTTGTCGATCCATCCTCTTGTTTCAGACTTTCAAAAATCGACCCTTCCTATTTTCTCTAAGGATTCACGAATTCCTACTTTGTCTAGTCATGAAAAATTAGGCTCCAACTCAAGAAACTCAAGTAAGAAATTAATTCTCATTATGATAATCTACTATATAAATGCTATTCTTTCAATGTGTTATTGTGTTATGTTAGTCTTTGAATGTTTTACGTTGATGTATAAAAGTACATTGCTATTCTATTATTCGGGTTATAGAATCCTAATACGGTTTGTTTGATTTTTTCGGTTATATTAGGTCATTAATCATCTTGTACTTGTTATTCGGGTTATCCGGGTAATAACCGAACCGAACCCGTATTGGTTAATCGGTTCAATTTTCGGTTCATGCAATTACCCTTATTCTGTTTTCGGGTTATATATATATATATATATATATATATATATATATATATATATATATATATATATATATATATATATGGTACTCTACAAGATCATTCCCAGGATTGGTTGTACACAAATTTATCATCAAAATCACCTACAAATCTGCATTGGCTTCAAATAGAAACTAAGAGGAATACACATTGGGTTTTGACTGATCCTTCTCCCTCTCGTTCATAAAACCAACGAAGAAGAAGAAAAGAACCAACGATATATCGTCAGAGATGCATACATTCCTCATCCTCCTCCTGTCGAATAAACAACACCCAAACACCACTACTCGCTGCTGTTGTTCGATGCCGGAGAAGCCTCTATGAGGATGAGACAGCCGAGAAGCGACCACCGGAAAAACTGGCTGTCAAGCTCTCCGCCTCTATCCCCCTGTTTCTTCGCGGTTCGTCACCGGAGAAACCCAATTTGTTCTCTTTCGCCATCTCCTTTCGATTGAAGATGCCAAAACACCCTTGTGTTTTCCCTTTTCGTGTTTCTACTGATCGAACAAGAAACGAACCACCAAGAGGCTGCCAGAGCAGCCCCTCACCTAGCCATCATCGACAACCACCTCCAGATGTCTTCACTTCTTCTTGCCCTCCACAATCGCCTATTGCTGCTACTACCTCTCGGGTCTCTCTGTAAGAGCCACTTTTGTTTCTAAATCCATATGAGTTAGGTTCATTTCCTAAGCCATTTGGGCTATGTTTGTGACATCCTCAATTTCACGGCCAGAAAAGACCGGTTTGTTTGTGCTTTATTTAAAAATCATAGTATCATTTTGAAGAATAATATTGCAGAATTTGTTCCCAAAATATGATAAAG
Source organism: Lactuca virosa (assembly GCF_052849685.1). Lineage (NCBI taxonomy): Eukaryota > Viridiplantae > Streptophyta > Magnoliopsida > Asterales > Asteraceae > Lactuca > Lactuca virosa. Next base: position 294,128,608 of record NC_136427.1, on the reverse strand, counting down.
ATATTATCAAAGCATTTTCGAAGAAATGTATTTTAATTATATTAAAAATGTTGGGATTTCATCGTCAATACAGTACATAAGCATAAACAGAAATAACACAGGCCTTACAAACGTCTATTATTCTACTAACCTATAAACCATAAATCTCCCATCTGATCATCACACATGTGCTCTTGTGCCACTACCTATAATACAAGAAACCGAGTGGGTCAGGCTTGGGAGCCTGGTGAGCACATAGGGTTTTCAACCCACAATAATTAAATTCTTTATTTTCATCAAATCATTCAACCCGATTACTCATTCCCGTTATCCTCACTTTCTGTCCCTAAAACATCTAATTAGAGGGGCCTATCCAAATTATCTTCAGGATAGAAAATGATGCTTAGGGGATTCCTCAACAATATATGTCAGTAAGGCAACCATAAGGGGGATGGAGTACACCTGGTGAACACTTAGTTCAAAAACACCTACAGGTTGCGAGCCTGCTAGCGTTCCACTAGACTGTCTAGAATAGTCTGTAGTCGTCATCTATACTCCGCTAGATGACTAGATCATCTTCAAAGTCAAGGCCTCTCATCATTTATATCATCTTTAATCTTTCATCATCTATATCATCTTTCATCTACCCATCTTTACCCAACATATTTATAGGTATAAAATACATATACGGTTTAAATCAAGTAAAACATGTATAAATCGTTCATCCAACATAGATATCAGGAACATAGATAATATGCACACATAGCTTGTAATTTATATTAAATACTTAATATCTATGTGTAAGATGAAAGTAACTGTGCACTCACCTGTTAAAGTGACGATTCGAAATTCGGACAATATTTCGCTTCTAGCAACTGCCTTTTCCTTCGACGAAACCTAGTATCATTATCACTAAGTCTTATTCTAATATTTATTGAGACTAATTATTAGTCTAGATTCATCATTAATTCAAATTCTACTTCAAGATCTATCAAGTAAGGGACAACCAGGTAGGATCATATCGGAGGTAGGGTCCGTTTGGTACACAAAGTATACTGTTTGGAAATCCCATTTTAAATACCTCACTAAATCCATCCTAGACATCATCCCCGTAAGTAGATCAATCAGTATAACGACTTGGAATCACTGATAAATCTTGTTTATAGGTTCATAATAATGATAATGAACTTAAACATAAGTTATACTTAAAGTACGATAAGCATAACTCAACTTACATGTGGTTTAGTGAGAAACCGGACTCTGCGCGGGCAAAACTTCTAAGTTAAAAGCTCTACTTCTCGGAGCTTTCTGACACTCCGTAGCATCGCTAATAACACCTAGTAAGTGCTAGAGAAAGGCATTGAGGCCTTGGGGGGGGGGGGGGGGGTTGGGAGAGAGTAGGATAAAATGGTGTGAAGAATGGAGTGAATTTTGACTTTTATTTATAGGCTGGAAAGGGGTTGTACGTGGGGCGTACCTAAGCATTACGTTGGGCATAATGTGCCACGTGTCACAATTTGGTGGCAAGCCGTGGGGAAGAAGGTGTGGTGCTAAATCGCAACACGTGTCGCCCTCTATTTAATCTGAAAATTAATTATCTTGTAAAATCCATAACTTTTGCATACGAGCTCTTTTTTTGACGTTCTTTATATCCACGCGTAGCTATTGATATGATCTACAACTTTCGTTTAGACTCTGTCGACTAATTTTGACCTTATTTTTAAAGTTACATGTTAACAATCTTAGACAGTAAAAGTTTGTTAAAAATTCATAATTTTGTCATCCGACGTCCATTTTCGACTGTCATTATATCGTTGAACTCCTATTAATGAGATCTTCAATTCTCGTTTAGATCATCTTGGCTAAAAATCGACCAATCTAAAATTTGATTTCTGAGATGTATACTGCTACGTTAAATCTTAGAAAAATCATAACTTCCTTTAACGAAGCCAGATTTGGACGTTCTCTATATGCACACTCTCGGTTTAATGTCTACTATGACTTTTTTTTAGATTGCTAAGGCTAAAAATTATTTTGTCAAATTTACTTTTTACGATACGCGGAGTCGTGCCGGTTTAATCGTGAAACTTCGACGTGTCATAACTTCTTCGTTATAAGTCGGATTTCAACGTTCCTTATATCTCTGGAATCCTTTTTATGACTACTTCAACGTTCTTCAAAGATATTGGGTCTAATTATTATTTTATTTTAGACGCGTGTTTTATTCCTATTTTATTATATCGTTATAAGCAACGTGAATCACATAATACTCAAATAATTCTTCTTCATTACATCAAATAGGTTACAATGGTTGACACTAACAATTACATCATCATAATAATGCTTAGCCAGAAACGCGGGCGTTACAATTCTCTCCCCCTTAGGATGATTCCGTCTCGGAATCATGCATCAACAAACATATGTGGATAGCGACTCACCATGTCGCTCTTTATCTCTGAGGTGAGGTTCGGCCCATTCGAATGTTTCCATCGTACTATCACTAATTCGACCATCTTGCGTCACAATTTCTTTGTCTTACGGTCAGTAATTGCTTCAAGCTCTTCGATTAACCTCTTATCTTCATCAATCCTTGACTCTGAAAGTGGAATTATATCGGGAACTTCTCCCGTGAACATCCTCACATAACTCACATGGAAAGTGTTATGAATACCATCCAGTTCTTCTGGAAATTCCAGCTTGTAAGTTTGTTCCCAATCCTCTGAAGAACCTTGAATGGCCCAATAAATCTTGGACTCAACTTTCCTCTCTTTCCAAATCTTATAAGTCTCTTCCACGATGAGACTTTGAGCAACACCGAATCTCCAACTTCGAAAGTCATTAGTCGTCGCTTCTTGTCAGTATAGCTCTTTTGGCGATCTTGAGCTGCTAACATCCTCTCTAATCACTTTTAGCTTTTCAGCAGTCTGATGGACTATTTCGGGACCCATAAACTGCTTTTCTCCGGCCTCAAGCCAACAAGACGTCGTACGACACTTCTATCCGTACAAGGCTTTATAAGGTGTCATCTTAATGCTTGAATGGTAACTATTGTTGTAGGAAAACGCACATTGGCGTTTTCGTCGGCGGCCAGGGGTGTGACAATTTTGGTCCGAGCCGATGTTTAAGGGAGAAACAAACACGACGAACAGACCCGGATCCGTACACGACGAACATATCTGTTGCAACTCGACTGATGAAGACAAAGATGACGACATCGACGGTGGGCTAGGGTTTGCTGAGGAACGACGAAACGCCGAAGAAGTAGAAAAATGAAGTTGACAACGCGTTAGGGTTTGATGAGGAAGATGGTGTCATACCTCCTTTCTCCAAGTTGCAGATCGAAGCGGCGGTGGTTTCAAGATACTAGAGTTTGCAACAAAATCCTTACTTCCGGTGATGAACAGATCTGGTGCAACCCGTCGCCATCAGAAAACCTTAATCGGCTGGTGGTGGTGGTATTTACAGATCTGGAGTAAGGGTTTGCACACAGTGGTGGTCCGACAAGGGTTTCTCACTCCCTCCCCCAACTCCCATTTTCTCTCTCCCTTCGTTGTTGTTGAAGCTTGGTGGGATGAACATATATGGCGAAAATGAAGAAGACGAATGACGGTGGCTAAATGGGTGGCACAACGGTGGTGCTCCGACATCGAACATGGTTTTGGTGGTCGGACGACGGTGTTCCGACGAAAATGGTGGTGCTCCGACAGCTAATGAAGAGAGAGAGGGAGAGAGTTAGTATGTTAAAAGTGAGAGGGTGAGTTGAGGGTTGAGTTTTATTTTTTATTTTTCTTTTAATTAGAAAAACATTAAAGTAATTTAAAAAATGAAAATAGAAATATGAAGGATAAAATCGTTATTTTAAAAAAGTTCAAAATAAATTGGATAAAACTCGCAACATAATGAAATGTTTGGACCTCTGGTGTTAGTCCAAACATTTTTGGACCAAAATGACAATTTTCAGCTAACCACAGAGACTATTTTTACGATTTGGTCAAAATATTCTTATTAGTCGATGTTTTTTTTAAACTGCATACGATCAAACCTAATAATTTTATGGGCTTATGGCATAAATATGGTAACTTTTTTTTCTGTAAAAATATATTTGGAGAATAAACTGTTTTATCACTAAAAAAAAATAAAGTATATAACTTGACATCTAAGTTAATAAAGTGTTTGAAAATTTGTATCTTCCCCTAACGGATTGTCGGTTCAAGTCTTATCGTGAACTAGTTTAAAAGTAGGATGAAATAGGATTGTCGGTTCAAGTTTCATCGTGAACTAGTTTAAAAGTAGGATTTGATGAGTTAGCCAATAAAAAAATGTTATTTAATAAATGTTTGGCACACTCCTTTTGTGTCTTAAATAGTTATTTAAAGAAATGTCCTTTTTCAAATATCGAAAACAAAAATCCATTACAGTAGTCATAGTCACCAATGACACACAAATCACGAAAAGCGCCTCCTTTATTTGACTCAAATAACAATATATTTGCATCGATAACAGGTGGAAAAGAATAAGAACACTTAAACTTGTATTAAAATAAAAGGGTTAATATCATTGAATGCCAACCAATTATTGTATTTATATTAATTTGTTCTTTGATCGTTTTTTCTTTATATATTTTAAGTTATTAAATTTTCAAAATCTATTTAAAAAATAAGCCATTGTGAGAGACTTGTAAAGATAAACAAGTCGGTTGCGGACATAAGTGAAATTAAGAAGTAAATAAGATTTGCTTTTTTAAAAAGACAAATTAAAATACCGTCGTATCAATCCATGTGATATTTTGATCGTTTTTTCTTTATATATTTAAGTTATTAAATTTTCAAAATCTATTTAAAAAATAAGCCATTGTGAGAGACTTGTAAAGCTAAACAAGTCGGTTGCAGACATAGGTGAAATTAAGATGGAATTAAGAAGTAAATAAGATTTGCTGTTTAAAAAAAACAAATTAAAATACCATCGTATCAATCCATGTGCTATTTTTGTCAAAATAAATTGCCAGGTGTATTTTCCCCTGGACTAAAAGATATTAATTCAATTTTTGTACTAGTTTTAATTTACAAAACAATTATGCATTTAAATAACAATACAAGAATTAACTTAACTCAAGTGGCCGATATCAGCCAATATGAACCAAGTTATGAATCTAAGAGTATAAGGCTGCACGGTGTGGGTGCGGTTTCGAACCGCGAGGATGACACGTGGACCGCGAACACCGCCCCCAGGGCACGATTTCGTGCGGCCAAGACCGCAGTGCGGCCATACAAAACCACGAATGGTGATTGGCTGCTCCTTTTCCTAATTTTGACCGTTGAAGATTCGTGTAATTTTTTTTAACCATTACTCCATCTATATATATATATATATGTTACCATTTTAGAGGGTGTTTGGCTTAGCTTTTGTGGGGCAAAAGTCCTTTTTGTAAAAGGACTTTTTACAAAAGTTGTTTTTTAAAATGTGTTTGGATTAGCTTTTGAAGGGAAAAAATCAAAAATTAAAGTGTTTGGTTTAATTTTTACATGCAAAATGACTAAAAATGACATGTTTACATATTTATTGGGGGTAGATGGAGATATAAAAGTAATTTTAATGTTTAACACTCTTGAAAAGTTGGAAAAGTCATGATTTCGTGACTTTTCAAAAAGACCAAATTTACTCTATTGGAAAAGTCATTTCAAAAGTCATTCTCATCTTCCCAAACATCTTTTTCACTTTTTCTAAAAGAAAAAGTCAAAAGTCATTTTAGAAGCTAAAACAAACACTCTCTTAACTATTTCACCACCTTCACTCCAACTTTAAACAAATATTTACACAATCTTTTCATCCAATTTTTTTTGAAAAAAATGTCTTCTTCCAAAAGGCCTAGCAAAGAAAAAACACCAGTCAGAAACACCAACACCCCAATACCTTCATTTGATCAACCGATTTTCTCACCTCTGTTTTACCACTACGGCGGTATGCTTCCGTATTTTCCACAACGACCAGCGCAACCACTACCACAAACACCACCACTACTACAACCCGACCCAGATTTTAATCAATTTGATTTTTTGTCTCAACCCGAGTTTGTTCAACAAACACAAACACAACCAGAAACGGTCGTTTCTGATTCTGAACCGGAATTCGTTACAGAAACTCAGCCCACTCAAGCAGCAACTAAAAGAAAAGAGAAGGCGGAGGCTAGATGTTGGGAACCTTTGGAAGCGTTAGTGTTGGCACAATCTTGGATCGATATTTCAGAAGATGCGATGGTTGGAAAAGACCAAAAGCATGACCGCTTTTGGATTCGCGTTTTACACAGGTTCCATAAAGGAATGAACCGTGGAGAATACCGTTCAAAACATCAAGTGTACTCCAAATGGGGTAAGATGAACAAGGAAGTCATGTTGTTTAATGACTTGTGGAACAACATGAAACGTCAATGGAAAAGTGGAGAAAGCGATGAAGTGATTTTAAAGAAAGCGTTGAAAGTGTATCAAAAAGAAAATCTAAAGGCTTTCAAGTTTCTTGAAGTTTGAAATTTTTTGAAAGATAACAGGAAATGGCTGAGTTGCAAAACATCAGACGAGCATATCGACAGTGGTTCAAAACGCAGCAGAACATCTGAGTCCGACCACACTACATCAGATGCTCGTGTTCAATTTGATCTGAACGAAGATGAACATGTTCCAGTTTCACCACCTTCCCGACCAATGGGAAGAGACAAAGCAAAAAGCAAAGGCAAAGGCAAAGCGTCGGATTCAGATGATTTGAAAGAAATGGGAGCCGACATGAAGGGTATAAAAGACAGAATGAACAAGATTTTGCAAATTACTTCTGAAAGAGAGCTTCGGAAACAAAGGGAGAGCGACATGCGAATACTAGCGACGGACACGTCGAATATGACCGGGGCCGAACTTGAAGTGGTTTTGGCGATGAAGGAGGAAGTGAAAAAACGTTACATCAATCGTGACTAATTTCTAGTTTTTTTTTCAAGTTTTTAATCGTTTGTGTGTGTGTTTTTTTTTTAAGTTGTAGGTTTTATGTTTCTAATTTGTTTTTCTAAATTTTTAGGTTTTTTTTAAGTTAAGTAATGTATGGTATTTGTATTTTTAATTAATGAAATATTATCTTTTTAAAATTATGTTTTTTTTATTAAAAAAATAAGTTTTATTAAATTAAAATAGTTAACTGAAACATCCCAAAAATACAATCCAAAAATTTTTCGTTTGAAAACTTAACTAAACCATAATATTAAATATTAAAAGATAAATCCATGGATCATACGTCTCAAAATTTCATAATGAGTTAATCAGATCAACTTATGTCAAAACATATCACAATGTCTAAATAAAACTCCCAGGATAACTGAAGCTGTGGTGCGTGCCATGCCATCATCCCGAGCTCTTCCCCTTACTAACGGAAGTACCTGAAATCAATAACTGAAACTGTAAGCACAAAGCTTAGTGAGCTCCCCCAAACTACCACATACCATACAATAGCATATAAAGCAACTACTGGGCCTTGCCCACTGCATCGGACCGAGGTCCGGAAACTGCATCGGACCGAAGTCCGGAACTAACCAGGGCCTTGCCCTCTGCATCGGACCGAAGTCCGGAACTAACCAGGGTCTTGCCCTCTGCATCGGACCGAAGTCCGGAAAATACATCGGACCGAAGTCCGGAACTAACCAGGGCCTTGCCCTCTGCATCGGACCGAAGTTCGGAAACTGCATCGGACCAAAGTCCGGAACTAACCAGGGCCTTGCCCTCTGCATCGGACCGAAGTCCGGAAACTGACTGAACATAGCATAGCATAATCATAACTACTAGCATAAACACATATACTACATACTGCATCGGACCGAAGTCCGGAACACATAACACAAAGACATGCTTGAATCACGAAGACATCAAGCACACTGAACTACTGCATCGGACCGAAGTCCGGAACTACTGCTAACCAAACGGGCCGGCATTGTGGCCGTAGACCCGTCTCTACTGGAAGGAAACTCACCTCGTAACGCTGGCTGTTGAGGTGCTAAATCTGGAACTGTCTGACTGATGCTTCGGAACTCCCCGGCTACAAATCTCATAGACACTAAATCAGATACTGATAACTAATCTCAGGGTAAAATGACTATTTTACCCCTGGTCAAAGTCAACTTTCCTGGTCAAAGTCAACTTTCCTGGTCAAAGTCAACTTTTCAGTTGACCGGACTCGCCGAGTTGGGCCGCCAACTCGCCGAGTCCCTATCATCCTGTCTAATCTTCATCCGACTCGCCGAGTTGTATGAACAACTCGTCGAGTTCCCTTGAACAGAAGAACATACCCAGTCTTTGACTCGCCGAGTCGTATGAACAACTCGTCGAGTCCGACTGCTTCCAGATCCAAGTCTTAACTCACTGAGTCCTTACTCTACTCACTGATTCACCCTAAACTCTCAAGTCGGGGAAAAACCGAGGACTCGCGACTCGACTCGCCGAGTCTGAAGAACAACTCGTCGAGTCCCAAGCATGCCAAACTTATACAGTCGATTTTTCTCAATTCCAAAGCATCCAATTCATAGATCTGGGGTCCTAGGACTGATTTCACACGTAAAGTTTCTAACTTTACGTTCATGCATGCTCATGATAAGCTAAAATGCCCAATAAGGAGCTAAAAGAGGAGATCTAGGTTTGGAATGGGTACTTAGCTCAATAAAGGTGGCAACCTTGAGCTTAAGGAGTCCTGAAGTGCTTAGATCTGAAACCCATTCGTCTTAACTACCCATAAATCGACCTCAAAGTCTACAAAAGGCTCAAAAGCAAGACTAGCAAGCTTTTATGGAGATCTACATGATGACAAGCAAAGATTCGAGCTTTATACCTTGATGGCAGCTGGAAAGACACACTAAACTCAGATCTTCTTTGCTCCTCTTGAGAACCTCTCTTCTCTCTTCTTCTTCTAACTTCAAAATGCACCAAAATTCTCCACAAAATGAGAAATATTCCAAGAATGCTTAAAGGGAGGCTAGGGTTTAGTAAGGGACGTTCTGAGGGTGATGGAGGCTGGTTTGAGGCGCATAATGATGTTTAAATAGGGTGCAAACCCTTGAAATTAGGGTTTCATTCAGACTGGCAGACTCGCCGAGTCCGAGGATATGGACTCGTCGAGTTTCCAACTTAAACCGCGTGCAATTCCCGTCTCTACTCGACGAGTCGGGCTACTGACTCGTCGAGTACCCCTTAAGAAATGAAAAATTACATTATTTAGATCACATACCAGAAATGGGGCGTTACATTAACAAAAAAAAACAAAAAAGAAAAAGAAAATAAAAGTGTGGCACCACCCCCTTGGTGTGGCAAGAAACCACACTTGTGTGGTAAAAAATGACATGACGCTTATGCGGCGGGGGAGGGAGTGCAGTTTCGGTGGCACCACTCCCTCCAGCCAAATACAAACGAAACGAGAATTTACTATATTAGAAAATGTGTCTAACATCAAACCATATGAACTAACTTCATAAAAAACGGAAATCGAACAGTACAACTAGAATTATATTTTTAGCGTAGCATGGCTAAAAACGATTACAAGTTCAAAACTAAAATCAAAATGTGAATGAAACTTACAAAGGATTAAACAATTGTTTCCAAAATGAGCATCCTAGTCAAACTAATCATCAAAATCCCCTCTCTCTCTCTCTCTCTCTCTCTCTCTTTCTGAGAGAGAGAAAGAGAGATTCTCTTTTTACAAAATAAAAAAAACAACTCAATAACTGCTATAGGCAAAATACACAGAACATATTTTTCAACTGGTGAATTACATGGCTCATGAATCATGTTTTAAAGTGGTGAATTACACAACCCATATAATCTTCAAAGTACGATGCCTTATCTCCAAACTTTTTCAAAGTACAATGTCTTTTCAGCTTAAAATCAAAAAAATATACAAACCATGTTTTTCATGCGGTAAAATAGGGATAATGACTTAAAAGAGTAATATATTTTTAGATTTGTACACATTTGGTCACTGAGTTTTTGTTTTTTTCGTCCACATTTACCCCTTCAACTTGTTAAACTGTATACATTCAGTCTTTATGACCGGTTAGTCCAGGTTAGCCGGTAAAATGACTTAATAGGGTAATATATTTCTCACTTTGTACACATTTAGTCCTTAATATTTTTGTACACATTTAGTCCTTTTTTTTTTGCAAAATAAGTCATTTTTGTTTTTGTACTCATTCAGTACTTATGAATGATTTCTTAAGTTTTTTTCACGACATCTTACATGGTACAATCATTAATGAGGCGTTTGGGGCTTTTGATGCTTATGTCCATCGTGATCTCGACTCCTTGGTTGTTTAGGTCATGTGTTCTGAACGCCAAAACTTCTTTATACGATCCCTGATTTTAACAATCTTTATATCCATGCGTTCGTATTTTAGTTTACTACAACTTTCGTTTGGATTACTCCCGTTAAAAAGTAATATATTTTTACTTACGATTTTTATATCTATACGTTTTTTTATGAATGCATGTATGGATGTTTTTTTTTATAAAACCGTAAGTAAAAATATATTACATTTTAACGGGAGTAATCTTAACGAAAGTTGTAGTTGACTCAAAAAACGAACACGTGGATATACAGATCATTAAAATATGATATCGTATGAAGAAGTTACGACGTTCAGAACACAAGACCTAAGCCAAACCACAAGACCTACGCAACCAAGTAGTAGAGATCAGGATAGAAATAAGCATCAACAACTTCAATCACCTCATCAATGATTGTCCCACATAAGATGTCATGAGAAAAACCTAAAGAAATCATTCATAAGTATTGAATGAGTACAAAAACAAAAAATGCTTATTTTGAAACAAAAAAAATATTAAAGACTAAATGTGTACAAAAATAATAAGGACTGAATGTGTACAAAATGATAAATATATTACCATATTAAGTCATTTTTCCCAGCTAACCTGGAGTAACCGGTCATAGTGACTGAATATGCACAATTTAACATGTTGAAGGGGTAAATGTGGACGAAAAAAAACTCAGTGACCAAATGTGCACAAATCAAAAAATATATTACCCTTTTAAGTCATTATCCCGGTAAAATATGACCCGTTTTTTTTTCAAAACCATTGATGCAATCTCAAAGTCTTCAAATACATTAATGTGTGTTTTCCGTGACTAAAATACATGGGTCGTATAAGCCTTCTGTTTCACTGGGTACTATTTTCTTCAAGACCATTCATTCTGTAACGCCCCGACTCTCAGGTAATAATTTTATGGCTTTAATTTTCATAAATTGCAAGGTCTACTAGACGAGTTGGATGCCCTGACTCGTCGAGTAGAAGCGGATTCGGCCACGTGTTTAAGTGACATACTTGTCGAGTCCAAGATAGGACTCGACGAGTAGGAGCTGGAGGATGAAACCCTAATTTCCGAGGTTTTGCACCCTATTTAAAGGATCAATAGCCTCCTTTAGCCCCCTTACAGCCTCTTGAGAGTCCAACAAACCCTAATCCGTGTGTGTGCTCCATTCTTGTGTGTTTTAAGCTTTGGAAGGTGGATCTTAGTGAAAAGAGCTTGGAGAGCAAGTGGCTAGAAGCAAGGAACGTGTGGGGATCTGAAATCTACCTCAGTTAGCATCTTCTGGAAGGTATCTAGTCGTTACCTTAACCTCATTTCCTTCTAGATCTCATTTGGTTGAAGATTAGGGCTTTTCTAGCATATTAAGAAGCTATTCTTGGGTATGAGCTAAGATCTGAAGTTGTAACTTCAGATCTGAACTCTCTTTGGTCTCGAAGTCCATAAAGCTTTCAGCTTTAGCAAGTATGAACCTCTCCTTAAGTGTAAAACTCCATTGCAAGCTTGGTTTTGACATTATGAGCCTTGCATGCACGTAAAGTTTGCAACTTTACGTGATAAACATTCCTTGGGAAACTGGATCTGCAGTATGGAACCTTAAAATGGCTTAAAAAGCATCTGAATGGATAATGGACTGAAGGGACTCGGCGAGTTGCACGGTCAACTCGGCGAGTCTGATGAAGATTGTCGTGCAAGGACTTCTACATGGACTCGGCGAGTCAGAGGGGGGACTCGGCGAGTCAAATAGGGTTTTCCCGATATTTGGACACGCTTGAACTCGGCGAGTTGCATGAAACTCGACGAGTCAGTGGGGGGATTTCACGACTACTCGGGTTCTGGAAGGACTCGACAAGTCAGTGACTGCACTCGACGAGTCGGGTCAACATGGACTGTTGACCTTGACCGTTGACTTTGACCTTGACCAAGGGTTGGCTAATTGACTTCTGGGGCATTTTGGGAAATTGGAAATTTATGAGTATGGTTCTATGGTGAATATAGGTGGTGGAGTTTGTGGCGGTAATCCGAGAGTTTGAGCTTATCTTTCGAGTCGACAGTTGCGAAGTGAGTTGTCCTCACTATACTAAGGGGTCTAAGGCACCAAGGTCGGACCATTGGATTCGATATCCTAGTAGTTGATTACGTGTCGAATAGGAGATGATTATGCATGCTAGTTGCTATGCTAGTTAGGTAGATCTGTAGGACTACCTCTGTTACTGTTTGATTATCAGTCTGTGTTATTAGTTGTATATATGGACACGTGGTGTGGGTAGGGTTGAGGTTGCACTGTCTCGTGTAGTGAGCAACAAACCCTGGAGTATGCCAGATATGAGTTGAGGGCCGGGAAGGCATACCTGACTTATAATGAGGACTCATTGCCATACCAGATACAAGTTGAGGACCAAGTGGTATGCCAGACTCGTACTGAGGGCAGATCAAATATGTTCCAGTTGTAGGAGTGCAGGGGGTAAGCCAGTTATAAGTTGTGGGCTTGAAAGCAAACCAGACTTATGTTGTGGGCTCGGAGGCAAGCCAGATGTGAGCTGTGGGCCAGAAGGCAAGCCAGACTCACACTGTGGGCTCAGGGGGTAATCCAGTCTATAGAGTTGTGGACCCAGTACATGCTGTTAATTGTATATGTATTTATGTGCAGTGTATCAGTATTTTGGGGGAACTCACAAAGCTTTCAGGCTTACAGTTTTAGTTTATTGTTTCGGGTACATCAAGGGATCGCGTTAAGGCAAAGGCATGATCGTACAGCTCCTCATGTTTTGTTTATGTTTCTGGGAAAACTCTGATATTATACATTTTGAAAACAAGTTTGTAATGATTTAATGGTTTTGAAATGTTCTTAAAAGTTCAAATTTGGCATGATTTTATGGGTGTTACACATTCTTCGTCCATTTTGCTTGAAACTTTGCCTGAACTCACTTCATCATGCCAAGATCAACCATGTCTTCAAAAAGCCCTACACATCAACGAAACTGCACAACTCAAAGTAATACACCAAAATACCACAAAATGTCCCAAAGATAAATATAATGCATGAAATAGGACTAAAGTTCTATACAAATATAAAGAAATAAAAGTGCTAAAAGATACATCAAATGCATCTAACAAGCAACAATTAAATAAGATTATGTTTATCATTTCAATACTTCTATTTAGTGATATATAAATACGTGAATAAATGTAAAAAACTTTTAAATAATAAGCAATCATTTAGTGTGTTGTTTATAATCGAATAATGCAAAAGAAAAACAAAAGTTAGGCTTTTTGTCCCCAGTACTACTTAGGCAAAACCTACAGGTCTAAACGACCTTGATTTTTGTTGGTGATTTTGTATCATCAATGTGTATTTAAGTGTAATGGATTGACTTGTTGACCAAAAATCAATCTTGATGAATATTAAACAAGTAAGGAAGGTGCGGAGTGCACACTTGTTTAACTTTATTCAAGATTCAAAGTAGATTGTCATTTAGGGGCGAAACCCCTAAACGAACAGGGGTCCGGGGGCAGCCTCCCTGGGAGCGGAGTCCAAGGGGCGGCAGCCCCTGGCGGGGTCCAAGGGGCAAAGCCCCTGACTGGTTTTGACAGTTGGAGTAGTTTTTGGACAAAGAAAACTGCCTTGACAGTTTTCAGACAAATGAAGTAATTAATCATTTTGGTCATCATTTTCCTAGTACAATAACAATCACAAAAATATCATCAAAACATTATATATTCTTGAAACTATTTTGAGTCTTATCCGATTAAAGATTGAGAGTACCACCCAAATACTTTAATCTGAAAGTGTACACACGATTTTCAGAATTTCAAAGCCTTTTCTATACCCCAAATTTCTAACAATTTTCACGTGAAAATCTTGGACCGACGCTTTCCTTCCTGACCGAGCTTTAATCGAGGTTGGCCTTTTGTGCCTGCGGCAAGGCCAAACACCCATTTGTGTAGTTCTTGTTTCCACATTGTTATCACCGAGGTCTTGATGGTAGGCCTAGGATTTTTTATTTTTTTTATTATTATTATTATTTTTTGAACAAGCATTTTATTAACAAAAAAAAAAGCTTAAACGAGATGCTTAAGACAAATGTACATGAAAAATAAGATAAAGGAGAATTACACCACATATGTCAATTAAGAACATTAAATTTAGACATATTCTTAATTCAATTGAGATTTGTTCTTTACTTTTTAGGGTACCATTGCGTGTATGTGTACCGTACTAGTTGAGTAATTTGTTTTAGTTAGCTAGTTTAGTTTAATAATAGTCTAAACGAGGAGACAATTTTGAGATTGAATAAATTTGATGTTAGATTTTAATCTAGCAAAATATGAGTTCATGTGAATTTGTAAAACTAATATAAAATGGTTTAAGTCATTTAATCTTTAGCGGCTTAAAATGTTATTTAATGTTTATATGATATATTTTATGTGAATTGATATATTTAATAAAAAATGGTTTTATAGATTCTTGATTTTTCTTATGTTTTTGGGGAAATTAAGTTGTTGGTGTTCGCAATGCCCCCTGATAGGATTCTAGGGGCAATGCTCGTAGTAGCGTCCAAAGGATAGAGACTCTGGCTACGGTCCAATGGTCCAAGGGACAAAACCCCTTGCGGGGCGAGAGGAAGCACCTCGGCCCCAAATCAGATCTGTATACAATTTACAACTTGATATAACATGTAGTTATTTTTCCACAAAAAATCTATAGTTGCGTTGATAATCAACATACACAAGTTCCCACAAAAACTTACCCATTTTAACCACTAATTGTTTATACAAACATATTGGTTGTTGCAGAAGAGTATGATTGATGATTGTAATATTACCAATGTTCCAAATAATGTTAGGCTTGATTTGACGTAAATGTCAAGCCTCAAGCTTTTTCGAGACGTGGCGAGCCATGTCGTTGGTATGACGTGACTTAAGGTGACAATTTTGTATATATTTAGTAATTTTATATATTTTTTCTACTATTATTCATTTTTATATACATACATGACTTAAGACGACATTTTGTTAAAACTTAGTGGCAAGTACAAGCTTTCGAGCCATGTTGAGATTTTTAGAACCTTGAATATTACTCTACAACTATTGTAACAAAGAATACGATATAAAGCAAAAGTATTTTGGGCTTTTGCAATCTTGGATTTCCCTGAATATTACTCTACAACTATTGTAACAAATTAAGAATACGATATAAAGCAAAAGTATTTTTGCAAATTGTTTTCTTGGATTATTTAGAAGTTTGAATTCGCGTAACCTAGGTAATACGGTCAAATTACACATTTCGAAAAGTATTTCGAACACAATTCTTGAAATTATACCATTTGTATTGATGTTCCGAACCTACTATTCCTAACATAAGTTTAAGCTAGATTGATGTAATATTTAGTTTAAGGCTCTTGGTTGTTATATCTTAATTATGTTCCTAATAAGCTATATTGATTATCTTGGTTGACATTCTTATTAAGTTATTATGTCGAAATCGTAGATGTAATAAATTTATGAATGATGTTACGTCTTATATTACTCTTAAATCTTATCTTTACGGACATAATATAAAAGATCAGTAAATTATATAATTAAAAATTGTCATGGGCCATAACAGAAAAACTTTACCTAGATAGGCGTGACATAATATAAAGATGGTAAGTTGTAGTTCTTATCTAGCTGTTTCAATTTTTTGCATTTGGCAACAATAGAGCACTCGAACATATTCTTACTTAAGATATGGATACCATAGGATAGGAAATTTCTACGAAATTTCATAAATTTGTCATAATAAGAAAAGTTTCAATATAAAGTTGACCCAAACATCATTGCGATAAGGACAATTTATGGAAAAGAGGGATAACGAAATAACAAGTTGAATGAAATGGCTTAATGCGCATAAATTGGTTGAAACTTGAAAGTTACATTTTTATTCGCAACTTGAATATCTAACTTGTGGTTGTCATTGTCAAGAAAGAAAACGTACCATAACACAATTGTCACAACATAGGTTTATTATTTTTATTTTATAAAATTTGTCATTTAACGTAAGTTTTAATCTTATAGTTACTTATTTATTTATAAATATTGTTACTAATATAAACGAACTGCTATTCCTCTTATTAAAAAAGTATAATATTAAGTATTTATAACATAATAAATCTTTCTATCATTAGTCAAATATATGATATGCTTTCAATATAAAAAAGAGAAAGTCATAAAAAATACCAATATTATATATATATATATATATATATATATATATATATATATATATATATATATATATATATATATATATATATATATATATAGAGAGAGAGAGAGAGAGAGAGGAATGATCATTTGAGAACTCAAAGTTTCCCGAGAATCCGAGAACTAAAAATGGAACGTTGGATCAATTTTTTGGACGGATTATATGATTAGTGGCATACTTTGTAAATATAAGTAAATTTAATGGTAACTAAAAATGGAACGTTGGATCACAGGGGTAAATATGGTATAAAAAAATTTAAAAAAAAATCAAATTACTTATTAATTGAAATATCAATCAGTATCTTCTCTCTCTCTCTCTCTCTATATATATATATATATATATATATATATATATATATATCTCAATGTATCGTGTTCTTCCCCTCTCCGTTGACCACCTCCCTCCGCCCTCCAACAACCACTGTACCTTTGTCAACAATCGACGCCTTACACTGCCACCGTAGATCCATAATCAAAATCCCTTTCGTTGATCCATTGTATCGTAAACCTATCTCCACTGAAGATCCTCGCAGATTGATAGATTGAACAACTCGGTGGCGACATCCTTCTTCCCTCTCGAAGTTCCGTGCCCTAATAAATCAACGAGTGGTCTGATCGCTCCGGACTCCCGATTTGTATCTTGTTATCTTTGATTACCAACAGACTAAACAGTGTCGCGGTAGAATTCCCCTTCGCCTTCGAGCTTCCGGTCTTGAGGACATGAATTAGAGGTTTAATCGCGTAGGCGTCCTTCTTCACCAGAGTTTCGATTTTAGTGAGATCAAGTCTTTCTTTAGTAGCAGAGTAAAACAACTCTCAGCCCAAAAGAACATTTCCGCCATATTTTATTTATTGACCTATTTCCAAATCGTATTTTGTGTTAATCTAGACTCGAATCAATCTCCGAAGGTACATCTTAATGCCTCCTCTGTTTATATCCAATCAAATTTTGTTCATCGTTAAGCCCAAGGATAAATTTACAGGTTTTAGTTTATTAAATAAGATGTTGATGGTGTTACATGGTATTGAATTTGTTCAACGATTATTGTAATCACGATTTTATTTAGTCAATAGATTTTCAACAATTGCATTATGATTTGCTGTTTGATTCGTTTCAAAATGGCATTGAATTTGATTATCTTCAAACTGAATATGTATAGGGGCTAGGGAGTGTGATGATAATGATGATATAGTATCGAGTTAGCAATAAGAAAACCCCTAGAAATTGTTATGGTGTGATTACTGATAAGTGTGATCTAAGCTTTAAGTCTACAAAAACCATTGAACAATAAGGCTAACAAAACGTTCATGCATTAGTTACATATGAACTCAACAAAGACATACAAAAGAATTTCAATGTGATTAATACATATTAAAGAAAAATGACAACTGTTTTTTTTTACAGGATCAAAAGCCATGGATGATGCATTTACCATTCAAATAAATGGAAACTTAGTCAAACAGCTAGCAGACAGCACCAACAAGGTAAAGAAAAAAAATAAGAAAACCAAAACCCAAAACTCAACTCCCAATCCCTCCACCACCACCACCACCACCACCAACTGCCGTTACATGGCCGCCATAACACAAAGCATTTCATTAGATATAGGATTCCTTCAAACATTTGAAAAGTAGTTTGTATCTTTTTTGCAGTTGTACTTGGGATACCTATTACTCTTGTCCCTGTAAACTTCTTCCAATCATGTAAAATTACGTTATTTCCCATCCCTAGTCCTTGCATTTTCTTAAATCTTACCACATGAAGCATCATCACTTGTTCCAGGTGCAATTACTTTGGGTTGATTTGGTTACCGATGGATTACCAGCTACAACTATTGGCTTCAATAAACAAGATTCACATGTTATGAAGGAAGGCTAAACCTCGAAAGGTATTTTTTCTTTTACTTATTTTTTATTCAGACCATTTGGTAACTTAATGCTGTTAAGGTCATAAAATCCAGGTGGCAATCTCTCTGCCATATCTTTAAGCTACAATATATAATAACAAATTCAATCATAAAAGTTTTTTTTCAAATTATTAACTGTAAGAAAATACCTGTGATGTAAGAGACTTTATCACGTCTTTAGCAGCATTACATTTAGTAGATTCCTTTGCAGCCAATACCATTGCTTCCTGGGATTGTTTTCTTGATTTTTGAAGTTCTGCTTCTTGAATTTCACATTGATGTATGAGGCTATCAACCTCATAAGATTCATAAAAAGTAAAAAACAAAACATTGTAATTTTAAAAAACTTTGGGAATCTACCTGCCCACGTAATTTAAGAACTTCTTGATTCAACAAATCATTAGTCCTCTTCAAACTATTCGCACATTTTTCGAGAAAGAAAGCCCCGATGTTGAGGAGGATGCTAAACTAAGATGTTGATGGTGTTATTTTATTTTTACACTAAAATCTGCAACATTTACATATTAATATTACGTATAAAATGTTGATCAACTTATACAGGAATATGATAAAAATTGCAGCTCATTTGTTAATAACATTATATTTTATATATTAGCTAATTAACCACTTCTGATTTGTGGTAATTGCTTCTATATTGAGCTTTATGAATCACTTGTGATTCACATGTGAATCACTTGTGATTCACATGTGAATCACTTGTGATTCACATATGAATCACTTGTGATACATGTGAATCATTTGTGATTTATATGTGAATCACATGTACTTCACATGTAAATCATCTTAATTATTTATTTTTTCTAACCATATAGTTTATTTTAATTGCTTCTATATTGAGCTTCATGAATCACTTGTGATTTACATGTGAATCACTTGTGACACATGTGAATCATTTGTGATTTATATGTGAATCACATGTAATTCACATATAAATCATCTTAATTATTTATTTTTTCTAACCATATAGTTTGTTTTAATTTGTTTAATTTTAGCAATATATCACAAGTGAATCACATATGAATTAAATGTGATTCACATGTAAATCACAAGTGAATCACATGTAATTCACAAGTAAATCACAAGTGATTCACATATGAATTACATATTATGCACATGTAATTCACATGTAAATCACATATGAGTTACATGTAATTCATATGTAATTTACATATAAATCACATGTAATTTACACGTAAATCACAAGTGATTCATATATGAATTACATGTGATTCACATGTAATTCACATATGAATCATATGTAACTCACAAGTAAACCTCATATGAATTACATGTGATTCACATATAAATCACAAATGAATCACATATTAATTACGTCTATATGCACACATGTATTTTTGTGAGTTTTCTTGCATTAATCAATTTTTTTTATTTTTCTTGTAGATTTGGAAGAATTTGTGGAAAATATTGAAGAGGTGAAAACTGATAAATTAAAGAAAATATGGAAATCTTGACACGAAGACATGAAAACGCTTTGAATTTTTGTAGTATTTTTTGTTTTTTTGTATTTTATTTTGTATCGAATAAACTACTTGTACTATTGTGTTTATAGATTATTAAATAAAAATGGATTTTTGTTATGATTACTTACGAATATTATAGTATAAGAAAGATCCATATATGTACTTGAAAAATATTCATATATATATACTCCTAAAACGTTGATTTTTTTTGTTTAAAAAATTAGAGTTTTTTTTTTATTGATTTTTAAAAATTTAGTTTTTAAAAAAACGCAGTTTTCAAAAAAAAATTAGAGTTTTTTTGAAAAAACTGTAGTTTTTTTTTATAAAATTGCAGTTTTTTTAAAAAAATTGTAGTTTTTTTTAAAAAAATAATGCAGTTTTTTTAAAAAAATATTTTTTGTCAATTTTTATAAAAAATTCATGTTTTCTGAAAAAAATTAAAAAATCTCCATTTAAAAAAAATCGAAAATTATTTTTGAAAAATAAATCCGAAATTTGATTTATTATGTTAATTTTTAGAACTTTTTATTAATAATCTCAATAACTAAAAAAATAAACATTAAATGAGATCGGTAAGATGACGATCATGCCCTTAATGAGTTAATTTTGATCTAACGCTCCACCTTTAGTTCTCAGGTTATCGGGAAACTATGAGTTCTCAACGGATTTCAACCTTATATATATATATATATATATATATATATATATATATATATATATATATATATATATATATATAGAGAGAGAGAGAGAGGTAGTTCATTTGTTTAAACTAATTATTGTGTTCTTGTCTGCATAAATGTGGGCCAATCAAAATTAAATAATTAAATAAATAAATAAGGGTAATTTAGTAATTTGTTTAGTAACTTCCAATAATAATTCCTATAATCATGGTAATGACTTTTAACCTAAATAATTAAGCTAGTCGTCGTTACTTCCGAATTCATCTCACTCAATATACAAACAAATCTCCATACAAGTTTCCCCTTTTACTTATCTAGAAATCGATCTGTTTTTTCTGCTAGGTTTAGGATTTGTTGATTTCCGATGTACGATTTAGTCTTTCATCTCGTGGTAATCAGTAGCTTTTTAATCTTGGTAGAAGTTTCTGTCTGATTTTGTTTACGTTTTCCGATCGCGAATTGGTATTTTAGGGTTTTAAAATTTTCGTTATAGTGAATCTTCATCGGAGTTCGGAGTGGAGATGAACGATCAAGCTCAGATGATGAATCAGTTGCAGCAGCTTCCGATAATGCAATCCCATCGGTTGATGAATAATCAGAACTCCCAGATGTTGATGAATCAGTTAATTAATCATTCTCATATGATGATGAATCAGTCACAGTCGCAGGGGATGTTGAACAATCGAGGTGGTCGTTACGGGATGTGGTCGTCGGCGCAACCAGAGCAGCTCAAGTTCTAGATCCGAACACGAAGCCTTCAGGTTTTGTTCCGTCTTCGATGTTTGGTTAGATTCGATTTTTTATATAATGAAGTAACATGAAGCTCTTTTCGAGTTAATTTTCACTTAGGGTTTTTTCCTTCCGTTATTGTTTGTTACAGGAATCGATAACTCAGCTTTATAATTCCAATTCAAGTGGAATTTGGGGGTTTTGAGTGATATGGAGATCATCTGTGTTTATTTCAAATGGTCTGATTGATGCAGCAAAGGGACTGATTCAAATGGTCTGATTCATATTTCAATTTATGTTTTTTTTATTTTTTTTATTTTTTTTTTATTTTTCTGATTTAACACTTCATTTATGTGACAAGGTTGAATTCTGAAAAGGTATCAAGTATGTTTATGTAGATGATTCAATGGATGATATTGGTGAGATTCCAATTCTATTGGAAGGGAATCATGTATTCCAATTCTGTTGGAATGGAATCACGAATTCCAATTCTGTTGGAATCACAGAAGTTGATGCTTGAAGAACGAACCACAAAATTGAAAAGGATCACATTATTCTTTTAGAATGTATTAGTCTTTTTTAGATTTTGATGTTTTCTTTCCCGTTTTGAAAGTTTTTTTTAGTTTTATTCTTTAACAATAAATGTAATTCTTAACAATTGTTACCCGTATTCTATAAAAAATAATGTATTTTTTGTTTTTATTCTTCAATTGATTGTTCAAGAATTTGTTATTCTACAAGAAGTTCTTAAAGTCATGATCAAAAAATAGGTTCAAGAATATTTTTATTATTTATTGTTCAATAATATTTTTATTTTTGAGTAAATAATTAAATAAATAAACATATTCTGTCAGAATGTCCGAATTAAAATAGTTACAATTCGTACAATTGGATTTTTAAAATTAATAGAATCTATGATCCCTTAAAATATGCAGTTTTCCTTTATTAAATCTATATTAATTGACTAAAATACCCTTGTAATTAAATTAGATGATATTTTTCAATTACATTTAATTCAATAATATATATTAATCACTTTCTTAAAATAAGTAAAATTGATTGGACCACAGTTATGCATACAATAACACAATAATTACTTTGAATAGAATAACCTAGGCCTATATATATATATATATATATATATATATATATATATATATATATATATATATATATATATATATATATATATATCATGGTTGCAGAAATCGCTAATCGGTCGTTAATCGGTGGACTAGCGATTAGGGATTAATCGGCTAGGCGGAGATTAATCGGGAGATTAATCGGTGACCATTAATTGTTAAGAAAATTATTCAAAAATTTATAAATATAATTTTAATCCTACAAAAAAAGCGATTAATCGGCGATTAGGTCCGATTAGGGCCGATTAGGTCCGACTTTGACTAGGCCCGATTAGGTCCGATTAACTCCGACTTTGACCTGTATTGACCAAACCCGATTATAGTGACCGATTAGCAATAAATCTCATCGGTGGAGGTCCGATTAGCGATTAATCGGCCGATTAGGCCGATTTCTGCAACACTGATATATATATATATATATATATATATATATATATATATATATATATATATATATATATATATATATATATATATATATATATAGAGAGAGAGAGAGAGATAGGTTCAAATATTCTAACTAATTATTGTATAGATGTAGGGTTAAATATGAGCCAATCATTTTGAAAACATGGATTAGGGTAAAATTGTAATCTTAACTTTTAATTAATTTTGGTAATTAAATATTTAAATCATTAACCCCTTTAATTTAGGCAAAATCGTTTACTGCTTTAAAACCCTACACAGAAGAAACATCGACCTTTAACAATCAAGCAGCTCTCGGTTGTTTCTCTTCCGGTTTCGGCATAGTGTGTGAAGGGAAGAGAGGTGGGTGGTTCAATCAACGGGATGAAGAGGCGGCAGTTAGTTCGAAGGAAGCAAAACAAACTGGAGAGGTGAATTCCACCGATCGATCTCAGCTTTTGATTTTTGAGAAGGGGTGTTCTGTGAGTTTTCTTTACAGTGGAACCAAATAATCGCGCGCTTCTCCTTAAAGTCTACCTCCTTCTCAATCTCAATTTGGCTTTCTCTGATCCTTAGCTTTTGTATGTTAGCCTTAAATCTCACCCTATGCCTTTCTCGCATCCTTATTTTACAACTCCCAAATCGTTAAAGCTTGAATCAATAGGATAAAGATGTTAATCAGGCTTAAGATGTTAAGAACCCAAGATTATTGTGGATGAAACTTATCTTCAGGTTCATCTATTTATCATTAAGAAATAATGCTTTTGTTTTCATTTTCATTACAAATTTCTATTCGTCTGCTGCTTCTACTTTCTTTCTGAAAAACAGTAAGAAAATATTGATTGCCATTGTTGTTTACGTTCAAATAAGTTGACACATGTTGCTTTTAAGAAACATTATGGTAAACAACATTTGGGTGATTGTTGATTGAGAGAAGGTTCTGTTGTAAAAAAATTATGCTTTTGAATATTATAACAAAACTTTAACCATATCGGTCAATAAACCACAAACTTGGTCATTGATTTTGTCACTAAGATGAGTTTCTTAAATGTAGGTTTTATCTCAGTTAAAATAAGAGGTCATGCTTACCATGATATCCTTTTATTATGCTCCAACAACAACTTCTATAACTTGTCTATATGCATCAACTTTCCTTTCTTTGCATCTTAAATTTTGACTCATTGTGTGTATTTTAAGATACTCATCAATCGACCAATTTCAGTTTTATATAATTATGAAAGCAACAACACTTATTTTGACTATAAATTCTGAAAGAAATAACATCAAGTAAAGAAAAAGAAGCTTCGTGAAGAAAGGAAACTCGGTTTGAAGTGTGGTGAAGAATGGAAAGTAAGCAACAATATTCGTTAAGAATGGATTAGCATTTTTGTATGTCCGAATTATTAACAACAATATTATATCAGAATGTATTAGTGTTTTACTTAGATTTCAATGTTTTTATTTGATTTTTAATCATTCACAGTTTTATTCTTTCAGAATAAATATAATTCTTAACCATTGTTATGTATATTCTTTCAGATTGAATATCATTTTATGTATGTTCATAGTTGTATTTGTTAAGAATGAATGTAATCATTGATTTTAAGATAGTAATATTCTTTTCATATAAAAGTTGTATTCATTTAAAATTATTAATCTTGATAATATATGTTTATAGTATTATGTCAGAATTTAATGTTTTTTTTCAAGATAATCATAAACACATTCTTTTAGAATGTCCGAATTAATATATTTATTATATAAAAAATCAGATTTTTAAAGTTTAGAGAATTAATTATTCCTTAAAATCTGTAATTTTCCTTTTTTAAATTTATGTTAATTGACTAAAATAACCTTAGAATGAAATTAGATGGTATTTTTTTAATTATCTTTAATTTAATAATATGTATTATTCACTTTCTTAAAATAAGTAAAATGATTGGTCCACAATCAATTCTACATCCACACAATACTTAGTTAGAATACAATAACCTAAGCTTATATATATATATATATATATATATATATATATATATATATATATATATATATATAGAGAGAGAGAGAGAGAGAGAGAGAGAGAGAGAAAAGAGAGAGGTTCATTTGAGACAACTATAATTTATAAAACATGGGACGCAATTCTAGTCAGTCATTTTGGAAATTAAAAAAAATATTTTTAAAATGAAAAATAAATAAATTTTCGATTTTTTTTAAATATTATTTTCGTCATTTACATTTAAAAAAAATTAAAATAATAATAATAATAAATAAATAAAATTATGGAAACCCTAATATTCTTGCAGAATTTATAGCGGAACAATTAAAAAATAGAGTTTCTTTTCGCAAAGAATGATAAAAGGCTATAGAAATAACTAAACAAGCAAATACAAAAGGAATTCAAGTGCACTTTGCAAAGCGTATCGACGGAAAAGAAATCGTGCGTGTTGAATGGATCAGAGAGGGTAGGGTTCCACTACAAACCATTCAAGCTAAAATTGATGATTGTTCCTATACAGTTCGAACGATCTATGGGGTATTAGGCATCAGAATTTGGATATTGATAGACGGGGAATAATAAACTTTTATTCCCTTTGCATTCTATCCAACGATGGCAACAAAAAAAATGAGAAATTCGTTTTTTCCTTTTTCTTTTGTGTTAAATAAAAAAATGAACAATTATAATTTTATAGGGTTGAATAAAAATTCAATTAATCTTTTTATAAAATTGTTATGCTTAGTGTGTGACTCTTTGGTTTTTTGAGGGTTAGTATAAAAAACCAGCCACACGACATAAACAAATAACTATAGAAGTAATAACCAAATTTTCCAAATATCTGTGAAATATTCTAATAGAATATTCTAGTATAAAAATTACAACAAAATTGTTAGAATACTCACATGTTCTATTAGAATATTTGTAACACTCGGTTTCGGATAGCTTCATTATTTGGGGTTGTGGCCCAATCATCAGTTATCATGAGGCTTGGGACCTTAGGTAAGAAAGGATTTGGCCCTTTTGGATGTGGGTGCTATAGTTTAAGTGAACCGAGTGTTCGATAGCGTTTTGGAGCCCAAGGGTATAATCGTAATTTGCTAGTTCGGGCCTTTATGAATTTTAGGTTCTGGTTCGGGAAGTTTTAAGGCAGTGGTGAGTTGTTAAAAGCATAGAGCTTCTCGTCACCTTTCCGTAGATATAAAGTTCGTTGGAAACGGACTTGGGACGAAGTAGTTATGGCCGAATGAAGTTTGAGTGGTTTGGAGGGCCATCTAGTATGCGGGGCGTACTAGATATGTACGCAGGGTGTACTGAGTAGAGTAGTCACGGGTGGTCTTCGAGTACGCGGGGTGTACTCCTTTCAGCCATGAAACCCTAAATTGTGACCCTTGACCTATTTAAACCTTATTTCTTTAATGAGCCTAATCTTTTATCGATCTCTAAGCATCCTAAACCCTATAAGTCGACCCTTAACCTATATCTTGGATCTTTTAAGCCATGGTGAAGGATCTTGGAGTATTTTTGTGCACTTTGAAGATCTTGGAGCTTCTTGAAGAATCGCCACCTGGAAAGGAGCTTGTAGATCCAGAAGTTTGCCATCTTTTGCAATCTATTGAAGATAAAAAGCTTTAATCTTGCTCACTCTTTGGTTAGATCGTCTTATTGGGTATGCTCATAGTCCTTTGATCTTGTGGATCCAGACATTTTAGGTGTCCCAAAGGCATAAAAATGTGATCTTTATGGTTTATTTCGACTCATGCATGTGTTAAGACCTTTCATTTAGCTCTTTTGAGCTCTAGAGTCCCATTAAACCATGTATGCAAGTAAAGTTGCCAACCTTACGTGATAAGTCATCCATGGGAAGCAGATCTGAGAATTTAAAGCAAGGACTTAAGTGGTTAAGTGCTTAATGGAGAAGGTTGGGGTTTAGGGGAGTACGTCGGGCGTACCTATCTGGTACGCTGCGCGTATTGGCCCCAAAGGGTGTACGTTGGGCGTACCAGTTGAGTACGCGGGGCGTACTCGGCCTGTTGGGCTTTTCTTGTTTTGTTGACTTGTTATCCATGGAGTGTTGACCAGGTTTAACCATTGGTTATTTTGAGCCTTTTTGGATGTTGGGCCTCCTCGGGTTAGGCCCATGATGGGCATGGGCCCAATTTGGATATTTGGGCCTTAGTGAGTCTTAAGGTGTCATTTTGGGTTTGGGCTATCGTTCGAACTTGGATTGCTTCGGGCTTTGTTGGTCCATAAGTGGGCTTTGGATGAGTATTTGGTTTGTGATCCTTTGATTGTGAGTTTGGGCCGTAGTCTTGGACCAAACTAGGTAAGGGGTAAAATGGTCTTTTTACCCCATATATGAATTATTGGATTGGGTATTGGAACCCAAATGTTAATTGAATGTCTTCATGTTAATTAGCGTTGGGATTCTAGCGGATCTGCAGTCAGAGATATGTTCGTGGGTTCAGCAATCGAGGTGAGTCTCCCTTCGTATAATCTGTGGGTCGAAGGCACCAAGGTCGGTGTAACATCCCAAAATTCAGGACCAAAATTTTTGTTTTTAAATAAGTTATTTTAAAACCAACAGTATAAGAAAACATCCATAATGTCATGTCATGTCAAAACCAAAGTAGAAATAATAAAAACATGTTATCATAAACAATATCAGAGTGTAATCCCAAAGATCTCATGTGCGGAAAACCATAGTGTGATGCGCTGCAATCGAACCGACTCCTTTTCCTTTGAAAATGAAGTACCTGAAACCAAAACTGAAAACCCTAAGCACGAAGCTTAGTGAGTTCCCCCATCATACCACATACCATACAATCACATATTGCCAGGCATATCTGGGTGCCCGACCTACCCTGATGAGCATACTGGGATGCTCAACCTACCCCACTGTCAGGCATACCGGGGTGCCCGACCTACCCCATGTCAGACATATCTGGGTGCCCGACCTACCCCTTCGGTATCTTTCAACCGGTAACAGGGAGCTTGCCTCCCTTATGGAACATCCCCCTCTGGCACGTATCACAATATTGTCCGCTTTGGGCTCCCGGCGTGAAAACTTCCCAGGGGGTCACCCATCCCTGGATGGCTCTCGCCCGGGCACGCTTAACTGCAGAGTTCTTATGGGATCTGCTGCCCTCACGGTTTAAAACGCGTTGTGACAAGGAAGGTATCCACACCCCTTATAAGGAAATGTTTCGTTCTCCTTCCAAGCCGATGTGGGATCAAGTGCAACCCACCTTCACCCCCCATTATAGGGTTCGACGTCCCTGTCGAACACATCGACTCATACCCTAGCTCTGATACCATACTGTAACATCCCAAAATCCAGGCCACCACCGGCCACCATAAGGTGGTTGTGTGTGTGTCTATTTTGTTTAGTGTGTGTTTATTTTGAGATTTAGCATTGTAAAGTGTAAATTACAAATTGGAATAATGAAAAGAAAACTGAAAACCACCACCGTAGGGTGGTGGCTGCCGCCACCGGCCGCCGTGTTGGGTGGCGGTGTGCCTCGTTTGTGTTATGACTCGTTTGGGATGTTTGGACAAGGAACTAAAACCCTAATGGGCCCAATGAAGCCCTAGTTGACCAAAAAGCCCAAACATGTGACTAATGGGCCTAATGAACCTTAATTGATCAAAAGACCTAGCTATTGGGCCTATTGGGCTAAGATGGGGTTGGAAACCCTAATTAGGGTTTAGAAAACCCTAATATTGGATTTATGGGCTTGGACTTATCGGGACCCACATTTGGGTCATTGGAATGAAAGTGTGTATTAAGCCCAATCACACCATATGATTTATTTGGAAGAGTGATGGACTTAATGGATTAAGTCCTTAATGGGGTAAGTAGGGACACTTAACCCTAATCATCATTTTATGTGAAACCCTAATTTTACTTGGGCCTTTATATTGGGCTTTGGTGATTGGGCCAATAATGGGCCATCCAAGAACAATCACTGGACTAAAATAATTAGATGGGCTTTAGGGTAAGGCCCATATGAAGGTTTGGGCCCAATTTGGAAAATTGGGCCATAGATGGGCCATAGTTCGGGCCTTAATGGTTATATGATATTGGGCCATTAGAATGTCAAATGTTGGACTGGACTTTTGGTTGGGCTTTAGAATTGAGACCATGTAAAGGTTGGGCCTAATTTGGAAAATTGGGCCATGTGTTGGGCTTTGAGCCATAGATGGACTTTTGGGCCTTTGGATCGGGCCTTAGGCTTGAATCAAGCCAAGTTAGGGGTAGAGTAGTCTTTTACCCCAAGCATGGATTTATGATTATGAGTTGGAACCCAATTATGAATTGGGTGTTGTTTTGATGTTGACAGTTCGGGAACCTGTCATCCAGCAGCTGGGGTTGGGTCTGCGGGACTTCAGCAGTGTGAGGTGAGTTACCTTCTAGTAGCGGTGGGTCTACGGCCACAATGTCGGCCCACTAGTATGAGTTGTATGTTAGATGATTGTCTCTGTAATATTCATCTAGGTTTGCGGCTACCTGTTATGTTTTATGTGCTAGCATGATATGATGTTATGTGATAGTGGTAGTAGTAGGGGTGAAATAGTCCCCGGTTACCGGTCGATAGGACCGAAGGGGTAGAATAGTACCCAGCTATGCTAGACAGATTATGATATATGTGATATGATATTATGTGGTAGTGGTAGGGGTGAAATAGTCCCCGGTTACCGGTTGAAAGATACCGAAGGGGAGGCAAGCTCCCGGTTACCGGTTGAAAGATACCGAAGGGGTAGGTCGGGCACCCAGATATGCCTGACATGGGGTAGGTCGGGCACCCCGGTATGCCTGACAGTGGGATAGGTTGAGCACCCCGGTATGCTCAGCATGGTAGGTCAGGCACCCATATATGCCTGGCAGTATGTGATTGTATGGTTTGTGGTATGATAGGGGAACTCACTAAGCTTCGTGCTTACGGTTTTCAGTTTTGGTTTCAGGTACTTCATTTTCAAAGGAAAAGGAGCCGGTTCGATTGCAGCGCATCACACTATGGTTTTCCGCACATGAGATCTTTGGGATTACACTCTGATATTGTTTATGATAACATGTTTTGATTATTTCTACTTTGGTTTTGACATGACATGACATTATGGATGTTTTCTTATACTGTTGGTTGTATAATATCTTATTTTAAAACAAAATTTTTGGTCCTGGATTTTGGGATGTTACAGTCGGCCTACTAGTTATGTTATAGTATGATGATTGTCTTTGTGATAATTGTCAGTTGTACATGTTTTGCTTGATGATTTATGTATGATATTATGTGGTAGTGGTAGGGGTGAAATAGACCCGGTATCCGGTTGAAATAGACCGAATGGGCAGGTCGAGCACCCAGATATGCTCGGCAGTATCCGGTTGAAATAGACTGAAGGGGTAGGCCAGCATCCGGATATGCTTGGCAGTATTTTTGTTATGTTTGGTATGTGGTATTTGGGCAACTCACTAAGCTTTGTGCTTACAGTTTGTGGTTTATGGTTTTATGTACTTCCGGTTCGAAAGGGAAGGGCCCGGTTTGATCGCAGCGCATACACCCGTATTTTTCCGCAATTCGTAATTTTGGGATTTTACTCTGATAATTGTTTTACTCTGGAATACTTTTAAAGGTTTGAATAAAGATAAATGAATGTTTGAATATATATTAAAAATGAAATTTTAACCCTATGATTTTCGGAACGTTACAAGTTGGTATCAGAGCCTTGGTTTGAGGGATTCGGGTATACTCTTGGGTATGCCTGAACTCAAACTGAGGGTTTGGTGAAAATTTTCATAAAATAAATGTTTTATCAAAAAGGATTTCTAATCAAAGAAAGGGGTGTGATGCGTGTAATCGGTCGAGCTCAACTAAGTGGTTCCCAGAATACCAATACATGTTTATTATGATATATGATATGATGTTGATAATTGCATGCTATATTAGGGCTAAGGATCTGCTCGGTATTATATGATAGGAGATATGCCTTTATATGCATGATTGTATGAGCTTTAGAATTGCATGCTAGTATGGATTCCAGATAAGTGGATAGAATGGCTTGTTTAGTGTATGCTAGTTAGGTTTTCCGTTGCCTGAATGCTACTTGCTTTGTGCTTTGTGGGGCTCTTAGCAGTGTGGATCAACTACTAAGTGAATATGCTAAGTCACATGTGGCATGGGTTAAATAATCTCAGAGTGGTGGATCTGACCCTATTGCACAGCTCTTGTTCGAGTCCAACCATTCTAGGGTTAAGTCTTCTACTCGAAGGATTATTGTATTTCTGTTGCATGTGACTGTGTTCATGAGGTAGTTATTTGACACCGGTGGGAGCTTTTCAGCAGCTGAGGGCAGGGTGAGGTCGGGAACCTAGGAGAGCCTAGGATATGTTTCAGTGGGTTTAGTGGCATTGTTTAGTGAGTTTGGTGCATCAGTTTGAGAAGGTGACTTAGAGGATTCGAGATGATTCCTGAGGAAAGTATGCATAGGTATGGAAGGTAGTATTGGGCCCGTACTACTGAAAGCATAGGATCCATACTCGAATCAAGGAGAGTCTTGGAGAATCTAAGAAGCTTATGGGAGGAGGTTCAGGTTCCGGCTCAGGTGCAGGTACTGAGCCGATTATGTAACGCCCGCAGATATGGGCTAGTCAATTTAGAGACAATAAGTGTCGAAAACGAATTTTCGACAAAATATTATTTAGAATAAATAATCTTAACCAAGTTGTAGAATATGTCACAAGGGTTTCGTACATATAAAGAACGCCGAAATCCGAGTTATAACGAAAAAGTTATGGCCCGTCGAAGTTTTATGGCAAAACCGGCACGGCACCGGGAGACGTAAATAGTGAATTTACGATAGAGGAATTTTTAGCCTTAGTGATCTAAAAAAAAGTTGCAGTATACGTTAAACCGAGAACATACAAAAAAAGAACGCCAAAATCTGACTTCGTATGAGGAAGTTATGAATTTTCTAAGATTTGGCATAGCAGTGCACGACCCGAAACTCGAATTTTAGTTGAAGATCTCATTAATAGGAACTCAACGATAAAAAGACAGACGAAAACGGAGTCCGTATGTAGAAGTTATGAATTTTACGCGGACATTTAACAGTATAATCTCCTCCTACTATTAAATTTAAGATCGGTCGAGAATTAGCCAACGGAGTCTAAATGAAAGTTGTAGATCTTGTTTTTACCTACGCGTGGATATAGAGAACGTTAAAAACGGAGCTCGTATGCGAGAGTTATGATTTTTCTAAGTCGGGAGGCTGTTGTGCGAAATCGGGTGACGTGGCGAAATCCTGGCCGTTGCTTCCTCCCCAAGGCTAGCCACCAGAAGGTGACATGTGGCATGGACTCGACGAGTAGAGCTGCCAGCCTCACTATAAATAGAGGTGTCGGGTTCCCTTCATTCTCACACCTTCCCAAACTCACTTTCTCTTTCTACTTTCTCTCTCTAGCCTCCCTTAAGCCCCCTAAAGTCTAGGTAAACACCCTAGCACCCGAAGGAAGCCCCGAGGCTCCCGAAGCCCCGAGAAAAGAGCATTTCGGCTCGGGAACGCTGCTCCAGCGAAGCCCGGTTTTCGAGAAAACTCGTTGTAAGTGAGCTACGTCTAACCTATCTTTAGTATAGCTTATGTTTCAATATAATAATGTTATTAGGAACTTATAATGAGTATTTGGGCTATTATTATGAGTTATATAAGTGTCGTTGTAATATCTTTTTAACCACTCGCGGTACGGGGAATCAGGTTTGGAGGGCCGCTTGGGTTGCTGGATTCAGAAGTGCTATATGCCAAAATGATCCTGCCCTCCGGTGTTTCATGTCTGGCCCCTGTCTGTACATAGTGGGTGAAGAGTATTGTTTAACGCTTATATAACAGTAATAATAGCAAGACTATTAATTAGTCTCGTCAAACATTAGACTAAACTCTAGTGGTAATGATACTAGGTTTTGTCCGAGGGAAATTGTTTTAAGATTAACGAAGCGCTGTCCGAGTACCGAGTGACCACCTTATCAGGTGAGTGCATAGTTACTTTCATCTTACACATAGATATGAAGTATTTTATATAAACTACGTGCTATGTGTGCATATTATCTGTATACTTGCTATCTATGCTGGATGAACGATTTTATACAAGTTTTATATGATTTAAACTGTATATGTATTTATATCTACGTAATATGTTGGGTAAAACATGGGCAGATGAAATATGAGTTGGATGATGAATTGAGAGGTGATATAGACCATGAGGTAAGGGTGAGAGGTGGACGATGTGAGAAGCCTTGTTCCCAAATGTTGGCCCCGTCATCTAGCAGAGTATGGATGACAACCACGGACTATTCTAGACAGTCAAGTGGAACACTAGCAGGCTCGCAACCTGTAGGTGTTGTGAACGATGTGTTCACCGGTGTACTGTAAAAACCCATTGACATGTATTGCGAGTGGACTCTCGAAAACGATACTTTCAATAAACGAGATAAACCCGGGCGACTATGCAGACTTAGTGCCCGAATCCTGGCGACTATGCAGACTTAGTGCCTAAACCCTGGTGACTATGCAGACTTAGTACCTAAACCCTGGCGACTATGCGGAGTTAGTGCCTGTTGTATAAACCCTGGCGACTATGCAGATTTAGTGCCTAAACCCGGTGACGATGGACTTCGTGTCAATTCCTTAGGATGATCCTTAGGAATGAATGAACGAGGAATAGTTGATTCTTAGGGTAAATCCTTAAGTGTAAATACGATAATGGGGATGAGTAATTGGGTTAATTGTTTGATGAATAAACATAATAATTATATTATTATGGGTTGAAAATCCTATGTACTCACCGGGTTTCCCAACCTGACCCACTCCAACTTAGTTTATATCACAAGTGTTGATATGAAGTCACATTACACTGAGAGATTAAGGAGATATAAATCACTAGTGATAATGAATGTAAGTTCTGTTTATGCTTATCTTTCTGTCTTGACGATGACATCTCAAATGTTTTAAAATGAATAAAAATACTTTTCTTCGGAAATGCTTTGACAACGTATTTATCATGTTTTACTGGGAACAAATTCCGCAACATTTTTATTAAAAGAGGTACTCTGATTTTTATAAAGCATAAACAAAATCGGTCTTTTCTGGCCGTGAAAATGGGGATGTCACACTTGGTATCAGAGCATTAGTTTAAGCGAACTAGGAATAAGGATTTATTTCTAGACTTAAACTTAGAATGCTAAGCGATGATTGTGAGGAGTGTGTCTAATATATTTTAGGTAGTACACCTAAATAGACGCAAGCAATAGCTTATTTAGGGAAAATGCCTAACATGCTTTTATGTGCTAAATGATTAGTGATGCTTTATGCTATCGTTTGATCGGATCTATGGTCTATTGCCGACCGGATCTAGAAACTTTATGTGTTCAGATTTCTAAACGTATAATTACGGTATTAGAACTGGCATGTAACTTTTCAGAGTAATAGGGAAATTTACACGTCGATCGTATATAAAATCTTTCCCATCTTAATTTTCGTCATTACACACCGAACGTCTGAATTGGTGTATAGATCGAAATGGCAAGAACCCGAAGTGGAGTCGGGAACGCAAACGGAAATAGGAATCAACAGCCCCCAGTGATTGAACAAATACCTATTGTAGTAGAAGCTGCACCTGAACCAATCACCATGGCTGGAGTACAAGCCATGATTCGGGCTATGTTAGCAGAACAAAGGGAAGAAATGAGGAGGATGTTGCATGAAAATAGGGACGAACCTACCATGCCCATTGAGCAACTTGGGCTGATTCCCGAGCAATCGGAGGAAGGGAACTATAGCCGCCCTGTGAGTCAAGTTGGGACTCAAGGAGAACGAAGTAATGGCCCGGAAAGGGGAAACGACAAGGATGGACGAACGTATAAGAACTTCTTAAGTGAAAAACCATCGAGTCTCTCAGGAAGCCCGAAGCCTATTGAGATTATGGACTGGATCTCCGAAATGGAGATGGTGTTTGAGAGTTGCGACTGTAGCAACAAGCAGAAAGCCGTCTTTGCGGTCAGACAACTGAAGACCGGAGTATTGAGCTGGTGGAAATTATTGGCAGATACGATGCCCAAAGGAGAAGCAAGCAAGATGTCTTGGGAAGATTTCATGGAGCAGCTGAAAATGCAATACTGCTCAGAGATAGATCTGATAGACCTAAACAACGAGTTTCGATACCTGAAGAAAGAGAATATGAGTGTCGATGAGTATGCCACCGCATTCACCGAGAGGATGAAGATGTTTCCCTACTTGGTGCCTACAGAAATCTCCAAGATAGATAGGTTTGCTAACGGACTGCCAATAGACTTTGGCCCAACGGTTAAAATGGCAACTACTTTAAAAACAACCATTAGAGCAGCTAAGAATGTAGAGACCCAGATAAGAGAAAAGGGTCTAGAAAAGGATAAGGCAGGAGAAAAGAGGAAATTTGAAGGATCTTCAAAATCCAACAAAGAAAGAAAATTCTCAAAGTCTGAAGGAGGAGGAGGAGGTGAAGCTAAGTGGTGCGAGAAGTGTAAAAAGAAACACTTCGGGAAATGTAGCGAGGAAGTGACTTGCTACAAATGTGGAAAGACAGTGCATTACGCCTGCAAGTGCGCGTCCAACAAGAAGGTGTGCTACGGATGTAACAAAGAAGGGCATATTTCTAGAGACTGCCCAAAGAAAAACGAGGCAGCAAGGCCAAACACACCACCAAGGCCAAGGGCATTCCACATGATCCTCAACGAAGCAGAAAAAACACGGGGAATCGAGGATGAGGACTTCATATCCAAAGATCGAGTTATGCAGTAGCCGTGTGGATAGTATCGTATGGTGTAGCCTATTAGAGGCATAGTCTAGGGTGAACTTGAACACCTATGTAATCGTTTCAAGGAATAATATAAAACCTTCGTTTTGTTATCTGGTGTGTTAAGTTGTTATGTGATTTTCTTGTATGATGACTTGGAAAACTACGAGACAATACTTGGGACGAGTATGAGTAGGTGTGAATGGTAGTAGAGGCCTATACTACCGGAAGCACAGGACTCACGCTTGGATCAGGGAAAGTCACAAGGTTACCAAGGCACTAGTAACTGATTCTGTTTTGTTCATGTCTGTCATTACCATCGTTTCGGTAATAACTAAGAAGATGATTGTTATTCCGACCTTAGTGGTCATATCAAATTGAGTCCGACTACGATGAGTATGTTACGTAGTTCAGAGAACCAAGTTCGATGTGGCATCTGACTTAAGCCGAAAGATTGAAATAAAAGATATCAAAGCGATTGGTAGAGGTATCGCGATAGTTGCTTATAGCTAGAAATGCTACCTTTTAAGATATAATTAGAACATGAAGGAAGGTATAGTATGTTCTGGAATTTGACTCTAAGAGACCCGAGTCTAAGCGTTGCAACATTCGATGAGAGGTCATTAGAATGTGACCCATCGGTATATTGTGGAAATCAAAATAAATTATATTAAGTTTGTTAAAAAGAAGAAGGAGTCTCTGATAAAGATCGGGATTTTGACATGAAGGTCATGATCGAAAGTCTAACATGAGATAGAGAGCGGGTGCAAGATCAAGCACCGCCTGCAGTCGAGAAGTCCAACAATTAGATACTTATTCGAAGGAACATAGAAGTTACGATTATTACCTAGGATAAAGAGATAACGTACGTAGTCATTATACAGCCCTGTTTCGTTGATGATTACAGGACGTAATCAACCTAAGGGGGAGATAATTGTAATGCCCGCACATCTGGGCTAGTCAATTTAGAGACAATTAGTGTCGAAAACGACTTTTCGACAAAAGATTATTTAGAATAAATAAACTTAACCAAGTTGTAGAATATGTCACAAGGGTTTCGTACATATAAATAACGCATTAATCCGAGTTATAACGAAGAAGTTATGGCCCATCGAAGTTTTACGGCAAAACCGGCACGACACCGGGAGACGTAAATAGTGAATTTACGATAGAGGACTTTTAGCCTTAGTGATCTAAACAAAAGTTGTAGTATACGTTAAACCGAGAACATACAAATAAAGAACGCCCAAATCTGACTTCGTATGAGGAAGTTATGAATTTTCTAAGATTTGGCATAGCAGTGCACGCCCCGAAACTCGAATTTTAGTTCGAACAGTTTTTGGCCTACGCGACCTAAATGAGAGTTGAAGATCTCATTAATAGGAACTCAACGATAAAAAGACAGACGAAAACGGAGTCCGTATGTAGAAGTTATGAATTTTACGCGGACATTTAACATTATAATCGCCTCCTACTGTTAAATTTAAGATCGGTCAAGAATTAGCCAACGGAGTCTAAATTAAAGTTGTAGATCTTGTTTTTACCTACGCGTGGATATAAAGAACGTCAAAAACGGAGCTCGTATGCGAGAGTTATGATTTTTCTAAGTCGGGAGGCTGTTGTGCGAAATCGGGTGACGTGGCGAAATCCTGGCCGTTGCTTCCTCCCCAAGGCTAGCCACCAGAAGGTGACATGTGGCATGGACTCGACGAGTAGGTCCCCCTACTCGACGAGTAGAGCTGCCAGCCTCACTATAAATAGAGGTGTCGGGTTCCCTTCATTCTCACACCTTCCCAAACTCACTTTCTCTTTCTACTTTCTCTCTCTAGCCTCCCTTAAGCCCCCTAAAGTGTAGGTAAACCCCGTAGCACCCGAAGGAAGCCCCAAGGCTCCCAAATCCTCAAGAAAAGAGCCTTTCGGCTCGAGAACGCTGCTCCAGTGAAGCCCGGTTTTCGAGAAAACTCGTTGTAAGTGAGCTACGCCTAACCTATCTTTAGTATAGCTTATGTTTCAATATAGTAAGGTTACTAGAAACTTATAATGAGTATTTGGGCTATTATTATGAGTTACATAAGTGTTGTTATAATATCTTTTTAACCACTCGCGGTACGGGGAATCAGGTTTGGAGGGCCGCTTGGGTTGCTGGATTCAGAAGTGTTATATGCCAAAATGATCCTGCCCTCCGGTGTTTCATGTCTGGCCCCTGTCTGTACATAGTGGGTGAAGAGTATTGTTTAACGCTTATATAACAGTAATAATAGCAAGACTATTAATTAGTCTCGTCAAACATTAGACTAAACTCTAGTGGTAATGATACTAGGTTTTGTCCGAGGGAAATTGTTTTAAGATTAACGAAGCGTTGTCCGAGTACCGAGTGACCACCTTATCAGGTGAGTGCATAGTTACTTTCATCTTACACATAGATATGAAGTATTTTATATAAACTACGTGCTATGTGTGCATATTATATGTATACTTGCTATCTATGATGGATGAACGATTTTATACAAGTTTTATATGATTTAAACTGTATATGTATTTATATCTACGTAATATGTTGGGTAAAACATGGGCAGGTGAAATATGAGTTGGATGATGAATTGAGAGGTGATATAGACCATGAGGTAAGGGTGAGAGGTGGACGATGTGAGAAGCCTTGTTCCCAAATGCTGGCCCCGTCATCTAGCAGAGTATGGATGACAACCACGGACTATTCTAGACAGTCAAGTGGAACACTAGCAGGCTCGCAACCTGTAGGTGTTGTGAACGATGTGTTCACCGGTGTACTGTAAAAACCTATTGACATGTATTGCGAGTGGACTCTCGAAAACGATACTTTCAATAAACGAGATAAACCCGGGCGACTATGCAGACTTAGTGCCCGAATCCTGGCGACTATGCAGACTTAGTGCCTAAACCCTGGTGACTATGCAGACTTAGTACCTAAACCCTGGCGACTATGCGGAGTTAGTGCCTGTTGTATAAACCCTGGCGACTATGCAGATTTAGTGCCTAAACCCGGTGACGATGGACTTCGTGTCAATTCCTTAGGATGATCCTTAGGAATGAATGAACGAGGAATAGCTGATTCTTAGGGTAAATCCTTAAGTGTAAATACGATAATGGGGATGAGTAATTGGGTTAATTGTTTGATGAATAAACATAATAATTATATTATTGTGGGTTGAAAACCCTATGTACTCACCAGGTTTCCCAACCTGACCCACTCCAGCTTATTTATATCACAGGTGTTGATATGAAGTCAGATTACACTGAGAGATTAAGGAGATATAAATCACTAGTGATAATGAATGTAAGTTCTGTTTATGCTTATGTTTCTGTATTGACGATGACATCCCAAATGTTTTAAAATGAATAAAAATACTTTTCTTCGGAAATACTTTGATAATGTATTTATCATGTTTTACTGGGAACAAATTCCGCAACATTTTTATTAAAAGAGGTACTCTGATTTTTTATAAAGCATAAACAAAATCGGTCTTTTCTGGCCGTGAAAATGGGGATGTCATAAAGATGAGTGTAACGCTCGTGTTTCAGGGCTAAGCAGTAGTAGATGATGTAATAGTCTAGGTCAACTATTGTAACTATTTTTGAAGTAATAAAGATCAATTATTGGAGTATTATGTGAATTATGTGAAATTATGTGCTTTATACTTAATTATAAAGATATAATTAATAAAGAATAAAAATAAGCGTCAAAATTAAAGTGTGAGATAAACCCAATATCTTTACATAAAGTTTTAGTGGTCGAAACAAGGATTTCGGAGATATAAAGAACGCCGAAATCCGAGTTATAACGAAGAAGTTATAATCCGTCGAAGTTTCGCGACGGAACCGACACAGCACCGGGAGCGTAAATAGTGGATTTACGATAGAGCAACTTTTAGCCTTAGCAATCTAAACGAGAGTCGTAGAATATGTTAAACCGAGAGCGTCCATAAAAAGAACGCCCAAATCTGACTTTGCATAAGGAAGTTATGATTTTTCGAAGTTTCGGCTTAGTAGTACACAATCTGGAGTTCGAATAGTAGATCGGTCGATTGTTGGCCGACACAACCCAAACGAGAATCGAAAATCTCGTTAATAGTAGCGCAACGGTAAAAAGACAAACGAAAACGGACATCGGATGAAGAAGTTATGAATTTTTAACGGACCAATCCTGTCCCGAACTGTTAACAATATAACTTGTAAAATAAAGTCAAAATTAGCCGACGGAGTCTAAACGAAAGTTGTAGAGTACATTCCCGCCTACGCGTGGATATAAAGAACGTTGAAAACGGAGCTCATATGCGAGAGTTACGAATTTTTAAAGTTTAGACTCGGATTTGAGAAGCCTATTGCTCGATTGATGACGTGGCCGAACCCCAGTCGTCTGATGAGCTCGCTTCACATGACGACACGTCGCCTTTCTCATTATGCCCCGCGTCCGAAACCAGGTACGCCCAGCGTACTTCGGCCTTGTGTGGTCCTAGAGAGGGCCGCGTAGCACCACCCGAAGCTCGCCACGTAGCAGTCTTATCCGAACTACGCCCCGCGTAGAGCTGCTGAACGCCCAGCGTTCGGAGGAGGCTCGCGCCTATAAAAGGCAGCGAAGGCTGCCGAGTTCCATGCACCATTTCCTCTTCTCTCTAGTTTCTTTCTCTTTCTAAGGTTTCTAACCCCCCCCCCCCCCTAAGCCTAGGTAAACCCCCTAGCACCCGAAGGAAGCCCCGAGGCTCCCGGAGTCCAGAGAAAAAGGGTCCTTCGGTTCAGAAACGCTGCTCCAAGCGAAGCCCGGTTTTCGAGAAAACCCGCTGTAAGTGAGCTACGCCTACGCTATTTTTAATATAGCTTCTAATTAATTATAGTAACATTATTAGGACCTTAAAATAATTATTTGGGCTATTATTATTAGTTATATAAGAGTGTTGCTTAACGCTTATATAATAGTAATAATAGCCAGACTATTAATTAGTCGCGGTTAACGTTAGACTAAACCCTAGTGGTATTGATACTAGGTTTTGTCAAGGGAAAATTGTTTTGAGATAACGAAGTGCTGCCCGAGTACCGAGTCACCACCTTACCAGGTGAGTGCATAGTCACTTTTATCTTACACATAGATATGAAGTATTTAATATAAATTACGTGCTATGTGTGCATATTGTCTGAATACTTGCTGTCTATGCTGATGAAAGATTTTTATACATGTTTTAAATGATTTAAACTGTATAAGTTTTTTATATCTACAAAAATGTTGGGGTAAAACATGGGTAGATGTAATAGACGGTGTGTGATAAAATGATGAGAGGCCTCGATGTTGTTGTTGTTGATTCTGTCATCTAGCGGAGTATGAATGACGACCACAGACTCTTCTAGACAGTCCAGTGGAACGCTAGCAGGCTCGCAACCTGTAGGTGTTTTTGAATGATGTGTTCACCGGTGTACTCCATCCCCCTCATGGTTGCCTTTAGGACATTTATTGATGAGGAACCCCCTTAGCAGTAGTGTCCATCCCGATGATGATCCTTAGTCTAGGTCCCTTATAATAGGTGTATAGGGACGTAATGTGAGGATAACGAGAATGGGTAATCGGGTTATTGTTGGTTGATGAAATTAATAACTTATTTATTGTGGGTTAAAAACCCTATGTGCTCACCAGGCTCCCAAGCCTGACCCACTCAGTTTCATGTATTACAGGTAGTGGCGCTCGAGCATAGATGTGATGTTTTGGATGAGGTATTACGGATATAGGCCTGTAGATATGAAATAATGTAGTAAGACTTATATTGTACTGTTTATGCTTTTGATCCGTATCGAACATGACATCCCGGGTCTTTTTAATGAAATACATTTCTATGGAAATGCTTTGATACATCTTTATCATATTTTTTATTTATTTTGGGAACAAATTCTGCAACACTTTTATGTAAAATGTTACTCTGATTTTCAAACAAGCTTAAACAAAATCGGTCTTTTCTGGCCATGAAAATGGGGATGTCACAACAAGTCAGAGTGATTTTAGTGATTTGGGATTCGTGTGTGGAGTCGCTTGTTATTCGGGGCATATGCTAAGTCATTTACAGTTTGGATTAAATAATCTCAGAGTAATTGATTTGACCATGTTGCACAGCTCTCGTTTGAGTCTAACCGTTGTAAGTATGAATCTTCTACTCGAAGGATTATCTGAGCCTTCTGTCAAGTATAAGTGTTTTGCAGCTGTTTATGGTCAGTTACTTTGTTCCCAATGGTAGCATTAAGATAATCAGGGGTGAAAGTGTTCTGTTTAGTCTAGTATTCAATGTGGAATTTTCATGGTAATGGCTCAGTGTAGGCGGTTTGTCAGGGAGTCAGACCAAATTGAGACTTCAAGTTTCGGAAAGGTAGAAGTGGTTATGTGCATGGGTTTATGGATTCGTCTTCGTCAGGTCGAAGAGTCCTGCCATGGTTCGGTTCGGTTGCTTTGGGAAAGTCGTTGTATGCTCAGGGTTTTCGGTTGCGCTCCTCGGGTTGCTTGGTATGATCTGAGTGTTAGCGAAGAGTGATTTCGAGGACGAAATCTAATTTAAATGGGGGAGAGTTGTAACACTCGGTTTCAGATTACTTCATTATTCGGGGTTGTGGCCCAATCATCAGTTATCATGAGGCTTAGGGCCTTGGGGAAGAAAGGATTTGAGCCTTTTTGGATGTGGGTGCTACATTTTAAGTTATTCGAGTGTTCGAT
Organism: Lactuca virosa; assembly: GCF_052849685.1. Lineage (NCBI taxonomy): Eukaryota > Viridiplantae > Streptophyta > Magnoliopsida > Asterales > Asteraceae > Lactuca > Lactuca virosa. The sequence goes on along the minus strand of NC_136427.1, from coordinate 294,086,144 downwards.
GGCGTTTCGGAGCCCAAGGGTATAATCGTAAATTTGCTAGTTCGGGCCTTTATGAATTTTGAGCTCTGGTTTGGGAAGTTTTAAGGTGATGGTGAGTTGTTATAAGCATAGAGTTTCTCGTCACCTTTCCGTGGATATAAAGTTCGTTGGAAACGGACTTGGGACGAAGGAGTTATGGCCGAATGAAGTTTGAGTGGTTTGGAGGGCCATCTAGTATGCGGGGCGTACTAGATATATACGCAGGGCGTACTAGATATGTACGTAGGGCGTACTGAGTAGAGTAGTCATGAGTGGTCTTCGAGTACGCCGAGCGTACCAAGGGGTATGTGGGGCGTACTCCTTTCAGCCATGAACCCCGAAATTGTGACCCTTGACCCTATTTAAACCTCATTTCTTTCATGAGCCTCATCTTTAATCAACCTCTAAGCCTACTAAACCCTATAAGTCGACCCTGAACCTATATCTTGGATCTTTTAAGCCATGGTGAAGAATCACCACCTGGAAAGGAGCTTGTAGATCCAGAAGTTTGCCATCTTTTGCAATCTATTGAAGGTAAAAATCTTTGATCTTGCTCACTCTTTGGTTAGATCTTCTTATTGGGTTTGTTCATAGTCCTTTTAGCTTCTTTTGGTGGCCCTTGTGAGATATGGTTGTTTCAGAGGTTTGATCTTGTGGATCTGGACGTTTTAGGTGTCCCAAAGGCATACAAATGTGATTTTTATGGTTTATTTAGAGTCATGCATGTGTTAAGACCTTTCATTTAGCTCTTTTGAGCTCTAGAGTCCCATTAAGCCATGTATGCAAGTAAAGTTACCAACTTTACATCATAAGTTATCCATGGGAAGTAGATCTGAGAATTTGAAGCAAGGACATAAGTGGTTAAGTGCTTAATGGAGAAGGTTGGGGTTCAGGGGAGTACGTTGGGCGTACCCATCTGGTACGCTGCACGTACTGGCCCCAAAGGGTGTACGCTGGGCGTACCAGCTGAGTACACGGGGCGTACTCGGCCTGTTGGGTTTTTCTTGTTATGTTGACTTGTTGTCCATGGAGCGTTGACCAGAAGTTTGACCAGGTTTGACCATTGGTTATTTTGAGCCTTTTTGAATGTTGGGCCTCGTCGGGTTAGGCTCATGATAGGTTTGGGCCCAATTTAGATATTTGGGCCTTGGTGAGTCTTATGGTGTCATTTCGGGTTTGGGCTATCGTTCGGGCTTGGATTGCTTAGGGCTTTGTTAGGCCATAAGTGGGCTTTGGATGAGTATTTGGTTTGTGAGCCTTTGATTGTGAGTTTGGGCCGTAGTCTTGGACCAAACTAGGTGAGGGGTAAAATGGTTTTTTTACCCCATATATGAATTATTGGATTGGGTATTGGAACCCAAATGTTAATTGAATGTCTTCATGTTTATTAGCGCGTGGATTCTAGCGGATCTGCAGTCAGAGATATGTTCGTAGGTTCAGCTATCGATGTGAGTCTCCTTTCGTAGAATTCGTGGGTCGAAGGCACCAAGGCCGGCATACTAGTTATGTTATAGTATGATGATTGTCTTTGTGATAATTGTCAGTTGTTTGTTATGTTTGGTATGTGGTATTTGGGGAACTCACCAAGCTTTGTGCTTACAATTTGTGGTTTATGGTTTCAGGTACTTCCGGTTCGAAAGGAAATGACCCGGTTTGATCACAGTGCATACACCCGTGTTTTTCAGCAATTCGTGATCTTGGGATTCTACTCTGATAATTGTTTTACTATGGAATACTTTTAAATGTTTGAATAAAGATAAATGAATGTTTAAATATATATTAAAAATGAAAATTTTACCCTATGATTTTTGGGACGTTACAATATTAGAATACAAATATTCAAATAATTTTTATACAATATTAGAATATTCTATAAATTCTAATAGTTTTAGTAAAATATAAGAATATTTTAACATATCAAACAACTCTAGTAAAATACTGGAATATTTTAATATTCTAAAAAATTACATTTGAATATTTATAGTTTAATATTTTACTAAAATATTTCTCGTATATTTAAAAAAAACGGTAATTATTTATTTTTATTTTTTATTTTTTGATCTCCAAGATGAGTGACTAGGATCGTGTCCACATGTATCACAAATTTAACATGGTCTCAAATGAATTCGTTAAAAGAAAACTGATTATTTTTCAAATGTAAGGGACCACTTGGGTAAATATTTGAAAGCTGGAGGTGAATACGTTAAAATTGGAAGGGTCCAATGGTAATTTCCTCAAAAAAAAAAGCACGCGCACCCACTCTCGCAAACTCGCCTAACGCGTGACACGCTCTCCCCAAGACACGTGCCGCATTGTGGTTTGTTGGGTATTTTTCTATTTCCACATAATATGTATTTCGCTTATAACTTTTTTTTTCGTTAAATTTTTTTTAAATACCAACGTTCTTAAAATTTAATTTTCTACAAAATAACATAATTATAAAATTTTGAAAAAAAAATAATTTTTTTAATTTTTAATATTTATAAAAACCTCAGAATAAAAAATTTCCAAAAATTATAAAAATTTCCACTATATTAGTGACTTTGTAAAAAGAATTTTTAAAAAATAAGGTGTTTTAAATGTCAAACTTGATTTTAAAAGATTAAAAGTTTAATTAAAATATTTAATTAGTCTTAATTATTATATTTTTTATCATTCAAAATTAAATTATTCAAAAAATATAATGATCCAAATGTTGTATTGAATAAATTTTTTATTTAATTCAATATATTATGATCCAAAAATATATGATGCATAATATCGTTGAGTTGCTTATGTATCAATGACCTTGGGGAGTGTGAGAGGATTAGTTGTAGAATTTGAAGCTTAGATGGAGCAGGAGCGCTGCTTCAATTAGTTTCAACACATTCACTTATGTAGCAATGAATTTTATCGTTCCAAATTTGTTCATATGTTATCAGCTTCTGAACCCTAACCGAGGCGGTGGAGATTAGGGTATATGGTGGTGGAGACGGTGGTGTTCGCACTATGCTTATCGGAGAAGATTAAGGCATATGGTGGTGCGATTGATGGTTGATAGGCAGCAGCAAAGTGGTGGTGGGGCGTAGATGGTGCTGCTGCGATGGTATACATTAAAATAGACGTTCAATAGCGCTTTCATTTCGTAAACAAATGAAAAACTATGCATATACCCTCGACTTTTGTGGGAAATATTAGCAATTACAATCACATAATGAATGAAAGATATTTTCTGGGAAATATTAGCAATTACAATCACATAATAACATATACTTTAGTACAAGTCTTTGTATGCACACTTCAGTTACGTACAATCTACATTTCTTGTAAAAATTAGTATAATTTTTTGTATAAACGTTCTATGGAATTCATTGTTCTCATTTTCTCATCAGAAATATATAAATAGTTATTTTAGTTTGCTCTGTTTACGATAAACTATTTATTGTCACGACGATTCTTTCTCCATTCCCATGGTTTTTCAGGATGTGCTGAAGCCCACAACCCAATTCTCTTAGCTCTCGCATCTTTCTCCCACTGTTTATAGAACCAATTTTCAGAAATAAGATCGTTCACGTTTCAATCAAATAACACAAAAAAAGAGTTAATTTTACCTTTTCTAATTCGGGTCGTTTGTCATAAGCTGTGTAGTGCCACACAAGTCCTTTCTTCAACATCATTTCCTGTTTGTTTAAAAACATTCGAGTTTACATCTCACATTTTCAACTGTATAATCTTCCATAAAATTTCATATGTTTAATTTAAGTTCTACCTGAACAAAAACTCCATTGCAGTAAATATCACCAACACAACGACCATAACGATCTTCATCAAAGATATAAACTTTCAAACACTTTCCCAGAACCATCTTGCTAAGTTCTTCTTTTGCCTCTTTCCCATATGGCATAGCACTTTCTGGAGCATCGATTCCCCTGTTCCATTATTACACGATTTTTTTAACTTACTAAAAAAGAAAATACTTTTATAATAATCTGTATTTTACCTTAGTCTTATACGATACTTGCGGGCTAGAATTTCGTTGTTTTGGTTATCAATCATTCTGCATTATTTAACAATTAATAATTATGCAAGTTACATGATTCTATCACTAGAGATAATGAAATGGTGGAAAGGTGAGTTACCGATATCCAGCACTTATAATTTGCTTGTGGAGTGCATCTGCCTTGGTGTAATTCCTCTCTGCACGTGCTCTCGCGCGTTCTGCTGCTGCCACATGTACGTCTCGAGGAACATTTGCGGCCTCCCGAGGATCCAAGGTACTAACATAAACCGTAACCGTATCCCCATCTGCCACACTCTTTGGATCCACCTAGTTTTTGTCACGTAAGATAAAAATAATTTCAAATAAAAAATTATGGCCTGTTTGTTATGCAAGACATGACATGACAGGACAGGTCTGCATTTGCTGTGCAGTAGACTAGATTGGGACAAGACATGTATGCAGTTGACTGGATTGAGACAAATGTTAATGAGACAAAATTGTAATTTGGAAAGGAAAGTAAGATGTATAGAAGTTCTTACGGGAAGCGAGTTTAATTCATACTTGAGTCCATGGGGAACTGGCGGAGCTTGGCTGGCAGTAGTGACCTCAGCCGTGGAATGAGGTAGAGGGAGACCATAATAAGATAACAAGCCCTTCACAAAGTTGGTCAAAAATACTAAATTTAGAGTTCATGTTGCATACATCTATATACACAAGTTATATATACTTTTATGAAAGAAACGGCAACGTACTTATCTTAATTTTTCATTTCTTTCTATTACAACGTTTTACTTTGAAAGTGTACCGAATAATTGCAATGTCATCCAAATAGAAAGCAATTTTCACTATTATAATTGAGTGGAGTTTCCAAAGTAAAATGTCTAAATAAGAAAAAATAAATAAAAGTACAAATGCTCTAAGTGGGTAGATTTGTCAAACAGCAATGCAATCATGAAAAAACCGTGTAATATTATAAATGAAAGTAAAATGTTATAATAAACAAATAGATATACATATACATATATATATATATATACCTCAACATCGGCTTTTTTGTGATTTTTTAAGGTGTAAACTATGAGCTTGGAAACCTCTTCGGGTGAGTTTGGAGGAGGGTGTGATTGTTGGAAAGCCTCGGAAAGTTTGCTAAACCTTCAATACATCATTTGTAAATAGATTCAAAAAAAAGTCAACCATAGAACAATGGATGGTTACATTTATACTAGTGAGGTTTTTTAGAGGAAGGTGTGGGTAAAACTGTAAAAATGATACCAGTTAGACTGAGCTTTCTTGGATGAAACGACATGCTTACTCAAACCTTCAGGTACCTGCAACACAAACCCACAATTGGGTTAATTTGTTGAAAAACGAATTAAGATCTTTTAGTGAGTGTGAATTATCTTGAAAAGAAGTAAATTCGCGAATCCGAAGTTACAGGTGAGCTGAATTTTGTGGATGGGTGATCTTGTTATTAAATTGGTACCTGGGAAGTCATTTCAAAGTGATGGATATCACGACCGAGGGCTGAGACACCCGCGGAGGTCGGAGAAACGCCGTGGTAGCCATGTGATTGCTGTTGATAGCCCTGTGCTTGCTGTTGATAACCCTGTGCTTGCTGTTGATAGCCATGTGCTTGCTGTTGATTCACCCAATTACCACCACCACCACCACCACCGGTAGTTGGCTTGGAAAAACATTCACCAATCAAAAACCTCACTGCGTTTCCCATACCTTGTAATGTACAATTATACCCTCTCCTTTAGATTTTTCTGATAAATTTCTGGAGAGAGAGAGAGAGAGAGAGAGAGAGAGAGAGATCTGGTTTGTTGGGTAATGATAAAGGGAACGTTGCTTTGGAAATTGAAGAGGGGCGTTTTGGGAAGAAAGGTATCATGTCCAAATGATATTTTGCCACGTGGTGGTCTATGATTTGTCGAAAAGTGCCAGCTCGGATAGTGGGGTTAGTCGACTATTTTATCCATTTATGAGGTTCGTTAAAGTCAGTGATCAACCAAATACGGCAACAAGAAGCGTAGCTTGCCAAATATTACAACACACGGCTTCTCCACATTTTAAGTGAAAAGACATAATTACCCTCGATTTCTGAACCTTAAGGAAGATTTGAAGAACCCACATGGACTACCGACATGTTAGCTTGAATTATGCAGTGAAGGTCAACACACATGCCCAAAGTTAATGTCTTAATCTGATTTAACTGTCCTTATGGTTTATTAATCCAGAAAGTCAACATATGGTATACAAATATCAAATATGAAATACATTTGGGTCTGATAAGTGATAGAATAATTAATCTATTAGGCTCATTTTATTACGAATAACAAAACGGATTATACTATCTTTCACATTCATACGATTGAAAATGGAACTAATGTTTTTGAGAATAAATTACAATTTTTATCTTTTCCTTAAATTTACAATATTTTTATTTTTACTTTTTCTGAATAACCACCGTCTACCAAAACCAAAATGATGACAATGGGCCAAAGCCCAACAAGAGAGCCAAGAAAGATAATTGGGGTGTGGGGGCCACACCGGAGTGAGGATAAGAGAAGAAAAAAGAAAAAACAGAGCCAAAAAAGAAAACCGAAAGATTTATGATTTGGTCGTCCCATTTAATTCATTGTCACCCATCTTTTACTTGGTTTTAACGATATAAAGTACATTAAAATAAAAGCTAAAATGGTTAAAACATGAGTGACATATATAAGTTTGATATTAAGTTTAGGTGATATTCACGTGTATTTGTTCTTTAATGTCGTAAACCTACTTTATATTATCTCCTAAATTCATAAAAGCTTAAATAAATTATCTAAGTTAAGATTGATACTAATTTAACACGAAGGTTTAGATAACAACTATATTTATTTTATTTTATTTTCATTCTTACTTTTATAGCAACATTTTGCTGGTATCATACACTTTTTGTATACCGTATATCCATAGCAATATGTAAAATTGGTCAAGTCGCATAAAACAGATATGACATCGCGATGCCTATCTAGTTGGTAATAGTGTTTTATAAATATAAACTCATATATAAAATTTTGATGTTTAGTTAATTTAAATTTTTTATTGACTATATTGTCCTTATCATTTTTATGTATCATTTATTTATTATTTATAATTTAGAAAACACAAACTCTTCCAAAAGTCTAAACCTAATTTAACTCTCTCCTTTTCACTGCTTTAATAAGATTATCTAAAGTACCATAATCCATGCATAGCCACTATCACCGGGCCGCCGCTAGAAACCTCTAGATGCCTTTGTAGCACCATCTTCTACGATGAACAACTCCTACTGTTGCAGGTTTGCATTCAAAATGAACAACCAATCTAAACTCTAAAGTCACCATCAAACGTCATTGGAAACCTGTACACCATCGCCTTTGCACAACCACTTTCTTTGATAAACAACTCACACCATTGCGGATTTCTATTCTAAAGTCACCATCGACTGCCAACCACCCACCACCTCTCTATCTACTATGCCTCTCTCTAACGTTCTTGAAGCCACCTATAAACAAACATCCACCACCGTTGCTCGACTGCATCAAAGGTTGGCTTGATTTTTGCAACACTCATGAAGCCGTCAAGGAACAACCATCCACCACTTGTTGATTAGATTCCACATGAAAATTATGCTCGATTGCCCTGAAAAACAAAATGCATATTTGATTCGATCTTAGTGGGGATTTATGTATAAATTTGATTTTGAGGTTTGATTTTCATGTTTGATGTTTGAGTTTGATTTTGATTTCAGCCTTAAGTTTTGGTTTCATATGATTTTTTGTTGGTGGTGACAGGTGGTGGTTGTCGGATGGGAATAGGGGTGTCAATGGTGACTAGTAATATTTTTCGTAAGTGAACGTTTATGTGAGTGGTGATTGTCAGATATTTGAACAAGGATGAGATGGGGGTAAAGAATTTAGGTCGCAATAAAATAAATTACCAATAAAAGATATAAATAATCTATAAAAACTAAAAAATGATACAAAATGATATTTAACAAGGACAATTTAATGATTTCATATCTAAAAAAATGAAAACCGTAACAAAATCATATGGTTTGACCAAATTCACATTTAATTAACATGATGATTGTGATCGTCTAATTAAATGATTATCGATCATCATCATCGTTGACTTTAATTTAAATAAGAAACAAATAGTCGTCTCCCAAATACCGATAAATTATATGTTACATATATTTTTTCAGTTACTAGTACTCAAAAGATTTAAGACAAGAAAAAAATTGAATTGTAGTTATTAACATCAAAACTCAATGAATAAATCAAATATCATAAATAAAAATCTTTTTAATTATAATAATTTTAAATAATATGATTTCAAATTAATATAATTTAATATAATGGATTAACATTCATCTGGATATTAAATGACTATTTATTATAAAAAAAAAGTTATTTGAATGACTATTATTGTTAATGTTAATTTCTTACGGATTATCGCTTATCCACTATAAAAATGAGCAATTTCCACACAATTTCTCTAGTTCTTCTTACCGGTGGTAAACTTCAACACGACCTACCACATAAACATGTGGATTTGTTTAAAAATATTCAATTTGTTTAATTTAACTGACTGGACAACATTACATAAAAACTAGACAAATAAAATTAGGATCTAAACTTTTAATACGAAAAATGACATAGAAAATATTAGTTTATTTATATACAACTTTTTTTTAATGTTTTAGATAAACCGAATATATATGTCTAAAAGAAAAACAAAATAGTGAAGAAAACTTTAGGTTGTAAGTTGTTTCGCCTTTAATGTAGTATCTACTAATTAACCTCTAAATCAATGTTCATTTTTAGTTTTTCATTTTTGCATTAATATCTCATAAACCATAAGTTCACTTCGGCCTTTCCCTCTTTAAAACTTATTTTGAATATTGCACTTAGGCTAAAATGTGTTTGTAAATTTTTTATCTATGAAAAGGAGTATCACATAGACAACATGTAAGTATTTGTATTTCTTAACAATCGAGTTGTGATTTTTTTACCGATGAAAAAAAAATAAAAATCTTAAGTTTGCATGTGACCAATCAACAGCCACAATGGAAACAAAAGTCTAATTTATCAACACTGGAAGTATACCGACGTCATAATACAACAATACAACAAGCAAAAAAAGAAGTGGGGCGGTGTTTACCACCGACAAAACATGCAAAACCAGATAACCAACGGTAATATTGTTACCACTCCATGCACTCGTATACATGCTAAACTACTCCTCCTTGTTTTTCAAATTTTTCAGCAAAATTTTCAACCTATTCTAATGTTTCACCTCTCAAGACATTAGTTTAGCCGTTTTCAATCATGACATTAATATTGCCCTTAGCTCTCGTAAACTATTACTCCTTGTTTTTTATGTGAGATGTTAGAAATTTGGGATAATAATAGCCTTGGAAATTCTGAGAATTGTGTATACACTTTCAGATTAAAGTATTTGGGTGGTACTCCCACCCTTTAATCGGATAAAACTCAGAAATGAGAACAAGAACAGAAAATTTGGGTGTTATGAATTTCGTGTGTTGTTGTACCAGGAAACATGATGACCAAAATGATTAAGTAGTTTATTTGTCTGAAAACTGTCAAGGCAGTTTTCTTTGTCCAAAAAACTACTTCAACTGTCAAAACCAATAACAGTCACTAAAAACGGATTCTTAATAAAGGTCAAAATGAAGTAAAAAATCGGGTTCATTTACAGAAAATTCAGATTTCTAACCTCATCCAGGGGCTTTGCCCCTTGGACCCCGCCAGGGGCTGCCGCCCCTTAGACCTCGCTCCCAGGGGCGTTGCCCCCGGACCCTCGTTCGTTTACGGGCTTCTCCCCTAAATGACAGTCTACTTTGAATCTTGAAAAAACTTAAACAAGTGTGCACTCTGCACCTTCCTTACTTGTTTAATATTCATCAAGATTGAATTTTGGTCAACAAGTCAATCCATTACACTTAAATACACTTGATGATACAAAATCACCAACAAACTGTTGGATTAGGTGTCTAAGCCCATAACTATAATTGGTATGTACTTGAATTGATAGCAGCACAGTCCTTTTAGGTTGCCCTCAACCTAGCAACTGGACAAGGAAATTATGAAAGGAGAGATATTAATTTATAAGATTAATAAATTAATATATAAATGATTTATTAATATGTTAAAAGATTAATATATTAATTAGAAATCATTATGTTTAATTAATAGTTAGCCAGAAATTAATCAGAATTAATTTTGGGGTTAAAAGAATTAATTATAAAGTGCAGGGACTAGTTTGTAATTAACTAATAGTTGAGTGGAAGGATCCAGAACCCCCTTGGAAGGAGGTGGACGAAATTCATAGGGGAAATCCTAGAGATTTCGTCCAACGGGTCCAGATAAGGCCCTTGGATCTTGCTTAGGCCCTAAGCAAAGGATAACTAAGGTTTTCCCTAAACCCTAGATCCCTCAGCTATTTAAGGAGCCTCCTGGCTCACATTTGAGGACACTGATTTCTTTGGAAGAAACCCTAAGGCCGAAATTGCATACTCTCTCCATCCTCTCTCCTCCAAGTTTCCTTCTTGCTAGTTCTTGGGTGTGATTCCATTAGAGACATTACATTTGTGGTGCTAAGCTTCCAAGAAGATCAAGATCAAGATCAAGAGGATTATCAATTATTTGCTATAACAATTGAAAGGTATGTAACTCCTAAACCCTAGTTTGTTAATTTCGAAATTAGCCTCTCTCCTCTAGGGTTCTTGTTTTGCAATTCAAAGTTATATGTTCAATAGTTAAAACATAGATCCAAAGTAGGTTGCATGTGAACTTAGGAATTGTTTTCTAGTTTATTTGTTTTACCTAAAACCCATCAGTGGTATCAGAGCCATTGTTTGTTTTAAATTGAATTGCTATAATTGTTGAATTGCAAATTAGGGTTTATAGTTATTAAACCCTAAAGGCCAAATTTTAGATTTCTAGGGTTTTGGATAAAAGGGTTTTTTCGAAAACCCTAGCCTCCAAAGAACCCTAATCGAAATTAGGGTTAGGGTTTTGAAAACCCTAGCCTCCTCCCTTGTAAATTTCGAAATTGCTAGAAGTTTTAGGGTTTCTTGTTTTGGATAATTGTTACTTAATTAGATTAATTGGATAATTATCCTTACCCTATTTTTCGAAATTTAGAGGGATAAGGATTATGATTAAATTAATTGATTAATTTAATTAGATAATCCTTACAAGATTTAATAATTTGATTAATAGTTAATTAAAAGATAAATATTAAATCTAGTTAATTAGTTTATTTAAATTTAAATTTAATAGTTTGAATTTCGAAATTTATATAAACCCTTGAAGTTTTAAAATGTTTTAAAACACACCCTATATATGTATTATGATTAAAAGTTTAATATTATATATGTATAAGAATATGGTCAGTCAAATCGCTAGTATGCCTCATTCACGAAGCTAATCTATAAGGGGGTATAAGGAAACTGCCTATAAAATGGTAGTTGAATGGGTGTCCACTCTCACCCACCGCTTCCTTGATTAGTGGAGGGTCGTTAGCAGAACGGATTTGATAGGACAACTACTTCTCATTAAAAGTATAATGACATTAAAGAAAGTACTAGAACATTATTTTTTAAATCCCAACTCTAGTTACTTTAGGAAAAATGTGAAAAGTATGCTAATCCATGAAATTGCACATTATGCTTTATTGGTCGTTAGTGGAGCGTGTGTGGTTAACCAGCACACTAAAGGGCACTAATAAAGAGTAGTAATGGGTATCTCATAATTGTCATTTTGATGGAGCGTGTGTGGTTTACCAGCACATCAATAGTTGATGATAAAGACAATGAGGTTACCAAGCACATTTGCATGGTTATTCACATCTTGTTTGTGATCCTCGGCATCCCAGTCACAAATAGAAGAGCATAATCTGAGATTAAAACATGTCATTGAATAGTTTCAATGTATCTCAAAAGAATTAGGAATTTCACTTCGTTTGTTTCGTCTAATGGTGGAATTGGTGAATCGTCATTCACCTACCTTTATGAAATTTACACTTGGATCTCGGCATCCCATTTCTAAGTTGTGAATCTTCATAGTTGGATCCTAACCTTGATATTTTATCTTTGGGTTATTATATTGAGGTATCTTGAAATCTAACTAAAACTTTCTTTCTTTTCAGATGTCTACTCCTGGAAACACTTCTGATTCATCCTCCTCCAACCAAAACTTCTCTTTGCTCAATATCTGCTCCAAAGTCGTTATGGATGGCTCTAACTATAACGATTGGATGCGTAACATCAAGATGGTGCTTCGTTTTGAGAACAAAGAATATGTTCTTGAAAAGGAGCTCAAAGAGCTTGATGAGTCTGAAGCTACTGCTGAAGAATATGCTGCCTACAAGAAACATTATGATGATGCTACCAAAGTGGCATGCATCATGGTGGCAACTATGTCCCCAGAATTGCAAAGGTACTATGAGGACTACTGGCCTTTTGAGATGAACAAGGACCTTATGGAAAAGTACCATAAGCGAGCTCGTCAAAAAAAATTTGAAGTAGTCAAGTCACTCATGGCTTGCAAGATGAAAGAAGGGGAATCGGTTGTGTCACATGTGCAAAGAATGCAATGCTACATAGAGCGTTTGGTCAAGCTCAACATTCACTTTGATGAGGAATTGGCCATTGACATGGTCTTGAACTCACTACCTGATTGTTATGGTCAGTTTATTCTAACTTACCATTTGAACAATACTGAGCAGACCTTGGCCCAATTGCACAACTTGTTGCAGACAGCTGAGGCAGGAATGAAGGGTAAAAGTATACCCTCCACGCCTACAAGTGCCCCTGTGTTGGCTATTGGACAGGGAAAGGGGAAAAAGAGGAAAGGTCCTCCCAAGCAAAACTGGAAGAGCAAGTCTCAAGTTGGGTCGTCTAGTAATGGCCCAAAGGCTAAGCCCAATGGTTCCACTCCCCATGTTTCTGATCCAAAAGAGGCCGTTTGCTTTTACTGCAATCAAAAGGGGCATTGGAAGAGATCTTGCCCACAATATCTGCAAGATATCAAGGATGGCAAAGTGAAGCCATCTTCGGCAGGTATTTACACTATTTCTGCTAATAACTCATTATCTTCTCGTTCATGGGTCCTTGATACAGGATGTGGTTTTCATATCTGTTCTGATTTGCAGGGACTAAAGGAAAGTGAGGAGATAGAGCGAGGAAGGATAAACTTGATCATGGGAAACAGAAAGTCTTCACCAGTGACCAAGATCGGAGTTTATCAGCTTCTGCTTAGCAATGATGTTAGATTAGATTTAATAAATTGTTGTTATTCGTCTGAGATGACGAGAAACATTATTTCATTTCATGCATTGTTCAGACAAGGTTTCAAATATTCTTTTAATGATTTGAATGGTTCAATTTCTGTTTATAAGAATGGTGTTTTTATGTTTGAAGCTTTACCTTGTGATGGTGTGTATGAAACAGTGACTTGTGTTGATAGCTTAGGAAATAGTGTACTTAATATTGACTTGTCTAATAGTGTAGACAAGGCATGCTTGTGGCATTGTCGTCTTGGACACATTAACAAGAAACGCATAGCCCAACTCCAAAAGGATGGAGTGTTGGAATCATTTGACCTAAAATCAGATGATATGTGTGAATCTTGTCTTTTGGGAAAGATGACAAAATCACCATTCATAGGGTCTTGTGAAAGAGGTGAAGGTCTGTTGGATCTCATACACACAGATGTGTGTGGTCCCTTCAGATCAACTACAAGAGATGCTAATCGATTCTATGTGACTTTCACTGACGATTATAGCAGATATGGATATATCTACTTGATCAAGCATAAGTCAGAAACTTTTGAAAAGTTCAAAGAGTTTAAGCATGAAGTCGAAAATCAATTGGACAGAAAGATAAAGATACTTAGATCCGATAGAGGCGGGGAGTATCTTAGTATCGAGTTTAACGACTATCTGAAAGAATGTGGGATAGTCTCACATTTGACTCCTCCTAGGACACCACAGTTAAATGGTGTAGCTGAGAGGCGTAATCGAACCTTGTTAGACATGGTTCGTTCTATGATGAGTCGGGCTTCGCTTCCCATTCACTTCTGGGGGTATGCCTTAGAGACAGCCGCCCACATCCTCAATCTTGTCCCTACAAAGAAGGTTGCCAAAACACCTCACGAAATGTGGACAGGGAAAGTTCCCTCGTTAGCACATATTAAAGTCTGGGGTTGTGAAGCTTTCGTAAGACGAGAGACTCACGACAAGCTAGCAGCTAGAAGTGAGAAATGTGTTTTCATTGGTTACCCAAAGCAGTCTTTTGGATATTTGTTCTACAGGCCTAGTGAGAACGTGGTCTTTGTAGCACGAAGAGGAGTCTTTATTGAAAGAGAGCTCATATCCAAAGAGGACAGTGGGAGCACTATTGACCTTGAAGAAATTCAAGAGTCAGCCAATGAAGGAACCTTAGATGACACTAGCACTCAACCAGAGGAAACAGTTCCTGTTGAACCAATCGATAACTCATTACCTCTTAGAAGATCCACTAGGGTGAGTGTGCCACCTGAGTTGTATGGTTTTCATATTACTTCAGATGGTGACACATGTTAGGATCGAGACACTTAACACACCACTCTAAACACAAGAACAACAAAGATTTAAGGTGGTTCGGTCTATTTCTGACCTACGTCCACACGAGGGTAACTAGGAGTGTATATATTTTTTCTGTGAAGTTTGTGATGGATACATCCTTACAAATACAGAGCAATCTCATTTATAGAGATTGAAATTGAGAAAGTATATTAAAAAAGAAAAAAAAACATTCGGGTCTTCATCCACTACCTCAAAACATGGATGTCCCCTTTTTCTTTCTCCATGTTTTCTGGCTTTCCTTGTTTCCTGCCACTTCTTTTGACTAGCCCAATGGCATCACACTCAACAATCTCCCACTTGAAGCCACGAAACAATCTTCACCATAGCTTCAATTGTGTATCTGTATTTCTGTAAAAACTTTTGATCTTGACTCCTTCCTAGTTACCCTGGCCTTCTCTTCAATTGACCTGAAGGCTAGTTGAAGCTTCCGTTAGCTCCAACACATCAGTCATGGCTAAGTCTGCCACTGACCTGTTCTCTGTCTCCACCGGCTCCCACTGAAATGAACTGCCCGATCCTGGAACATCCTGAGAACAAACGACACTCTCTATGTGAAACAGATAATCTGGAGAGACTTTTACAGATGGAATACTGGTTCTCTTAACCCACTGTGTTCTGGGTATTCTAGCTGAAACAAAGCCCATGCTCCCACTGCTATGAATGCCCTTGACTGGTTTTTCTGAACTGTTCCAAACACGTTCAACCTGAATCTGACCTGTGATTCTGGGTTTGCCATCTGCAAAGCAAACCTTCTTCTGTCCACGAGACTCTATGAACCGGATTTTGTTTTTCTTCTGAACTGGGACGGTTACTCCCTCAGATGGTAATCTGACCATATATAATGAACCCCTATTATGTCTACGAGCTATCACAAGATTTCCTTTGACAACCTTCCACTGCCCATTCCTGAACTTAACCTCGTGCCCCTGTTCATCCAACTGCCCAACAGAAATCAGCTGTTTCTTCAGACTTGGAATTACCCGGACATCCTTCAAAGTCCATGGACCAACTGGATGATGGGTTTTAGGTACAACAAATAAACTAGAAAACAATTCCTAAGTTCACATGCAACCTACTTTGGATCTATGTTTTAACTATTGAACATACAACTTTGAATTGCAATACAAGAACCCTAGAGGAGAGAGGCTATTATCGAAAATAGTAAACTAGGGTTTAGGGTTTACATACCTTTCAATTGTTATAGCAAACAATTGATATTCCCTTGATCTTGATCTTGATCTTCTTGGAAGCTTTAGCACCACAAGTGTAATGCCTCTAATGGAGTCACACCCAAACTAGCAAGAAGGAAAGTAGAAGAGAGAGGAGAGGGAGTATGCAATTTCGGCCAAGGTATTCTTCCAAAGAATCAGTACTCTAAAATGTGAGCCAGGAGGCTCCTTAAATAGTTGAGGGAACTAGGGTTTAGGGAAAAACCTAGTTATCCTTTGCTTAGGGCCTAAGCAAGACCCAAGGGCCTTATCCAAGCCCCTATGGACGAAATTATTAGGGTTTCCCCTAAAGATTTCGTCCACCCTCTTCCAAGGGGGTTCTAGAGCCTTCCACTCAACTATTAGATAATTGCAAACTAGTCCCTGCACCTTATAATTAATTCTTTTAACCCCAAAATCAATTCTGATTAATTTCTGGCTAACAATTAATTAAACATAATGATTTCTAATTAATATATTAATCCATTAACATATTAATAAATCATTTATATATATATATATATATATATATATATATATATATATTAATTTATTAATCTTATAAATTAATATCTCTCCTTTCATAATTTCCTTGTCCAGTTGCTAGGTTGAGGGCAACCCAAAATGACTGTGCTGCTATCAATTCAAGTACATACCAATTATAGTTATGGGCTTAGACACCTAATCCAACAGTCTCCCACTTGGATAAGTCTGTAACTATAATTGCTAGTATGCCTTCTAAATTTGACCAGCAAATTGTAGCTTCCAAAAGCTGCTGCCGAACTCTGACCCAGTCAGTTACGTGTCCTAAGATAAGTGATCATATAACCCTTCGTTCTGCTTGATATCCCCAGACAAAAGACATGGAATGTAATCAATCTGTTTGTCCAGAATCTATGTTTCCCGATTCCTGATTTGTGATGATGTAGGACTTCTAATCGAACACATCAATTTAGTCCTGGCTGGGCCCAGCACATAAGTCAACACCAAATCATCGAGGGGCCCACAGATATCGCTTTTCCTGTTAGGGCAAAAGGAACGAATAAACGTTGACTCATATGCTTGTATCTTTTACTCATCAAATTATGCATGACAATACGTTTTATAACACCAAGTTACTGATGCGTTTTCGTATCACCAATGCACAACCGACTTGTAAATTACAACTCATATATCTTCGTTTCAAGATTATAAGATATTATCGTCTCAGTATTACTCGTGATGAATTCCATGAAGTAATACTCTGAGCGTGGGTTTATCCAATACTCAAATCTCAATTTCTGAGTACTCATGAACATTGCAGCAATTCTATTGCCATGTCTATCCTTAGACAATCTGCAATCCAATTCATGACAGTCTTAATTCACTACTTACTTCCAAGAGTACGAGCGACTGTGGAGTTTGAATAATCTCATTATTCAGGAAGTAAAACATGCAAAATATGAAACACAATAATAAACAATTGACAAAAGGTAGTAGCCAAACTTATAAATAATACTTTATTATTTAATCACCAAAAGTCAATTACATTTACTTTGTTACAAGTTTCAAAAACTAATCTAACTACTAAAACTAATATCATCTTTCAGTCCTATGCTCCGAGCATGCTGAATATGCTTAGCCCTACTCAGACCCTTTGTGAGAGGATCTGCTGGGTTATCTTCAGATGACACCCTCTTTACTATAAGATGGCCTTCTTCTACTCTATGTCTGATGAAATGGTACTTTCTGTCGATATGTCTGGTCTTACCATGATCTCTTGGTTCCTTTGTCAAGGCAACCGCTCCTTCATTATCGCAGAAAAGTTCCATAGGCTCCTGGATGGTTGGAACAACTCCGAGATCCCCGATGAAGTTCCTCAACCAAGCTGCTTCTTTCGACGCTTCACTTGCTGCTATGTACTCTGATTCACAAGTAGAATCAGCCACCGTATTTTGCTTGGAACTCTGCCAAGTAACTGCTCCTCCATTCAGTAAAAACACCCAGCCTGACTGAGAACGGAAGTTATCTCTATCCGTCTGAAAGCTGGCATCACTGTAACCATCTACTCTCAAAGTATCACTGCCACCAAGCACAAGGACCCAGTCCTTTGTCCTTCGCAAATACTTGAGTATATTCTTAACTGCTATCCAATGAGCTCTACCTGGGTTTCCCTGATAGCGACTGACCATGCTCAAAGCAAATGCCACATCAGGGCGAGTACATGTCATAGCGTACATGATCGATCCGACAGCGGAAGCATAAGGTACACGACTCATGTCATCTATTTCAACATCTGTACTCGGGCATTGAGTCTTACTCAATTTGGTATTGCTCTGGATAGGTAGCTCTCCCTTCTTGGAATTTTCCATACTAAACCTCTTTAGTACCTTATCCAAGTATGTGCTCTGACTAAGTCCAATTAGTCTCTTCTTTCTATCTCTCAATATTCTAATCCCAAGAATATAGGCAGCTTCTCCAAGGTCTTTCATTGCAAAACACTTTCCAAGCCAAGACTTAACCTCTTTCAAGGTTGGAACGTCGTTACCAATGAGTAATATGTCATCGACATATAACACCAGAAAAGTTACTATACTCCCACTAGCCTTGATATACACACAAAACTCATCTTCACTTCTAGAGAAACCAAACTCTTTGACTTTCTCATGGAAGCAAAGATTCCAACTGCGAGATGCTTGTTTCAATCCATAAATGGATTTCTCAAGCTTGCACACTCTATTGGGAAACTTTGCATCAACAAAACCCTCTGGCTGACTCATGTAAACATCTTCAGCCAACTTCCCATTAAGGAAAGCAGTTTTGACATCCATCTGCCAGATTTCATAATCATGAAAGGCAGCTATGGCGAGCAATATCCTAATAGATTTAATCTTAGCCACTGGCGAAAAAGTCTCATCATAGTCAACCCCTGGGGTTTGAGTAAAACCTTTTGCAACCAGTCGAGCCTTGAATGTATGCACATTTCCATCCATGTATGTCTTCTTCTTGAAGATCCATTTGCACCCAACTGTCTTACGACCTGGTGCACTATCAACCAAATTCCAAACTTGGTTGTCATACATGGACTTAATCTCGCTGTCCATTGCCTCTTTCCACTTGGAAGCCTCTGGGCCTGCCATTGCTTCCTTATAAGTGACTGGTTCATCTAAGTTTACCAGTGTTCTGTCACTTATGAATGTGTCACCATCTGAAGTAATATGAAAACCATACAACTCAGGTGGCACACTCACCCTAGTGGATCTTCTAAGAGGTAATGAGTTATCGATTGGTTCAACAGGAACTGTTTCCTCTGGTTGAGTGCTAGTGTCATCTAAGGTTCCTTCATTGGCTGACTCTTGAATTTCTTCAAGATCAATAGTGCTCCCACTGTCCTCTTTGAATATGAGCTCTCTTTCAAGAAAGACTCCTCTTCGTGCTACAAAGACCACGTTCTCACTAGGCCTGTAGAACAAATATCCAAAAGACTGCTTTGGGTAACCAATGAAAACACATTTCTCACTTCTAGCTGCTAGCTTGTCGTGAGTCTCTCGTCTTACGAAAGCTTCACAACCCCAGACTTTAACATGTGCTAACGAGGGAACTTTCCCTGTCCACATTTCGTGAGGTGTTTTGGCAACCTTCTTTGTAGGGACAAGATTGAGGATGTGGGCGGCTGTCTCTAAGGCATACCCCCAGAAGTGAATAGGAAGCGAAGCCCGACTCATCATAGAACGAACCATGTCTAACAAGGTTCGATTGCGCCTCTCAGCTACACCATTTAACTGTGGTGTCCTAGGAGGAGTCAATTGTGAGACTATCCCACATTCTTTCAGATAGTCGTTAAACTCGATACTAAGATACTCCCCGCCTCTATCGGATCTAAGTATCTTTATATTTCTGCCCAATTGATTTTCGACTTCATGTTTAAACTCTTTGAACTTTTCAAAAGTTTCTGACTTATGCTTGATCAAGTAGATATATCCATATCTGCTATAATCGTCAGTGAAAGTCACATAGAATCGATTAGCATCTCTTGTAGTTGATCTGAAGGGCCCACACACATCCGTGTGTATGAGATCCAACAGACCTTCACCTCTTTCACAAGACCCTGTGAATGGTGATTTTGTCATCTTTCCCAAAAGACAAGATTCACACATATCATCTGACTTTAGGTCAAATGATTCCAACACTCCATCCTTTTGGAGTTGGGCTATGCGTTTCTTGTTAATGTGTCCAAGACGACAATGCCACAAGCATGCCTTGTCTACACTATTAGACAAGTCAATATTAAGTACACTATTTCCTAAGCTATCAACACAAGTCACTGTTTCATACACACCATTACAAGGCAAAGCTTCAAACATAAAAACACCATTCTTATAAACAGAAATTGAACCATTCAAATCATTAAAAGAATATGTAAAACCTTGTCTGAACAATGCATGAAATGAAATAATGTTTCTCGTCATCTCAGACGAATAGCAACAATTTATTAAATCTAATCTAACATCATTACTAAGCAGAAGCTGATAAACTCCGATCTTGGTTACTGGTGAAGACTTTCTGTTTCCCATGATCAGGTTTATCCTTCCTCGCTCTATCTCCTCACTTTCCTTTAGACCCTGCAAATCAGAACAGATATGAAAACCACATCCTGTGTCAAGGACCCATGAACGAGAAGATAATGAGTTATTAGCAGAAATAGTGTAAATACCTGCCGAAGATGGCTTCACTTTGCCATCCTTGATATCTTGCAGATATTGTGGGCAATATATCTTCCAATGCCCTTTTTGGTTGCAGTAAAAGCAAACTGCCTCTTTTGGATCAGAAACATGGGGAGTGGAACCATTGGGCTTAGCCTTTGGGCCATTACTAGATGACCCAGCTTGAGCCTTGCTCTTCCAGTTTTGCTTGGGAGGACCTTTCCTTTTTTCCCCTTTCCCTGTCCAATAGCCAAAACAGGGGCACTAGCAGGTGTGGAGGGTATACTTTTACCTTTCATCCCTGCCTCAGCTGTCTGCAACAAGTTGTGCAATTGGGCCAAGGTCTGCTCAGTATTGTTCAAATGGTAAGTTAGAATAAACTGACCATAACATTCAGGAAGTGAGTTCAAGACCATGTCAATGGCCAATTCCTCATCAAAGTGAATATTGAGCTTGACCAAACGCTCTATGTAGCGTTGCATTCTTTGCACATGTGACACAACTGACTCCCCATCTTTCATCTTGCAAGCCATGAGTGACTTGACTACTTCGAACTTTTCTTGACGAGCTCGCTTATGGTACTTTTCCATAAGGTCCTTGTTCATCTCGAAAGGCCAGTAGTCCTCATAGTACCTCTGCAGTTCTGGGGACATAGTTGCCACCATGATGCATGCCACTTTGGTAGCATCATCGTAATGTTTCTTGTAGGCAGCAAGATCTTCAGGAGTAGCTTCATTCTCATCAAGCTCTTTGAGCTCCTTTTCAAGAACATATTCTTTGTTCTCGAAACAAAGAGCCATCTTGATGTTGCGCATCCAATCGTTATAGTTTGAGCCATCCATAACGACTTTGGAGCATATATTGAGCAAGGAGAAGTTCTGGTTGGAGGAGGATGAAGTAGAAGTGTTTCCAGGAGTAGACATCTGAAAAGAAAGAAAGTTTTAGTTAGATTTCAAGATACCTTAATAGAATAACCCAAAGATATAATATCAAGGTTAGGATCCAACTATGAAGATTCACAACTTAGAAATGGGATGCCGAGATCCAAGTGCAAATTTCATAAAGGTAGGTGAATGACGATTCACCAATTCCACCATTAGACGAAACAAACGAAGTGAAATTCCTAATTCTTTTGAGATACATTGAAACTATTCAATGGCATGTTTTATTCTCAGATTATGCTCTTCTATTTGTGACTGGGATGCCGAGGATCACAAACAAGATGTGAATAACCATGCAAATGTGCTTGGTAACCTCATTGTCTTTATCATTAACTATTGATGTGCTGGTAAACCACACACGCTCCATCAAAATGACAATTATGAGATACCCATTGCTACTCTTTATTAGTGCCTTTTAGTGTGCTGGTTAACCACACACGCTCCACTAACGACCAATAAAGCATAATGTGCAATTTCATGGATTAGCATACTTTTCACATTTTTCCTAAAGTAACTAGAGTTGGGATTTTGAAAATAATGTTCTAGTACTTTCTTTAATATCATTATACTTTTAATGAGAAGTAGTTGTCCTATCAAATCCGTTCTGCTAACGACCCTCCACTAATCAAGGAAGCGGTGGGTGAGAGTGGACACCCATTCAACTACCATTTTATAGGCAGTTTCCTTATACCCCCCTTATAGATTAGCTTCGTGAATGAGGCATACTAGCGATTTGACTGACCATATTCTTATACATATAATATTAAACCTTTAATTATAATATATATATAAGGTGTGTTTTAAAACTTTTTAAAACTTCAAGGGTTTATATAAATTTCGAAATTTAAGCTGTTAAATTCAAATTTAAATAAACCAATTCACTAGATTTAATATTTATCTATTAATTAACTATTAATCAAATTATTAAATCTTGTAAGGATTATCTAATTAAATTAATCAATTAATTTAATCCTAATCCTTATCCCTCTAATTTCGAAAAATAGGGTAAGGATAATTATCCAATTAATCTAATTAAGTAACAATTATCCAAAAAACAAGAAACCCTAGTTATCCTCTAGCATATTTCGAAATTTACAAGGGAGGAGGCTAGGGTTTTCAAAACCCTAACCCTAATTTCGATTAGGGTTCTTTAGAGGCTAGGGTTTTCGAAAAAACCCTTTGATCCAAAACCCTAGAAATCGAAAATTTGGCCTTTAGGGTTTAATAGCTATAAACCCTAATTTGCAATTCAACAATTGTAGCAATTCAATTTAAAACAACAATGGCTCTGATACCACTGATGGGTTTTAGGTACAACAAATAAACTAGAAAACAATTCCTAAGTTCACATGCAACCTACTTTGGATCTATGTTTTAACTATTGAACATACAACTTTGAATTGCAATACAAGAACCCTAGAGGAGAGATGCTATTATCGAAAATAGTAAACTAGGGTTTAGGGTTTACATACCTTTCAATTGTTATAGCAAACAATTGATATTCCCTTGATCTTGATCTTGATCTTCTTGGAAGCTTTAGCACCACAAGTGTAATGCCTCTAATGGAGTCACACTCAAACTAGCAAGAAGGAAAGTAGAAGAGAGAGGAGAGGGAGTATGCAATTTCGGCCAAGGTATTCTTCCAAAGAATCAGTACTCTAAAATGTGAGCCAGGAGGCTCCTTAAATAGTTGAGGGAACTAGGGTTTAGGGAAAAACCTAGTTATCCTTTGCTTAGGGCCTAAGCAAGACCCAAGGGCCTTATCCAAGCCCCTATGGACGAAATTATTAGGGTTTCCCCTAAAGATTTCGTCCACCCTCTTCCAAGGGGGTTCTAGAGCCTTCCACTCAACTATTAGATAATTGCAAACTAGTCCCTGCACCTTATAATTAATTCTTTTAACCCCAAAATCAATTCTGATTAATTTCTGGCTAACAATTAATTAAACATAATGATTTCTAATTAATATATTAATCCATTAACATATTAATAAATCATTTATATATATATATATATATATATATATTAATTTATTAATCTTATAAATTAATATCTCTCCTTTCATAATTTCCTTGTCCAGTTGCTAGGTTGAGGGTAACCCAAAAGGACTGTGCTGCTATCAATTCAAGTACATACCAATTATAGTTATGGGCTTAGACACCTAATCCAACACTGGAGTCTTCAAATCTAAGTCACCTATGCTCGTCACATCAAGAACCTCATCGTTCGCCAGTCTTACCTTACCAAAATCTCCTTCTTTTAGATTCTGTAGTGCTTCACGGCTGTGGGTAGCGTGAAATGAAGCACCCGAATCCATAACCCAGGAATCCACATTGCTCTCCACACTACAGATCAAAACATCATCATCTGAATGGTCTACTGCAGCGTTAACTTCTTTCTTGTCTTTTGGACATTGATTCCTGAAATGTCCAACCTCTTTACAGTTCCAACAAGTCACATCATTTCGAGTCCTCGACTGACTCCTTCTCCTGTTCCCGCTCCCACTACCTCTGTTATTTCTTCTACCTCTGACCGCATTCAATTGTTCACTTGATGATTCCCCGGAATTTCTTCGTCTGACGTCTTCGCCTAGAATTAAATCCCGAATTCCTTCAAAAGTGAGCCCTTTCGATCCTGTGGAACTAGTAACGGCTGTAACTGTTCCAGACCAACTGTCAGGTAATGATGATAACAATAGTAAAGCTTGAATTTCATCCTCGAACTTTATTCCCACTGACCCAAGTCTAGATAAAATCGAGTTTAAATTGTTGATGTGCACTGTAACTGAACTTCATTCCCTCATCCTCGTGTTGACTAGCTCCCGAATCAGGAAGACTTTATTTGCTGCCGACGGCTTCTCGTACATATTAGACAATGCCTCCATGATTCCCTTTGCCGAGGTCTCCTTCAAAATGTTGAAGGCAACATCCTTTGACAACGTCAGTCTAATAAATGCCTTGGCCTTCTTATCCAAAGTCTCCCAGTTTGCCTGTGTCATCGCCTCTGGTTTTTCACTTAAAACTGCGTCCAAGTCTTTCTGCACGAGCAAATCTTCAATTTGCATCTTCCACCAACCAAAATCTTTCCCATCAAACTTCTCAATCTGAAGCTTACTGCTTTCTGCCATTTTCTGAAAGAATAATGACCTATCTTGCAATTTTCTGGAAATTCAGGGGCCAAATTGCAAATTTTCAAATCTGCTACAGTGTTGCTACAGTGTTGCTACATTTTCTGCTGACGTCACCGCTGACGTCGTGCTACAGTGTCTGCTGACGTCGCCGCTGACGTCGTGCTACAGTTCCTGCTACAGTGTCGTCTTCTCCGGCAGAACTTCGATGCTACAGTGTCGTCTTCTCCGGCGGGTTCAGGTGCTACAGTGTCGTCTTCTCCGGCGGAACTTCGGTGCTACAGTGTCGTCTTCTTCGGCGAGTTCAGGTGCTACAGTGTCGTCTTCTCCGGCGAACTGGTTTTTTCGGTAACTATTCCGGCAAACCTTTGACCGGCGATTTGGACGTCTTCCGGTGGTCAAAAAATTCAGAAAAAAATATTTTCGGAATCTTCGGAACGAGACCTTTCCAACGGTATACACCAAAATTGTTTTTGACGAAAAAAAATTTCGACCAAAAAACTGAAAATCACCTTCTGGAGCTAAAACCTTGCTCTGATACCACTTGTTAGGATCGAGACACTTAACACACCACTCTAAACACAAGAACAACAAAGATTTAACGTGGTTCGGTCTATTTCTGACCTACGTCCACACGAGGGTAACTAGGAGTGTATATATTTTTTCTGTGAAGTTTGTGATGGATACATCCTTACAAATACAGAGCAATCTCATTTATAGAGATTGAAATTGAGAAAGTATATTAAAAAAGAAAAAAAACATCCGGGTCTTCATCCACTACCTCAAAACATGGATGTCCCCTTTTTCTTTCTCCATGTTTTCTGGCTTTCCTTGTTTCCTGCCACTTCTTTTGACTAGCCCAATGGCTTCACACTCAACAACACATTCATAAGTGACAGAACACTGGTAAACTTAGATGAACCAGTCACTTATAAGGAAGCAATGGCAGGCCCAGAGGCTTCCAAGTGGAAAGAGGCAATGGACAGCGAGATTAAGTCCATGTATGACAACCAAGTTTGGAATTTGGTTGATAGTGCACCAGGTCGTAAGACAGTTGGGTGCAAATGGATCTTCAAGAAGAAGACAGACATGGATGGAAATGTGCACACATTCAAGGCTCGACTGGTTGCAAAAGGTTTCACTCAAACCCCAGGGGTTGACTATGATGAGACCTTCTCGCCAGTGGCTAAGATTAAATCTATTAGGATATTGCTCGCCATAGCTGCCTTTCATGATTATGAAATCTGGCAGATGGATGTCAAAACTGCTTTCCTTAATAGGAAGTTGGCTAAAGATGTTTACATGAGTCAGCCAGAGGGTTTTGTTGATGCAAAGTTCCCCAATAGAGTGTGCAAGCTTGAGAAATCCATTTATGGATTGAAACAAGCATCTCGCAGTTAGAATCTTTGCTTCCATGAGAAAGTCAAAGAGTTTGGTTTCTCTAGAAGTGAAGATGAGTTCTGTGTGTATATCAAGGCTAGTGGGAGTATAGTAACTTTTCTGGTGTTGTATGTCGATGACATATTACTCATTGGTAACGACGTTCCAACCTTGAAAGAAGTTAAGTCTTGGCTTGGAAAGTGTTTTGCCATGAAAGACCTTGGAGAAGCTGCCTATATTCTTGGGATTAGAATATTGAGAGATAGAAAGAAGAGACTAATTGGACTTAGTCAGAGCACATACTTGGATAAGGTACTAAAGAGGTTTAGTATGGAAAATTCCAAGAAGGGAGATCTACCTATCCAAAGCAATACCAAATTGAGTAAGACTCAATGCCCGAGTACAGATGTTGAAATAGATGACATGAGTCGTGTAGCTTATGCTTCCGCTGTCGGATCGATCATGTACGCTATGACATGTACTCGCCCTGATGTGGCATTTGCTTTGAGCATGGTCAGTCGCTATTAGGGAAACCCAGGTAGAGCTCATTGGATAGCAGTTAAGAATATACTCAAGTATTTGCGAAGGACAAAGGACTGGGTCCTTGTGCTTGGTGGCAGTGATACTTTGAGAGTAGATGGTTACAGTGATGCCAGCTTTCAGACGGATAGAGATAACTTCCGTTCTCAGTCGGGCTGGGTGTTTTTACTGAATGGAGGAGCAGTTACTTGGAAGAGTTCCAAGCAAAATACGGTGGCTGATTCTACTTGTGAATCAGAGTACATAGCAGCAAGTGAAGCGTCGAAAGAAGCAGCTTGGTTGAGGAACTTCATCGGGGATCTCGGAGTTGTTCCAACCATCCAGGAGCCTATGGAACTGTTCTGCGATAATGAAGGAGCGGTTGCCTTGACAAAGGAACCGAGAGATCATGGTAAGACCAGACATATCGACAGAAAGTACCATTTCATCAAACATAGAGTTGAAGAAGGCCATCTTATAGTAAAGAGGGTGTCATCTGAAGATAACCCAGCAGATCCCCTCACAAAGGGTCTGAGTAGGGCTAAGCATATTCAGCATGCTCGGAGCATAGGACTGAAAGATGATATTAGTTTTAATAGTTAGATTAGTTTTATTCTGAAACTTGTAACAAAGTAAATATAATTGACTTTTGGTGATTAAATAATAAAGTATTATTTATAAGTTTGGTTTCTGCCTTTTGTCAATTGTTTATTATTGTGTTTCATTTTTGCATGTTTTTACTTCCCGAATAATAAGATTATTCAAACTCCACAGTCACTCATACTTTTGGAAGTAAGTAGTGAATTAAGACTGTCATGAACTGGATTGTAGATTGTCTAAGGATAGACATGGCAATAGAATTGCTGCAACGTTCATGAGTACTCAGAAATTGAGATTTGAGTATTGGATAAACCCTCGCTCAGAGTATCACTTCATGGAATTCATCACGAGTAATACTGAGACGATAATATCTTATAATCTTGAAACGAAGATATATGAGTTGTAATTTACAAGTCGGTCATGCATTGGTGATACGAAAACGCATCAGTAACTTGGTGTTATAAAACGTATTGTCATGTATAATTTGATGAGTAAAAGATACAAGCATATGAGTCAACGTTTATTCGTTCCTTTTGCCCTAACAGGAAAAGCGATATATGTGGGCCCCTCGATGATTTGGTGTTGACTTATGTGTTGGGCCCAACCAGGACTAGATTGATGTGTTCGATTAGAAGTCCTACATCATCACAAATCAGAAATCGGGAAACATAGATTCTGGACAAAGAGATTGATTACATCCCATGTCTTTTGTCTAGGATATCTGGCAGAACGAAGGATTATATGATCACTTATCTTAGGACACGTAACTGACTGGGTCAGAGTTCGGCAGCAGCTTTTTGGAAGCTACAATTTGCTTGTCAAATTTAGAAGGCATACTAGCAATTATAGTTACAGACTTATCCAAGTGGGAGACTGTTGGATTAGGTGTCTAAGCCCATAACTATAATTGGTATGTACTTGAATTGATAGCAGCACAGTCATTTTGGGTTGCCCTCAACCTAGCAACTGGACAAGGAAATTATGAAAGGAGAGATATTAATTTATAAGATTAATAAATTAATATATAAATGATTTATTAATATGTTAAAAGATTAATATATTAATTAGAAATCATTATGTTTAATTAACAGTTAGCCAGAAATTAATCAGAATTAATTTTGGGGTTAAAAGAATTAATTATAAAGTGCAGGGACTAGTTTGCAATTAACTAATAGTTGAGTGGAAGGATCCAGAACCCCCTTGGAAGGAGGTGGACGAAATCCATAGGGGAAACCCTAGAGATTTCGTCCAAGGGGTCCAGATAAGACCCTTGGATCTTGCTTAGGCCCTAAGCAAAGGATAACTAGGGTTTTCCCTAAACCCTAGATCCCTCAGCTATTTAAGGAGCCTCCTAGCTCACATTTGAGGACACTGATTTCTTTGGAAGAAACCCTAAGGCCGAAATTGCCTACTCTCTCCATCCTCTCTCCTCTAAGTTTCCTTCTTGCTAGTTCTTGGGTGTGATTCCATTAGAGGCATTACATTTGTGGTGCTAAGCTTCCAAGAAGATCAAGATCAAGATCAAGAGGATTATCAATTGTTTGCTATAACAATTGAAAGGTATGTAACTCCTAAACCCTAGTTTGTTAATTACGAAATTAGCCTCTCTCCTCTAGGGTTCTTGTTTTTCAATTTAAAGTTATATGTTCAATAGTTAAAACATAGATCCAAAGTAGGTTGCATGTGAACGTAGGAATTGTTTTCTAGTTTATTTGTTTTACCTAAAACCCATCACAAACCTCCCCCATTTAAGTGTAATCTTGATTAACTAAAAACAAAACATAACAACAACAAACTGATGCATAAATGAAATGTCATGACGATTGAATTTCACATTAGTATATTATTCATTACAAATATTCGAATATCAGGGTGTCACTAATGATTGAACCATGTCTATTCATAGTGAATACATGAAGATAATACACACAACAGTTTATATTTTCATAAGTTCTAACTTGACACTATATTTTACTAGCTTGTCCCCCATCCTTCAATAAGCATATCAAAGCCAAGTCCTAACTTCTTGAAGTAGCTAAACTTCATGCTTATATAGGTAGTCCTTTTATTCTTGCACCTGCAAATGCAATTTTTCAAAAGAACTATTAAGAATATAAATTCAACCTCCTTAACTTGCAGTACTGAACACATACCTTGGGATGATGATAATAATGTGTTCCAATCTTCAAATATCAAGCTTTCCACATTGAATTCAGCATCTAATATTACATTAGATGGGAATTGGGTATCTCAATATAAAAGATTTTAAGTAGACTTTAAACCCATCCCTACAGCCGCCTTGTGCACAAGATCTCTTGCTAACCCTTTGGTTACATGATCGGCTAAATTCAACTGAGTTCTTACAAACTCCACAGATATCACACCAGTCATGATGAGCTCACGAATCATGCTATGTCTAACACCTAAATGTCTAGACTTTCCATTATACACTTGACTATAAGCCTTAGCCAAGGTTGCAACACTATCACATTTGATAGAAATGGTAGATATCGGTTTGGGCCATAATGGAATTTCATAAATCAAATTCCTTAGCCACTCAGCTTCTTTACCAGCAGCAGACAATGCAACAAACTCAGACTCCATGGTTGAGTTAGTAATACAAGTATGTTTCTTAGATGCCCAAGAAATGGCACCTCCTCCAAGAAAAAACACCCAACCACTTGTAGAGGAGTGATCCTCTAAGTTGTTAATCCAGCTGGCATCTGAATAACCTTCTAAAATCGAAGGATATCCACTATAAGTTAAACCATAATTCATGGTCCCTTTCAAATACTTGAATACTCTACTCACAGCTTGCCAATGATGTGAACTAGGATTTGTAGTATATCTACTAAGCCTTCCCACAACATATGCTATATCAGGCCTAGTACTAATCATGGCATACATTAGACAACCAATAGCCCTTGAGTATTCAAGTTGAGACACTGGAGATCCTTTATTAGGTAGAAGCTTAAGAGTATGATCTATAGGAGTGCTAACAGGAGAACAATTCTCAAAGTTAAACTTTTTCAATATCTTCTCAATGTAATGAGATTGAGAAATGGAAATCCCGTTATTTCCTTTTTTAATTGTTATACCAAGAATTACCTCAGCCTCCCCCATGTCTTTCATGTCAAAACTAGATGATAAGAATTTCTTGGTTTTATCAACTTCATCTTGATCAATACCAAAGATTAACATATCATCAACATATAGACAAATTATAACTCCTTTACCAGAAGAATCAAATTTGCTATATACACATTTGTCAGCCTGGTTTAATGCAAAACCATTAGACAATATCACATCATCAAACTTTTGATGCCATTGTTTTGGTGTTTGTTTCAAACCATATAATGATTTCTTCAACTTACACACCTTATGTTCATTACCAGGCATCACAAACCCTTCAGGTTGTTTCATGTAAATTTCCTCATCTAAGTCACCATTCAAGAATGCAGTTTTCACATCCATTTGGTGAATCACACGATTATGTATAGCTGCAAGAGCTAACAATAATCTAATTGTGGAAATTCTAGCAACAGGGGCATAAGTATCAAAGAAATCAATGCCTACCTTTTGCCTAAAGCCTTGGATAACCAATCCGGCTTTATACTTATCAATTGTGCCATCCACCTTCATTTTCCTTTTGAGGATCCACTTACTTCCCAATGCCTTGCAACCAGGAGGTAAATCAGACAATTCCCAAGTATTGTTATGCATGATAGATCAATTTCATCCTGAATTGCTTCTTTCCAGAAATGAACATCCCTAGAAGCCATAGCTTCACTAAAAGTCTTTGGATCCTCCTCAATATTAAAACAATATTGATCTTGACGTATAGTCTTATTCCTTGTTCCTTTAACCAGATAAAGTTGAAAATCAGATCCAAAAGACTTAGCTTTCCTAGCTCTTGTGCTTTTCCTAGGTTCAGGTACAGAACTTGCACCACCAGAAACATCTTCAACTTGAGTAGTACTCTTGCTGGAAGATTGATGAATCATGTCCCTTGGTCTAGGTATAGATGTAAATCTTTCTTCATCAAAGATAGCATCTCTTGACTCTATCACTGTGTTTACAGACACAGAGTCATTAGATTCTAAAACATAGAATCTATATGCTTTGGAATGCTCAGCATATCCAATAAAGATACAATCTACACCTCTCTCACCCAATGTTTTCCTTTTGGGTTCAGTGAGCCTTACAGCTGCTCTACAACCCCAAACTTTGAGATAACTCAAATTTGGTACCTTTTTACACCAATGTTCATAAGGAGTATTCTTACTCCTTTTATTTGGAGTTCTGTTCAAGATGTAACATGTAGTTAACATTGCCTCACCCCAAAACCCTTCACTTAATCCAGAATAGGACAACATGGAATTAACCATTTCTTTCAAAGTCCTATTTTTCCTTTCAGCTACACTATTTTGTTGTGGTGTATAAGGAGCTGTGGTTTGATGTATTATTCTAGTTGATTCAAAATAAACTTGATCATAATACTCACCACCTCTATCAGTACACAAGACTTTTATTAATTCATTTTTATGAAGCTCAACTTGTTGTTTATAAATTTTAAATTTATCAAGTGCTTCATCCTTAGAATGTAGCAAATAGACATAACAATATCTAGATGCATCATCAATAAAACTAACAACATAATTTTTGTTTCCAAGGGAAGGTGTTGCATGGAAATCACATAAATCACTATGTATAAGATCCAACACCTTAATTTTCCTAACAACATCTTTAGAAGGTTGTCTAGTGATTTTAGTTAACATGCATGTTTTACATTTTTCATTATTTTGCATATCAAAAGCAGGAATTAAACTCATTTTAGACATGTCTTTTAATCTCTTGTAATGAATGTGTCCTAGTCTAGCATGCCATAATTCAGATTTATGAAAATTATAGCTAGTACTACTAGAAGCCATGCAAACAGAATTATCACTAGAAGGATAATTAATATTAAGCCTAATCATTTCATTACATACATAACCAAATCCCATAAAAGAACCATGTCTTGACAAGATATACTTGTCACTTTCTAACACTTGTTTGTAACCACAATTATTTAATACAATTTCAGACACGAGATTCTTACGAATCCCTGGAACATATAAAACATTGTTCAAACATAAACATTTTCCAGAAGTAAAGTAAAGTAAAATAGATCCTAAACCCTTGATTGGTTCAGTTGCAACATTTCCCATTTTCACCACAGATTCATCTTCAAATGGTTGAAAGTCCTTGAACCAATATAGATCTTTGCAACATGACTTGTTGCTCCCGAATCAACCCACCATGCAACATTATCATCATGCACATAAAATGCTTCAGAAATCACAGAAATATAATTCTGAATATATTTAGAATTCTGCATGAAAACAGAAATATGGCCTTGTTGCTTTTCTGGATCCTTGGATACACTTGGTCCAGCACCATCCTTGTTCACTTTGCGAAGACGACAATCTTTCTTGAAGTGACCCGGTTCGTTACAATTCCAACAAACCAACTTAGCCTTCTTGTTGGAAGACTTGTCATCCTTTCCTTTAAACTTCCTTTTTCCATTAGACTTCTTGGGATTCTTTGAATTTTCTCCTTCCACCATGTTCACAGAAAAGGAACCAACTTGGTTCTTTCCTTTAGGATTGTTGTCAAGTTCTTGAGTCCTTATGGACTCTTCAATCCTTAAATGACTTCCAAGTTGAGTCAAAGTCAATTCCTCTTTGTTATGTTTCAGATTGTGTTTAAAATCCTTTCAAGAAGGGGGCAGTTTGTCAATGATCACAGCCACAGAAATGGCTTCATCCATTTTTAAATTGTGTTGAGCAAACTGTCCCAGAATCCTTAACATTTCATGGAATTGTTCCATAACAGGCCTGGAGTCAATCATCTTGTAACCCATAAAGTTACTAACAAGAAAATTCTTACTAGAAGCATCTTCAGCCATGTACTTGGATTCAAGAGAATCCCACAATTCTTTTGCAGATTCGAAATTTTGATAGATATCAAAAAGAGAGTCAGACATACCATTGAGAATATGACCACGACATATGTTACAATTCCAACAAACCAACTTAGCCTTCTTGTTGGAAGACTTGTCATCCTTTCCTTTAAACTTCCTTTTTCCATTAAACTTCTTGGGATTCTTTGAACTTTCTCCTTCCACCATGTTCACAGAAAAGGAACCAACTTGGTTCTTGCCTTTAGGATTGTTGTCAAGTTCTTGAGTCCTTATGGACTCTTCAATCCTTAAATGACTTCCAAGTTGAGTCAAAGTCAATTCCTCTTTGTTATGTTTCAGATTGTGTTTAAAATCCTTCCAGGAAGGGGGCAGTTTGTCAATGATCACAGCCACAGAAATGGCTTCATCCATTTTCAAATTGTGTTGAGCAAACTGTCCCAGAATCCTTAACATTTCATGGAATTGTTCCATAACAGGCCTGGAGTCAATCGTCTTGTAACCCATAAAGTTACTAACAAGAAAATTCTTACTAGAAGCATCTTCAGCCATGTACTTGGATTCAAGAGAATCCCACAATTCTTTTGCAGATTCGAAATTTTGATAGATATCAAAAAGAGAGTCAGACATACCATTGATAATATGACCACGACATATGTAATCATCATTATCCCACTTTGATCTTCTTCTTGTTGCCTCCAAAGGTTCCTCTTCAACAGATTCTGGTAAGACAGGCATGGGTGTACTCAGAACATACACCACTTTCAGAGTGGTAAGGAGAAACTTCATCTTCTTCTGCCATCTACGAAAATCTTGCCCTTCAAACTTGTTCGATTTTTCAAACTTACTTTTCATTTCCTTCAAAGAATCACCACTTGCCATGATCACAGAATACTTTAATGTTTGTTAGAAATTTGGGATAATAATAGCCTTGAAATTCTGAGAATTGTGTATACACTTTCAGATTGAAGTATTTGGGTGGTACTCCCACCCTTTAATCGGATAAGACTCAGAAATGAGAACAAGAACAGAAAATCTGGGTGTTATGAATTTCGTGTGTTGTTGTACCAGGAAAAATGATGACCAAAATGATTAAGTGGTTCATTTGTCTGAAAACTGACAAGGCAGTTTTCTTTGTCCAAAAAACTACTTCAACTCTCAAAACCAATAACAGTCACTAAAAACGGATTCTTAATATAGGTCAAAATGAAGTAAAAAATCGGGTTCATTTACAGAAAATTCAGATTTCTAACCCAGCCAGGGGCTCAGCCCCTTGGACCCTGCCAGGGGCTGCCGCCCCTTGGACCCCGCTCCCAGGGGCGCTGCCTCCGGACCCCCGTTCGTTTAGGGGCTTCACCCCTAAATGACAGTCTACTTTGAATCTTGAATAAACTTAAACAAGTGTGCACTCCGCACCTTCCTTACTTGTTTAATATTCATCAAGATTGAATTTTGGTCAACGGGTCAATCCATTACACTTAAATACACATTGATGATACAAAATCACCAACATGAGAAAGCAAATATCCTTCTATATTTTATTAATATTAATATTTCTATTTATTAGGTCAAAATAAGTGTCGAATATAAAATATGAGATAGAAAAAAAATTAATGATACCCGTACATCCTAACTCCTAATTTTTCTATTTATTACGATGTCTAAACCATTAACTCACCAACCCAACACATAGCTTGACACAAAATCACGTCACGAAAATAAACAGATTGACACCATAGAATGATTAAACTGTAAGATTGACAAGACATAATAATTTAACGCATTAGATTAGGATTTAGATTATGATCAATTTATCTTGTCCAAAGTCTTAATTTTCAACAAAACACCAATTTATATTGTTCAAGTCTTAAGTCTCAACCCGACAAGTTTGCCACCTCGACTACTCTTGATGTGTTGTATTTGGCTACTTTATCTTGTTTATGTGAACGTTTCTCATTAGGAGGGTGTTTAGGATTTCATTTAAAACAACTTACTGATTTATTAGTTTTTTGAAAAAGCAATAAATTAAAAAAAAAATTGATATTGTGAGAAGGACTATTAAAATAATTTCTTATCAATCTTTAAAGAAGAGATTTCGATAAGTTAAGATTTTCAACTTTTCAAAATTCCTTATGACTTTTGAGTTGTAAAAAACAAAAGTCTTTAAAACATGTATAAGCTTAAACAAATATTTTTTTAATAAATAAAAAAAACTTATTAATTTGTTAATAGTTCAAATATTTTTTTTAAATCACCACATAAGTCATTTTGACTAAAAAGACTTCGTTTTGCCAAAAAAATCTACCACCATCCGGTTAAAAAGAGTGGTAACACTCATAACACCTTGTCATGACAAATTTTTGAGTGTCACTTCAATTTTTACCATTTTCCACCTAATCTTAGCATTTGATATGGAGTGGTAACACTCCTAGCATTCCTTTTTTTTTTCTTTTCCTAATTTAATTAAATTACTCTATTTTAATATATAAACATTCTTGTGCATAAATATTAAACACATTTTTTTAAACCACAAACAATTAATATAATATAAATTATTTTTTAAAACACAAACATTTCATATTAAATTAAAAAAGTTACAATAAATTAAAACTTAAAATACTTAAAAACACGATTTAATAATTCAAATTACGAAAAACATGGCTTAACACTGACATACACGCCTTAATACATACGGCTTATCCCAGTTGTATTCTTTAGCAAGATCCTGTTTTGCATTGTTAAAAATCCGACGATCCTCCTTGGACAAGTTTATTATCCCAATTCCAAAAAAACTCTCAAGCTTAGCATCCAACGCTTTGATGTCGCTCAGTATCTCTTCCACGTCAGTTGATGAACCTTGTGCTCCTTTTTTTGTGCTTTTGGTTCGACTTCGGGCTCTTGAAATGATTTTTGAACGGGATCTTCAACGACACCTTCAACGGAAGAATCGGTTGACTCCTCGAGTAGGCGCGTTGTTGTGATTGAAAGTTAGTTTGCGGTTGAGGTTGAGAAAAGAATTGAGTTTCTTGAACCGTTTCAAACGGATCCACATTCATACGAGGTATTCGTTGAGATTGGTTGTGGTAAAATCTCATTGGTTGAGAAGAGAACGGTTTAAATGGATACATTTGCGGAGCCATTGTAAGAAAGTAGCAGCTAGCATGAGAGTGAATTTGTTGATCAAAAGATGGTCGACATGGTGGTGATGGAAGATTTGGGGATGAAAGGTTTGATGATTGAGTGTCCGGAGGTAGAAGGTTTAGTGATTGAAGGTTTGAAGTTTTATTCTTATTGGTTCTTTGGGGTTTTTTTGGTGGAGTTGAAGACATTTTTGTGTTTGTAAAATGTTGAGGCTGTAAAATGTTGAGAGTGTTTGTGAGAAAGGTAATGATATTTTGTGTGTTTGAAAGGTTGAGGGTGTAGTGTAATTTATAGTAGATAAATTGTAATTGAAAATTATAAAAAAGAAAAATAAAAAAAAGGTTTTTTTTTATTAAATTATATGTTAGTTGGTGGGAAATAAATGAAAACATTAAATTGGAGTAAAAACCGAATTTATTAATAAAAAAAGAGGTCGGTAAAAAGTTAGAGTTTTTAATTGTTTGAATTGTTGTCAAAAAGGATTGCAATCCACTTAAATGGGTCCACCAATCACAAGCAAGATCTCTCTCTCCTCTCTCATCAACTTTTTGACGAATTATTCTTAGGCTATCCGGAGTGGGTGTAAATCCACGCGTGAGTTTCCTATGTGGCACACCAACTCACCGGTGAACACCGCCCCGTGTACCGGTGGTTTGGGTGTGGAGTGATGTCTGGTGGATGAGAAGACGAGCCTTTTGATTGGTGCATTCATTTTTCCCTCACATTTTCTCTCCTTCTCTCTCCTCTTTTTTGGCCCATGACTACCAACCACCGGTGAACACCATTTTCACAACCCAGTGGGTTGGTTGTGGAATGGTAAAATACCTAAGTGGGTTGGTTGTGGAATGGTAAAATACCTACGTGGCGCTGAGTTGGCTGGTGGTTTGGTTATGACCACTACCCACAGCTAGCCTTAGCGACCCCTAGCGCGCGCTAGCGGGTAGTGTGCGTTTGGGCTTAGCGAGCGTTCTTAACATCTGACTCCCGTTATCCTAAATCATGTCATTTTTTACTAAAATGACTTATTTTGCCTAAAAAACTTTTTTAAGTTCAAAAACACACTCAAAAAATCTCAAAGACACTCGATCAATGAGTCGATCTCATTTTGATTAAAAAGACTTCATTCTGCCTAAAAAGTTAAGTTCAATGCCTTAAAAGTCTTCTAAGTTCAAAATAAAATCTCAAATCACACTTCGGTTGGCTGACAACTTCAAGATCTCAGTTATCATGCTCGCAATGCTTTAATTATGATGAACGAATCAATGGATAAGTGAAAAAAAACAAAATTGAAGACTCGATCTATGTTGTTCTGGATGAAGTTCATCGACAACCAGGATTTATAACAATTGTTTTCCATGTTTTTATAGTTTGGCTTTCTCGACTGATGACTGAGAATGAGGACTCAGTTCCTTTTAATACATCTTTTTAAAGACAGATTCTTGCAAACATCCGTCGAAATATGAACCCTAGTTGTTATGGTTTTGGTTTCACACAATAAATGATACTCTTAACGGCCTCTTGAATCTATTCATTTTTATTGGTATTTACAATCGGTTTACAGAACAACTAAAGAGACGTACACTAGAAATCTGACTCGGTCTGCCGTTAAATCGGTATGTGACTCGATGATCTATCGCGGTTGATGAATCGGCCTCGGATTCACTTTCACATTCACAATCTTCGGCGCCTTCTCGTAGTTCCTCGGCGACTCTATAGCGCGTGCCTTACGCCAGTTCGAAACCCTCGACAAAATCAAATCCTTTCGAACCTCTCTCTGTTCATCTATAGAAAAAAAAGCAACAATAAAGTAAGATCAGATGAACTAACCGCTATTAATCGAAGAGCTAGTGATTTCAATTGATTTACCTTCAGTTCCACGGATCTTACAGTCGACGTCAGGGAGCGAATCTTCGTTAGGGAAGAACGCATCGAAGTTATCGGAACAATGAAAATCAAATTGTGATTCGGAGAAGCACTCACGAAGCCAGTAATCACGAAACCAAGGGGAGGACCGAACGAGCGACCACCACTGGTCGGAGAAGTCCTCAACGTTACGATACGAGGCCGGTACGAACATCGGAGCGTTCGGATTCAGGGCTGACGATGGAAATCCATTCCCGTGCTGATTCTGCTGAACTACACCCATTGGCATCACCTGCACTTTACACAGTTTCAGAAGCTATGGAGAAAATATCTTTCGAGTGAGAGTGACAAATAATGTGGCGGTATATAACTAGTGGATCTTCGGGAAAGAGACACAATAGTCAATGAAATTACAGAACTGACACTGATTAAATTATATTTATTGACGTTAACATCGACATTCCGTAGGTCGAAATTACCATACTGTCCAAGCAATATGCATCCTAGAATGTAAAATGAAGGGCAATGATCGACATTTTACGCGACCGAAAGGGAGCATGGTCCGCGTGTAATACTTATCCATAAACTCTCTAGCACGTCGTTATCCTTATCCTCCTACCCTTTGTCCGTGATATTCATTTCAGTCATTCAATGATATCATGCGAAACAAAAGTGTATACAATAAGACTGAAATTTATAATTTTTTTTTATGACAAACAATGACTAATATTTATATATTTTTATATAATTTTAATTATTTTATAAAAATAGAATGTTGGGTTGTTTTATTGTTAATAGAGTTGATAAAAATTGTTTTGGTTGATTGGATATATAGACGGAAGAGAGTATATTTAATGAATGTTTGGGTTAATTTTAGTCACCAATGAGATTATGGGAATAATCTTAGAGCTGACATGGCTTACCTCAACGGCATGGTAACAGACAAAACACTGCTACCTGTTATGTTATCCCATATGTCATGTTAACGATTCGTAACACACGTTTTCAATTTGAAACATTCAAAAGACCATTGTGAAAGATCAAATTTGAATTAAAAAAAACATACATATTAATTTCTACTAACTATATATACTACATTCTACATACCATTTTTGCCACACCATTCTTCTATATATCTCACTATATTTAAACACCTTTTTTACCTATGAATCAAAACCCAAACACTCATCCACCAAACACAAACACATTCGTTACGACGAGTTTCACACAATATGAGAGTTATATGAATCTCTTCAACTCTCAAAAGTCACAACAAATACCATTTCAAGGAAACAGTTTTAATCTCATCTCACCCTCAATGCAATTTCATACATCGTCCTACATGTAGCAAAACATTTTCAATACTTTTACTTCCATGCCACAAACAACCACACAACCACCATCCATACAAAAAACGCAAGATACGGTGCCCGAAACGCAACCGAAAGGTAGTAGGAGAGGGAAAGAGAAAGGGAAAGCGATCATGAAAAGTGAAGAACCTCCACTATGGTGGACATCGGAGGATAAGTACGCTTTGGTGGTCGCGTGGTGTGGGACTTCATAAAATCCAACTATAGGAAACGACATGAGGGGAGTTAGTTTTTGGGAAGCCGTGCTCGAAAAAATTCACATACTTATGAAGAAACCTCCATATCGCAATATTGATATGCTTAGTAGCAAGTGGACTCCAATTAATTGTATGTGCACCAAGTTTAATGAGATTTTCAGCAAAAAATTTCACAAAAGCAAAATGATGCGGACGATTTTGATGTGTTTAGAGCCACGCGAGTGAGCAATATCACGTCGAAATGTGTCACATTTTCAAGTATGAAAAAATATGGGGGATTGTGAGAAAAGATCCAAAATGGATTAAAACGCCAACATCGTCAGATGTACAATCAAATATGTCTCGCAATTCAAGTTCGTTTGACGTTTCAACATTGACCTCAACGCCGACACTGATGACATCACCGGCAACATCGAAGAGATCTTCCTCCTCCCCACGTTGATCAATCGGACGCGACAATAAGAAACGCGCTCAACGACATGCGGATGAAGCTGAAAGAATGGCACAAGAGGTTGATGTTGAATAGGTGATGTTTGGAAATAGTTTGGTTGGTGGAAGTAATTTGTTGAAATGGTTGTTGGAAAAGAGGTTGATGTTGAATAGATGATGTTTGTAACATGTTCACCGGGTGGATGATTCAAAGTGTGGGTATGGGTGAAATGTTGTGTTAAAGCGTGTATGAGTCGATGGGTGAATCAAAATTGTGTGTGTTTGGGGTGTATGGAGTGTTTGGGTATTTATCCATTTTTTATGTAAAATGAATGAGAAATTTTAAATATTGTGTTTGAAACAGGAGGAATCGAAATTTTAAATCGGTCTTCAGCTTAGATGATCTTATAACATCCACAATACGAAAGCTTTTTATCGTTGTTTTTTTATGTAAAAAATTAAAATGAAAACCTTATTTAATATGAGAGCGTTTTGATCTTATAACGTCCACAATACGAAAGCTTTTTATCGTTGTTTTTTTATGTAAAAAATTAAAATGAAAACCTTATTTAATATGAGAGCGTTTTTATTATGTCTTTTTTTATGGGACATTTATAGAAGTCTTTATTTATAGTTGGTTGAAAGCCTATGAAACCCACCAAATCATTGAAAAAATTCAATAGAAGAGCTTGTTAATTAGCAAGACTTTTAAAAAAAAGTTGTTTGAAAAAGCTCTACAAATAGTTTTTTTTTTCACTTTCCATG
Source organism: Lactuca virosa (assembly GCF_052849685.1). Lineage (NCBI taxonomy): Eukaryota > Viridiplantae > Streptophyta > Magnoliopsida > Asterales > Asteraceae > Lactuca > Lactuca virosa. The sequence goes on along the minus strand of NC_136427.1, from coordinate 294,045,277 downwards.
TGTTTTTTTTTTTTGGAGTGAAAAGACTTCTAAAATACTCATATTCTGGATGTGATTAAACCAAATGGAAAAATTAATAGTACATATATGTTTAATTATTTAAATTATATCTAAACAAAATAGATTTTTTTTCGAAAATGTACATGTAACTATTGCCTTATTTTTATATTAATCTCTTTATTTTGATGTTATCTACAAAGGGTCTTGAGCAAAAAAAGTTGTCCATTTTTATAATTTTTTTCTTGGTTTCTGCCTTGACAATTTTATCCAAAATAATGATACGTAGATGATAATGTGACTAGTTATTTTTTTATTTGTTGTCATCAGGGGGGCCTTTAAGTCCTCTTTCTTCCCTATTCTCCATTTTTGTCTATCAACATTGAACCAATTGCATATTTTATCATTCCTATTACATTGTATCGATCAGCAACTATTGGTGTATCAATCAATCATCCACTATTAAGAACAGACATTGTTTGAAACCAACTGAATAGACACCTAATAAAAAAAAAACCATTAACAACAATGCTATTAGGAACAATGTTATTAAGTGACAATGTGTTTAAGTTAACAACAGCGATATTAAGTCAACATCGCACAAAGTACAGTGCTATTAAGACTATAATAAAGTCTTGTAAATGATACAAATGAAGTTTTCATGTTATTTTCTTGAAAACCAACAACCATTAGTCCATCTTTGCTAATTGTTGTTTATCCTTGCTTCTAGCGTCTCCTTCACTCTCTCAAGTGCACTTTCTAAATTATGCAGCTGTGCCATAAAATAAATGCAAATACATATATATGTTTTAAGTCTTATTATAAATTAATCCATTTTTTTATCCCATAAAAATCATTAATTTTGCACACACCTGCTGTTTGGCAAACCTATTGTGTATGAACAGCCCACTATACAGATCAAAACTATCCCTCGTACTGCTTTCTTTCTGCAACTCAAATCAAATCAAATCTCCTGTTAATTTTTATTCTGTATATTCTTGATTTTATATAACAAGGTTGAACATATATTGTATACATACCACTTGAATCAGCTTCTCAAATCCCTTTGTGTCTATCGGTGTGTTCCAAATTTCCATTTCTGATAAAACCCTGCAAGTAAAAACAGCAAGATATCGTCATCATTAGAAATCAGTGAAAACTCTGTTATAACCATGGCAAGGTGTGTGTGTGTGTGTGTGTGTATCTAACCTACCTGCCTATAGTGTGTGTAAGAAATTGACTTTGGGCAGCTAGTCTATCATGTTCTTCACAACTCATTTCCAGCATTTTGCATCCCTGAATTTGAATATGTTATTGTAAAAAATGTTAAAAGGGCAAACATTGATTGGATTTGTTATGGTTTACCTCATTCTCGAAAATGGCAAGAAAAGAGGAACACAGAGTTTCATCCTTGACTCGTACTTTTTCATACATAAACGGCAAATCTTTCCACCCGTCTTTCCCACTCTCTGGTCCGAACATAGGATGAGTGCACACCAAATCCGAGTCGTGAGGAACTTCCTTATTTTACCCAAATTATTACAATTAATCATATATAATTAAGTAATAATTAATACGAATTACTTTAATTAATGAAATGTAAGACCTGTAACAGGAGTTGTCGTGGGTGTTCTTTGACGGAGAGTACATCGGCAAATAGAAGTGGTTTTTTAAGGCGATGAAACGGGATAGACTTCACTACTTGGGATACAGATACAATTGAAGTGCATATCAGAATCACATCATGCTCTAATCCCATAAATTCTTCCATGTCCCTTCATACCCAAATCAGATCATAATATCAAGATATAAATTTAGATAGATATAAGATGCTACGTGGTGCATTTATGATGAGTTATACATATACATATACATATACATACCTAAAGAAATGGACGCCCGGAAACCCAGAATAGTCTGATCTTGATGTCGCCCTTATAAGATGGCCTTGTTTTATCATCGTCTTTGCCAAGAACTGTGCGAAGGTACCAAACCCTATAATTCCTATCTTCAATGTTCTTGTGGAACTACCCATGAGTAGAGGCCTGAGGGAGGGACTACAGAGTACAGACTAGAGAAGAGAAGGTGGTAATTATTATATATATATATATATATATTAAAGTTGCTTAAGAAAGGAACGGTAAAGTTTGGATATTTTGTCCAGGTTTTGTCCACTGATTTACATATTCGGTCCCTATACTTTTTTAATTAATTTATTCATGTCATTTTGTTTGTGTTCCATTCAACTTCCTATTTTTTTGGCAGAATTGGTCCATGTATTATTGTTGGAAGTTATGAATACTAAATTTGGATGTTTTTTGGGCAACTTTGGTCATTATTCTTTACTCATTTTCACACTTTTGGTCCTTGCAATCAATATTTTTATATTTTTTTGGAACCTTTTAATATTTAAAGTTTGGCCACAAAACTTTAACGGTTTGACAACTTTGATCCCTTTTCTAAAAAGTTGCTAATTCATATCCCTTTAATTCTTTAGCCATTTTCACACTTCTGGTCCTTGCAATCAAAACTTTTACATTTTTTGTCCGGGGCAAAGCCCGGACTTTTCATCCTTGCACTTTCTATGTCTGTCATATTTATCAATTCAGAAACAACATTGAAAGTTTCTGGTCCCCACGTAGCGGGGTAACCTTTCTAGTAACTAATAAGAGATGATATTAATATTTGTAGCTACTTATTATAAATATATATGACTGTAGGTGGCAAACAATTTATTTATATCAACGGTGTAGATTAACGTCATATGTTGTAAGATCGATTTTTGAGCGTTGGATTGGATTTGAAAAGTGGAAAGCTACAAATATTGACTATCACTAGTGGGTGACGTGGCAGGGTTTGTCGCCTTATCTGGTCGGTTGGCAACTATGAATTATATTATATATACATTTTAACACGGCTCTCAGACTCTCACTAATATTATGTGGCACAACTTTTATACATGATTTGCACGTCTTTGCCGTTTTAAGTTTTCCATTAGGGGGCTAGATTACAAGTTTCAGCCCATAAATAGTATAGAGAGAGATGTTGTAATTTAATTTTGATGAATTTCGTTACAAATGGGCTTTTTTATATTCGTTATGCCGTTATGTTTTATCATTTAAAAACTTTAAACAGTATTATTATTATTTTTTTCAACAAAGACCGAAAAAATCTATTAATGGGTTAGATTATTATTGTAATAATATGATGGTCTTTTTATAAGCATAATTAACACACACTCAAACTATATTATAAATTATAAATATATAGACCAAAAGAGTTTTCAGTCACTATATATAAAATTACTCGTTTTGTCACCTCCATGACATATACACAACTTGTGAAGTTATGGAGTTTTTCTGTCGAGTTACTTTAATACCTCTTTAAATTCAATAAGGTAGTTTCCTTTTAAACATAGTGATCGCACACACTCTTCTATCAAGTCCAATGGATTAGGGATGAGAGTGGATCCAAACTCGGACTGGTAGACCTGGACCCGGAAAACCCGGGAACCGGCTAACGGGATTTTGTAGGACCGGAAACCGGATTGGTATATAAGAATCGGTTTCGGGTAAGGTATCGGGTAAAGTGAGTCTAGAACCGGAAAACCGGAAAAGGCGGAAACATTAAAATGGGTCGGGTGGAACCGGGTAAAGTGGATCTAGAACCGAAAAACCCGAAAAATCCGGAATTTTTTGGTAATTACTTAATGGTTGAACTTGGAAAAATTTCGAACTTTGATATCCCAAATTTGGGGGACTTTAAGTCATTGAATATTAAACAAAAAATGACAAAATTATAGTATATAATCATGTACAAACTCTAACCTACACATTTAAAAAAACCTCATGATAATCCGACTTCAAACAAATTAGATATGTATTTTTAAAAATTCATAAAATATAAAAATAAAGCTGAAACATAGAAAATTCACAGCATTGATATTCCAACTTTGGGGGACTGTAAGTCAATAAATATGAAACCAAAAATCACAAAATTATAGTCTAAAATCATGTACAAACTCTAAACTACAATTTGCAAAAAAAAACTTCATGATAATCGGACTTTAAACGAATTAGATATGCATTTTTAAAATTTCACAAAACATAAAAATAAAGCTGAAAAACAGAAAATTCACAGCATTGATATCCCGACTTTGAGGGACTGTAAATCAATGAATATGAAACCGAAAATGACAAAATTATAGTCTAAAATCATGTACAAACTATAAACTACACTCTGGAAAAAACCATGTCAATCCGACTTCAAACGAATGAGATATTCATGTTTTAAACTTTTTATAAAAACCGGTTCCGGCCCCTAAAACCAGTTCTGGTTCCTAACACAGTTCCGGTTCTTAAACCTGGTTTACCCGGACCCGGAACCCGGATAAAGCCATTCTTTAGACCCGGGACGTGGACCGGTTCTACATATTCCAGTTCTAATGGTTCCGGTTCCGGTCCGGTTTTCCGGTTCTAAATCTCATCCCTACAATGGATTTCCTTTTAAATCATTAAAGGGAAATTATGTAAATAGTCAGCTGTTAGTTAGTTTGTTAATACTGAATCAGTTAAGATAATTAGACACCTCAGTTAGTTTAAATTGTTAAGTCACCTATTATGTATAGTCTCTGATGTAGAGTATTTTCGTTAACTTGATTAAAAGTTGTTCTATTTTATGATAACTAGTTAATATCAAATTGTCAATGCATGGGTGATTATATTTCATGCCCATCTATAAACCCAGGGCATTTAGTCTTCTCTGATTAATTAGACAACACTTAAAGTGATCGAATTATTGTTACATTGTGCTCTTTGAAAAATAAAACTACTTGAATCAAGGAGTTTATCAACTACAACCTACAAACGAGTAAAATTCTAGTAACCAATTTATAAACAGTTAGTCGATCAAAATTTGTTCCTTTACAAAGCCAAGGATTATATACCTAAACAAGTTCAAGAAAAATGCCCATTTTCAGCCTCTAATCTACCTTTCACCTTGTGTTGTATCCAATATACCCAAATTCATATTTTAACTTACATTAACGATCATAATCATTAAAAGGAAAACAAAAAGCCATTCCTTACAGAATATGCCCTCATCAATCTCATTGACTTTTGGTCTCATCAATACCAGCTTCCTCTGTAGTGTTGCAACCTAATGCTGCAGGATTCACACATTCTACTGTTTGGTTCAATTCCGCAGGATTTGCAGATTCTGTTGTTTGGCTTTGGCTTAATAAGGATGTTTCACTCTTTTGAGCCTGTAGTCCTGTAAACCTCGCAAGATCTATCCATTGCTGCAAAAAAAGATTTAAAACCTTTGTAAAAAAATTAATCCACAACCAAATAATTAAAAAAAAAAAAAATCAATATATTTTATTGTAACCTGAGTTCCCCAGTAGGAATTAATCGTCCGTGACACAAAAGATAACAAATTTACAAATAAAGTTTGGTCAGCAAACATATCCGAGATTCGATGCTCCACCAATCCAGCAATAATCTGCATGATAAATCAGGTAGCCCGCTAAGTGACTGACATAAAAAAGGAGGAATCAAATCTACATTGGAATTGAAAAAGACTGGAATGGAATGGAATACCTGATACCGGAGATTAGCCGATGTCCCAAGAAACCCACTGTAAACAACTGCGGTTTTCAGAATAGGTGATCTTTTAGTCTGTTGATCATTCAAAAGTTGTGGATTTAGAAACTTGCGTACAGTGTACAACACATTTGAAGCAGCAACAGCTCCAATACTTGAAACAAATCCAACACCAGCAAGCTTTACACCACCAACAACCACCGAAGCAACTCTATGCCCCACATTCCAGTCTTTCCCAGCAAGAGTTTTTTGAAATGCGTTATCCGGTATGGACCCAAGTAGGCCCAATAGTGCATCCGGCCCACTAGCATCATCATCATCAGCAAATGAAAGAAATGAGAGTGTAGGAGCTGGAAGCCATACTGTAAAGAAATCAACCACTATTCCTCTGATTGTATCTGTCATCACATAGTCGATTTCTTCAAAGAACTTTCCTTTTCGTTTCTGGTATTGTGCAAGGAGAGTAGTGGTTATTGATATTGATTCTTCTATGGCTAATCTGTTTAAAAACTTTGGATCTGCTAATAATCTTTCTCTGAAACCCTGGAAACGGTGACTCAGCTCTGAAAGAAGAGGGTATTGTTCAAGATCAAAGAAATTCTGAAGCACTTCTGGAGATACAAGACCAAGATCCAATCCTTTTTGAATATCCTGATACCAAAACAAAAAAAAAAATATCATAAGTTTATACTATGTTATGTTTGACCATGGGGTGAGTCAAGTCAACTAACCTGTGGCAATGCATCACGTCTCCTGCCAGCTGCATTCATGACTCTAGCAATTTCAGCACGATCAAAGCAGTTTCTGGTGCATGGTCTTGCAGCAGAATACCATAAGAAATCAGCAACAGGAACTTCACCTTCACGTCTTATGTATTGTCTTTCAGGATCAAGTAATATGACTGTTTGATTCTTCTTTTGCATTTTTCTTGCAATTCTTGCGGGTACTCCGGTTCCTCTTGACCCGTAAGCAACATGGGTCGCACCGGTCACTACAACCAGCATTCCTGAAGCTCCTCCGTTTGTTACTGCTTGTAAAATGATCTGAGACATGGTGTACTCTTCAACAACTCTGGCTTGTGCAGAAAGATATGAGCTTGGGCCGAATGGGATGGATTGATTTATGGAAATTGTTTCCATTGATGATCTTCGTGAGATTGATGTGAATCCTGAAATGAAACCTGAACCAGCTGGAGGGGCGTAAGTTTTCCGGTCAGCCTTTGAAAGCCCACGGATCCCATCAGCTTGAACAGTTCTCAGGATCTGGAGACATCACAAGAATTGTCTTTGTAAGTAGTGTAATATATATCAGCTTGAATCAAATCATCATTTCAACCTTTGGTTTTTGATAGGAAAAAAAGTACCTTAAGTGGTGTACCACATGCAACTATGCGGACTCCATTATCACGACAGTAGCTTAGAAGAGGCTCGTATTCCTGCCAACGTTGAGGTGGCCAGTTTGACACAAAAGGCTTTAAGGTCTCTGCATCAATTCTGTCATCCATGATGAATAATGGCTTAAGTAATAAGCAGTGTAAACAAAGAACCAAAATGCTCGTATTGATCGATTTTCTTAGCACTTGTACAGTGATACTGGTAATTAAGAGGAAGGTAAAAGGAATCACACCTTTTATCGATGAATTGATCGAGTTGTTGTTGCAAATCAGCTGGAAATGCTTCCAGAGCCAATGTAATCTGGCGATTCGCCTCCGCACACTTCTTAGTTAGACTCCTCAGGATCTCAACCTCCAATTCCTTGTCATCTCGAGTCGGTACTTGCTCCGCTTCCCCTAAATAAACTATCCGACCATTCATCAGCTTCTCCCATATTTTCCCTTTGTCTTTCCCGACAGCCATAGGCTCTCCAATCACAGTCGCATCATAAATCCTTGAATTAATCACCTCCTCCTTCTTCACCTCTACCTTCGCCGGCGCCGCCGGCACCGCTTCCGTCTTCGTCTTCGTCTCCGTAACTGCAATTGGCGCAACCTGAGTTTCAGTCGCTACTTTCTCATCCGCCCTAGCTACTGTCGATCGGAGCACATAAGCTCCGATCGCAATAAACGGCATCACCAGAACATCTCGTCTGCTCTGCCGAACTTCACCTACGCTTGTACTCTCCTCCTCCGGACTCCTCCGGTGAAGAGCTCCGATGCGGAAGTGGCGACGTCGTTTGTTTGTGGTTGAATGAGAAACACGAAAGATGCGTTGACTAATTTCCGGCGAGGATAGCGGGTGGTGGATACGGATACGGGGTAGTGTGGGATGGTGGGTGTCGACGTGTGCATTGCTGGGACATGGGAAGCCTCGAAGAGCATGGGCCTCCATCTCTGGCTCCGCAGCGGATCCTCTCACGGTTTGTTTGCAGATTTGCGGTTCAAAAGAAAAAGGAAAAATAAATAAAAACAAAACGGAAGGGAACGGATTTGTCCATTCATTTTGCTTTTCGTTTTCGTAAAATGGGATTTTCTGATGTGGCAGATATACTCGATGTATGAGTGATGTGTTTACACGTTTGCATTTGCAATACCATCGCAACTTATTAGTCGATGGAAATCAATAGTTAAAAATTGATGTGTGCTTCAAGGACATTCGCATTATGCGATGCATGCTTCATCTATATGTGTGTTTTTAAGGCCGGCTAAATGTTATAAAAGGGTCATTATCCTTGACATAATCATAAGATCTTCTGATCTTGGAGCATAAAATACACATTAGAGGTGTCGTTTTGAGAGTCCATAAGATGACCGGAAGGCAGTAAAGCTCACATAGAACATGAATTTAAAAGGATCAAAGGCATAATCATTAGGAAATCATATGGTTTGCTTTTCCTGATATATTTAGCAGTCTATTTAAGCTAAAAGGAGTGATAGCATGTGGTGGCATGTGTTAAACCATTGTCAAATCATATTTTTTATGTAAACCTAAGTATAGGTTGATGATATGGAATAATGTTGTGTTTAAAAGATAAAAACTTTTATTTCTTAAATCAAATAAATGTTTATTTAAATATTAAATTAATATAGACTTTAACAAGGTACAAGTTATTAAGCAGAATTTACAACTATTTAAAGTTGAAACAATGAAATGGTGAGAAGGGGACCACCTACTATCCTTTCCATCTTCTCTTTCATCTCGTCAAGTGGTTGGCGAGACAATCTTGGCACATGGGTTTAACAATTGTGAAGGAGTGGTAGCACTAATCCATGTAAGCATAGCGAGGGATAATTGTGAAAGAGTAGTAGCACTAATCCATGTAAGCATAGCGAGGGAGTTGGCGAGGCCACTCCCTGTAGCCTTATGGTTTCTTTATGTTCTTGTCTCAAATATGGGCTTATACCACTTTGTTTTTGCTAATGAGTTGATGAAGACTACACTGCACAAATGGTCCCTGTGGTTTGCTCAAAAGTGTCACTTTGGTCCAAAAAAAGTTTGGACTAGCACCAGAGGTCCAAAGTTTTCATTTTGTTGCTTGTTTGGTCCAATCTGTTCTGATTTTTTCAAAATGACGGATTTGCCCCTGTTTATATGATTTTTTTTTCTGATTTTCAGATTTAAAAAAATAAAAAATAAAATAAAATAAAAATAAATCTCTCTCTCTCTCTCCCCCCCCCCCCCACACACACACTATTTCTCCTTCATTCTTCATTTGTTCTTCAAGGTTCTTAAGAACCCCTCATCGTCGACTCCACCACCGTCGTCGCCCTCAGTCACCACCGCCTTCAGGCACCATCTGCCATGGACCACCATCTCGCCGTCGCCATCCACTTGTAAACCCTTTCTCCGATCTCATCGTCGTCATCTATATCTATAAACCTTCGTTTTTCCGGCGATCTGAAAAACTCTGTTGCAACTCGACGAAGCTCTAGATCTGTAAACTATCGTTCTTCCGGCGAGCCTCGTCTATCTCCATGTTTCTCTGCTTTCTTCATCAGCAAACCCTAGCGATTTGGCGACAACGTTACAGAGAAGACGAAGGGCGGCGAGTTAGGGTTTTCAGAAAACCCTAAGCGACTATTCTTATTTCAGCGCCACTATGAAAGGGTTAGGATATCCGCTGGTTAATTTCTTTTTCTTAATTTTTTGGCAGATTTGGTGTTGTTGGTGGTTTGGCGATCATTTTGTGTTGATGACAGTCAATCGTGTTTCAATGGTGGTGTGATGATCTGATGGAGAAAATGATGGGTTGTAGGGTCGGTGGTGGCTAATAGTGGGTAGTGTAGGTTGTGATGGATAAATGAGGGTGGTGATAGATGATGAAAGGTTCTGTTGAGGTTGAAGGTTGGTGAAGGTGATGAATGGTGAGGGTGGTAAAACGGTGTTGGGTCCATGTTCGGATTATGAAGGGAGTGAGGATGAGGGGTGGCTGAAGATGGACGGTGGTGGATTCGACGATGAGGGGTTCTTGAGAACCATGAAGAACAAATGAAGAGGGAAGAAGAAAGAGAGAGAGAGAGAGAGAGAGAGAGAGAGAGAGAGAGATTTATTTTTCTTTTTATTATTTTAAGAAAGAGAGAGAGAGAGAGAGAGATTTATTTTTATTTTTTATTTTTTTAAATCTGAAAATCATAAAAACAAATAAGAAAAAAGAGAAATTCATATAAACAGGGGCAGATTCGTCATTTTGAAAAAAATCAGAACAGATTGGACTAAACAAGCAACAAAATGAAAACTTTGGACCTCTGGTGCTAGTCCAAACCTTTTTGGACCAAAGTAGCAATTTTGAGCAAACCACAGGGACCATTTGTGCAGTTTAGTCGTTGATGAACCATAGTTTATGAGTTGATTGATATTTGGATATTAAGAGTTTTTATTTTATCAATGATAGTTTAACCAAAGACTCTCACATGTTAAAGCTTGTTTCTTTATTGCATATTGTTAAATTATTGCAGTCTAGATGACCAATTTGATTGTATGACTTAAATCATAGTTGATCATGATCGTTGACAATTATGATTAGTGATAGACCAAATCCTAAGGTTAGGCTAATAAAGTAATGAACTTTAATGTAACACCCCTAATCCAGCAGACCAAGAATGGAAAGGAAAACCCTAAGTCAAGGAGTCAACTCGTCGAGTCCAGGGAAGAACTCGACGAGTAGGAGCGAGTTCCGTGTCGCGGATTAAGTGGCTGACTCGGCGAGTCGGGGGACTGACTCAGAGAGTCTGGCCTGGGTTGGGAAACCCTAATTTCGGGACTTGGTGCCTGTGACATCCCCCAATTTCACGTCCAGAAAAGACCGATTTGTTTATGCTTTATTTGAAAATCAGAGTATAGTTTTTTAAATAAATATATTGCGGAATTTGTTCCCAGAAAAACATGATAAATATATTATCAAAACATTTCCGAAGTAATGTATTTTGTTCATATTAAAACTTTGGGATGTCATCGTCAATACTGAAACATAAGCATAAACAGACCTTACATTTATTTACACTAGTGATCTACATCTTCTTTATTCTCTCAGTGTAAAGTAACTTCGTATCGATACCTGTGATACAAATAGACTGAGTGGGTCAGGTTGGGAAACCTGGTGAATACATAGGGTTTTCAACTCACAATAATATAATTATTATATTTAATCATCAAACAATCAACTCAATTACCCATCCTCATTATATTCTTTAATCTTAAGGATCTACCCTAAGAATCAGCTATCCTTCATTCCTAAGGATTGACCTAAGGAATAGGCACGAAGTCCATCGCTGGCCGAGGTTTATACTACAAGCATTGAATCCATAGTTGCCAAGGTACTAAGTCCATAGCTACCAATGTTCATCTATACGATACTAAATCCATAGCTACCAACGTATATATATATATATATATATATATATATATATATATATATATATATATATATATATAAGGCACTAAGTCCATAGCTGCCAGGGTTCTTAAATTACAACTGGTGAACACATAATTCAAAACATCTGGTAAACACGTAGTTCAAATATACCTGGTAAACACATAGTTCAAAACATCTAGTGAACACACAGTTTAAAATTTCTTAATGAACACCTAGTGAACACTTAGTTCAAAAACACCTAATCCATACTTCTGGATTTAAAACTAACCTCTTTACCTGATCCGTACTCCCGGATCTGGTATGTCTGATCCATACTGTAACAACCCAAATTTTCAAAACAAATTTTTCATTTTTAATTAACCAAATACATTCCCATGAATCCAGAAATTCCAAAACAATTGTTTCAAATCCATATTCATAACATCTTTATTTTTCAGTTTATCAGGGTGTCCCGTAAAACATCCATGTGAGAGTGCACGCCATGCCATCAAGCCTTGCCCTTGCCCTTGGGCTCAGATGTACCTGAAACAAATCCACAAACTGTAAGCTAATGCTTAGTGAGTTCCCCAGAGCATACCACACATACAAATCAGTTACCACATATCATATTAGCCCTACGGCTACATACATCACATAAGTCATGCACACAACATATAGGGATGCCCTAGAAACCCTCCAAGGTCTTACTCCGGGTGCCTCGGGAACCCCCAGAGGTGTTAGCCCATGCACCTCGGGAACCCCCCGAGGTCTTTACCAAGGATGCCTTGGAAACCCTCCAAGGTCTTATACCAGATGCCTCGGGAACCCCCCGAGGTCTTTACCGAGGATGCCTCGGAAACCCTCCGAGGTCTTATACCAGGTGCCTCGGGAACCCCCCGAGGTCTTTCATGAAAATGTCACAAATAATCAAGCATAACACATCACATAACAATTAATGGGCCGGCCTTGGTGCCTTAGACCCATTGGTATGGTGAGGAGACTTACCTTTGTCTGCTGAATACAAAAGTTGCTCTCCTAACAGGCTGCAACCTCCGGTGCTGAATAATAATATGAGATAATGTTAGGACTTGAATCATCAAGGGAGACCCAAACTCCTAGCCCTTCCATAAGGCCCAATTATCCATCCCTTGCTATTGGGCCCAAAGTCCAAGTCCAAAATCCTTAATGGGCCTCTTGGGCCACTAAGGCCCAATCAATATGTCAATGACCCATAATAGATGATAGGACTCCTAATTCTCAGAATACCACTATGTCCAATACTCAAATGAGGCCCAAATAGCTCAAAAGCCCAAAACGGATTTGGCCCAACTGAGATGCGTACGCTTAGCGTACCCTCCTGGTACGCGCAGCGTACTGGGGTTCTAGGGCTTACGCGCAGCGTACACTGGGTTATGCCTAGCGTACTAACAGATTAAGCACTTTTTCCATTAAGTGATTAATACTTGATCCTTTTATGTCCAGAAGTCAGATCCAACCCCATTAAGACGACCTAAGGCATAAAGTTGGCAACTTTATGCCTTTGCATGTCTCAAATGCTCCCAACACCCCCATTAAGTCATGTGTAAAGCTCTTAGCCCATGCATGGGGTCAAAATACCCATCAAGACTCCATTTTTATGTTGAAAAAGGACTAAGGGACCTTAGATCTGTCATTTTCATCCCTGGAGTTGCTTAACTCACCAATGGAGATCCAAACTCAACTAAAAAGGGGACAAACTAGAAAAACCTAGCTAGTTCTAGAGATTAAGAATAAAAGGTCCAAGCTTTTTACCTCCAGGAGCTCCTCAAGGTCAAAAATGGTCAGATCCTTGAAGCCAAATGACACTCCTAGCTTCCTTGGCAACTTCTTCTTCTTGGATGAACACTAAAAGAACCACCAATGCACTCTTAAGCTCAAGCTACACTCACAAATGGTATTAGGGTTTTTAGGGACGTTTGAAGGTGAAGGAGGCTGTTAAAGATGAGGTCCAAAGGAGTTAAGGATGTTTATATAGGGCTCAAGTCCGATTTTTAGGGTTTGAACAAGCTGGCACGTACGCCCGGCGTACTCCTGGTATGCCCAACGTACGTGCTGCTCCTCCGCGTTCCTCCTCACCAAGTTCGCTAAGCGTACTCTTAAGTACGCCCAGCGTACTTAAGGGTCTCTTATGCCAAAATCAAGATACTTCAAGGGCTATAAGGTCATACCTGATTTTGGGTGTTACACATACTCTCAGATCAATAACTGTGCCCATTCCATACTCTCGGACTAGGGACAATTAACTATGTCTTAATCCATACTCCCGGATTAATAACAAATAACTATGTCTATACTCTGCTAGATGACTAGATAATTTTAAACATCGAGACCTCTCATCAATTTTTATTTCATCACACATCATCTAATTCATCTACCCATGTTTTACCCAACATATTTGTAGATATAAAATACATATACAGTTTAAATAAATTAAAACATGTATAAAATTGTCATCCATCATAGATAGCAAGTATACAGATAATATGCACACATAGCACGTAATTTATATAAAATACTTCATATCTATGTGTAAGATGAAAATAATATGCACTCACCTTAATAGCGTGAGTTGATAGAATATAACTAAAAACGGTCAACGGTTCGTGATCGTCGGGCTCAGGACGCACTATGCCTTCAGCAAATGAGAGAAAGAAAGAAGATTTGGTGTAAGAAGTGAATGAGGTCGAACTTGATATTTATAGGCTGATTTCGGCCCATTCACGTCGTGAGAATTCATTGCTCACGTCGTGATCCATGGCTGAATCACCTCATAGCTTCGCAATCTGCATTCTAGGCTTGAATAGTGTCCGTTTGACTCCTCACGTCGTGAGAATTCATTTCTCACGTCGTGATATTTTGAGTTATCGTTTTCGTAGACTTCTAGCTTTGAAATGTGGCGTTTTGACTCCTCAAGTCGTGAGAAAAGAGGCTCACATCGTGAGTCCAGTCAGATTAGGGTTTCTGACACGTGTCATGCTCTCAGACAACTACATCTCCGGAAGGCCATAACTTTTGCATACGAGCTCCGTTTTTTACGTTCTCTATATCCACGCGAAGGTGGAGACGTACTATACAACTTTCATTTAGAATCTTAAGGCTAAAAAGTACTCTATCATAAACTCACTTCTTACGATTCCCGGTGTCGTGCCGGTTTTTGTCGCGAAACTTTGACAGGTCATAACTTCTGCGTTATAAGTCGGATTTTGACGTTCTTTATATGTACGGAAACCTTGTGACATATACTAAAACATAGTTAAGATTATTTATTCTAAATAATCCTCTATCCAAAAGTCATTTTTTGACGCTTATCGTCTCTAAATTGACTAGCCCAAATCTGCGGACGTTACAGTGCCCTATTTAAGCATCATATTCTCATTCCCTCAGCCTCGTCTTCAGCCACCAGACCCCAAACCCTTACCCACGAAACCCTGGTGCATCTTATGTGTGTTTGAGCCACTTTTGTGTGAATTGTGTACTCTTGAAGAGGAAGAAGGAGAAGAAGGAAGTTGGAGGTTCAAGAAGGAGGAAGTAGATCCAGAAGATACACTCCTTTGGCTGCATTTCTTGGCAATCAAGTCTTCATCTTGACTTCTACTTTGTTTGATCTCATTATAGCCTTTTTTGATGAAGTTTATGGACCAAGAATGATTACTTGTGGGATTTGGACGTCCCCAAGCAAGATCCTTTCAGATCTGGGAGTATTTAGAGTAGTTGAGGCATAAAGGTTGAAGCTTTGTGCCATTAGAACTCCCCATGCAAAGTTTAAGGGGTTGTTATGGACTTTTGAGCAGAAAGGGCCATGCTTGGATGCAAAGGTAGTAGCTTTGCGTGTTATTCCGACCCTAGGAGGTTAGATCTGGGTCTTGGACGCCTTGTGCTTGACTAAAATCGTCTGAATAGAATTGGACAAAGAGGGACTCGGTGAGTCACTTGTGGGAATCGGCGAGTCACGCCATTTTCTTTCCCCAAAACCCTTCTGTTAAGGGTATGAGTTGAGTTTGTATGAGACTCAGCCAGTCTGGGTCCATAGTGGACATGAAGATCATCGTACTCGACTAGTTCAAGGAGGAACTCGGCGAGTCCAAGACAATCTCCCTAATTTATGAAGGTGGACTCGACGAGTTCAATGGAGAACTCGGCGAGTCAGATGAAGGAGGGTCCCGATGTGTTGAAGGTGTACTCGACGAGTTCACGGAGAACTGGACGAGTGGGATCGAAGTCCAGAATTTTGTGTGGAATGTGGGACTCGACGAGTTGGTAGGACAACTCGGCGAGTTGAAGTCAACTCGGAGCGTTGACTTTGACCAAGTTTGACCTGGGTCGACTTTTGGAATATTATGGTCTAAATGTTATTTTGGGTATTGATAGTTCGGGAAGTCGAAGGGTCAGCAGTTCAGGAGTTGCCGGTTAGTAGTCAGAAGTGTTCAGTTAGTCTTCAGCAGTGCGAGGTGAGTCTCCTCACTGTGTGCATGGGTCTACGGCCACAATGCCAACCCATTATGTTTGTGTATAGTAGGAAGACACGGGGGTTAGCCCTAGGTATTACTATGATATATGTTCCGGATTACGATCTGATGTCGGGCGAGGCCCGAGGTATGTTAGTATACTAGAGGTCTTTGTGAATCTTGCATGTGTCAGTAGTATGTTTTCGGACCAAGGTCCGATGTCGGGCGAAGCCCGAGGAATGTTAGTATGCTAGTTATACTTGTTATCTGTGTGATACTTGTGCTTGGTAGGGAGGTGAATGTGGGCGAGGTCCCGTATCTCATCACTAGCCGAGTATGGACGGGGTTCTGTATCTCATTAGTAGCAGAACAGGGGCGAGGCCCGAGTAAGGAGGGAGGTGAGTTTGGGCAGGGGCCCGTATGTCACTATCAGCAGGAGCATGGACGGGGTTCCATGACTCATCAGTAGCAGGACAGGGGCGTGGCCCAAGTCAGGCGAGGCCTTAGAAAAGGAGTATAGTAGAGTATGTTTAGCTATTTATTATGTGTTATGTTATATGTTTGTATGTGATTAGTGGGCGGGACCCAGAGACAGGCGGGGCCTAAGAGATACAAATTTGTATATCGAGCGGGGCTCGATGCCAGGCGGGGCCTGATGCCGGGCGGGGCCCGATGCCGGGCAAGTCTCGATGCAGCGGGCGGGGGCCCAGTATGTGGATATGTGTATGGTATGTGGTAGGTTGGGGAACTCACTAAGCTTCGTGCTTACGACTTTCAGTTTTGGTTTCAGGTACTTCCGGTAGCGGAGGGAAGAGCTCGGGGTGATCGCATGGCACACACCATTGTTTATTTAGTCTGGGATGTATTACTCTGATATAAAAAGGATATGTTTCGGGATTATACTCTGATTGGATATAACATTTTTGTTTATGAATGAAATGGTTGATAGTTATGCCTTTTATTAATGATTTAAAATGAAATTTTCAGACCGTATTTTAATGATGTTACAAGTTGGTATCAGAGCCTTGGTTTGAGGGATTCGAATACACTCTCGGGTGTGTCTGAACTCAAACTGAGGACTTGGTATGAAAGTTTTCAAGGGAAAATCGTTTTTGTAAAAGAGCTTTGAGAAAAAGAAAAGGATTTTGAAAAGATGCTAGTTTAGGGCTAAGGATCTAGGAAGGATGCCTTGTATGCCTGTTATATGTGCTTATTAAGCTGCATGCTAGTATTGATTAGTCAATGGTAGGATAGCCTGTTTAGGTTATGCCTTATTATATGAGCTTAGAATCGTATGCTAGTGCAGATTCCTGATATGTGGATAGAATTACTTGATTATGTTTTGGTTAGATTTTCATTTTTTCTGAATGCTGCTTGCTTTGTGCTTTGTGGGGCTCTGAGTGATGGGAGTTAGCCATTAGGTGAATACGTCAAGTCACATGTGACCAGGGTTGAATAATCTCAGAGTGCTGGATTTGGCCCTATTGCGCAGCTCTCGTTTGAGTCTAACTGTTGTAGGGATGAGTCCTTTACTCGAAGGATTATCTGAGTCTCGTCACATGTGGTGGTATTCAGGTAGCGGCTAATTGGCATTACGAAGATACCTTCAGTAGCTGAGGAATGGGTTGGGTTATAGATTACCCTAGGGAAAGCCTAGGATGAGATTAGTGTTGTGAGCAGTGTTAGTAGTAGTGAAAGGGACTTGGTGGAGTCGAGGCAATTCTTGAGGAAAGTACGGATGAATGTGGAAGGTAGTATGGGCTCGTACTACTGAAAGCAGAGGATCCGTACTCGATTCAATAAGGGTCGAGATGAGACCAGGGAACTTGTAGTGTGTGTGTGTGTGATCCCTCGTGAGCGAGGAGTATTCTGATGATGATGATACGTTGCGAGCTTGGTGGCACTTTGGGATTGACCAGTCGACGGTTCTGGCGCCGGTGAGGGATCAGGCTCGGGTTCAGAAGCCAGTCAGCTCGGGGAGCAGATCAGAGAGTTTATATCTGCTGAGAATACGAGCAGCATGTTGGACCAGACTCCTTTGATCTTCGGTGCGGTCAAGGAGGGCATCTTGGAGGTTTTTGGATTAGAGGCAAGGAGCCTTTTGCACTGAGATGGCGGTCATGTTAGAGGCGCGCGTTGATATTTTGGGAAGTTCAGAGGTTGTGATTGGCAGGAAAAGGTTGGTAGTGAGTTGAGTAGTGAGGCGGTCGATGCTATGTCATGGGATGACTTTTCGACCAAATTTCGGGCAGAGGTTGCCCAGGAGATTAAGGTGCAAAAGTCGACGCAAGAGTTATTAGATTTTTTCGTCGAACTACCGAGGATTGTTAATGGGTAGCGAAAGGTCCTTTCCCTAATTGCGGGTAGGGAGTGTACAGTGTCAATTTGGTTTATGATCGAGACCGTGTCAAGAGTGTTATGTGGAGGATTTGCGGTCAGGGTTCTGCAGGATGGTTATCTAGCTTTGTCAGGATTCGGTGATCCTAGTAACCGTTATGGATTGACTGATAAATGCGCCAAGAGAAAGTGACGTGTTGCTAAGGAGTTGGTTGGAGCATCTGTCTTTTGGTCTCAAAGATTCGAGTGTGGTATTGTTTCAGGCATCATGGACTACTGGTTTCGTTGGAATTTAGGAAGTGTTCATCTGGGTCTTAGAAGTTGTGTGAACCTTCGAGATTTATCATAGGATGGTAAGAAGGATTGGGAATCCTTCCAGTTTCGTGTACTGAAGGATGTTAGTGGAACCAAAGTAAGGAGGAGCGTTCAGGTATCATCGCAGATGCTTCAGCAGAGAGAGGGAGTTCGAGTTCCAACGTCCATGGTTCCGCAGGAAGTCAAGATCGAGCAGCAATAGATCGTTGGTATGTATTCCAAATTCAGCTTTTGCTATGATTTTTATTATGGTAATGCATCGATATTGGTAAGGTTATTTCAGAATTTTGTGGTCTGCTTGTGATTGAGTTATATGCCATCTGCATACCATGGATGTTAGAGTAGTAGTCGAAGATGTTTCCCTTTAGAGCAGGTTCTCAGGATGCAGTCACTGTAGCAAGTGTGAGTGGGGCTCGGGAGGTGTTCTGTTAGTCTTCAAGAGTGGTTCAGATTTGGTATTGGTTAGTTTTGGAGCACTAGCAGTGGTAAGCATTGCTTGTCAGCAGATCGATCCTTTAGATGGGGAGAAGGGTTGGGAATCCTTTCCAAGCTGGGAGCTGCATGGATTTAGTGGAATCAAAGTGGGGGAGAATCACCCAGTAGTCAGGAGCTGAGGTAAGATCGCAACTTGGATGTGTTCGCATCCTTGATGAGAAGGGAAGCAGCCTTCCATGTGTGTTATTTTAGGAAATTCACGGGAGAAGTTCCCGACATAATTCCAATCTCAGAGTTAAGGATGGATGAGAATAAGAGGCTAATCGATGTGACAACCGTCAATTTCATGTCAAATCAAAGTCAAATAAAGTCAACAAGTCAAACCGGTCAACTCAATTAACCTTGTATATTAGGGTTTACATTATGTTATTACTATACAACTCGCTACTTTAATAAGAAGTTATCACTTGGAAAGTTCGTATGTTCATAAATCTTAAACCCTAATCAGGGTAAGTGATGAAACTACTTGGTAAAACATTATTCCGTACCCCTCGGAGGCGTATAACACTCATAAACAGGATTACCGGGTCTTGCGAACCTTGCATTTCAAGGCTAAACACTGACAAAAGTCACAAATAAAGTCTCTCTAAATCTTTCTCGCTATATCTCTCTCTATCTCAAATCTCTCTCAAATCTCTCCCAAATCTCTCTCAAATTCTCTTTCAACTTTTGATAATCACTCGGGGCATCCCGACCCTTAAGTTATTCGAAAACAACTCGAAGCGGGAAGATAAATGGAGAAACCCTCTTAAGGAACCGAACCCTCTTAAGGAACCGAACCCTCTTAAGGAACCGAACCCTATTAAAGGACCGAACCCTCTTGAAGACCGAAACCTCTTAAAAGAACTTAAACCTCTTTAGGACCGAAATGAACCGAGCCTTCGGTCCATTTCGCTTCAGGGTACCTTCGCTCCATTTCACTTTCGGTTCGGATCAGGTTTCTCGGACCGAAGCTTCGCCTACCCTCGCCTTCACTTCCACACAACACTTTCGCCTGCGAGATTCCTCGGATCAGCCCACTTTCGGTTCCCTCCTGACCAACTTTGCGTGCAAGGCTAAGGACCGAACCTGCCATCGGTTCTCACTCTATAGGACCGAACCTTCGGTCTGGTCTCGCAAGCTCGCTCCTTTTTCCCGGTTTTCGACTAGATTCGTCTTTTAAGCTCGTTTTTCATGATTTTGACGGGGATTTTTCACCCAAACCCATATTTTAATATATTAAACTCCATAGACATATAATTTAAACATATCTTTGAGGGAAAATCATATCTTTGGACAAAATCTTGTACAAGGTATGGCTTTGGAGTGTTGACTTTAGCATGAATCTATGACACCAACCACCCACCCACTCCATAACCACTCCATGTCACTATTGATGGGTTTTCAGCATTCTAACACTCCTATGGTGTACATGCAACCCTAGAAACCTTGGATCTATGTTTGACTATGATACATGCAAATAATTATTTTCCAAGGTTCTTATCCTATCTAGCATGGCATGGGGAACTTGAATCAAATAAAGTTAGTAGAATTACTTACCTTGTACTTGTAGTTGATTGCTTGGAGTTTTAGAGCCTAGCACCAATAGTGTGGATGCCTCAAATGGAAATCACAAATCACCACAAACTTGGAACTTTGAGAGAATAGTAATCACCTTCTTGAAATCGGCCCTCTTACTTTACTCACCACAACTCGTGTGATTTCAAGAACCAAAGCCTCCTTTATATAGTGTGGTGGATTAGGGTTACATTCATGTAAACCCTAATACCCATGTCTTTTCATTTCCATGAGATCCATGGGTTAAAGCTCCATGGAGTATCCATGGACTTTCCATGCAAGCCTAGCCCATTCCAAATAAGCATTAGTCCACACTATATAAATACAAGAGCCCATATTTAATTAGTCATACTTTTGATCTCAAAATTAATTCTAGATTAATTATCGATCAATACTAATTAAATAATATGATTTTATATTAATATATTAGGACTTGTAATATATTAATAAATCATAACTTATACTATTCTCAAACGATTATCCATAAATTGTTCGGGTGAAGTGCAACCCAAATGGACCATGCCGGGTCGGGTCAAGTACATACCAAATATAGTTATGGACTTAGACACTATATCCAACAGTCTCCCACTTGGATAAGTCTAATAACTATAGTTGCAAGTATGACTTCAAGAACCGATCAGCAATCGTAGCTCTTTAAACTCTGTTGAACTATGAAGCGCCATTTTAGATAAGTGATCATATAATCCTCTGTTCTAGATATCAGCCGGACAAATACATGGAACATGGTCTTGCTTATTGTCCAGCATTCGTTTCCCGATTTCCGATTTGTTTGACATAGAACTTAACTGAACACATCAATTTAGTTCTGACCGAGCCCGGTACATAGGTCAAAACAAAATCATCGAGGGGCCCATATATCGCTTCTAATCCTAGAAGGAACAGATAAACTTCAACTCATATGTTTGCTCTACTACTTGTTGAATTACACACAAAAGCACGGTTTATAACATCGAGTTACCAATGCGTTTTCGTGCAATCAATGCATAACCAACTCATAGGCAACAAATCATATCTCTAGGTTTAAAGACTTATATGATATTACCATCTCACGATCACTCGAGATAAATTCCATGAAGTGATACAAGTGAGTGTGGGTTGAATCCAATACTCAGAACTTATGAGCACTCATGAGTGTTGTAGCCCCGCTTTGTCTAACATCTTAGACCTCTACAAGCCAACCCATAACAGTCTTGATTCATATCTACTTCCAACATATGACCGACTGTGGAGAGTTTGAATAATATGATATAAACCATAACATAATTATTCTGGAAGTCAAAACATGCAAAAAGAAATAATAGTAAACGATTGACAAGAGATAGCAACACTTTACTCATAAATAACAGCTTTTATTTATCATCAAATGTCAATTACATTTTACAAATTTCAAGATTATCTAACTACTAAAACTAATATCATCCTTCAGCCCTATGCTCCGAGCATGTTGGAGATGCTTAGCCCGAGTCAGTCCCTTCGTGAGGGGATCTGTTGGGTTCTCATCCGATGATACCCTCTTTGCCACGAGGATTCCTTCTTCTATTCGATGTCTAATGAAGTGATATTTTCTGTCAATGTGTCTGGATCTCCCATGATCTCTTGGTTCCTTGGCTAAGGCAACCGCACTATTGTTGTCACAGAAAATCTCCATTGGCTCCTTTATAGCTGGTACAACTCCAAGGTCTCCGATGAAGTTCTTTAGCCATATAGCCTCCTTTGCTGCCTCGCTTGCTGCTATATACTCTGATTCACAAGTGGAATCAGCCACTGTCTCCTGCTTGGAACTTTTCCAAGTAATTACCCCTCCGTTTAGAGTAAAGACCCAGCCCGACTGAGAGCGGAAATTATCCATGTCAGTCTGAAAGCTATCATCACTGTACCCTATAACTCTCAAGTCCTCACTGCCACCGAGGGTAAGGACCCAGTCCTTAGTCCTCCGTAGGTACTTGAGGATATTCTTTACCGCAGTCCAGTGTGCCTTGCCAGGGTTCCCCTGATACCTGCTAACCATGCTCAAAGCAAAGGCTACATCAGGTCGAGTACATGTCATAGCATACATGATTGATCCTACAGTTGAAGCATAAGGTATTCGACTCATTTCTGCTATCTCAGCCTCAGTACTAGGGCTTTGTGTCTTACTCAATCTGGCGTTACTCTGGATGGGTAACTCTCCTTTCTTGGGGTTATGCATGTTGAACCTTTTCAACACTTTGTCCACATAGGTGCTTTGACTAAGTCCAATTTGTCTTTTACTCCTGTTTCTCAAAATCCTTATCCCTAGGATATAGGCAGCTTCTCCAAGGTCCTTCATAGCGAAACACTTCCCAAGCCAGGACTTTACTTCCTGCAGGGTTGGGATGTCATTTCCTATGAGTAGTATGTCATCCACATACAGTACCAAAAAGCTGACTATACTCCCACTAGCCTTGATATAGACACAAGATTCATCTTCACTCCTTGAAAAGCCAAATTCTTTGATTTTCACATCAAAGCAAAGATTCCATCTGCGAGGTGCCTGTTTTAATCCATAAATGGATTTCTCGAGCTTACACATTCTACTGGGGTACTCTGTACTGACAAAACCCTCTGGCTGAACCATGTAAACATCTTCAGCCAACTTTCCATTAAGCAAAGCGGTTTTGACATCCATTTGCCATATTTCATAATCATGAAATGCAGTAATGGCTAACAGAACCCTAATAGACTTAATCTTGGCCACTGGTGAAAAGGTCTCATCATAATCAACTCCCGGAGTTTGAGAATAACCCTTTGCAACCAGTCGTGCCTTATAAGTGTGTACATTACCATCCATGTCGGTATTCTTCTTGAAGATCCATTTGCACCCAACTATCTTACGATCAGGTACATTGTCAACCAAGTTCCAAACTTGATTGTCATACATGGACTGTATCTCGCTATCCATAGCCTCTTTCCATTTAGCAGCCTCAGGGCCTGCCATGGCTTCCGTGTAGCTGTTAGGCTCATCCAGATTTACCAGTGTGTTATCACTGATAAGTGTCTCACCTTCTGCAGTAATATGAAAACCATAATAATGCTCAGGTGCATTCCTAACTCTGGTGGAACGCCTCAGAGGTATAGATTCTTCAGTCGGCTCAACAGGAGTTTCCTCCTCAGGTTGAGGGCTAGGGTTTGAGGTTCCTTCACCACTTGACTCTTGAATTTCCTCAAGGTCAATTTGCCTCCCACTGTCTCCTTGGCTCATGAATTCTCTCTCTCGAAAGAATCCTCTTCTTGCTACAAAGACCACATTATCACTGGGTCTGTAGAAGATGTAACCAAAGGATTTCTGTGGGTAGCCGATGAAAATACACCTTTCGCTTCGGGGTTCGAGCTTATCGTGAGTCTCGCGTCTCACGAAAGCCTCGCAACCCCAAATCTTGATGTGGTCTAGATTGGGAACTTTTCCAGTCCACACCTCGTGAGGTGTTTTGGCAACCTTCTTTGTAGGGACTAGATTAAGGATATGGGCGGCAGTCTCTAAGGCATACCCCCAAAATGAGATTGGTAGCGAAGCTCGACTCATCATGGAACGAACCATGTCCAACAAGGTCCGATTGCGCCTCTCAGCTACACCATTCAACTGTGGTGTCCTAGGAGGTGTCAATTGTGAGACAATCCCACATTCCTTAAGATAGTCAAGGAACTCAGTACTAAGATACTCACCACCACGATCGGATCGAAGCATCTTAATGTTCCTGGCCAACTGATTCTCCACTTCTTGCTTAAACTCTTTGAATTTCTCAAAGGTTTCTGACTTATGCTTGATTAGGTAGACATATCCATATCTACTAAAATCATCAGTAAAAGTCACATAGAACCGATTAGCATCTCTTGCGGCGGTTCTGAAGGGTCCACACACATCCGTGTGTATGAGGTCCAACAAACCTTCACCCCTAGCACAAGTGCCAGTAAAAGGTGAATTTGTCATTTTACCAAGCAAACAAGATTCACAACTATCATCTGACTTTAGGTCAAATGACTCCAAGACTCCATCCTTTTGGAGTTGGCCTATGTGTTTCTTGCTTACATGTCCAAGACGACAATGCCATAAGGATGCTTTATCTAAGCTAGTGGAAGAGTTAATACACAATACATTATTTCCTAGATTATCTACAACAGATACAGTTTCATACACGCCATCACAAGGTAATGCTTTAAAATAAAGAACATTATTAAAGAAAGCATCAATACTACCATTATTATTATCAAAATAAAAGGTAAAACCTTGTTTATACAATGCATGAAAGGAAATAACATTTCTTGCCATTTCTGGCGAATAATAACATTTATTCAAATCTAATGTAAACCCACTATTTAGCACTAAGGAATAAACTCCTATCTTGGTGACAGGTGAAACTTTCCTGTTTCCCATGATCAAGTTTATCTTTCCCTGCTCCACATTCTCACTTCTTTTTAGTCCTTGCAAATCACAATATATGTGAATACCACAACCTGTATCAAGGACCCAAGACTTAGAATGAGGTGAGTTATTAGACAATATAGTGTATATACCTGCATGGTTGGGTTTTACTTTCCCATCCTTCAAATCTTGCTGGTACTTTGGGCAGTTTCGCTTCCAGTGCGACTTTTCATGGCAATAGAAGCATTCAGCCTCATTAGGGTTAGCAGAAGGAGTGACAAAATCTTTCTTGGTTTTGCTTGAAGAGGAGCCTTCAAGGGTCTTACCCTTGGTACCCTTGGAAGGGTTCTTTCTCTTCTTCCCTTTGCCATGCCCGATTGCCAAGACATTGGCCGCAGTTGGAGTAGGAGTAGGAGTAGTAACAACCGACTTACCCTTTAGACCACTTTCGGCGGTCTTCAAGAGTCCTTGAAGTTTGCTGAGGGTGACTTCTTCCTTGTTCATGTGATATGTCATGCAGAATTGATCATAACACGATGGCAAGGAGTGCAAAATGATGTCTATTGCTAACTCCTCAGGGAAGTTCACATTCAGCTTTAGTAAACGGTCCACATACCTTTGCATTTTCTGCATGTGGCCCGTGATGGGTTCACCATCCTTCATTCGGGTTGTTATCATGGAGGAGATTATTTCATATCGCTCTTAACGAGCACTTTGATGGTAGCGGTCCATCAAGTCCTGGTGCATCTCAAAAGGATAATAGTCCTCATAGGACTTTTGGAGCTCGGCTGTCATGGTGGCCATCATGATGCATGCCACTTTTGTAACATCTCTTTCATGTACCTCATATTCAGCAAGCTCTTTAGGAGTAGCAGTTGGCTCGGGTACCTTCAGCTCCTTGTCGAGAACATATTCTTTGTTCTCATACCGAGTGACCATCCTGATGTTTCTGATCCAATTTGTAAAGTTGGACCCATCAAAGATGACTCTCCCACAAAGATTCATAAGAGAGAAGGAGCTAGTAGGGTTTGAGCCAGAAGCATTGTTATTGGAAGACATCTGAAAAGAAGAGGGAATAGATTAGATTAGATATAGAGATAGTCCTTAACAAAACACCCAAATGTAATATTAAGGCTAGGACCCAACACAATATTTTATAACTAAGAGGGATGCCGTAATCTAAGCTATAAGATATTTGAAGGTAGGTGAATGACGATTCACCAATTTCCACCATGAAAAACGAAATATTTAATTAGGTTTTAATTGGTTTAGAAACTCCTAGATTCTTTGAGATTCATTGAACTTTCTTCAATGACATGTTTCAATCTCGAGTGTGCCCTTCAAGTTTTGTGACTGGGATGCCGAGGATCACAAAACAAGGTGTGAAGTAACCATGCAAATTACTTGGTACCCTTAATGTATTACCCCTCAATCGATGTGCCGGTTAACCACACACGCTCCATCGATACTATGATAAACATTAAGTCACCCTTTACCTACCTTGTTAAGTTCAAGTTAGTGTGTCGGTTAACCACACACGCTCCACTAACGACTTAAACAAAGTGTAAAGTGTAATTTCATGGATTAGCACCTTATTCACATTTTCCTAAAATAACTAAGATTGGGAATTCAATAAAGTTTAGTTACTTTAGTATTATCATTATACTTTTAATGAGAATTTATAAGTCCTTGTCCTACCCGTTCGGCTAACGACCCTCCACCGATCAAGGAAGCGGCGGGTGAGAGTGGACACCCATTAAGTTGCCATTTTATAGGCAACAACCTTATACCCCCCTTATAGACCGGCTTCGTGAATGAGGCGTACTAGCGGTAAGACGACTTGATCTTATACATATATAAATATTATTAAACTTATAATATTATAAAGTATAAGGATTGAATTTTAACTTTTAAAATTCTAGGGGTTGGAACTAAAGTTTTTAATATGACTTTACATGTTCCAAAACTTGAGGACAAGTTTTGTAAACTTTCAAAACTTTTCATTTCTCATAACTTATGAGTTAATGGTTATTAAAAATGAAGACTCTTCATTTTTGTAACCTATGTGTTCTTTTAATGGTTATTTATAAATGTGACTTTTGGTTATCCATAACTTAAGAACTAGTTATGGACTCCATTAAAACACATAAAGATCAAGAATTAATCTAATCAATTATTAGCACATAATTTCTATGATCTTCTAAACTCATATGTTTATGAATGTTCATATCAAAAACTTCAAGAATCGTAAGTACATATACAAAACTTGAAATTTTGATACGAGCTTTTGAACAAAACTTCGATTTTCAAGTTTTTTTTTTTTTTTTTTTTTTTTTTTTTGCATCAAGTATCAAATAAACAAACCTG
Source organism: Lactuca virosa (assembly GCF_052849685.1). Lineage (NCBI taxonomy): Eukaryota > Viridiplantae > Streptophyta > Magnoliopsida > Asterales > Asteraceae > Lactuca > Lactuca virosa. Next base: position 294,017,936 of record NC_136427.1, on the reverse strand, counting down.
GCTCTGATACCACTGATGGGTTTTGAGCATTCTAACACTCATATGGTGTACATGCAACCCTAGAAACCTTGGATCTATGTTTGACTAAGATACATGCAAATAATTACTTTTCCAAGGTTCTTATCCTAACTAGCATGGCATGGGATACTTGAATCAAATAAAACTGGTAGAATTACTTACCTTATAGTAGTAGTTGATTGCTTGGAGTTTGAGAGCCTAGCACCAATAATGTGGATGCCTCAAATGGAAGTCACAAATCACCACAAACTTGGAAACTTGAGAGAATAGTCACAAACTTCTTGAAATCGGCCCTCTTGGTTTACACACATCAACTAGTGTGATTTCAAGAACCAAAGCCTCCTTTATATAGTGTGGTGGATTAGGGTTACATTCATGTAAACCCTAATACCCATGTCTTTTCATTTCCATGAGATCCATGGGTTAAAGCTCCATGGAGTATCCATGGACTTTCCATGCAAGCCTAGCCCATTCCAAATAAGCATTAGCCCACACTATATAAATACACGAGCCCATATTTAATTAGTCATACTTTTGATCTCTAAATTAATTCTAGATTAATTATAGATCAATACTAATTAAATAATATGATTTTATATTAATATATTAGGACTTATAATATATTAATAAATCATAACTTATACTATTCTCAAACGATTATCCATAAATTGTTCGGGTGAAGTGCAACCCAAATGGACCATGTCGGGTCGGGTCAAGTACATACCAAATATAGTTATGGACTTAGACACTATATCCAACACTAATATGAGCTAAAAAAGATTTATTTACTCCTTGTGTTCTTAAGTTTGTATGATGATTCACTAGATCTTTCTAATTCTGCACATGCCATCATAATCAACACAACAACAGTTGTGTGTTTGTTCACGCCCCTGTAGCGATATTGATGTGGATTGATTGGTTTAGACCCATGTGAGTATGTTGTTTGGAAGTCATGAGGGTTTTGTTAGAGGTCAGGCATCGGGCCTCGAGACACAGGAAGGAAGTGGTTGATATGATCGGCATGGAAATCGCATATGGGATTTAATTGGCGGATTGTTGGATTAGATTATCGTTATCTATTGCAAGGATATTTCCCTTTAGTTTTTTCGAGTTAGAAGCGGTGGGAAGGCTTGTGACCACCCGAGTTAGGTTGGATTCTTTGCTTGGGGTATGTTGGTCGCAGTGGTTGACGATAGTATGTCAGCACCGGTGTGCGCAGATGGATTGATGTGGGATGAGTACCTTAGCGATGCGAGCAAGGGCCCGTATTCTTGGTAGATGGGAAGGCCAGGTGTCGGATCGTCGTTGGCATTGCAAGCAAGGAAGGTATGTTTGGGTCATATATTGGTAGATGTCTATGCTTGTAAGCGATTATAAGTGGGAAATTATGGGGTCTTCAGCTGAAATTCATGTTTCTCTTGGGATTCGATTGATCCGTATAGGGAGGATCATTCTGCGTATGTTATTCATTCCATGGTCAGAAATGGTTGTACCTAGTTGGGTTGGTTATGTTATGTTTTGGTTTCACCACCAGTGGGTGGTGGTTAGTGTTCTAAGTGGGGGAGAATTGGGAATTCTCAGGTTGAGCGTCAGTCATTGAAGGTTTTGTCAGTTGCTATTCGGATTGCTGCTTTCAGATTTGTTGGGCGGATGTTGCTCGGTGAACCTTTCCAGAAGTGGGTATGTTCAACTCCAGGTGGGTTTGTGGTTCTCTGGTTCAGGTGTCAAGGTGTCCTAGGCCGTTGGTCATTGAGTTCGTCTTTCAGCGAGAATTCTCTGAAGGATTCAGAGGTGACAGTTAAGAGCAAGGAATGCGTCACCGACCCTCCTGTATAGTGTGTTTATGTTCCCTCAATCTTTGGGTATGTTTACCCTCAATGGTGCAGTGAAATTATGGTTCGTAGCAGACTCAGGTTTGGTAACCTTTGAGATCGCCTTGGAAGTCTTCTCGAGCTAGTTTCGTGTTGGGATCTTGTTTCAACCGGTGATGAGGATGTCTTCTGTTATTGATGGAGGTGGTGTGTTGATTTTCCTTGGGAAATTCTTCCTTTTTGGATGAGGTTTGGGTTTCCTAAGAATGTGCATGGTTCTGTTGGGTTTTAGCCTTTAAATTGGGTTAAGAGTTCGACCATTATCCTATTCTCGGGTCATGTGCGACCATGGTTTCGTAAGATTTTGATTGGGTAGCAACTTGCTCTGTGATGGGAATCGGGTGTGGTAGGATTGAAACATTGTTGTACTCGATTGGTGATTGTGAGAGAGTTTGTTTAGATCCCTTCAAGGCAATGGAATAAGGTAAGTATCTTTCGGCCCGTAGAGTTGGGCGAATGTTGTAATACCGACAAGGTTGGTGTGAGATCGGGAGCATTCCAGACATGGGCTGAGGGCCGGGGAGGGCATTCCAGACTCATGCTTGTTGGATTAGGTGTCTAAGCCCAAAACTATAATTGGTATGTACTTGACCCGATAGTAGCATGGTCCTTTTGGGTTGCCTTCACCAGAGCAATTTGATAGGATGGATATTTGAGAAAGAGGTTATTTGTGATTTATTAATATATTATATGAATAATATATTAATTGAGAAATAATATTATTTAATTGATATTGATCAAGAATTAATTTGGAATTAATTTAGTGATCAAAAGAGACTGATTAAATTTACGGGGATTGATTAGGTAAATCAGTAATACTTATAGTTTGCGCTAGTGATCCATGTTGATTAGGGATGGACTGAACCTATATGAGAGTCCATGAAGGCTTAGTCCAAAGGGTCTATCAAATGTGAAGAGTCATGGTGAATTAGGGTTTAAATGTAAGAAACCCTAGGAATTCCACACTATAAAAGTGACCCTTAACATCCCTAAAATCGGCCATAAGAATTCCAAGGTGAAACCCTAGCCGATTTGTGCTTCCTAACCTCTCTCTAATAAGCCTCCTTTTGCTTTTGGTGTTTGTAACTTATTATAGGTATCACACTTGAGGTACTAAGCTCTTGAAAGGCCAATAACTACAAGCTACAACTAAGAGGTATTCATCTAACTAGTTTTTATGTTGTATATCTCCAATTGCATGCTAGCTAGGGTATATGCTTTGGATAAAATGAAATTGCGTGTATAACTTGAGAGAACTTAGATCCAAAGCATTAGGGTTGTATGTGCACCATAGGATTGTTATTGTGTCAAAACCATCAGTGGTATCAGAGCCTAGGGTGTTTTCTGTTATATTGATGCAATGGTATTGTTTTCAAAGCTGGAAAAATTTCATTTTTTGCCTCTGACTGCTGGACTCGATGATTCCTATAAAGGAACTCGACGAGTAGAGCCAACTCGACGAGTCCATTGCCATACTCGACGAGTTGGATCATCTGTTGGCAGAATTTTCGAGTTTTTGGCTAGATTTGGATTAGGATCATTACCACAAACTGTTTTAACTGATAAAATTCGATTTTACTGATAAGGTAATGATTATTCTCATCCAATTAAATGATGATTGTCAAATTTTAAGATAATTACTTGATTTTATGAAAAACTAATTATTTGTAGAATTTGAATCATCTTGCTATATGAAATTAAATTAGGTCAATTATGTGATATGGTTAATTATATGATTAATTTAATTGTTTTCAAACTGAACCAAGAGTTTTGAAAAGTTTCAAAATTTGCCCTCAAGTTTTGGAATTTAAAAAATTGATTAAAAGGTTTTAATTTTGAAATATTTAAATTCTAAACCCTAGAGTTTTAAAAGTGTAAAATTCAAACCTTATACTATTATAATATTAAAAGCTTAAAACTTATATATATGTGGATTAGGTGTCTAAGTTCATAACTATTCCTGGAATGTACTTGACCCGGTTGGCATGGTTCATTTGGGTTGCATGTCATTGCAACACTTGGATAGACTAAATGAGAGAAAAAGACGCTTAAGGATTATTAATATATTATAAGTTCTAATATATTAATAATATTATTTAAGTAGTATTGATCAAAGATTTAATCTGGAATTAATTAAGTGATCAAAAGGAGACTAATTAAATATATGGGGTTGATTGTGTAAATCATCTATTCTTGTATAGTGGGCTAATGATCCATGGTTTGTATGGATTGGGTTAAAACCCATAAGGTGCTCCATGGATAATCCATGGAGGTTACAAACCCATGGATCATGGAATATGGAAAGCCATGACAATTAGGGTTTACATGGTGTAACCCTACTTGTGCCACAACTATATAAATAACCCTATGCAAGCAAAATCGGCACTATGACTACTACTTGTACACGAAAGAGGGCAAGCCGATTTTGAGGTGTAAGTGACCTTCTCTCAAGGTCATTCCAAGTGTTGTGGTGTTGTGTGAGACATTTGAGGCATCACACTTGAGGTGCTAGGTTCACAAGGTTCTCAAGGAATCCAAACCACAAAAGGTATGTTCTTATTCTAGCATTTATGTTTAAAAGTTCCCCATGTTATGCTAGATAGTTGAAGAACCTTGGAAAATCAATTTTGCATGTATCTTAGTAAAACATAGATCCAAGGTTTCTAGGGTTGCATGTACACCATAGGAGAATTAGAATGCTCAAAACCCAACAGTGGTATCAAAGCCTAGGCTTGTTTATTTGATACTTGATGCAAACTTGTTGAATGCAGATTTTCGAGTTTTGCTACTAGAAATGGACTAGAAACATTACCCTAAACTGTTTTGGTGTTATAAAACTTGTTTTAGATGGTGTAATGGTTATGTTAATCCATTTTCAATGGCTATTATCAAAAATTTCAAGTTTTATATGGTTTATTTATGATTTTTGAAATTGTTGATATGAACATTCATGAACTTATGAGTTTAGAAGATCATAGGAATTATTTGTAACTTGCTTGTTAGTTTAATTCTTGATCATTATGTGTTTTAATGGAATCCATAATTTATCCTCAAGTTATGGATTACCAAAAGTCAATCTTTTAAAGTCCATTATTAAACACATATGTTACATAAAATGAAAAGTCTCTCATTTTATTAATCCATTAACTTATAAGTTATGAAAGATGAAAGGTTTTGAAAGTTACAAAACTTGCCCTCAAGTTTTGGCACATGTAAAGTCACTTTAAAAACTTTAGTTCCAACCCCTAGAATTTTAAAAGTTAAAATTCAACCCTTATACTTTATAGTATTATAAGTTAATAATATATATGTATAAGAGTAAGTCAATCTTACAGTTAGTAGGCATCATTCACGAAGCCGGTCTATAAGGGGGGTATAAGGTTGTTGCCTCTAAAATGGCAGCTTAATGGGTGTCCACTCTCACCCACCGCTTCCTTGACTGGTGGAGGGTTGTTAGCCGAACGGGTAGGACAAGGACTATAATTCTCATTAAAAGTATAATGATGAATATAAAGTAACTAAACCTTTTATAAATTCCCAATCTTATTTACTTTAGGAAAATGTGAATAAGGTGCTAACCCATGAAATTACACTTTGCACTTTGATTAAGTCGTTAGTGGAGCGTGTGTGGTTAACCGACACACTAACCTGGAATTAACAAGGTAGGTAAAGGGTAACTTAATGTTTATCATAGTATCGATGGAGCGCGTATGGTTAACCGGCACATCGATTGAGGGGTAAATATTAAGGGTACCAAGTATATTTGCATGGTTATTCACACCTTGTTTTGTGATCCTCGGCATCCCAGTCACAAAACGTGAAGGGCACACTCAAGATTGAAACATGCCATTGAAAAGTTCAATGAATCTCAAAGAATCTAGGAGTTTCAAAACCAATTAAAACCTAATAATTTATTTCGTTTTTCATGGTGGAAATTGGTGATTCGTCATTCACCTACCTTCAAATATTTTATAGCTTGGATTACGGCATCCTTCTTCTAAGTTATAAAATATTGTGTTGGGTCCTAGCCTTAATATTTCATATTGGGTGTTATATTAAGGACTTTAAATCAACTATCTTGAATATCTCCCAAAAGATGTCTGGTTCAGACAATTATGATCTTCCCAAAAACTCTTGAAGATGATGTCCCGAAAAATCATTCTTCACTCCCTCCACCTCCTCCAATTATTCTCCCTAACCCACAAGTTTTTGAATAGTTGAAGGTCACTCAAGCCCTATTGGCAAGCAAGGTCTATATGTGCTCACATCTTGGAGATAAAGTCACATATTGACAAGCCGAGAGAGTTGGGTGTCAAAGTCTTGAGAAAGTTGGTTGTTCAATCACTTTCTAAGTCACACAGTGAGTTCCTTTGGGACTACTATGTAACAGACTATGACAAGACCCTAATGATCTTATCTATTTGCTTGATGTTGTTGAATCAACAATGATTTGGAGCTCTGGTAAAGCAAATTTGATTAGGAGATCAACTTCCCAAACTTCCATGGACATTGAAAATGGTAACATTAGAAATCCAGAAAAGCTTTCTCTTCCCAATGGAAAGGGATCGGCCATAGTCAACTCGGTTGACCAAATGGTAATGAGAAAGGCTAAGTCTGAGATATTCTGTGTGCCATTCCCAAAGGGTCCATATGTTTCTGTTGCCAAAGGAAGGGGCATTGGTTGCGAAGCTGCCTTAACTACCTGAAAGATCTGAGAGAAGGTCAAGTCAAAAGTTTGACTCTGCTTCAGGTAAGTCCACTATCTAACTCTATTAAGTTCCTATTTGGAGATTCTTATTACATGATGTGACTAGGTCACATGTTGAAGTTTTAAGAATCAAAGAAAAGAGAGGAAGCTTAAAGAAGAGTATGCTGATTTTGATCGCGAAGATGGATTTCGATCGCATGGTTCGGTGATCAGAATTTTTGAGCCGCTGCTTAAGAGTTGTGAAAGATTGCATAGGAATAAATAACAACACAGTTTTTCATATGCATTTGCATTGTAAGGATAAGTTTTTCCGCAAGTTTTAAATAAAAGAAAAGTTTTGTTTTTATTTATTTTAAGTATCCTTACAAGGGCATTTGTGAAAAATTGTTGTTTATATGATTCCAGCGATAGCAACATTGGAAAATAGATTTGATTTGTCGTTTGTGGAAGTGTCATAATTTACCAAATAAGGAAAGATTCTCATCACCCAAGTTTCAGTTGGATAGAAACTTGGAATTATGCAAGTTGTATTGTATATTGAATGAGAATTTTCATCTTTGGAAAATTAAGACTAGTTCCTTGTTCACATGTATATGTGAGTCAAATGAAGGTCTAAGGGATCGAGTACACATTCTTGTGCACTGGTCAAGTCCACCACAAAGATCGATAAGATTATTCGTCATGATTTACAAAAGTTTAGTAAATATGGTTATACTTACAAGTTTAAGTATAATTCTGTAACATTGGAAAAGTTTCAGTGTATGGCAGAACGAATGAGAAGAATCAAATGAGGCAGAAAGATAAAAAGTTTCTCAAATCTGAAAAGATGGGAGAGTACTTTAGTATCATGTTTTATGATCATCTTAATGATTGTGAGACCATATCACAATTCATCCTCTAGGGACATCTTAGTGCATTCTTATGTCTAAGAAGAGGAGTCATAAATTGTTGAAATGGTTAAATCAAGAAGATGAGTCATACTTCGTTCCAGAACAATTCTTAGAGTCATACTCCAAGATTGTAACTTGAGTGACATATCTTAAAGAAAGGTTTATAACACTTGTCAAATGTAAGAGTAAAATGAGTCCTACTCTTGTACATTTGAAGTTGGTAAGTTGTGATGTTTTGGATAAAACAAAGACCAACTAAGGCCAATTGTGTGAAGTGTTTGTCTTGATAAAGAATCCGCACTATCTCTTGAATATTTGGCAAGTGAGTCTTATATGTCAAGAGGACAGTGGGAGTCTTAAAGATCTTGGAAAAGCTTCAAAGATCTATTCAAGAATAAAAACATGTAGTTTATCACTAGCACACGACGTAAGGTTTATAACCTATCGTGTTGACATATTCCTGGTTCTATGCCCATTCCAATTAAAAGTTGGCTTTGCATATGAGTTCTGAGAATTCTCAATTGGTTGCATAACAACTTGGAAGCAATGGCAGGCCCTTGTGCTGCCAGGTGGCAAGAAGTTGAGACTGCACAAGTTCAATCCATATGAGTTTGGATTTGTCACTAACCTTGTCTGGTGATTATGGTTTTGACAAATTCACATTGGATAGGAACACATACACCATAAAATCTAAGTGTCATAAGGTTTCTATCCGATTCATGAAAATGATGGCGAGGAAACACTTTCACTAAGTAGATTTTAAGTAGATAGCAATTGTGATATTTGCATTCTCAAAGTCATTAGTGGAGCGTGTGTGGTTAACCGGCACACTAACATGGACTTGTGAGAAATGGCAAAGGTCTAAACAATTGAGACTATGATTACGACATCCCTTTTCATAGTTCTGAAATTGTTTAGACACACATGTGTGCTATCTAAGGAAAGGTGTATGATTTTGATAAAGTTTTATCAAAGCATCTCGTATCAGAAATATGAACTTTGGTAAGAAGGTCAATAAAGTATTGATTTCTAGAAGTCCAGCTGATTTCTGAGTACATGTCAAAGCTAGTGAGAGCATAAGTGTTATGCTAATAATCATCATGCAAGTGGGAGCATGATAATTATAATAACCGTTGCAAGTTAGCAATGTTAATTATATAAAACAAAAGGTTTCAATTGGGAAAAAGTTGTTTTGCTATAATTAAGGGAGAGGAAATTATACTTCATTTCAATTCTAAAAGCTTAGATTGAGGTTTTAATCATCTTTAGTCAAGGATATATATATATATATATATATATATATATATATATATATATATATATATATATATATATGAATTTTATGTTGGAATGGCTCAACACAAGGAAATTCTATATATGGGTCCATTATTTGCGTTCTAAAATTCGATTATGATTACGACATCCCTTTTCATAATCTGAATTATGAGAACTTGGCAAATAGAAATAGAAATATTATAGCAAAAGACTGGTCCAGTATCATGTCTTTATGTGAGACATCATGAATCATGTCCCATATGCTTCGGATATAGGATCGATTGCATGTGCTATAATATTCATCCGTTCTAAATTTTTCCAAATGCCCAGAGCATTAAGAGGGAAAGTACTAGAACTAGATATGACTAATTTGATTAAGCAATTGTCGAGGACAATCTAAGGTTTACCAAATATTGGTTGCTCAGGGACAGTTGGAAGTATAGTGTTAATTTTGGAAGGACCATATTGACATATTCTGAAAAAGAGGCAACTCTTGGTCAGGAGTGATAGTCAAAATGGGAATATGAAAATGTTCCCGTAGGTGGAAGTTATTCATTAAATCTGTGTAAGATTAGGAAATTGATTGCATGGCGGATGTTAAAAGGAATGTGCTTTGAATTTGAGACTTCGTTTCCATGGAGTGATCTCCGTTGGAATACTCTGTAATTTCTGTTGACAAGTCTTTGTGACTAGTGTGCATAATCATTACAAGAGGAACAATGCATATGAGTTTAAAATCTAACAACTTTCAGTAAATGGTAGGAATTTGGAATTCTTACATTTACGATAAGGATTTGGGATTGTGAAATGAGAATCATTGGAATTATGTTCAATTGATCTATTTCACAAAGTAAAGATCATAGACAAACTTAGTATGAATACTTGGTGTATGGCATAACTAATGTTTGGAAAAACATAGTAGGCATACTTGGTGTATGGCATGACTAGTGTTTAGAAAAAAACATAGTGTACATGCTTGGAGCATCAGGCAACTATTGTTTTAATTCAAGTATAAAGTTGATAGTTTGAAACAGTATGCAATGGATAATGTGTAATCAATATGGTGATAAATAAAAGATGTTTTATTTATATTCATAAGTTCTGAGACCATATTTGATTCGATTATTCTTGTGTTTCACTTTGCATGTTTTGACTTCCAGAATAACTAGGTCATACTTCCCGAATGACTAAGTTATTCAAACCATCCACAGTCGGTCATATGTTGGAAGTAGATATGAATCAAGACTGTCATGAAGCTGGATTGTAGATGTCTAAGGTATGGGACATATCAAGAGTTGATGCAACATTCATGAGTGCTCATAAGTTCTGAGTATTGGATTCAACCCACGCTCGCTGGTATCACTTTATGGAGTTTATCTCGAGTGATTGCGAGACGGTAATATCATATAAGTCTTCAAACCTAGAGATATGACTTGTTGCCTATGAGTTGGATAAACATTAAGTCACCCTTTACCTACCTTGTTAAGTTCAAGTTAGTGTGTCGGTTAACCACACACGCTCCACTAACGACTTAAACAAAGTGTAAAGTGTAATTTCATGGATTAGCACCTTATTCACATTTTCCTAAAATAACTAAGATTGGGAATTCAATAAAGTTTAGTTACTTTAGTATTATCATTATACTTTTAATGAGAATTTATAAGTCCTTGTCCTACCCGTTCGGCTAACGACCCTCCACCGATCAAGGAAGCGGTGGGTGAGAGTGGACACCCATTAAGTTGTCATTTTATAGGCAACAACCTTATACCCCCCTTATAGACCGGCTTCGTGAATGAGGCGTACTAGCGGTAAGACGACTTGATCTTATACATATATAAATATTATTAAACTTATAATATTATAAAGTATAAAGGTTGAATTTTAACTTTTAAAATTCTAGGGGTTGGAACTAAAGTTTTTAATATGACTTTACATGTTCCAAAACTTGAGGGCAAATTTTGTAAACTTTCAAAACTTTTCATTTCTCATAACTTATGAGTTAATGGTTATTAAAAAGAAGACTCTTCATTTTTTGTAACCTATGTGTTCTTTTAATGGTTATTTATAAATGTGACTTTTGGTTATCCATAACTTAAGAACTAGTTATGGACTCCATTAAAACACATAAAGATCAAGAATTAATCTAATCAATTATTAACACATAATTTCTATGATCTTCTAAACTCATATGTTTATGAATGTTCATATCAAAAATTTCAAGAATCGTAAGTACATATACAAAACTTGAAATTTTGATACGAGCTTTCGAACAAAACTTCGATTTTCAAGTTTTTTTTTTTTGCATCAAGTATCAAATAAACAAACCTGGCTCTGATACCACTGATGGGTTTTCAGCGCACTCTAACACTCCTATGGTGTACATGCAACCCTAAAAACCTTGGATCTATGTTTGACTATGATACATGCAAATAATTATTTTTCCAAGGTTCTTATCCTATCTAGCATGACATGGGGATCTTGAATCAAATAAAGTTAGTAGAATTACTTACCTTGTAGTTGTAGTTGATTGCTTGGAGTTTTAGAGCCTAGCACCAATAGTGTGGATGCCTCAAATGGAAATCACAAATCACCACAAACTTGGAACTTTGAGAGAATAGTAATCACCTTCTTGAAATCGGCCCTCTTACTTTACTCACCACAACTCGTGTGATTTCAAGAATCAAAGCCTCCTTTATATAGTGTGGTGGATTAGGGTTACATTCATGTAAACCCTAATACCCATGTCTTTTCATTTCCATGAGATCCATGGGTTAAAGCTCCATGGAGTATCCATGGACTTTCCATGCAAGCCTAGCCCATTCCAAATAAGCATTAGTCCACACTATATAAATACAAGAGCCCATATTTAATTAGTCATACTTTTGATCTCAAAATTAATTCTAGATTAATTATAGATCAATACTAATTAAATAATATGATTTTATATTATATATTAGGACTTATAATATATTAACAAATCATAACTTATATTATTCTCAAACGATTATCCATAAATTGTTCGGGTGAAGTGCAACTCAAATGGACCATGCCGGGTCGGGTCAAGTACATACCAAATATTGTTATGGACTTAGACACTATATCCAACAACTATTCCCATCTTACCTCAGTCAAATCGATATCTCCCCACACCTCTACCAAATCTCTTCCATCAGCTCACTCTCCTCCCTATAAAACCCCACTCTCTTCCTCCCAAGACACACTTTTTACACACTCTCATACTACTCTCTAAAAACTCGAGTTCCACTAGAAGTCACAAGTTCTTCCCGTGTTGCTGGTAAGTTTTTCCTTCATACACATAAACATTCTACACAACTTTACCAAAATCATAGAATTCTTACACAAATATCGACATATATGTTCTTAGATCCTCGAATCTTCAAGCATCTCCCAAGTGTTTTTGACTTGGAAACTTCTTCTCTTCATCATCCATCCTAAGAGATCACTCAAGGTGAGTTCATACCCCCACCTTTTCATGTTTTCTTCAAGTTTTAGGGGGAGAATACAAGTTAAAATACCAAAAACTTAACTAAACTCAAACATCAGCTTTCAACAGGAAAGTTTAGTTCTATTCACGGACTGTTTTGACGATCTTAAACTTAATATCCTTCAAAATTGTTTAATATGCAAATATTTCAGGTTCATACCTTTAAAATGACAATTTTCACATCTCCATACGATTTTTCTAAAACTTATGGTGATTTTTACAAAACTGCTTATCATTTCAGAAACGAATTCGGACCAGTATGTGAATATGGATATTTTCACACAAGTTAGAGAGTTCTAAAAATCATAATAAAAATTATGAATAAACTAGACACATTTTCTAAACTCTCAGAATTTACGGATTCAGTTTTCGACTTCGTAGGATTTTCCTATGATTTTTCTAAAACAGTGTAGGAAAGTTAAAAACGAGTTAACATCTTACAATTTTCGTAACACTTTGTAACATGTTGAGCAAAGTGTAATCTTTGATGACTTCATATTTTGCATATGTTTTTCTATTGTGATATATTTATATAATAGAAATATTCTCTGAAATATAAGAGTCCTTTGTAATTACTATATGGTAAACTATAATAGGTATAGTTTATGGATTCCACATTTCAAACACACTACACATAAACTCGTTATCGTAAATTGTGAGACACGTCTTCATTGTACTCTTTGAGTACTGGTTAAAAATTCCTGAATTAGTTATAACCAGAGTCTCTTGTAGGGAGAGCGTGATAATTGTGTATAGATCTATATTGGGGTTGACAACCCACACCCATGCTGCTAAGATAGTCCGATCGGCCGATCGGGGGTGACAAATGTCATTTCGATTCCGACGTCTGAAGAACGTCGCAGCATGCATCTCTGTTATAGTATGGTTATAGCGACTTACATAGGGAGATAACGACACTTATAGTTTACGGGAATTTCTACTTAAAAAGGAGTTTTATCTATCTAAAACTACAAACACGTTACAAGTACAAAACACACTCTTATACTCAGTCTTGGGATTTAAGACTACATAACATTTTATAAGAAAATATTGGATTTTCTTGAAGTATACATTACATTTATAACCAAAGGTTTTCAAACTCGGAATATAATACTCGGTTTCATTTCAAACAGAAACTACTATACATGCTGGTAGTAACCAGAGATTTCAAACTCTTCATCTAAAAGCTTATGAACTCGCCAACTTAATTGTTGACACTTTTTCAAAACTACTTGTATTCTCAGGGAATCAGTAAAACAGGTAAACCGCAGCTTTTGAGAATGGGACGCTAAGGCGTCAAACAGTTTATTTTGTCATCATAGTGTAATTGATTTTGAAACATGTAAACTCATACTATGATGTAACTCTTTTAGTTATATTTATGATGGTTGTATTTACTTTGAGCACTATTATACTCGTTGTTGTGATACTATACATGAATTCCTCCACCCCCGGATGTTTCCGCCATCCTTGGTTCGGGGGTGTGACAATCGAAGAGCCCGAGGCTATCGTTGACCGTAAGACTAAGAAGTTACGACGCAAGATGGTCGACTTAGTGCTAGTCTGTTGGAATTGTAACGCCCGTGTTTCGGGGCTAGGCATTAGTGGATGATGTAATAGTCTAGGTCAACAATTGTAACTCTTTTTGAAGCAATAAATATGAATTATTTGAGTATTACGTGAATTTTGTGAATTTTTGTGCTTTATACTTAATTATAAAGATATAATTAATAAAGAATAAAAATAAGCGTCAAAATTAAAGTGTGAGATAAACCCGGTATCTTTACATAAAGTTGTAGTGGTTGAAACAATGATTTCGGATATATAAAGAACGCCGAAATCCGAGCTATAACGAAGAAGTTATGGCACGTCGAAGTTTCGCGACAAAGCCGGCACGACGATGTGCGACGTAAATAGTGAATTTGTAATAGAGGAGTTTTTAACCTTAGTAATCTAAAAAAAAGTCGTAGTGTTCGTTAAACCGAGAGCGTCCATAAAAATAACACCCAAATCTGACTTTGTATAAGGAAGTTATGATTTTTCGAAGTTTCGGATCAGCAGTGCACAGCCCGAAACTCGAATTTTAGATCAAGCGATTTTTGGCCAACGTGACCTAAATGAGAATTGAAGATATCATTAATAGGAGCTCAACGATAAAAAGACAGACGAAAACAGAGCCCATATGTAGAAGTTATGAATTTTACGCGGTCATTTAACAATATAATCTCCTCCTACTGTTAAATTTAAGATCGGTCAAGAATTAGCCGATGGAGTCAAAAGGAAAGTTGTAGATCTTGTTTTTACCTACGCATGGATATAAAGAACGGCAAAAACAGAGCTCGTATGCGAAAATTATGAATTTTTAAAGATTGGTTGTTTTACCTGCTGTGTTCGGCGCTACGTGTCAGCACCAGGCGAAGCCTTGGAGTCTACGCGAGACCACGACGTGGAGAGAGGCACCACGACGTGGAGTCGCTCCAGGAAGCCTATAAATAAAGGTGTGGGGGCTGCCTCCAAACTCACACCTTTACCCACTTCTTTCTCTATCTAAACACTCTCTAACACCCTCAAACCCCCCAAAAAGCCTAGGAAAACCTCCTAGCACTAGAAGAAAGCCTCGGAGAGCCCGGAGTCTCCGAGAAAAAAAGAGTTTTTCGGTTTGAAACTCTGCCCGCGCAGAGCCCGGTTTTCAAGCAAACTTCCCGGTTTCGTCAAAGAAGATTATTTTTAGAAGCGAGGTGCTGTCCGGATCACTCCGTATCAGGTGAGTGTATAGTCACTTTCATCTTACACATAGATATGAAGTATTTTATATAAATTATGTGCTATGTGTATATATATGTTATCTGTTTACTTGAGATGTTGCTGAATGAAAGATCTGAACTTCTTTCTTTCAGATCTGAAACTTTTTCCTTCAGATCTATACTTTCTCATCTCAGATCTAATCTTTTCTTCATATCTAAACTGTATACTTTGAGATCTATGTTGGATGAAAGATCCGAACTTCTTTCTTTCAGATCTGAAACTTTTTTCTTCAGATCTACACTTTCTCATCTCATATCTAAACTTTTCTTCATATCTAAACTGTATACTTTGAGATCTATGTTGGATGAAAGATCTGAACTTCTTTCTTTCAGATCTGAAACTTTTTCCTTCAGATCTACACTTTCTCACCTCAGATCTAAGCTTTTTCTTCAAATCTAAACTATGTACTTTGAGATCTATGTTGGATGAAAGATCTGAACTTCTTTCTTTCAGATCTGAACTTTTTCTTCAGATCTAGACCGTATATGTATTTTATGCTTTGAAAGTTATGCTGGATGAAAGTTGTAAACATTATTTTTCAGATCTGGACTGTATATGTATTTTATGCTTAGAAAAGTATGTTGGATGAAAGATGTAAGCTTTGTTTTACAGATTTGGACCATGTATGTATTTTATATCTACAAATATGTTGGGTAGAACAATGGGTAGATGAAATAGATGATGTGTGTTAAAATGATGAGGGGCCTCGATGTTTACGATTGTGACATCCCCATTTTCACGGCCAGAAAAGACCGATTTTGTTTATGCTTTATAAAAATTAGAGTACCTCTTTTAATAAAAATGTTGCGGAATTTGTTCCCAGAAAAACATGATAAATACGTTATCAAAGCATTTCCGAAGAAATGTATTTTTCTCCATTTTAAAACATTTGGGATGTCATTGTCAATACAGAAACATAAGCATAAACAGAAATTACATTCATTTACACTAGTGATCTACATCTCTTTTAAATCCCTCAGTGTAAAGTAACTTCATATGGACACCTGTGATACAAATAAGCTTGAGTGGGTCAGGTTGGGAAACTTGGTGAGTACATAGGGTTTTCAACCCACAATAATATAATTATTATGTTAAACATCAAACAATCAACCCAATTACCCATCCCCATTATCTTCTTTACTCTTAAGGATCTACCCTAAGATTCAGCTATTCCTCGTTCATTCATTCCTAAGGAGTATCCTAAGGGAATCGGCACTAAGTCTGCATAGTCGTCAGGGTTTATCTCGTTTATTGACAGTATCATTTTCGAGAGTCCACTCGTAATACCTGTCAATGGGTTTTTAGAGTACATCAGGTGAACACATCGTTCACAACACTTACAGGTTGCGAGCCTGCTAGTGTTCCACTAGACTGTCTAGAATAATTTGTGGTTGTCATCCATACTCTGCTAGATGACGGGGCCATCGCTTGGGTCATCGTTTGGCTCATCGTTTTGGCTCATCGTTTTGGCTCATCGCTTTGGCTCATCGTTTTGGCTCATCGCTTTGGCTCATCGCTTTGGCTCATCGCTTAGGTCATCGCTTCGCACCATATTTTATCACTCATATATCATCGCTCATCATTCATCTCATCTTTCATCGCTCATCATTTATCTCATCTTTCATCGCTCATCATTTATCTCATCTCTAATCTACCCATGTTTTACCTAACACATTTTGTAGATATAAAATACATATACTGTTTAGATCATTTAAAACATGTATAAAACATTTCATCCAGCATAGACAACAAGTATTCAGACAGTATACACACATAGCACGTAATTTATATTAAATACTTCATATCTATGTGTAAGATGAAAGTAACTATGCACTCACCTGATAAGGTGGTGGCTCGGTACTCGGACAACGCTTCGTTACTCTGAAAACAATTTTCCTTTGACAAAACCTAGTATCATTACCACTAGAGTTTAGTCTAATATTCACCGAGACTAATTAATAGTCTAGCTATTATTACTATTATATAAGCGTTAAACAATACTCTTCACCCACTATGTACATACAGGGGCTAGACATAGAACACCGGAGGGCAGGATCATTTTGGCATATAGCACTTCTGAATCCAGCAACCCAAGCGGCCCTCCAAACCAGATTCCCCGTACCGCGAGTGGTTAAAAAAATATTATAACGACACTTATATAACCCATAATAATAGCCCAAATAATTATTATAAGGTCCTAATAACATTACTATATTTAAATAAAAGCTATATTAAATATAGTATAGACGTAGCTCACTTACAACGAGTTTTTATTAAAAACCGGGCTTCGCTGGAGCAGCGTTTCAGAGCCGAAAGCTTTTCTTCTCGGAGCCGTCGGGCGCTCCGTGACTTCCTTCTCGTGCTAGGGAGGTTCCCTAGACTTGGGAGGGGTTTAGGGAGGATAGAGAGAAGTTAGAGAGAGAAAGAAAGGCTTATGGTGTGAAGAAAATATGAAGAGTTCACCCTTTATTTATAGGGATTTTATAGTAAAGTAGCCCCTAAGTTTCGTCTGTATCTTCCGCGTACGAGCTCCGTTTTCTACGTTATTTATATCCACACGTTGGTATTTACGAGTACTACAACTTTCATTTAGACCCTGTCGGCTAATTCTCCTTCTATCTCAGATTTACAAAAACTGTATCGTATTTATCGCGCACGAAGAGTAGCGACTAAGCTTCGTCCATATCTTTCGCATACGAGCTCCGTTTCCGACGTTATTTATATCCACGCATTGGTATTTACGATTACTACAACTTTCATTTAGACCCCGTTGGCTAATTCTCATTCTATCTCGGATTTACAAAACTGTATCGAATTCGCCGCGCTCGAAAAGTATAGACTAAGCTTCGTCCATAACTTTCGCATACGAGCTTCGTTTTTGACGTTATTTATATCCACGCGTAGGTAAAAATATAATCTACAACTTTCCTTTTTACTTCGTCAGCTAATTCTCGACTGATCTTAAATTTAACAGTAGGAGGTGATTACACTGTTAAATGTCCGCGTAAAATTCATAACTTTTACATATGGACTCCGTTTTCGTCTGTCTTTTTGTCGTTGAGTTCCTATTAATGAGATCTGCAATTCTCATTTAGGTCGCGTTGGCCAAAAACCGCTCGATCTAAAATTCAAATTCCGGGTTGTGCACTACTATGCCAAATGTTAGAAAAATCATAACTTCCTCATATGAAGTCAGATTTGGGCGTTCTTTTTATGTACACTCTCGGTTTAACGTATACTACGACTTTTGTTTAGATTTATAGGGCTAAAAAGTCTTCTATCGTAAATTCACTATTTACGTCGCGTTGTGTCGTGCCGGTTTTGCCGAAAAACTTCGACGAGCCATAACTTCTTCGTTATAACTCAGATTTCGGCGTTCTTTATATGTACGGAACCCTTGTAACATATACTATAAAATGGTTAAGATTAATCCTTCTAAATAATCTTCCATCAAAACTCATTTTTTGATGCTCATTGTCTCTAAATTGACTAGCCCGGATCTACGGGCGTTACAATTATCTCCCCCTTAGGATGATTACGTCCCAGAATCATAAAAAAAACAGGGCTTGTATAATGACTCCATACTTTATCTCTTCATCCTAGGTAATAATCGTAACTTCTTTGTTGCTTCGAACGAGTATCTTGGACTCCTTGACTGCAGGCAGTGCTTGATCTTGCATCAACTCCCTATCTCACGTTAGACTTCAAATTATGACCTTCAAATCACAATCTCGATCCTTACTGGAGACTGCTTCTTCTTCTTAACAAACTTAAGATAAGTTCTTTTATTACTACAATGGGACGATGTGTCATATTCTAATGACATATCATCGTATGTTGCAACGCTCAGACTCAGGTCTCTTAGAGTCAAATTCTAGAACAGGCTATACCTTCCTTCATGTTCTAACCACATCTTAAAAGGTAGCATTTCTAGCTACAAGAAATTATCGCGATACCTCTACTGATCACTTTGATTATCTTTTATTTCAATCTTCCGGCTTAAGTCAGATGCAACATCGAACTTGGTTCTTTGAACCTCGTAACATACTCATCGTAGTCGGACTCAATTTGGTATGACCACTAGGGTCGGAATAACAATCATCTTCTTAATCTTTACCGAAACAATGGTAACGACATACTTGAATAAAACAAAATCAATTACTAGCTCCTTGGTAACCTTGTGACTTTCCCTGATCCAAGTGCGAGTCCTGTGCTTCCGGTAGTATAGGCCTCTACTACCATTCACACCTACTCATACTCGTCCCAAGTATTGTCTCGCAGTTTTCCAAGTCACCATACAAGAAAATCACATAACAACTTAACACATAAGATAGCAAAACGAAGGTTTTATATTATTCCTTGAAATGATTACATAGGTGTTCAAGTTCACCCTAGACTATGCCTCTAACAGACTACATCATACGATACTATGGCTGCTGCATAACTCGATCTTTGGATATGAAGTCCTCACCCTTGATTCCTCGCATTGTTATCTGCTTCGTCGAGGATCATGTGAAATGCCCTTGGCTTTGGCGGTGCATTTGGCCTTGCTGGTTCGTTTTTCTTTGGGCAGTCTCTAGAAATATGCCCTTCTTTGTTACATCCGAAACATACCTTCTTGTTGAATGTGCACTCGTTGGCGTAATGGCCAGACTTTCCACACTTGAAACATATCACATATTCGCCACATTTTCCTAAGTGTTTCTTCTCGCACTTATCACACCATCTTGCTTCGCCTCTTCCTCCTCCTCCAAACTTCGAGAATTTACTCTCCTTGTTGGGCCTTGAAGATCCTTCAAACTTCCTCTTTTCTCCCACCTTATCTTTTTCTAGACCCCTTTCTCTTATCTGGGTCTCTATATTCTTAGCTGCCCTAACGGCTGTTTTCAAAGTAGTTGCCATTTTGACGGTTGGGCCAAAGTCTGCGGGGCAGTCCATTAGCGAACCTATCTATCTTGGAGAGTCCAGTAGGCACCATGTAGGGAAATAGCTTCATCCTCTCAGTGAATGCGGTGGCATACTCATCAACACTCATCTTCCCTTTCTTCAGGTTCTGAAACTCGTTGTTTAGGTCTATCAGATCTATCTCTGAGCAGTACTGCATTTTTAACTGCTCCGTGAATGCTTCCCAAGACATTCGTATGGCTTCTCCCCGTGGCATTGTATCTGCCAGCAACTTCCACCAACTTAACACTCCGGTCTTTAGTTGTCTGACTGCAAAGACGATCTTTTGCTTATCGCTGCAGTCGCAGCTCTCAAATACCATCTCCATCTCGGAGATCCAGTCCATAATCTCCACTGGTTTTGGGCTTCCAGAGAGACTCGACGGTTTTGCACCCAATAAATTCTTATACATCCGCCCATCCTTGTCATTTCCCTTATCCGGGTCATTCCTCCTTGCCCCTTGGGTTCCAACTTGACTCACAGTGCGGCTATAATTTCCTTCCTCCGATTGTTCAGCGATCAACTCAGGTTGCACAATGGGCACCGTAGGTTCATCCCTATTTTCATGCAACGTCTGCCTCATCTCTTCTCTTTGCTCAGCCAGCATAGCGCGAATCATGGCTTGTACTCCAGCCATTGTGATTGGCTCAGGAGTGGCAACTACAACAGGTATTTGGTCGATCACTGGTGGTTGTGGTGGTTGATTTCTATTTCCATTCGCGTTTCCACTTCAGGTTCTTGCCATTTCGTTCTATACACCAAATCAGACGTTCGGTGCGAAACGACGAGAATTAAGATAGGAAAGATTTTATTTACGATCGGCGTATAAATCTCCCTATTACTCTGAAAATTTACATGCCAGTTCTAATACCGTAATTAAACGTTTAGAAGTCTGAACACATAAAGTTTCCAGATCCGGTCGACAACAGACCATAGATCCGATCATATAATGCATATCATAA
Organism: Lactuca virosa; assembly: GCF_052849685.1. Taxonomy (NCBI): domain Eukaryota; kingdom Viridiplantae; phylum Streptophyta; class Magnoliopsida; order Asterales; family Asteraceae; genus Lactuca; species Lactuca virosa. The sequence goes on along the minus strand of NC_136427.1, from coordinate 293,996,958 downwards.
ATCATTTAGCACACAAAAGCATGTTAGGTATTTTCCTAAATAAGCTAATGCTTGTGTCTATTCAGGTGTATTACCTAAATTTATTAGACACACTCCTCACGATCATCACTTAGCATTCTAAGTTTAAGTCTAGAAATAAATCCATATTCCTGGTTCACTTAAACTAATGCTCTGATACCAACTGTGATATCCCCATTTTCACGGCCAGAAAAGACCGATTTTGTTTATGCTTTATAAAAATCAGAGTACCTCTTTTAATAAAAATGTTGCGGAATTTGTTCCCAGAAAAACATGATAAATACGTTATCAAAGCATTTCCGAAGAAATGTATTTTTCTCCATTTTAAAACTGTAACGCCCCGTTCTTGGTATGCATTTAAAACATTATTTTTCTTTTTATTTTAGAAGCTACTCGACGAGTCAGTGGACCTAACTCATCGAGTAGCAGCGAGTTAGCACGTGGAGTAGGTGTGGCGACTCGACGAGTCCATATTCCGGACTCAGCGAGTCCGCCAGTCTGTATGAAGCCCTAATTTTAGGGAGTGTACCCTATTTAAACACCATTATAGCCCCAAACCAGCCTCCTTCACCTCTCAGAGACTTATTCCCGAAACCCTAGCCTCCTTAAAGTGTGTGTGAGTGATTTTTGCCCTTGTGAAGGAATCTTGGTGCATTTTTGAGCAAGAAGAAGAAGGAGAAGGTAGAAGAACTCAAGGAAGAAGAAGTAGATCCAGATTATACTCCTCTTTAGCCATCCTTTCTGGTAATAAAGCTTTCATCTTGGTTATTGTATTGCTAGATCTAGTTTGTCCCCAAATTGATGGTTTTGAGCTCAAAAACCCCAAATCCCTAGTGATGAAGCTTTGTAATCAAGTCATTTCTCGGATCTAGCCTCTCTTGAGTTCCAGGAGCTCAAGAAGGCCACCTTTTGGCAGCCATGGCCTTGTTCTAGACAAGTAACCCCCATTATAGCCAAGTTTGAGTGTTACTGCTTCATTGCATCATAGATACACGTAAAGTTAGCAACTTTACGTGTTCAGAATGTCCCAGAAACCCAGATCTATGAATTGGATGCACTGAAACTGATTAGAATCGACTGAATAGAATCTGCATGCAAAGGACTCGGCGAGTCGTTCTTCGGACTCGGCGGGTCAGGACGCGAGTCTTAGATTCCCTGTTCAGTAAAAGTGAGTCTGTTTAGCGAGTAGAGTAAAGACTCAGTGAGTTAAGACACGGATCTGAGTGTAGAGGGACTCGGCGAGTCTACGCCCTGACTCGACGAGTCCAAGACAATCTTCTTCCCACAAGAACAGACTCGACGAGTTGTTCATACAACTCGACGAGTCATAGACTGGACGTGTTCATATGATGAAGGAGGACTCGACGAGTCAGATAAAGGTTGACTCGATGTTATTATAGAAGGAGAACTCGTCGAGTCTTCGCTAAACTCGACGAGTAGAGTCGGGAAAGGGAGTAGAAGGAAAGATAGGGACTCGATGAGTTGGCGGCCCAACTCGGCGAGTCAGGTCAACGGATTGTTGACTTTGACCAGGGGGTAAAATAGTAATTTTACCCTAAGATTAGTTATCAGTGTTTGATTAAGTGTCTTTTGGGAATTGTAGCCGGGGAGTTACCGGAACAGCAGTCAGACAGTTCCCGAGAAGCATTTCAGCAGCCAGCCTTACGAGGTGAGTTTCCTTCCAGTAGGAACGGGTCTACGGCCACAATGTCGGCCCGTTTAGTTAGCAGTAGTTCCGGACTACAGTCCGATGCAGTAGTTCAGTATGCTTGGTGTCTTTGTGATACAGGAATGGTATGTGTTATGTGTTCCGGACTATGGTCCGATGCAGTATGCAGTATATGTGTTCATATTATATGCTATGATTATGTTATGCTATGTTCAATCAGTTCCGGACTTCGGTCCGATGCAGTGGGCAAGGCCCTAGTTAGTTCCTGACTTCGGTCTGATGCAGTGGGCAAGGCCCTAGTAGTTCCGGACTTCGGTCCGATGTAGTGGGCAAGGCCCTAGTCAGTTCCGGACTTCGGTCCGATGCAGTGGGCAAGGCCCTAGTCAGTTCCGGACTTCGGTCTGATGCAGTGGGCGAGGCCCAGTATGTGCTTTATATGTTATTGTATGGTATGTGGTAGTTTGGGGGAGCTCACTAAGCTTCGTGCTTACAATTTCAGTTTTGGTTTTAGGTACTTCAGCTAGCAAAGGGAAGGGCTCGGGATGATGGCATGGCACACACCACAGTTTTAGTCTGGGAGTTAGACTCTGATATTTTGATACGATCTTGACACTAGTTTCGATTTGATAAATTTATTATGACATTTTGAGATACATGATTCATGGTTTTATCTTTTAATAATTGATATTATGGTTTAGTAAAGTTTTCAAACAAAAATTTTTGGGTTGTATTTTTGGGATGTTACAAGTTGGTATCAGAGCCTTGGTTTGAGGGATTCAGATACACTTTCGGGTATGTCTGAACTCAAACTAAGGAAATGGTATAAGGTTTTCAATAGAAAATCATTTTCAGAAAGAATTTTTGAAAAGAAACTTAAAAAGAGAAAAGGGTTTTGAAAAAGAGAAAAGGGTGTGGTGCATGCGATCAGCCGAGCTCAAGTAAGTACTCCCAAATTACCAATACAAGTTTATGTTATGATTATCAGTTTCAGTAGAACAACATGCTAGATTAGGAGTAAGGATCTAGGAAGGATGCCTTATGTGCCTGTTTTATGTGTTTCAGCTCTATGAGAACTGCATGCTAGTATATGATTGTCAGTATGATAGCCAGAGTAGTATATGCTTGATTATGTGTACTCGATGCTCGAATGTTGCTTGCTTTGTGCTTTTAGGAGTCTTAGTTATCTTTTACTAACTAGTAAATGAATATGTTACGTTACATATTATGAGGATTAAATAATTTCAGAAGGTTAGGTCTAGCTCTATTGCGCAGCTCTTATCTGAGTCCAACCGTTGTAGGGTAGGATCTCTCATTCGAAGAATTATCTAGTCTTAGCGATATGTAATAGTATTCACGAACTAGTTAGGGGGAGGCAGTCGGGACTTCTTGTGCAGCTGATAGCGGAGAGTGGGTTGGTGATTACCCTAGGGCAAGCCTAGGATGCGAGTAGCAGAGAGCAGTGGTAGTAGAAGGGACTTGGTGGAGTCAAGGCAGTTCTTGAGGAAAGTACAGATAGATGTGGAAGGTAGTATGGGCCCGTACTACTGAAAGCAGAGGATCCATACTCGAATCAAGGAAGGCTGAGATGAGACCAGGAAACTTGTAGTAGTAGCGATCCCTCGAGATATATCTGTATTCCTGACGTTGTCATTATGTGTTTTCAGAATGGTGGTTTTACGCCCTAGACCAGCAGTCGGCAGTTCAGGTGCCGGTGAGGGATCGGGATCAGGCTCGGGGGCCGAGCATTTGGATAAGCAGACTAGGGAGTTTCTCTCCTCAGAGGTTACTTGCATCATACTCGAGCAGACTCCTGTGATCTTCGGTTCGATCAAGGAGGGTATTTTGGAGCTGATGGACGAGAGGTTGAGCACATTCCGTGCTGAGGTGGCGGCCATGATGGGGTCGCGCACCCTCACTTTCAGGGAGTTCAGAGCATGTGGAGCTCCTGACTACCATGGGGCGCGGGATCCCATTGCGAATACCAGATGGTTGACGGATGTCGCCAATGCATTCCGCACCAGCAAATGTCCCGAGGGGGACAAGGTCAGACTAGCATCCTGTCTCCTGAAGGACAGGGCACGAGATTGGTGGGAGGAGATCGGACATGTCATAGGAGATGACGCAACTCTCGATGCGATGAACTGGATCGATTCACTACCAGGTTCAGAGCCGAGTTTGCACCGGTTATCGAGGTGCAGCAGTTAGCGAGGGAGTTTCAGGATCTTACTCAGACTACTGAGACTGTAGCAGAGATTACCGCCAAGTTCAGGGAGAGGGCTCTTCTCGTTCCTCAGTATGCGGCTGATGAGGAGATGAAGAAGGCTCGTTATCATGAGATGTTGAGGAGTGATATCAGACAGTTTGTGAGCCGGTCCAGCTGTAAAACGCTAATTTCGGGACTTGGTGGCCTATTTAAGCATCATATTCTCATTCCCTCAGCCTCATCTTCAGCCACTAGACCCCAAACCCTTACCCACGAAACCCTAGTGCATCTTATGTGTGTTTGAGCCACTTTTGTGTGAATTGTGTACTCTTGAAGAGGAAGAAGGAGAAGAAGGAAGTTGGAGGTTCAAGAAGGAGGAAGTAGATCCAGAAGATACACTCCTTTGGCTGCATTTCTTGGCAATCAAGTCTTCATCTTGACTTCTAGTTTGTTTGATCTCATTATAGCCCCTTTTTATGAAGTTTATGGACCAAGAATGATTACTTGTGGGATTTGGACGTACCCAAGCAAGATCCTTTCAGATCTGGGAGTATTTAGAGTAGTTGAGGCATAAAGGTGGAAACTTTGTGCCATTAGAACTCCCCATGCCAAGTTTAAGGGGTTGTTATGGTCTTTTGAGCAGAAAGGGCCATGCTTGGATGCAAATGTAGTAGCTTTGCGTGTTATTCCCACCCTAGGAGGTTAGATCTGGGTCTTGGACGCCTTGTGCTTGACTAAAATCGTCTGAATAGAATTGGACAAAGAGGGACTCGGTGAGTCACTTGTGGGAATTGACGAGTCAGGCCATTTTCTTTCCCCAAAACCCTTCTATTAAGGGTATGGGTTGAGTTGGTATGAGACTCAGCCAGTCTGGGTCCACAGTGGACATGAAGATCATCGTACTCAACGAGTTCAAAGAGGAACTCGGCGAGTCCAAGACAATCTCCCTAATTTATGAAGGTGGACTCGACGAGTTCAATGGAGAACTCGGCGAGTCAGATGAAGGAGGGTCCCGATGTGTTGAAGGTGTACTCGACGAGTTCACGGAGAACTCGACGAGTGGGATCGAAGTCCAGAATTTTGTGTGGAATGTGGGACTCGACGAGTTGGTAGGCCAACTCGGCGAGTTGAAGTCAACTCGGAGCGTTGACTTTGACCAAGTTTGACCTGGGTCGACTTTTGGAATACTGTGGTCTAAATGTTATTTTAGGTATTGATAGTTCGGGAAGTCGAAGGGTCAGCAGTTCAGGAGTTGTCGGTTAGTAGTCAGAAGTGTTCAGTTAGTCTTCAGCAGTGCGAGGTGAGTCTCCTCACTGTGTGCATGGGTCTACGGCCACAATACCGGCCCATTATGTTTGTGTATAGTAGGAAGACCCGGGGGTTAGCCCTAGGTATTACTATGATATATGTTCCAGATTACGATCCGATGCCGGGCGAGGCCCGAGGTATGTTAGTATGCTAGAGGTCTTCGTGAATCTTGCATGTGTCAGTAGTATGTTTCCGGACCAAGGTCCGATGTCGGGCGAAGCCCGAGGAATGTTAGTATGCTAGTTATACTTGTTATCTGTGTGATACTTGTGCCTGGTAGGGAGGTGAGTGTGGGCGAGGTCCCGTATCTCATCACTAGCCGAGTATGGACGGGGTTCCGTATCTCATTAGTAGCAGAACAGGGGCGAGGCCCGAGTAAGGAGGGAGGTGAGTGTGGGCGGAGTTCCGTTGATAATTATGCCTTTTATTAATGATTTAAAATGAAATTTTCGGACCGTATTTTAAGGATGTTACATTTAATGTGTAGTCTTTGCATTAGATAACCATCTTATGCGCCAATTGATTGTCATGAACATTAAGATCAATTACTTATAAAATCTACATGATATGAACAAAAGACTGATAATGAGGATAACTAATTTACATGACCATTATGATTATAATCCTTTGGAGCAATAGTATTAGTGACCAGGCCAAAGGAACTAATCAACATAGGAATCAATGAACAACATGTTGATATCAATTGCACTTGATAAAAATTAACCATAATTGAAGGATGTAATCGAGTCTAGGTGAGAGCACCTATATAATCTGTTTCCAAATCAGTTTTCAAAGTTTAGTTTGCTTTAAGTTTTGTTTTGCTTTGAGTTACGTGTTTTATAATAAAAATCTCATTTGCTTTTTTTTTTAAATCTTTAATTTAACTTAAAATAAGATTTTTCTAATACTAATTCATTATTGTTCCCTAGAGATCGATAACCAGGTCTTACCAAAGCTATACAACTATATGACTGGGTGCATTTGTCGAGCTTTATAATAGTACCTACTAACATTGGTGATTTATAAATTTAAGATTGTACTGAACGAAATTTTTTCTTTAATTCAAGTCTTTTTTAAGCTAAAAGCTCTTAAAACTTTCAAAATCTTGGTGTTGAACATCCCCATAATAATGATAAAAAAAAATTAGATTAATGTCGCCATCGAAAAACCATGAAAACCTACAACAAGGGTGAACAAGAAATATGACCCCCTTCTTGAGTTTGAAATAACCATTTGTTGATTTATGAATTAAAATATATAAGTAAATATAAAATGCTACATGGACATCATGTCATCGCCACATATATGAGTTTTAATAACCAAAATGTCATGATGCGATCTTGTTAAACGACTATCCACCTTTTCCTTCTAACGTTAGTTTTTTTGACCTATTTTTTAAAAGTTCACGGACCTCCAATGAAAAAAAAATTAGTGACCACATAATATCAAAACTAAAAGTTCACTAGACAAGAAAACAACAACATTAATTTATTTTATATATACCAATCAAAACATATATGATAAATGCAAGAGTTAAAAGCCAAAATAGATAATCAAATATGTTTATAGCATCCTAAATTTTCATTTAGAAGTAAGTGTAATTTATGTGAATTACTACTTTGAAATTTATGAAACAATATATGTAACGCCCTGTTCTGAATTGACTCCTAGACTGAGGCTGTGGCCTGAAGGCCGGTCATCATAAGGGTTATGGATTTTGAAAAGGGTAAGATCTAGGCCATTTTGGGTGCGAGTGATGTATTAGAAGCGATCCGGATGTTCGGTTTGTGTTTTGGAGCCTAGGGGTATTTCGGTAAAGTGTCAGATTGGGCTTTTGTGGAAAATGGACTTTTGTTCGAAAGGTCTTGAGGAAGATATGATTTGATAGAAGTGTAGGACTTCTCGTTACCTTTTCGTGGATATAAGGATCGTCGAAAACGGATTTATAACGAAGAAGTTATGGCCTTCAGAAGTTTAGTGGTTTCAGGCTTAGCCGAGTACGTTGGGCGTACACAAAGAGTACGCTGGGCGTACTAGTGAAGAAGGCAGTACGCTAGGCGTACTTTGGAGTACGCTAGGCGTACTGACCAGGATGGTTGCGAATGTTCTTCAGAGTACGCTGGGCGTACGCCAATCAGACCTGAACCCTATTTTAGGGTCTTGGACCCTATTTAAGCTCCTTATTTCATAACCTAACCCTAATATCTTCAGCCTCCACCCTCTAAACCCTAGAAATCGACCATTAGCCCTCATTTGAGTGATTTTGGAGCTTGGATGGCCATTAGAGGAGTATTTTGGTGTTTTTGAAGAAGAAGGTGTTTAGAGAAGAAGCAAGAGATTGAAGAGAGCTTGTAGATCCAGAGGTTTTACATCATTTCCAGCCTATTGAAGGTATAAAGTTTTCATCTTGGTTCTTTTACATCATAGATCTAGGTTCTCATGGATATTGTCCCTTTTTGATTTCAAGAATGGATTTTTATGGTGCAAATTCGTTTTTGGACTTAGGGTTGCCACCCATGAAGCTATTTGAGTCCCTTAAGCAATAAAGTTGCAATCTTTAAGGCCCATTTGCATCCATGCAAGAAATCTAGCCATTTCCATGACGATAGTTGTTATTTTTACAAGTTTGATCTCATTTGGTGAGGTGCAAGCCACCAAGTGATCAACTTTATGGGTTAAGAAGGGTTATTGGACTCAGATCTGTAGTTTGGATGTAGTGTCTTAAGGGATTAAGCAGTTTTGAAGAAAATGGCTTATCAGGGGAGTACGCTGGGCGTACACGCCAATACGCGCAGTGTACAAGCCATGCAAGCTGTACGCGCAGCGTACAGAAGCGTACACTCAACGTACACTCAGACTGTGGACTTTACGTTATTGGGCCTCGGTTTGGGGCCAGGATTTGGGTTAGCAAATGTTGGGCCGTTTGAGGAGTTGGGCCCAATTTAGAAAATTGGGCCATTGGAGGACTTTAATGGGCCTTAGTGAGTTTGGGAAGACTAGAAAGGATGATTGTCCTTGTGATATTCATCTTTGTGTGCTACTACCTGTGATGTTTATGTGCCAGTATGATATGTTTTATGTGGTAGTGGTAGTAGGAGGGGAATAGTCCCCAAGTTCGGTTGTTAGGACCGAGGGGTAGGTCGGACACCCCGGTATGTATGACAGGGGTAGGTTGAGCACCCCGGTATGCTCAGCAGGGTAGGTCGGGCACCCAGATATGCCTGACATTATGTTATAGTATGGTATGTGGTATGATGGGGGAACTCACTAAGCTTCGTGCTTACATTTTTCAGTTTTGTTTCAGGTACCTCCTCATCGAAGGGGAAGGAGCCGGCGCAGTAGCGGCACATCACACTCATGCATGATTTCCGCATTGAGTTTATGGGATTTGTACTCTGATCATTATTATTATTATTATTACTATCTGATGATATGCTTTTGAGACACGACGTAATGGTTTTATGAATTAATATAATGTTAGCAATGTTTGACAAATGATTTTATATGATTACTTAATTAAAAATGAAATTTTTAGCCTCGAAAATTGGGATGTTATAATATATAATTAAAGATATATAATTTAAAATTAGGATGTCAATAAAGAAAATATGAAAGAATGTTATTCACACACTTTGTATTAAGTTTTGATGTATGTACGATTTAAATATCTTTGTACAAGCTTTACAACGGGTTAGATTCATGCATGAACATGATTGAATGTAGGGGCGGAGCCATGATTCTAGGATAAATGAGGCTTATACAAAAAATAGTTGAATAACATAATTGAGTCTTGATCACCCTCCTTCTCAACACCCCACCTCGAATCATGTTGTCGCTTCCAATTTCACAATCGAACTCATCAGTAAATCCCTATCTCCACTCTTGATCACATCTCTCATAATCAGGTAGTCCATATAGACTATTTCACTTCATCTATAATCTAATCAACGTGGATCATGTTTTAAGGTGTTAAAACTTTGTTACACTTGTAGGTTTTTATCCATATTTTTATTTTTTGCATTTATGGAGGATTGGTTTCATAAAAAGTGGTCAAAAAGAAGATTCATACAGAATGCATATTTCATTAGGGTTATAGTATACATTTAAGTTGACATGGATGGCAATGTATGTTATATTAGCAACGATCATAACCATGATCTTCAAATTTATTAATAGTTTTTTGAGACTTGTTGGCATTGTAGCACATTCTATTTCAACTTTTTCCATTAAATATCTTAAAGTTATGTTTTTAAGTCTTATTAGGACTGTTAGCTTACAAGGTAAAGTAGAATTAGAATGGTAAAATGCAAATGTACAATTGTGTTGGCATTATTCAAATAAATTATGTGCATTGATAAAAAACATATTGAATTTGATAAACAACATTACTTGTTGCAATAAGCGAAACACACAATATAACAGATTCACAAGAATTAAATACTCACACAAGCAATCAAATTATATATATTCATAGTCAAATATGTGGTTCCAGCTGATATTCATGCGTACAATATTTGTATTTTGATTTTGGATTACGTTTATGAAGATAGAGGTCGAGTAGTGGGATCGATGGTGGAGAATAAGAGACATGTATGGTGTAAAGTGGGAAGGGAAAATAGGGATTTACTGTGTGGCGTTGATGGTGGAAGAGACACAATGAACATATATGATTGGGCGTTGATGTTGAAGATGAGAGGTGGGGTAAAGATGGGGCCAATTCTTTAATAAAGATTAATATAAGTTTTAATTGAGTAAAAAAAATAGTCCCGTTGTAAATATATGTAAAAATTAAGAAGTAGTTTAGTAATAAATTAGATTTGACATTTAAAAAAAAAAGAGTAAAAAAATAGAATAAATGAAATAAGGATAGAAACAATTTTTTGTCATTTTATGTGTGATAGGACCAAAATTAGAGACCAAAGATACCATCGGTGTAATAAAAATCAAAGTTAGACCCAATTTGTAATTTCTACTATATCATAGGGACCATTTTGTAATTTTGTCTAAAATAAACGAAATGAAATATGACCCTGATAATTAAAAAAAAATATTGATCGAGACATAAAAAGAATTTAGCTTCATGGATACGAGAAAATTGTTACCAACACCTTTTCTTTTTTGCCTTATATACAAACTTTGGGAGACGTTCTCATCACTCGTTTTATAAATCACTATATATGGTAAAGAGTTACCTCACTGTGGAAGTAACTAGTTGATCCCTCCCTTTAATATGACCTACTATAATACCCTAAATCTTACTATTAAATACAAATTACACTATGTATACCTTTTGTATCAATTTTCTTTTAAAAGTACGTAACGCAACCAATAAAGATGCCACTGAGTTTTTGATATAACTCGTACTCATTTACAAGCTTCCGGTTGTCAAATATTCCTTAGTTTTTATTCTTATTTTGATTCACACCATACAAAAAATGAGATGCAATGCCCAATCAAAATTTAACATTATCCATAAATTTAGATTATTGTTTTGTGGCACATTGGTTTTGATCTATTTTGGTATAAGTTTGCCTTTTGTTAATAGAGATGTTTTTTCTTTAAATCATGCACGAAAAAAGTAATTGTATGCACGAAAAAAGTAATTGTATGTATAATGACGTTTTCTAATATATATACACAACTATTTGTTTATTTTATGAAGTGAATGAGCTATTTAAATATGAATAAATGTCTAAAGACCTATGAACCTAATCCGTTAAAATATTGGAATTGTTAAACATTAAATGGTTTAAATTTTATCAAAATTTCATATATATATATATATATATATATATATATATATATATATATATATATATATATATATATATATCGTTTTCTTTTATTGGCTTCTTAACCAGCATACCAATTGTAAATTTTGAACCCCAAAATAGAAAACCTTTCACACAAAAGAATGTGATTGAATTACTTTTATGTTTTCGAGGTAATGTATTCCATGTTATTGAAAATACCCTTAAAATACATTTAGGTAGTAATAAAGTGAAATATTTCTTTTCTAATAATGTCAAAGAAAACCCTTTGAGGTCAAAATGGTAATTAACTTATTATTCAAACAATTTATAAAGAAATCAACAAACATAGATAAATGGTAAAATTTGAAGGAAATCCCAAATATTGTACCAAAATAGTTAGACGTGTCCTGGCCCTATTCACCTTTTATCACCGTCAAAACCGGTCAATCCGGTAGTCAGTCAATAGTTGCCTCCATTCCATGGGCATGGTGGACACAATTTGAAGGTTTAACGCCAACCTCCTCTCTTCTTTGAAAAACATCAGCCAACTCTGATTCTTGGTCTTCCTTCATCATTTTTCGTTGATCTTCCTTGCCGTTTTCTTCTCTTTTCTTCTTCTTAGTGAGTGCCGTCGTTTCAGATACGCTTTTTAGTATCACTTTCTACACTCTCCACACCCTCAAGAACGCAGGTATTTCTCCATCTGCGCAGTATATTCATATATTTCGCAATGTGTTTCTCAGTTTTGGTGATCTGACAGCTACCTTTTGTTGATCGGAGCTATCGGCCAAAGGTTCCGCCGTTAAAGCAGGTAAGGGTTTTCTCCCTCTGCTCCCTGAGAAAATTTTCAGCAGATGATTTAGTGTTTGTGAAAAGTACGATCATGTTCGTCGTATTTTTTTGAACATTTTCATTTTGGAACTAAATCGAACGTACGGCTTCGATTCCCGGTTATCGATGCCTAAGTTTGCTTCTCTGCCTTTTTCTTTTAGTTTCTTGTATGAACATTTTCAGGAGATTGACAATATTTGATGCGATTCAAGTTATGTAGACGATATTTCATATCTGTGTGTGATCTGTGAAGATGGGAATTTTTTGTGAAGTCATAGTTGATAGACGATACTAGTACTGTTGTAGTTAACGATCCTTTATTCCAGTATGTGTAGAATTAGTGTGCAATTGCGAATGAAGGTTTTGATTTGAATCTGTAATTTCCCAAAACCTTAAGGTGAAAGAGACAATACACAAAGAATGTAAATACATTTATACATTTATCTTGCAGAATGGGAGGCAAGAAGCAAAATAAGAAGAAAATTCTTGAGAAGGATATGAAAGAATCTTCCACATTTTCAAATTACAGCGTACCTGCAAGAAATCTTAGAAAAGATGATCTCGGTTCTGTAATATTTGGTTGCAAACACAATACAATCAACGAATGCCTTACAAATCACTTGTTTGGTTAGTTCATTATTTTCCACAAATCTCTTTCCCTTCTTTCTTTCTACATTCAGATCTTAAACTTTATATTTTGGTCATGAAGAACTCTGATAATGTAAATGTCTGTCACCTTTGTTTTACAGGTTTGCCAGCCACCCATTTCTCATACATTAAGAACATAAAGGAAGGGCTTGTTCTATTTCTGTTCAACTATAGTGATCGAAAGCTTCATGGAGTATTTGAAGCTGCAAGTCCTGGTTCAATGAACATCAATAGGTATGCCTGGGTTGCTGATACAGAGGACTGTGGATACACACATTATCCAGCACAGGTATCATTTTCCCTTTTGTGTGAATGACTCAACACAAAGTGTCTGAATACATACATACTGATACTTAGCTTATGTGATTTGTATTTCAGGTCCGGGTTCGTGTAAGACAACAATGTCATCCGTTGTCTGAAAACCAGTTCAAGCCAGTTATAGCTGATAACTACTATGAAGATAAACACTTCTACTTTGAGTTGGATCATCATCAAACAAAGAAGCTCATGTCACTATTTACACCATCCCCTGTGAATCCTTCTTCTTCTTCACAGATTGCTACACGGAGTAGCTTTCCGTTAAGACAGCCAAACAGTTTTAAGAACATGAATCAGACGTTGGGATGTTCTTATGCTTCTGTTGTTGGCCAACATGCTACTCCCATCACTACCAGTTCAACATGGAGTGCACTGTTTAAAGCTGAAGCAAGTTTTGAAAACGAAGATGAGAGTGATAATGTGGTTGCAAGAAACCATGATGAGTGGCCAAAGGATGAAGATACGAGTAATGTTATGCATGCAAACACTTGGGATGATGATGATGTCGGGTGTGTTCAGGCACAGGAATCAGATTGGGGTTATGAAGGAAACACCATTAAAGACGAGTGGCAAAATGAAGAAGATGAAGTGTTGTCAACAAACAGTTGGGAAGAAACCAAGCTCACTCACACTGCCATAGATAAAGCTCAATGTGTCCAGACAACTTTTGTATCAGAGTTGAATCCTCCTGATACAAACACCAACAAAGACGAGTTGCCATCTTCTTCATCTCAATTGTTAGATGACAATCCTGATCACCAGCTGCCATTGTGTAGTAAGGAAAGTGAGACCAATGTAGAAGAAAATGATGTAAAAGACAATTCTTTAGTGCCAGTTACAGCTTTAGAGATTTCTTCTACTAATCTTGAGTCATTGGTTGCCAAGGTAAAACAATATTTCACATTTTGTATGTTTTTTTTGGTTTGATATGTTATAGTCCAATCAAGCTTATATTTTTATTTCATAAAAGTTGTTGAAAGAAGTTGAAGAGCTGAAGGGATCACATTTGAAGCAAGTCACAAACATCAATCTGCTAGAACAAGAACTGGTACATAACAATTATAAAAAATTTCTTATGTATTTTATTTGTTGTATTTCTATTACTTTATGTGATTTGGATGTTCAGGATAAATCAAAACTAGAAACCCAGCAGCTTCAAAACAGGATTGATGTTTTGGAGTCTGGATGTGTTGAAGAAAGCAAGAATGATTCAAAGATTCTGAAGTCGGTGATGATTGTTGGGGGATTTGATGGTTGTTTATGGTTGCCATGTCTGGATTCATATTACCCATGTTATGATATTAGAATCCCACTCACCCAAATGAATGTTGTAAAGAAATACGGATCAGCAGCAACCATGAATGGTGAACTTTACCATTTTGGTGGCATAAAACCTATCGGTAATTATTCTAATAAATAATAACCACTTTAATTAAAATTTATTTATAACCACCATCATGTAATAATAATTTTTAATTTTTTTTGGGTATAGTTGAATCATACAGCCCAACAACTAATCAGTGGGTTTTAAGACCACCTTTGTATTGGAGCAACATCCATGTTGCTGGTGCTTCAGTCAACAACAAACTCTTTGTGGCTGGTGGTAACAAAGAAAGCCATTTTTCATCTGAGGTGGAATATCTGGATCTCAACTATGGGAAATGGCTCCCTGTTCATTCCATGAATAGCAAGGTACTGTTACTGTTACATTCATATTTACAAAAACGCCACTTCCAAGTTTTATTTTCAAATTTGTTGTTTTTTCTAGAGGTCTGGTCCAGCAGCAGCAGAACTCAACAACGCTCTGTATGTTACTGGTGGGTTTGATGGACAATCTTATTCAAGGTAACAAACAACATATAATTAATTAATTAATTAATTAATTAAGAGGATGCTAATTGCTAAAACTGTTTGTGTGATGTAGTTCTGTTGAAATGCTTGATCCACGTGAAGAAAAGTGGTCAACACTTGCGGATATGAACAAAGGGAAGGGTTGCCATTCCATGGTTGTACTCAATGAGAAACTGTAAGTTTATAACTTGGTGTTCTCTTTTGAATTGCTTATAAATTCATGTAACCTTTTGTTGATATATGTAATATAGATACACTGTTGGAGGATATGATGGAGAAAAGTATTTACAGACAGTTGAATGTTTTGATACTCGAATGGGTTGTTGGGTGGAGTGTGCACCAATGAATGTTTGTAGAGGCAATTTTGGTGCTTTTGTGATTGGAGAAAAACTGTACGCAATTGGAGGATCCACGGACAACAATAAAGTTTTGGAGATTGTATGTATATGTAAACATGACTTTGACTCTTTTCCTAACTGTTTTTGTCATTTGTGTTTTGACCATTTTTTTGGCAGGTGGAATGTTATAAAGAAGGAAGTGGTTGGGAGGTTTGTGATGTAAAAGCAATTGGGAAAAGAAGTCACTTTTCAGCGATTGTGATGTGAATTTGAGTTTTATGAACAAAATAGTGAGATATTAGAGATATAGTGTTGACTTTTTTGTTCCTACTTCACACCTGTCTGATCTGGATTGGTTAGTGATCGTTTTGCATGGCTACCTGTACATCGGGAAAAACTATGAAAATGTATGTTTTGTTTTATTAATTATTATTATACAGCCATTGATATCACACTATTATTCGTGTACATAATAATTTACATGGAACAATTCCTGAATTTAGAAGTCAGATTCAAGCTAGAGTAAGTTGGAGAATTTCACTGAACTCCAACCTTCTAGTTTCAGTATAGAAAGTGTTGTATTTGTTAGGCCAATAAGTCAACCAAATCGAGCCTTTAGCTTCCCACTCCATCGTTTCCCCAATCGCGCCTCTTCCCACCTTCCACAACACACTTTCTCCGTACTCATCGCCGGCGAAAATAACTCCTCCTTGCCTGGTAAACGGCCGATAAGCGCTGGAATACCGGTTTCTGAACCATGCTTTTGGTTGAAGCATCGCGATCTTTGAAGGCTTCGATGAGAAAACTTCTCGTCCATTAACGCTGTCGTGAAGGAACCAGTTGAAAGTGCCGCTGTAGCCGTAGACTGATTGCTCGAATTTCCATGGCTTGAGGTTGGTGGTGACGGTTTCACCGGCGGAAACGGATATTCCGATGTGAGGATTTGGTGGTTCGAATGAGCCTTCGATGGATCTCTCGACGCCGATTTCTCGTGAAGGGTTCTCAGATGATCGGCTAACGGAAACGCTTAAGACGTTTGTTTGGATGGTGGGTGTGAGATGTAGGGATATGCGTGATGGGAAGTGCTTTTCCTCGATTCCTGCCCCACGCTCTTTTAGGAGCGTGTCGTTCACGAGCCTTATCACGTCACATCTGTTTAATTAAATAATAAATTGAGATAAGTACCATTAGCAAATATGAATCTATTGCTTTTCGTGTTAAAAATTATATATAAAATTATACGGTTGATCCTTGAGCTTTGCCAAAGTTAGCATGTTTGTTCTTGTGGTTATTTCTTGCGGGATTGGTTTTTACCATGTAGATTTACTTTTGTATCCTTTTTAATTTATTTTATAGATTTTTAATCATTTTCAATTAAAAAAGAAAAGAAAATAGAGCCGATCCCACCAACCCCATCCCTCTGTGTTATCAGACTTAGGATTTGATTCGAGTTCAGTTGTGCGATTTCGAGTTCAATTACGGCGGACAATGGTGTTGGCTGCAAAATGGAAGTGATGGGTGGGCTTAGGATTTGGGTTTATGAAATCAAACTAATATTTTAAATTTAAAGGACCTGATTCTTTTATGGCAGGAATAATGGTGGTGGTTGTGGACACAAAGTGATAGTTTGGCTTTAGGGTTGTGGCCTTGTGGGTGACAATTTTCTAATTTTTAAATATTAATTTATATTAAAAAAGAAAAAAGTCATAAAAAGATCAAGTTAGATGTAAGATAATAAGTTTATATTTATTTTTGAAATAAAATAAAATCATAGGTACCAACCATCCCAATAAATTTAATTACAAGGACAGGTGCATTAGTGCATAGACATATTGACAAACAATATAAGCTAATTATGTAATTTTATCCAAATTAAAAGAAATGATTCGATAATTATCTTGATTAAAATCCTATTATCTCTATGAACTCTTTTCCTAAAAGGAACTCAAATGGTGGTGGGGTCAAAAGAATACGTACGAGTCTTGACCACATGCTTACATTTAGTAACGGTGTCCTTTTCTTTCAAGCAATATAAAACCAGTTAAGGTCATTAATATGGGTGTTTAGTCTTTTAAGTATGAAATTTGAGAACTATGTTTGCATGTTGTATTGTCTTGACTTACTATTTATATTTATCTTTATACTTCTTAGAAGTAGTTGAATATATTTATAGATAGTTTATATATATATATAAAACAACATAAATATTTAAAGTATAATACAAAAAGAATCCACAAAAAGGAAGTAAAAGTTCTGGTCCTTTTTAAATCTTTAAGAGGAAATAAGATTAAAAAAACACACCTTAAGTGCTAAACAACTTGATTATCGTCTATATTTTCTTTTATCTATTTATCATACATAAATTAATCATATGGTTTTAACTTCGTAAAGGAGTTTGTTCAGACACAGTTATACTATCAAAATCATATATATATTTTTTGTTGAGTTATATGTTAAAAGGAGTTTGACGAAAACGACAGTAGGGATATAGTTTTAAGAACCTTAAATTAAATATATGTAAGTACCCACTAAAATAAAACGTGTATATAAATAGAAAACATCCATACCTCACGTTATCGATGCTAACCAAAACATCAATCCATTCCTCTCGAACCATCACTTGATGATTCAGTTGGATCACCCCTTCAACCTGATGATAATTCAAAGAAAAACCAAGTTTTTGATCTTCTTGTCCAGGACTATTACACTTCTCAATCTCCATAGCAATCACTGGACAATACAGCTGAACTTTCCATAACCCTAATCCTGAAATCGCTGAAGAATACATGGGTGATGGCGCTTTCAGGCAGTGATTCCTTGCTCGTAGCTCTGTCATCCAGTTTGTGATCGCAAGATTCATGGACCTCATCCATTGTTCTTCTGTATTCGACCCCATTAACCTCATCAACCTTTTGGACGTTTCCCTTGCCCATGAACTCGCGAATTGATCTTTAAGCATGTTTATACAATCACACCGGATATCTTGTGGAGCTTCATAGATCGATACTATGAAAACCAGCGCCAGGAACACGAAATTGAATATGTCTTTGAGGTTGGGAATCGAGTTGGGTTGAGGGAGTTTTAGGAAAGAATTGGAGGGTTTGATGGGGGTGTAGTTGAGGATATCTTTAATGATATTGGTCAAGAGTTTGGAGATGGTGTGTTCATGGAACAAGGTGTTGCTAATGGCGGATTTGAGTGGTTTAGAGGTCCAAAGTGAGATGGGTAAGTTGTAATTAACACGAATGGAGAAGGAGAAGGAAGAAGAGTGGATTAGGGTTTTGGAAATGGAGAGCTCAAGAGATGGTTGAGATGAAGAAATAATGCGTATGGATTTGGTGTTTGTTTGCCATTGTGTTAGTGGTGGTAGGTTTTGAATCCAAGTCCAAATGTCAGGAAAAGAAGAAGGGGGCATTTTGAGAGATATTGATGGTGTATAGAAATTCATAGGAATCGGTAAAAGAATATATGCTACACTTGATCTTGACGAAAACTCGAATATGTGTTTGTATATATAGAGATTAGAGAGAGAAAGAGAGATGAGGATGTATCGGTGTATATTTATGGACTTGAAGGATGAGCTACAAACACACATACACACATATATATAGAGGAATAAGTAGGGAGGAAGATGATAACACAAGATAGAAATATCAAAAGATGATGGAATATATAATAATATTTAATTATTTCTTATTTTTTTTACGATGGTTAACTTTATTGACCTAGCTTGTATGTAAACCTATTTCACCCCACACATCAAATCATGTGAAGCAATCTAAACCATCACCAACATCTTGATAGGAAGAATTGTGATCGATAAATAAAATCTGACATAATTATTTTCTTCCTCTTTAAAACACTTTAATTAATTACCACGTCGTTCTATCATTCGACCACTCTTACGAGTTTATATAAATGGTATTTAGTGAGTAGTAGCATTTTGATGAAGTAATCAAATAATTATATATATGTTTGCTCACTACAAGAATTACCACATGCGCCGACGACATCAATACAGACAACAAGTGTCGTCGGTACAAAGTTGACCAATATTGACCAACTTTCTTTGACTTGGAACTCTATGCCAATGGCATATCGTCTGAATAGGTTAGGCGGGAACGAAAAGGTTTTATGCGGTTTTCTGAAAACTATGCCGACGATAAGTCGTCGATATAGGTAACGAAAATTATAATTTCCAATTTTTTTTTATAATTTGTGTTTCAGTAAATAAAACCGATGTTGATTTCATGTAACTTTGCTCGGTAAAGAAAATGACGATCCTTGTGAACTCTATACCGACGACATGTCGTCGGTATAAGGTTCTTATTATTTTTTTTAGTTGCGAGAAAATGATACGACGTCGTATAACTAGATGCCTATATCGACATCATGGGGGGGGGGGGGGGGGGGAGACCTCCACACGGGGGCGCAGGCAATATACCAACGGGTTATTTATCTTGTAAGTTACATGAATTTTTAAATTTACTGGAAGATGTTTAAATATGCAAAAAAAAAAAAAGTTCTCGAGCGGCGGTGGAAAACATTTACCCGTGGAAGTTGATAACGACGGAGAAACCTATAAATTCATAGGTCAAAATGGCAAAATGTTGACAAGATTTATCTCAAATTATGTGGCAGAACATGTACCACTCCATTTTAGGACTTGGAGGCGTATTCCTTTCCGTTTCTATGAACCTGTGTATCCTGAGATAGAAGTAAGTGCACAATACTTTTTATATGTGTAAATTTTTATATTTTTTAAATATTTATTTTACTAATTAAATTTGTTTTTTTGTGGTAGACATTTTTATCTTGATATGTATCGGGGTGCATATATGTGGGAAGCCGTTCTGGCGGCTGTAAATAGCGACCGCCAAAGAGCTTATAAAGAACACAAACATGTGAAAAAATATTTTGATGAAGTTAACGAATATAATTACGTGGAAGGTGCAAGGGAATGTCCACCGGAAGATCTGGACGACCAAACTTGAGATGCCATGATTGATCCTCTTTTTTTGGATGAGGCATAGGAAGCAGTGCCAAAAAGATAAAGAAAGTAGGGCCAAACTTCGAGTTTTCATTGAAGTAGATCATATGCAGACAGACGTTGTGAGGAGGTAATTAAATTTATTTGTATTATATAAAATTTTTATCAACATTTATACAAATATATTAATTGTTTTTGACTTATTATAGAGAGCAAATGGACTAGACCCGAAAAACATATTGACGGCGGGAGACAAATGCGCTTTAAAGAAAGTCGGGATTGGTGTACACCGCAAGCAGAAGTAGATTGGGTAAGTAATAATACAAGTTAATACATTCTTTGATAAATATGTTATTATTATTATTATTATTATTATTATTATTATTATTATTATGATGATGATGATGATGATGATGATGATGATGATGATGATGATGATGATGATGACGACGATCACCACCACCACCACCAACACCACCACCACCACCACCACCACCACCACTGTAACGACCCAAAATTCATGACTAAAAATTTCCTTTAAAATCATTACTTAAAACATAATTGTCAAACCATAAACGAAACCATACATAAACCAAAGTATTAAATCCAAAACATATTTTCATTATCAGAGTAAAACATCCCAGACTGTCTAATCAATGGTGTGTGCCATGCGATCACCCCGAGCTTTTCCCTCCGCTACCAGAAGTACCTGGAACCAAAACTGAAAACCGTAAGCACGAAGCTTAGTGAGTTCCCCAACCTACCACATACCCTGCATAATCACATACTGCAAATACTGGGCCACGCCCGCTACTTTGGGCCTCGCCCACTACCTCGGGCCTCGCCCGCTACAACGGCCCCGCCGCTCCAGGCCCCGCCTGACTTTGAGCCCCGCTCGGATACAGATCTGCTTCTCCTAGGCCCCGCCTGTCCCTGGGCCCCGCTCGCTAATCATATACTAACACATAAACATACCACAACACATAACCAAACATATACTACTGAATCCTGTTCTAAGGCCTCGCCTATCTTGAGCCTCGCCCTTGTCCTGCTACTGATGAGTCATGGAACCCCGTCCACACTCCTTCTGATAGTGAGATACGAGCCCAGTCCACACTCACTCCTTTCCTAACTTGGGCCTCGCCCCTGCTCTGCTGCTAATGAGCTATGGAACACCGTCCACACTCTGCTATTTGTGAGTTACGGGACCTCGCCCACACTCACCTCCCTACCAGGCACATACATGTATCTCACAGACAACAAGTATATTCTATCATGCAAACCATTCCTTGGGCACCCGCCCGCTACCACTGGACCTTGGTCCTGAATATCATACTAGCATATAGTGCTTAGGGCTAACCCCCGGGTCTTCCTACTCATTACTATATAGGTCGGCATTGTGGCCGTAGACCCATCCACACAAGGGAAACTCACCTCCTACTGCTGAAGCTGAACCACGAAAGCACAACCCCGAATTACTGCTCCAAACTCCAACACCTAAAGCCATCAATGAACCATTGACATAAATATCCAAATTACCATAATACCCTTGAAGTCAATCGGTCAAAGTCAAAGTCCTGGCCAAAGTCAACCTTCCTGATTGACTCTACTCGCCGAGTCAACCCATAGACTCGCCGAGTTCTTAAACTCAGAAACTCTCATAATACGACTCAACTCGCCGAGTCACCCCAAGACTCGTCGAGTTCAACGATATCTGAGTCCCATCCTGTCCAACTCACTGAGTCACCACTCAACTCACTAATCTGTGCCTTAACCAGAAGAGGTTGGGGGGTCTGCGACCTGACTCGTCGAGTCGAAGAACAGACTCGCCGAGTCTACGACAATCTTCAACATACTCGCCGAGTTGTTCTTCCAACTCGTCGAGTCCCTGCCCATCATCATACAACTCGCCGAGTCCACCCATGTGACTCGCTGAGTCTCTTCAGTCCTTAATCCATACAGTGGCTTTTCGAGCCATGCAGGGGCTCCAACCCATAGATCCACTCTTCTAAAGTCTAACCCCCACGTAAAGTTGCAAACTTTACGTGAAACCAAGGAGCTAAAGGCCCAAAACACTCTAGGGATAGGGTTTAAGACAAAGGGGCTTCACCAACAATTCATTGACCGCTGCTTTAAGACATTCTGGACCATCCCAACCCTAGGTCTGAAGCAACAACCTCAGATCTAAGCCCCAAACCCGAAATAGATCTCAATCTTACCAAAATAGCCCCAAAATCTCATTCAAGAATAGGTCTAGATGCAAAAAGGGTGAAGGTAACAACTTATTACCTCCAAGATGACCTCCCACTGAAGAATAATCCAAATCTATGTAAATCCCCTTGATCCAAGTTTCTTGATCTTCAAGATCTCTTCACAAAAACCACTTATCTAAGCTCCAAATTGCTCTCAAGGACTCTCACTCACGATTTAGGGTTTCTGGATCTCAAAAGGGTGGTAAAGAGGCTGAGGGAGGGATATGATGTTCTTTATATAGGGTGCAAACCCTAAGATTAGGGTTTTTCTCGCCCAGACCAGACTCGCCGAGTCCACTTTCCGACTCGCCGAGTCGGTCACTTACTCTATGACCCGGATCCCGCTCCGACTCGTCGAGTTCTTCCCTGGACTCGACGAGTTGACTCCTTGACTTAGAGCTTTTCCTTTCTTTTCTTGGTCTTTCTGATTCTGGGTGTTACAACTCTCCTCCACTTAAACTAAACTTCGTCCTCGAAGTTCTCTACGGCCAATCGTCCTGCAATCTGCTTTCAACACCCTGCTTGAAAAAAAAAATCTAACACCCGCTGACTACTTCCGATGGCCTTCCGCCCGGTCATGCATACCAACCCTAATTCTTGTAATAACAATCCTCCACCGTCCAGAGAACACATCCTGTTCCATTGGTAATCCTTCCAGTACTCCCCGAGCACTCATACTGAACCCCTTAGGGGTTCACTCCCCTTTGACTTGCGCGTTTTCTGGCCTTCCCAAGGCTACTTCCCATAACTAACCACTTCCCCTATCACTGTGAAGGACATACCTTTCACGATATCCAATACTCCAGCCACTCCCAGTGCTGGTTACGGCTGCCGTACACACTGAATGCTTCTTACTACTTACAATTTAATGCTGAGTACCCATCCCAGCGAATGGTTCAGATAATCCTTCGAGTAAAGGATTCATCCCTACAACGGTTAAGACTCAAACGAGAGCTGCGCACATGGTCAAACCCTTCCCTCTGAGATTATCCAACCCTGCTGTGAGAGGCGCAACACCCTTAGTCAAATATCTGCCTTACCCCATAGTCCTTCTATCATCACTGCCACTAGCTGAAAGTTATGCTGTCCCTTATCCGCCTTCCGGATGAACTGAGACCACCCCAGGTCCCAACTAATCTGTCCATAACTGGATTACCGAACTCCCACCGGTCACTACGCCCAACACAATCTCCTAGCCGCTCCCAGCGACTTCCGAAGAAACTTCGGCTATCTATTACTGCTCTATCTACTCTGCCACTCTGGCGCTATAGGTCCTGGGATCCTCGATCCCCTGCCCTGACCCTACGGTCCCTACCAGGTCCCACCTGTGCTGCTAAAATCTCACGGGCCTCGCCCATGAGTCTCACCCGACTATACTACTGAGCAGCCCTGCTCCTAGGTTTCACCCATGCTGCTACTATCATACGGGCCTCGCCCACGGGTCTCACCCAACTGTATCCTGGAGCAGCCTCTCCCAAGGTCTCACCTCTTTAGGGCTACACAGGTCCACTCCATACTAATCTCAACGAACTACCCTTTCCTGATCCTCACCTTGATCACTAAGAGATAAGGGCCTCGCCTAAACTCCGCTAACTAGGAGATACGAGCCTCCTCCCATTCTCCGCTAACTAAGCTGCTAGGGAATGCTACGACTTACCCGCAGTCTTACATCACTTCCGCCACTAACTCGCTGCTGGGAAAAATGTTGCGGCTCTCCCGCCGCTCTACCATGCTTTACATGCTGTCTCTGCCACTGACTACTAACACGAAAGCATCCCATGCTAACTGTTCTCAAAATCTTCATTCCGACTCACTCGAGTCCTACAGGCGATCCTCCAACCTGAATTCCCAACCAGTTACTAACCATCCCGATTACATGAACTAACTGTTGGGAAGTTTCTCAAACTCCCAACCCTGAACTCCTCAATCCATCAATTGCTGTGCTACTTTCTTTCCTTCTCAGAGGTCGCGTACTCATTCTGGATCTGTGTGCTCTTACCCCTTGTACACTCGGAGGGTTCTCCCCCACTTTGATCCTGCTTATACCTCACTGCTCAAAGCTTGAGAAGAATTCCCAATCTTTTCTACCACTCCGCAATCAATCTGCTAAAAAACCCAAGCTTGCCACAGCTAGGGATCTAACCAATCCATCACTCAATAACACCTTCCTGAAGCTAGCGGGACACTACTGAGTTCCACATAAGCATGCTATAGTTACTGCATCCTAAGTAACCTGCGCCAATAGGGCACAACCCCTAACTACCATTTTAATATCCAAGGCATGCAGATGGCATATAACTAAATCACAAGCAAGCCACACAATTCGGAAATACTTATACCAATAGCGATGCAGAACCATAACAATATAATCATGAATAAAAGTTAACAGAGAAACGAAAGACACACACCTGCAACGTCCGGCGCTGCTCGCGCCTCCATGGTAGTCATCTGAAAAGCCCTGCCTCCTACCGCAGGCGCCTCTGCTCGGCCCTGACGGCCGTCCGTGATCCTCAAAGTTGCAGGGGCAGGTGCTATCACCCGTCCTGCCGAAAACAAACTGGGACACTGGGCCTTCTTTTGGACCCGCTGACTGCAGTGAAAACATATCAAGTCTGACCCCTGCGTGGTGGTAGCAGTACAATCTCTGCTAAAATGACCAGTCCGGCTGCACTTGAAGCAGCCCGAATCTCCACCACTACCACTCCTACACGCACCCTCGTGCGTCCCGCCGCACCTCCCGCATCGGCCGCGGCTCTGGTAATCCCTCGATCTCGAATCTGACCCCTTGGGCCTTTTGCCCGAGCCTGTGGCTACCTGAACCTCATCCGGCTTCCTCTTCCGGATCTGTTCCAAATCAATCTCCCTCTCTCTAGCTCGTGCGATCATATCCTCCAACGTTTTGCAGCTGGACCTGCTCACAAACTGCCTGATGTCATCCCTCAACATCTCGTGATATCGGGACTTCTTCATCTCCTCATCCGCGACATACTGCGGAACAAGAAGGGTCCTCTCCCTGAACTTGGCGGTGATCTCCGCCACAGTCTCAGTAGTCTGTGTCAAATCCTGAAACTCCCGTGCCAACTACTGCACCTCAATAGTCGGTGAGAACTCAGCCCTGAACCTGCCGAGAAATCACCCCATGTCATCACGTCCAACGCGGCATCATCCCCCAAGGCATGACCAATCTCCTCCCACCAATCCCTCGCTCTGTCCTTCAGAAGGCAGGAGGCGAGTCTGACCTTGTCCCCCTCGGGACACCGGATCGTACGGAATGCATTGGCGACATCGGCCAACCACCTGCTGCTAGCAATGGGGTCCCTAGGCCCATGATAATCTGATGCTCCGCAAGCTCTAAACTCTCGGAATGTCAAGGTACGCACTCCCATCAAGGCCATCATCTCGGTACGGAAGGCTCCCAACCTCTCATCCAAGATCTCCAGTATACCCTCCTTGACCGTGCCAAAGATCACAGGAGTCTGATCTAGTATGCTGCGCGTAACCTCCGCTGATACAAACTCTCTCATACGCTCCTCGAGCTGCTCGGTCACTGAACCTGAGCCTGATCCCTCTCTGGCGCCTGACCCGCCCACTGGTCTCTCTCGCAGTGTCACCATGCTGAAAAACATATCACATAACTATCATAATACACATCACTGCTGAGGGATCGTACACACTCTACAAGTTCCCTGGTTTTGTCTTGGCCCCTCTTGAATCGAGTACGTATCCTCTGCTTCCAGTAGTACGGGCCCATACTACCTTCCATATCTATCCGTACTTTCCTCAAGAGTTACCTCGACTCCACCAAGTCCCATTCACTACTACTACTGCTCCCAGCACTAACTCATCCTAGGCTTGCCCTAGGAAATCTCTGACTCAACCAAAACCAGTCCTCAGCTGCTGAAGGCCTCCTTGTAATGCCAATTAGCCATCACCTGAACACCATCACATGTGACGAGGCTCAGATAATCCTTCGAGTAAAAGACTCGTCCCTAAAACGGTTAGACTCAAACAAGAGCTGCGCAATAGGGCCAAATCCAGCACTCTGAGATTATTCAACCCTGATCACACGTGACGTGACGTATTCACCTAATGGCTAACTCCCATCACTCAGAGTCCCACAAAGCACAAAGCAAGCAGCATTCGGACACAGGAAACTACTCAAGCAAATCTATTCTCATAACGAGAACTATACAAGCATATAATGCTAAGCTCATACTACCAGGCATAACCTATACAGGCTATCATACTACTGTCTAACCAACACTATCATGCAGCTCGAAAGCACATATAACAGGCACATAAGGCATCCTCCCTAGATCCTTAGTCCTAATCTAGCATGCTGATCACATAGTCATAACATATCATAAACTTGTATGGGTAATTTGGGAGAACTTACTTGAGCTCGGTTGATTGCATGCACCACACCCTTTTCTCTTATCAAAGTTCTTTTCTTTCTGAATTCTTTTCGCTTTTCTAAAACTGTTTCCTTTCTCAAAACTCTTTTTACAAAACTGTCTTTTCTCTTTGAAAATTTCTATACCAATTCCTTAGTTTGAGTTCAGACACACCCGAGAGTATGTCCGAATCCCTCAAACCAAGGCTCTGATACCAACTTGTAACGACCCAAAATTCATGACTAAAAATTTCCTTTAAAATCATTACTTAAAACATAATTGTCAAACCATAAACGAAACCATACATAAAACAGAGTATTAAATCCAAAACATATTTTCATTATCAGAGTAAAACATCCCAGACTGTCTAATCAATGGTGTGTGCCATGCGATCACCCCGAGCTCTTCCCTCCGCTACCAGAAGTACTTGGAACCAAAACTGAAAACCGTAAGCACGAAGCTTAGTGAGTTCCCCAACCTACCACATACCCTGCATAATCACATACTGCAAATACTGGGCCACGCCCGCTACTTTGGGCCTCGCCCACTACCTCGGGCCTCGCCCGCTACAACGGCCCCGCCACTCCAGGCCCCGCCTGGCTTTGAGCCCCGCTCGGATACATATCTGTTTCTCCTAGGCCCCGCCTGTCCCTGGGCCCCGCCCGCTAATCATATACTAACACATAAACATACCATAACACATAACCAAACATATACTACTGAATCCTGTTCTAAGGCCTCGCTTTTCTTGAGCCTCGCCCTTGTCCTGCTACTGATGAGTCATGGAAACCCGTCCACACTCCTTCTGATAGTGAGATACGGGCCCAGCCCACACTCACTCCTTTCCTAACTTGGGCCTCGCCCCTGCTCTGCTGCTAATGAGCTATGGAACACCGTCCACACTCAGCTATTTGTGAGTTACGGGACCTCGCCCACACTCACCTCCCTACTAGGCACATACATGTATCTCACAGACAACAAGTATACTCTATCATGCAAATTGTGGAGTTTAACCTGGTATGCTGGGCGTACCAGGAGTACACTAGGCGTACGCAATCAGAACCCAAACCCTAATTCCGGGGTTTTGAGCCCTATTTAAGCTCCTTAACTTCCCCAAACCCTTATTTCTTTCAACGTCCATCCTCTTTAACCCTAATTTCAAAACTGTATCCCCATTTGTGAGATCCTTGAGTTTTTGAGTGCTTTGAAGTGTTTGTGGTGCATCTTGGAGAAGTGTTGGTTGCATTTGATCTTGTAGATACAAACCTTGTTCATCTTGATCTTTTTTCCTGGAGGTATAAAGCTTGAATATTGATGATGTATTTGTTAGATCTAGCTAGTTTTTAGATGTTATGAGCATTTTGGTCACTTTAGTTGTTGGAACCTGAAAGTGAACCTCTAGCAATCTCTATCTTTTGAATGTTCCGAAGTCAGTCAGTTTCGAAGTGAATGGTGTTCCGGAGTCAGCTTGTGGTCCGGAGTCAAATTGGTGTCCGGAATAGAGAAAATGTTCAAATGTTGATGTTCCGAGATGGTGTATGCTTCCGAATCAGTCTGTCCGTCTTTGCATTTATTGTTCTTGTCTTTTAGTCTGATGTAACAGTTCATAAGACTCAGTTTATTTTGTCAAACGGATACTCAGAGTGTCAGATGTAACTCTTTTATCCAATCCTATGTTTGTATTCGAGTTTATCCGATGTAACCCTTTGTCCTATTTAAGGTGCGTTTAATGACAAGAATAGTAGACAAATTGTTCCACAAAAGATAGATATTTTCACATTTACTTCACTTGCACCTTTCTCTCAAATCATTCTTTCAAACATTCCTTGAGTTCATTTATTGTCTTTACTTGATCATATTCATAGTCTCATATTTAATACTTGAAGTACTTTGTTGATTCTCATATTCAGTCTTGACTGGTCTTGCCAGACTTGACTGGAACTATTAATCAAAAGCAGACATTGATATTAAGCATCATCTCAAGGTTTGAGTTTTCGAGCCTTGTCCCTGCGCAATCAGAATCCTGTTCTCATAATTGGTACTAGAGCTTGAGTGGTTGTCCTTTGAATCCATAAGAACAAATTATAGTTGACTCGAGATTACCTTGGTATTTCGACCATTTTTATGTTCAGGATAAAAGTTCTTCTATATACCACTTTTGCTCAAGATATCTTAACTTCAATGGCTTCTTCTAATTCTTAACAAATGTACTCAATGCAAATAGCAAATAGCGTGGGTTGCCCTACACGTGCCCCACTGCTAATTGTTGAAGAGTATGATCACTGGAAAGTCAGAATAGAAAGATTTTATTTGGAAAAGAAAAAGGTGAATATATCTGGATATCCGTTAAAGAAGGTCCTCATGTTCCAATTCGAACCATTGTTAGAGATGCTGCTGCAAATCTCATGGGACAGGATGAACAACGTCAAGCACCTCTCACTGCTGATGATATCGAAAAACTGCATGCAGATCAAGTTGCCTTTTTAGAAATGGTGTTTGGTGTTCCACCTTCTCTCTTTGAGCACATCAAACTGTGCAAGTCCGCAAAATATATTTGGGACACACTTCAAGATTTGTTCGAAGGGTTAGAGAACATGAAGGATAAGCATCTAACCTCGGTTGTCAATGAGTTCGCCACTTTCACTACAACACCTGGTGAATCTGTTGCCTCAGCCTCAAACAGATACAGAATCGTCGTCAACAACATGAAAACTGATGGGATAGTCCGAACCCCACTTGAGTACAACCTCAAGTTCATTAACAACCTTGGAAAGGGATGGGGAAATGTGAAATCATGTCTTCAGAGTAATGGATCTCTAAAAAAGCTGAAGCTTTACCAACTTTCTGATGAGCTTCAAGGTCATGAATCAAATGTTGCACAAACCCTGCGTGAACTCACTGGAGGCCCTCTAGCTCTAGTCAGTTCCTACGGCCTACAAACTCTGAACCTTGCTGTTTCCGACCCTATCTCTACTGTTGTTCCTTATATTCCTCATGTTCAACCCTCACATCCAACCATACCTGCTCCCACCTCTAACAACTATCAACCAATGAGTGATCTCAACTCTGAAGAAATGGACTTCGAACTCCGCTTCCAACAGGAGCTTGCCTTACTTTCCATGAAATACAACTGTCCTTTCAACAAGCCATATAACAATCATTTCCAAACTTCTCACCAAAACAACCATTTCCAGGCACCTCACCAAAACAATCCTCAACCTTTCAACAAACCTTCAGAAAACCCACCATCCTACAAGCCTAACCTTCCTACACCACATCACACCTCAGAATCATCACAAATTCCGAATTCAGAAAAACCCACGATTGTATGTCACAAATGTGGTCATGCAAATTACTTTACCAAAAATTGCTTATCCGAAGTCCCACAGAAACCCAAAATCAAGGACTCTGCTTACTATGCACATCGAGCTCAAGAAATGGCAGAAAGTGAAAAGGATTTTGTTACCACTATATCAAGGGATGTAGAAGGGTATTGGTCATCTGGAGATGATGATGACGTAACCATTGGCATGAACATATGTCTTATGGCTCGACAAGAAATTGAATGTGATGAAGGCTATTGGTCGTCTGGATCAGAAAGAGATGATGAAGATGCTGAACCAAACTACTGCTACATGGCTACCAACGATCCTCCTGGTAGAAGCATCGTTCAACAGGTAAAATCTATGATTATTAATAACAATTTTGACTTATTTCTTTGTGAACCGTATCTAAGCCAGATCCAATCAGATATGAACGTCATTTACAAAGCCTATGAGTCAGCCATAGAAGCCAGTGAGAAGAAGGAAAGTGAATTAAGTCATCTTAGATTACGTTTTGAGGATAAGAAATTGAGTCTTTAGAACGAGAGCTTGTAATGTCACAAGATGAATGTATCATTCTTAAAGACAAATGTGAAATCACTTATTCTGAAAGAAATGTTTTAATTTCTGATAACAAACGTCTCAATGGTAAAATAGATGCTTTGCACCATTCCATAGACATTCTTGAAGCAAATGAACGGATGACTCATAATTTTCGTCATCCTTGGTCAAAAGCACCTGGTCTCGGAAGCGAGTTTCTGAAACCTATTGCTCGTCTTTTGAAGGAGTTACAAAACCTAACATTCATGGGAGACATTAAAGTTGGATTTCCAAATAGTATACTCTGTATACAAAACGAATCTTACCTGTTTGTTCCTTACTTGATAGATCTTGATGTAGACATTGGGATTGTTGAGGAATCTAGATTATTAAATTAGTCATAAGAAATATTAAACTAATACTTAGTGATAACTGAACCTAGGTCACATCAAGGGAAAAGCTAAGTTCTGAAGCAAGGCGTTGTCTAACTTTCCAGTCATCCACTTTAACAAGTGAGTGCGTAGTTACTTTCAGCTTACACATATAAATAAAATATATAGAGGATTAAAGGCTATATGTGTCTATTATCTAAATTACTTGGTATTTGTGATAGATAATATGATTTACTTGCTTTATTTGTATATGTATTTTCATATATAAAATATATTGGGTGACGAAAGATGAAACGATGAGAGGCCTTGAGTTTTGATGAACCAGTCATCTAGCGGAGTATAAATGACAACCACAAACTATTCTAGACAGTCCATTGGAACGTTGGCAGGTTTGCAGCCTATAGGTGTTAATGAACTATATGTTCATTTGATCTACTCCATCCCCCCATGGTTTCCTTATTGATGTTGGGTTTTAAGCATTCTAACACTCCTATGGTGTACATGCAACCCTAGATGCTTTGGATCTATGTTTTCTCTAATATACATGCAAACTTTCAATTTCCAAAGCATCATCCTAACTAGCATACAATGGAGTATCTTTACTACTAAATTCTAGTTAGATGACATACCTTTTGTTGTAGCGGGAAACCTTGGACCTTTAAGAACTTAGCACCAAAAATGTGAATGCCTCAAATAGAATCACAACACACCTAGAACAAAGCATGACTCTTTAGAGAGAATATCTTGTACACAAAATGGCTCATGAACTCATAGAACATGTAGTAACCTATTTTGGATGCTAAGGGCTCCTTTTATAGTGTGGCAAGGATTAGGGTTAGCACCATGTAAACCCTAATACCCATGACTCTTCATATTACCTAGGATCCATGGGTTAAACCTCCATGGACTATCCATGGACTACCATATTGGTTTAGCCCATCCTAAATAACATAAGCCCACACCATAAGAATGATTGATTTACCAAATCAATCCCCTTACATTTAATTAGTCTCTTTTGATCACTAAATTAATTCCAAGTTAATTCTTGATCAATACTAATTAAATATGATTTCATATTAATATATTAGAACTTATAATATATTAATAAACCATAAATAACCTCTTCTCAAAAGTCCATCCTATCAAATTGTCTTGATGATATGCAACCCAAATGGACCATGCTACTCTCGGGTCAAGTACATACCAATAATAGTTATGGGCTTAGACACCTAATCCAACAGTCTCCCACTTGGATAGGTCTAATAACTATAATTGCAAGTACGACTCCAAAATCCCGACTAGCGATCGTAGCTCTTAAAAGCCGCTGTCGAACTCTGACCTAGTCAATGACGCGTCCATTAGATAAGGGATCATATATTCCTCCATTCTAGATATCATATGGACTGAGACATGGATTATAATCATTCTCTCTATCCATCTGTTGTTTCCCGATTTCCAATTTATGACGACCGACTAATTGAACAAATCAAATCAGTCCAGGCTCGGCCGAGCGCTTAGGTTTGTCATCATTAAATCATCGAGGGGCCCACAAATATCGCTTTTATCCCTCCAAGGGTAAAAGGAATGGATAAACTTCGACTCAAATGTTTTCTTGTGTTTACTCATCAAATCACACACAACAATATGTTTAATAACACCAAGTTACTGATGCGTTTACATATGTCAATGTGCAACCGACTTGTAACTACAACTCACACGTCTTGGTTTCAAGAATATAAGATATTATCTTCTCACAATCACTCGTTATAAAATCTATGAAGTGATTCAGATGAGCGTGGGTTGAATCCAATACTCGAATCTTATTCCAGGAGTACTCATGAACACTGCAACAATCTTGTCCTAGACAAACTACAGACCCATTCATGACAGTCTTGCCTCAATACCTACTTCCAAAGTATGATCGACTGTGGATGGTATGAATAACCTAGTTATTCGGGAAGTCAAAACATGCAAAGTGAAACACAAGAATAAAACTAATCCTATATGGCCCAAAGCTTTTGAGTCATATTGATTACTTATTATTCATTGTATAATGTTTCGAATAATCAACTTAATACTTGAATTAAAACAATAGCTATTCCATGCTCCAAACATGCACACTATGTTTGTCTAAACAATAGTTATGCCATGCTCCAAGCATGCACGCTATGTTTGTCTATGGTCCTTACTTTGTGAAATAGATCAATTGAACACATCTTCAATGAAACTCATTTCACAATTCCAAATCTTTATCACCAGTGTAAGAATTCCAAATTCTTGTCATTGCTAGAATGTATTAGATTCTAAACTATCATGCAATGATTCCTTTGTAATATCTAGGTACCAAAAGTCACAAAGACTTGACCAACGATATTACAAAGTATTCATTTGGAGATTGTTGCAAGACAATTCCATGGAAGCGAAGTCTCAAATTCAAAGTACATTCCTTTGAACATCCTTCTTGCATTAAGTTTTCTAATCTTTCACAGATTTAAAGAATAACTTCCACTTATGAAAACATTTCCATGTTCCCATTTTGACTAACACTTCTGAACAAGAGTTACCTCTTCTCAGAGTATGTCAATATGGTCCTTTCCAAAATTTTAAATATACTTCCAATTGTCCATGAGCAACCAATCTTTGGTAAACCTCAGATTGTGCTCGACAATTGCTTAACCATTTTAGTCATATCCGGTTCTATTCCTTTTTCCCTCTTAATGCCCTAGGCATTTGGTAAAATTAGAACACGAGAATATTATAACATATGCACTCGATCCTATACCCGAAGCATATGGGATGCGATTCATCATGTCTAACATAAAGACATGATACTTGATCAGTCTTTTGCTATAATATTTCTATTTGCCAAGTTCTCATAATTCGAATTATGAAGAGGGATGCCATAATCATAATCAAATTTTGAGAATGCAATTAACATTTCTATATATAGAATCTATCCTAAATCTCTCTCAAAATCTCTCTTAACTTTTGTTAATCACTCGGGGCATCCCGACCCTTAACTTAGTCAAAAACCACTCGAAACGGGAAAATTATTGGAAAAATAGCCATATAGGGTCGAAGCCTCTCTTAGAACCGAAGCTTCTCTAAGAACCGAATCTCCTTAAGGACCGAACCTCTTAGAACCGAAACTACCTTAGGAACCGAACTGCTGAAAACCGAACCTTCGGTCCTCGGTTCATCCCCACCTTCGGTTCCTACTCGACCACTTCGCCTGTGAGCCTCTCGGACCGAACCCACTTTCGGTTCTCATGGACCGAACCTCGCATCAGGCTACTAGCCTCACAGGTTCGCTTCTTTCTTTCCGGTTTTCGACCCCTTTCACGTTTTAAGCTCGTTTCTCATGATTTTAACGTGGGATTTCCATATAAATCCATATTTTATTATTTTCAACCCTCTAGAGTAATAATTTATCCATATCTTAGAGATTTCTAAGATATAAAACTTTGCTATTGTTTAAGATAAGTTCAAGTACATGAAGGTACATTGACTTTTCCCCATAAAGTTATGACACTTCAGGTCACTATTCATGCTTTGTGTCACTATTCACATCTGCCCTAGTCTACTCATTGTACTTCTCATCCTTTTTCAATAAGCTTCTTTAATCAAACCTACCCAAAGAGTCAACACTCCTCACAATCTCTAGAACTCATTCACTTCCACCAAAAGCAAGCATATTTCTCTATCATTTCCTTTCTCTAAGAACTCGAAATTCAAGGGCTGATCTTGAACGTTTCCTCCACTCTTGGTAATTATCTTCATCCTACTCTTGAATATTCTACACTCCTTCACTCAAATCATGGATTTTTTATACAAATATCGACATATTTGTTCTTAGGAACTTCAAATCTTCAAGCATCTTCCACGTGTTCTTGACTTGGAAACCTCTTTTCTTCAACATCCATCCCAAGAAACCACTCAAGGTGAGTTCATACCCCTACAAATTTCATGTTTTCTTCAAGCTTTAGGGAGGGGGGGGGGGAATACAAGTTATAACACCAAAAACTTAACTAAACTCAAACATCAGCTTTCAACAGGAAACTTTAGTTCCATTCACGGACTGTTTTGAACATCTTAAACTTTTTAGTTTTCAAAAATGTAACAGGTGCAAATAGTTCAGGTTTATACCTTTCTAATGACTACTTGCACAAGTTCATACAAGTTTTCTACAATTTATGGAGAATTTTACAAAACTGCCTATCATTTCAGCAATAATTTCGGACCAGTCTGTGAAGTTGAACATTTTCACACAAGTTAAAGTTCACTAAAAATCATAACAAAAATTATGAACAAACTACACACATTTTATAAACTCTCAGAGTTTACGGATTCTGATTTCGACCTTCAATGATTTTTCTATAATTTTTCTAAGAACAGTAACAAAAAAGCTAAAAACTAGAAACTCATTAACAATTCCATTTACACCTTGTAACTTGCTGAGCAAGGTGTGTACTGTTATATAAATACATGTTGTTTATATTAAATATCATTTACCTTAGTAAAAAGGTATAAATCATATACAAAGTATTACTACCACTACAAACATTTGATAAACTATAATAGGTATAGTTTATGTTTCATATACACTACAAACATTTTGATAAACTATAATAGGTATAGTTTATGTTTCATATATACTACGAACATTTTGATAAACTATAATAGGTATAGTTATGTTTCATATACACTACAAATAATTATGATAAACTATAATAGGTATAGTTTATGTTTCATTTACACTACGAACTCACTACGAAAAGTTTCATTTCCACTAAAACGGGGTACAACTACAAAGTACCGGGTTTTTACTAAACGGGGTACAAATGCAAAGTACCGGGTTTACACTAAAGGGGTACAACTACAAAGTATCGGGTTTTACTAAACGGGGTACAAATGCAAAGTACCGGGTTTACATTAAAGGGGTACAACTACAAAGTACCGGGTTATACTAAAGGGGTACAACTACAAAGTACCGGGTTATACTAAAAGTTTTATTATAAACTAAAACTATATTACATTATTATATAGTAGAACAGTAATTACACAGAACGGTTTTATGGTATTTAAAACTACTTTTCAGTCATATTAGAAAATATTGGATTTTCTGGAACAACAAACATGATTACTATTTCAAGAAAATAAACAACAAGCTTCTAAACATAAATACTTATGAACTCACAAACTTAATTGTTGACACTCTTTCAAAACTACTTGTATTCTCAGGAAACCATTAGTCAGATACACGCACGGGCCTCGAGAAGACGGAACATAATAGCTTCTAGTCGATGTTTTTTCCATTTACCTTTGGGGTCAATTATCTGCAATCCGAATACAATGTAAACGTTATATTATTAATACTATGGTTGTTTTTGCTTTGATTACTATTATTCAATTGTTGTGATACTGAACATGACGTCCTCCGCCCTCGAAAGTTTCCGCCATCTCGGTTTGGGGGTGTGACACATTCCTCACAATTCGAATTATGAAAAGGGATACCGTAATCATAATCAAATTTTGAGAATGCAAATATCACAACTGCTATCTCCTTAAAATGTACTTAGTGAAAGCGTTTCCTCACAATCAATTTCTTGAATCAGAGAGAAACCTTATGACACTTAGATTTTATGGTTTATGTTTCTATCCATGTGAATTTGTCATGACCATAATCACAAGACATGGTTAGTGACAAATCCAAACTCATATGGACTGAACTTTTTCAATCTTAATTTCTTGCCACCTGGAAGCACAAGGGCCTACCATTGCTTCTAGGTAGTCAACTTTAACTGGAATAGGCACATAAATAAGAATATGTCAACACGATAGGTTATAAACCTCAAGTCGTATGCTAGTGATAAACAATAGGTTTTAATCTTGATTAGTTCTTGAAGCTTTTCCAATATCTTTAAGACTCCCACTGCCCTGTTGACATATAAGATTCTCTTGTCATGAATCATTCCTTGACAAAACAAATATTCAGGAGTTAGTACGGATTCTTATCAAGACAAACACTTCACACAATTGGCCTTAGTTGGTTTTTGTTTTATCCAAAACATCACAACTTACCAATTTCAAATCTACAAGAGTAGAAAACTTTTACTCTACATTTGATAATTGTTTTAAACCTTTCTTAAGATTATGTCACTCAAAGTTACAATCTTGGAGTATGATTCTAAGACTTGTTTTGGGAACGAAGTATGACTCATCTTCTTGATTTAAATTATTTCAACAATTCATGATTCCTTTTCTTAGCCATACAAATGCACTAAGATGTCTTTAGAGGATCAATTGTGATATGGTTTTTCCATAAACATTAAGATGATCATAAAACACAATACTCAAGTACTCTACCATCTTTTCAGATTGGAGAAACTTTTATCTTTCTGCCCAATTTGATTCTTCTCATTCGTTCTGCCATACATTAAACTTTTCCAATGATTCATAATTATACTTAAACTTGTAAGCATAACCATATTTACTAAACTTTAGTAAATCATGACGAATAGTCTTATCGTTCTTTGTGGTGGACCTGACCAGCGCACACCCAGTGTATCCGATCCCCTAGTCCTTCACTTGACTCAAATATTCATGTGAACAAGGAATTAGCCTTAATTTCCCAAAGACAAAGGTTCTCCTTCATCACACACTACAAGTTGCATGATTCCAAGTTTCTATCCAACTGAAACTTGGGTGATGAGAATCTTTCCTTATTTGGAAAATTCTCGACACTACCACAAACGAAGGAATCAAATGCATTTTCCTAATATTGCTTTCATTGGAATCATATAAACAACAATTTTTCACAAAAGCCATTGTAAGGAAATTTTAAAAATAAAATAAATTTCAAAATTTTCTATATTTATAAAAATTGCGGAAAACTTATCCTTACAATGCAAAACAAGTGAAAATATGTTGTTATCTATTCCTAAGCAATCTATCTTAACTCTTAAGCAACAGCTCACAAATCTGATCATCGAACCATGCGACCAAAATCCAACTCTTCGCGATCAGACTCAGCATGCTCTTCCTTTAAGCTTCCTTTCAATTATTCGATTCTTCAAAACATCAAAATGTAATTACATTACATCATGTATTAAGAATCTCCAAATAGGAACTTAATAGAGTTAGATAGTGGATTTTCCTGAAGCAGAGTCATACACTCTGACTTTACCATCCTTGTGGTCCTTCAGGTAGATACAGCAGCTTCGCAACCAATGGCCATTCTCTTGGCAATAGAAACATATGGACTCTTTGGAATGGTACACGGGACTATCTCAGACTTAGCCTTTCTCTTTACCATTTGGTCAAATGACTTGACCATGGCCGATACCTTTCCATTGGGAAGAGAAAGCATTTATGGACTTCCAATGTTACCATTGTCAATGTTCATGGAAGTTTGGGAAGTACACCTTCCAATCAAATTTGCTTTACTAGTGCACCAAATCATTGTTGATTCAGCGGCAACAAGCAAATAGGTAAGATCGATAAGGGTCATGTCCTGGTCTGTCACATAGTAGTCCTTAAAGAACACGCTATATGACTTAGAAAGTGATTGAAGAACCCAGTGTTACAACCACCTAATCAATGTGCCGGTTAACCACACACACTCTATTGATTTATGAATAACTTCAATCTACCCTTTGCCACGCACCGTCAGTCCCAGGTTAGTGTGCCGGTTAACCACACACGCTCCACTAACGACTTAACAAGGTGCAAAGTGCAATTTCATGGGTTAGCACCAAATTCACATTTTTCCTAAGTAACTAAGATTGGGAATTTATAAGTGTTTAGTTACTTAGTATTTCATTATACTTTTAATGAGAATTTAAATGTCCTGTTAAACCCATTCGACTAACAACCCTCCACCAGTCAAGGAAGCGGTGGGTGAGAGTGGACAACCATTAAACTGCCATTTTATAGGCAGTAACCTTATACCCCCTTATAGACCGACTTCGTGAATGAGACCTACTAACAGTAAGACTGACTTTACTCTTATACATAAATAAATATTAAACTTATAATAATATAATATTATAAGGGTTGAATTTTAAACTTTTAAAATTCTAGGGTTTGGAACTAAAGTATTCAAAAGGTGAAACTTTATAAATTCCAAAACTTGAGGGCAAGTTTTGAAACTTGTCAAAACTTTTCAAATCCATAAGTTATGAGGTTTATATAGGTTTTATGAAAAGACTTTTGACATTCCATAACTTGAGGACAAGTTATGAAGTTCATAAAACCATTTATGGGAAAAAGACTCTTCAAGTTCACAACCTATGATTTTAATGATCTCTTTAAAAGGAAAACTTTTCATTTACCATAACTTGAGGACAAGTTATGGAATTCATCAAAACCATTTAGATCAAAAAATTCTAACAAGAAAATCAAACAATTTGCCTATGATCTAGATTAAACTCATAAGAACAAGACAATTCATATCAAACAAATTTCATGTAATTAGCCTAACCATATAAACTAATACAAAACATGAAACTTTGACAATTATCTTTTAAATTGGATAAGCATTATCATTACCACATCAAAATCAGGTTTATTTGTAACGCTCGTGTTTCTGGGCAAAGCATTAGTATAGTGATGTAATAGTTAGGGTCAACCATTGTAACTCGTTTTAAAGTAATAAAGATGAATTACTTGAATATTATGTGCTTTTGTGTGCTTATTACTTGTTTATAATAATATAATAAATAAAGGATAAAAATAAGCGTCAAAAATAATATGTTAGATAAACCCGATATATATGAAGACAGTTGTAGTGGTCGTGACAGGGATTCCGGAGATATAAAGAACGCCGAAATCCGAGTTATAACGAAGAAGTTATGGTCTGTCGAAGTTTCGCGACAGAATCGGCAAGACACTGCGTGACATAAATAGTGAATTTACGATAGAGTGATTTTTAGCCTTGGTGATCTACATGAAAGTCGTAGTGTTCGTTAAACCGAGAGCGTGCATAAAAAGAATGGCCAAATCTGACTTCGTTTGAGGAAGTTATGATTTTTCTAAGCTTCGGATCAGGAGTGCGCAGCCCGAAGTTCGAATATTAGATCGATCGGTTTTTAGCCGACACAACCTAAACAAGAATCGAATATCTCATTAATAGCAGCATAACAGTAAAAAAGACAGACGAAAACGGACGTCGGATGAAGAAGTTATGAATTTTTAACGGACCAGTCCTGTCCCGGCCTATTAAAAATATAACTTTAAAAATAAATTCAAAATTAGCGGACAAAGTCTAAACGAAAGTTGTAGAGTATGATCCCGCCTACGCGTGCATATAAAGAACGTTGAAAACGGAGCTCGTATGCAAAAGTTACGAATATTAGAAGTTGAAGGTGAAAAATGTGAAGGCTGTGCGAAGGGGTACGCCCCGCGTACCTTCGGACGCCCCGTGTTCGCATTACGCGTCGCGTACGCAGTTCGGACGCCCATCGTTCTCGAAAATACTTGGTATCGGAACAGGCCACGTTGCCCCAGCAGCTTCGCGACACGTGTATACAGCTGAGTCCTGACGCCCAGTGTAGGTCCGAAGTACGCCCAGCGGACTCCGAGGCCTCGTGGCTATAAAAGGTGACCGAGGCAGCCTTCATTTCCACACCATTTCAACATTTTCTTTCTCTCTCTACTCTCTCTCTAAACTTCCCAAACACCCCCAAAGCCTAGGAAACCTCCCTAGCATTAGAAGGAAGCCCCGGAGCACCCGAAGGCTCCGAGAAAAAGAGTTTTTCGGTTTGAAACTCTGCCTGCGCAGAGCCTGTTTTTTAAGTAAACTTCCCGGTTTCGTCAAAGAAGATTATTTTTAGAAGCGAAGTGTTGTCCGAATCACTCCGCATCAGGTGAGTGCATAGTCACTTTCATCTTACACATAGATATGAAGTATTTTATATAAATTATGTGCTATGTGTACAAATATATGTTGTCTGTTTACCTGAGATGTTTGCTGGATCTAAACATTTTCTTCCAGATATGAACTTTCTCCTTCAGATCTAGATTTTCCTTCGGATCTAAAGTTTTTTTCCTTTTTAGATCTAAGACTTTTCTTCAGATCTGAATGGTATGTGTATTTTTGTCAAATCTAACCCTTTTCTTTCAGATATGAACTTTTTCCTTCAGATCTGGACTTTCTCACTACAGATCTGAACTTTTCAGATCTAAACCTGATATATGGATGATTTATACTTGAGATCTGTGCTGGATGAAAGATCTAAACTTCTATCTCTCCAGATCTGACCTTTTCTTCAGATCTAGACTGTATATGTATTTTATGCTTTGAAGGTTATGATGAAAGATTTAAACTTTGTTTTTCAGATCTAGACTTTTCTTTAGAACTGAACCGTAAACGATGACCCCAAACGATGACCCCGTCATCTAGCAGAGTACGGATGACAACCATGGACTATTCTAGACAGTCTGTGGAACACTAGCAGGCTCGCTACCTGTAGGTGTTGTGAACGATATGTTCACCCGGTGTACTCTAAAACCCATTGACATGTATTGCAGGTGGACTCCTGCAAATAATACTGTCGATAAATGAGAGCTATGGACTTAGCACCCGTTGGATGAACCCTGGCAGCTATGGATTTAGTGCCTGTTGTATAAACCTTGGCGACGATGGACTTCGTGCCTATTCCTTTGG
This sequence comes from Lactuca virosa, assembly GCF_052849685.1. Taxonomy (NCBI): domain Eukaryota; kingdom Viridiplantae; phylum Streptophyta; class Magnoliopsida; order Asterales; family Asteraceae; genus Lactuca; species Lactuca virosa. Next base: position 293,955,464 of record NC_136427.1, on the reverse strand, counting down.
AAAACCCTTAGGAATGAGTGATAGATGAATCTTAGGGTAGATCCCTAGGAATTAAAGAAGATAATGGGGATGGGTAATTGGGTTAATTGTTTGATGATAAAACATAATAACTTTATTATTGTGAGTTGAAAACCCTATGTACTCACCAGGTTTCCCAACCTGACCCACTCAGTTTATTTGTATCACAGGTAGGGCTGTAAACGAATTGAACGTTCAGCGAACCGTTCGTGAACTGTTCGGCGGGAAGTTCGTTTATGTTCGTTTATTTAATAAATGAACGAACATGAACACAAATTCTAGTTCGTTTAGTTAAACGAACGAACATGAACAATGGTCTCGTTCGTTCATTTACGTTCGTGAACGTTCGTTTATGTTGTTTGTTTACGTTCGTTTATGTTCGTTCATTTAAGTTTTTTTATGTTCATATATTTTCAATTGTTTTTTTATTACATTATTATATTATAGTTCGTTTATGTTCATATATGTTCAATTGTGTTTGTTTATCTTTGTTCGTTTATGTTCGTTCGTTTATGTTCGTTTAGCATGTTCACGAACATAAACGAACGAACATGAACAATACAATTTGTTAAACGAACGAACATGAACAAGAAAGCTCTGTTCGTTTATCCGTTCGTATTTGTTCGATTGTTCGGATAACTTAAACGAACGAACATGAACAAGGCTTTGTTCGTGTTCGTTCGGTTTGTTTACAGCCCTAATCACAGGTGTCGATATAAAGCTACACTTTACTGAGGGATTAAAGAGATGTAGATCACTAGTGTAAATGAATGTAAGTTCTGTTTATACTTATGTTTCTGTATTGACGTTGACATCCCAAGATTTTAAAAAGAATAAAATACATTTCTTCGGAAATGCTTTGATAACATATTTATCATGTTTTTCTGGGAACAAAATTCCGCAACACTTTTTCTTAAGAAGGTACTCTGATTTTTATTAAAAAGCATAAACTAAATCGGTCTTTTCTGGCTGTAAAAATGGGGATGTCACAGTTGGTATCTGAGCATTAGTTTAAGCGAACTAGGAATTTGTAGGATTTCTAGACATAAACTTAGAATGCTAAGCGATGATTGTGAGATGAGTGTCTACCGTATTTCAGACACGAGCACTAGTTTATTTTAGGAAAGATGCCTGAAATGCTTTTATGTGCTAAATGGTTTATATAAAGATGCCTTATATGTTATTATTTGATCGGATCTATGGTCTGTTGCCGACCGGATCTGGAAATATTATGTGTATAGGTTTCTAAATGTTTGATTACAGTATTAGAATTGACATGTAACTTTTCGGAGTAATAAGGAGATTTATACGTCTATCATAAATAAATCGTTTCTATCTAAATCCTCGTCACTACACACTGAACGTATGATTTTGGTGTATAGATCGACATGGTGAGCACTCGAAGTGAATTCGGAAACGGTAACCCGCAGCTTGAGCCACAAGTGATTGAGAAAGCACCAGAAGTAGCAGTTGCACCTGAGCCAATCACGATGGCAGGAGTATAGGCATTGGTGCGGATGATGTTGGATCAACAGATGGAAGAGACAAGGCGTTTACTTCAACAAAGTAAGGACGAACTCACTGTGCCAGTACGCCAGGCATCAACTCTTGAGGCGACCATCTGGGTTGCTAAGTCTATTGAAGAAAAGATAAACGACAGGACTACCAACAAGGTTGAAGTTGGAAAGAAGAGTAAATTCGAGGGGTCTTCAAGGTCCAACAAGAGCAACATGTTCTCAAAGTCTAGAAAAGGAAGAGGTAAAGAAAAATGGTGCGGGAAGTGAAAAACTAAACACTCTGGAAAGGAGGTGACTTGCTTCAAATGTGGAAGGACTGGGCATTACGCCAATGAGTGTACATTTAGTAAGAGGGTGTGCTACAGTTGTAGGTAAGAAGGACATATTTCTAAGGACTGCCCGGGGAAAAATGAAGTAGCAAGAGCAAATGCACCTCCAAAGCCGAAGGCAAGAGCATCTCATACAATCCTCGACGAAGAAGGTGACAACACAACGAATCACGAGTGAAGATTTTCTATCCGAAGATCAAGATATGTAGTAGCCATGCGGGTAGTATCATATAATGTAGCCTATTAGGGGCATAGTCTAGGGTGAACTTGAACACCTATGTAATCGTTTCTAGGAATAATATAAAACCTTCGTTTTGCTATCTGATGTGTTAAGCTGTTGTGTGAATTTTCATGTATGGTGACTTGGAAAACTGCGAGACAATACTTGGGACGAGTATGAGTAGGTGTGAATGGTAGTAAAGGCCTATGCTACCGGAAGCACAGGACTCGCACTTGGATCAGGGAAGGTCACAAGGTTACCAAGAAGCTAGTAATTGATTCCGTTTTGTTCATATCTTTCGTTACCATCGTTTCGGTAATGACTAAGAAGATGATTGTTATTCCGACCCTAGTGGCCATATCAAATCGAGTCTGAATAAGATGAGTATGTTACGAGGTTCAAAGAAACAAGATCGATGTAGCATCCGACTTAAGCCAGAAGATTGAAGTGAAAGATAATCGAACCGATCAATAGAAGTATTGTAAAAAATTGTTAAGATAAGAAGCTTGTAGCTAGAAGTGCTACATGCTAGAATGTGATTATATCACATTAAAACATGAAGGAAGGTATATTCCATTCTGGAATTTGACTCTAAATGACCTGAGTCTAAGTGTTGCATCATACGATAAGAGGTCATTAGAACATGACCTATCAGTCTACTATGGTAATCAAAGGAAAGAACTTATCTTAAGTTTGTAAAAAAATAAAAATAAATAAAAATAAAAATAAAAATGAAGGAGGAGTCTCCAAAAAGGATCGAGATTGTGACTTGAAGGTCACAATTGAAAGTTCAACGTGGGATAGGGAGCGGGTGCAAGATCGAGCGCCGCCTGTGGACAAGAATTCCAAAAGTTAGATACCCATTCGAAGGAAACATAATAGTTATGACCGTTACTTAGGATGAAGAGATAACGTATGTAGTCATTATACAAGTCATGTCTTGATGGTGTTTCCGAGAACGGAATTGAAAACTTCGTAGTCTGTAGCGACGCATCTGGAGCTGGGTTGCTTTGTGTTCTAACCCAATGGGGTAAGGTGATAGCACATGCTTCCAGACAATTGAAAGAACACGAAAAGAACTACCCCACTCGTGATCTGGAGTTGGCAGCGGTGGTATTTGCACTAAAGATATGGAGGCATTATCTTTACGGCACGAAGTGCAAGCTTTTCACTGATCATAAAAGTCCTCATAATCTCTTCAATCAAAAGGAATTAAATATGAGATAACGACGCTGGCTAGAGTTGCTTAAAGATTACGATTGCGAGATACTTTACCACCCTAGTAAAGCAAGTTTTGTGGCTGATGCTCTAAGTCGGAAAATGAGCCTTGAAAGGAAAAGGCCAAGAGCATTAAGAATTTAAGTTGTCTCAACGATTGTGGAAAGCATCAAGAAAGCTCAGGAAGAAGCTTCAGAGAAAAATGACCGAAAGGAGGAGCGTTTGGGCAAAACGCTGGTGTTCGGTATGGATAATCAAGGATTGAAGGTATTCCAAGATAGGATTTGGGTACCTAAAATGGGAGGAATAAGAGATCTTCTGATGGAAGAAGTTCACAAGACCATGTACTCGATCCATCCCGGCAACACAAAAATGTATAGGGATCTGAAACCTTACTACTGCTGGCCGACGATGAGGCTCGATGTTACAAAGTATGTGGCCGAGTGTGTGACAAGTGTAAGAGTTAAGGCACAACATCAGAAACCGTATGGGAGTTTAGAACCTTACCTGTACCCATGGGTAAATGGGAAGACATCACCATGGATTTTGTGACTAAAACTGCCCAGAACAAAGGACGGTCACGACATGATTTGGATGGTCATTGATCGGTTCACTAAGAGTACACACTTCATAGCAGCCAATGAAAGATGGTCTATGGATAAGCTTGCAAATGCTTACTTAAAGTAGGTGGTAAGACTTCACGGTGTTCCCTAACGATTGTAGCAGATCGTGATAGTCGTTTCACGTCAAGGTTTTGGAGGAGTCTACAACAGGAATTGGGTACAAAATTGTGTTTAAGTACAGCTTATCATCTGCAAACCAATGGTCAGAGCGAAAGAACGATTCAAACGTTGAAGGATATGCTAAGAGCGTGTACCCTAGAGTTCCAAGGTAACTGGGATGAGCACTTACCTCTGGTAGAGTTTTCCTACAACAATAGTTACCATTCGAGCATTAAGATGGGACCTTATCAAGCCTTGTACGGACAGAAGTGTCGTACGCCGTCATGTTGACTTGAGGTTGGAGAAAAGCAGTTGTGGGCCCCGAGATAGTCCATCAAACTGCTGAAAAGCTGAAAGTAATTAGGGAAAGGACGTTAACAGCTCAGTATCGTCAAAAGATTTATGATGAGACAATAGGTGACATTCGAAGTTGGAGATTCGGTTTTGCTTAAAGTTTCATCGTGGAAGGGACTTATAAGATTTGGGGGAAAGAGGAAAGTTAAGTCCAAGGTTCATTGGACCGTTCAAAGTTCTTCAGAAGATTGGAAACCAAGCTTACAAGCTCGAATTACCCGAAGAACTAGATGGTTGAGAATAAGAGGCTAATCGAAGAGCCCGAGGCGATTGTTGACCGTAAGACGAAGAAGTTGCGACGCAAGATGGTCGACTTAGTGCTTGTGCGATGGAAACATTCGAATGGGCCGAATCTCACCTGGGAAATGGAGAGTGACATGATGAGTGGCTATTCGCATCTGTTTGCTGATGCATGATTCCGAGGACGGAATCAGCCTAAGGGGGAGAGAATTGTAACGCCCGTGTTTCTGGGCAAAGCATTAGTATAGTGATGTAATAGTCAGGGTCAACCATTGTAACTCGTTTTAAAGTAATAAAGATGAATTACTTGAATATTATGTGCTTTTGTGTGCTTATTACTTGTTTATAATAATATAATAAATAAAGGATAAAAATAAGCGTAAAAAATAAGATGTTAGATAAACCTGATACCTATGAATAGAGTTGTAGTGGTCGTGACAAGGATTCCGGAGATATAAAGAACGCCGAAATCCGAGTTATAACGAAGAAGTTATGGTATGTCGGAGTTTCGCGACAGAACCGGCACGACACTGCGTGACATAAATAGTGAATTTACGATAGAGCGATTTTTAGCCTTGGTGATCTACATGAAAGCCGTAGTGTTCATTAAACCGAGAGTGTGCATAAAAAGAATGCCCAAATCTGACTTCGTTTGAGGAAGTTATGATTTTTCTAAGTTTCGGATCAGCAATGCGCAGCCCGAAGTTCGAATATTAGATCGAGCAGTTTTTAGCCGACACAACCTAAACAAGAATCGAATATCTCATTAACAGTAGCATAACGGTAAAAAGCCAGACGAAAACGGACGTCAGATGAAGAAGTTATGAATTTTTAACGGACCAGTCCTGTCCCGACCTGTTAAAAATATAACTTTAAAAATAAATTCAAAATTAGCCGACGAAGTCTAAACGAAAGTTGTAGAGTACGATCCCGCCTACGCGTGGATATAAAGAACATAGAAAACGGAGCTCGTATGCAAAAGTTACGAATATTAGAAGTTGAAGGTGAAAAATGTGAAGGCTGTGCGAAGGGGTACGCCCCGCGTACCTTCGGACGCCCCGTGTTCGCATTACGCGTCGCGTACACAGTTCGGACGCCCAGCGTTCTCGGAAATACTTGGTATCGGAACAGGCCACGTTGCCCCAGCAGCTTCGCGACACGTGTATACAGCTGAGTCCTGACGCCCAGTGTAGGTCCGAAGTACGCCCAGCGGACTCCGAGGCCTCGCGGCTATAAAAGGTGACCGAGGCAGCCTTCATTTCCACACCATTTCAACCTTTTCTTTCTCTCTCTACTCTCTCTCTAAACTTCCCAAACACCCCCAAAGCCTAGGAAACCTCCCTAGCATTAGAAGGAAGCCCCGAAGCACCCGAAGGCTCCGAGAAAAAGAGTTTTTCGGTTTGAAACTCTGCCTGCGCAGAGCCTGTTTTTTAAGCAAACTTCCCGGTTTCGTCAAAGAAGATTATTTTTAGAAGCGAAGTGTTGTCCGAATCACTCCGCATCAGGTGAGTGCATAGTCACTTTCATCTTACACATAGATATGAAGTATTTTATATAAATTATGTGCTATGTGTATAAATATACGTTGTCTGTTTACCTGAGATGTTTGCTGGATCTAAACATTTTCTTCCAGATATGAACTTTCTCCTTCAGATCTAGATTTTCCTTCGGATCTAAAGTTTTTTCCTTTTTAGATCTAAGACTTTTCTTCAGATCTGAATGGTATGTGTATTTTTGTCAAATCTAACCCTTTTCTTTCAGATATGAACTTTTTCCTTCAGATCTGGACTTTCTCACTACAGATCTGAACTTTTCAGATCTAAACCTGATATATGGATGATTTATACTTGAGATCCGTGCTGGATGAAAGATCTAAACTTCTATCTCTCCAGATCTGACCTTTTCTTCAGATCTAGACTGTATATGTATTTTATGCTTTGAAGGTTATGATGAAAGATTTAAACTTTGTTTTTCAGATCTAGACTTTTCTTTAGAACTGAACCGTAAACGATGACCCCAAAAGATGACCCCGTCATCTAGCAGAGTACGGATGACAACCATGGACTATTCTAGACAGTCTGTGGAACACTAGCAGGCTCGCTACCTGTAGGTGTTGTGAACGATATGTTCACCCGGTGTACTTTAAAACCCATTGACATGTATTGCAGGTGGACTCCTGCAAATAATACTGTCGATAAATGAGAGCTATGGACTTAGCACCCGTTGGATGAACCCTGGCAGCTATGGATTTAGTGTCTGTTGTATAAACCTTGGCGACGATGGACTTCGTGCCTATTCCTTTGGAAAACCCTTAGGAATGAGTGATAGATGAATCTTAGGGTAGATCCCTAGGAATTAAAGAAGATAATGGGGATGGGTAATTGGGTTAATTGTTTGATGATAAAACATAATAACTTTATTATTGTGAGTTGAAAACCCTATGTACTCACCAGGTTTCCCAACCTGACCCACTCAGTTTATTTGTATCACAGGTAGGGCTGTAAACGAATTGAACGTTCAGCGAACCGTTCGTGAACTGTTCGGCGGGAAGTTCGTTTATGTTCGTTTATTTAATAAATGAACGAACATGAACACAAATTCTAGTTCGTTTAGTTAAACGAACGAACATGAACAATGGTCTCGTTCGTTCATTTACGTTCGTGAACGTTCGTTTATGTTGTTTGTTTACGTTCGTTTATGTTCGTTCATTTAAGTTTTTTTATGTTCATATATTTTCAATTGTTTTTTTATTACATTATTATATTATAGTTCGTTTATGTTCATATATGTTCAATTGTGTTTGTTTATCTTTGTTCGTTTATGTTCGTTCGTTTATGTTCGTTTAGCATGTTCACGAACATAAACGAACGAACATGAACAATACAATTTGTTAAACGAACGAACATGAACAAGAAAGCTCTGTTCGTTTATCCGTTCGTGTTCGTTCGATTGTTCGGATAACTTAAACGAACGAACATGAACAAGGCTTTGTTCGTGTTCGTTCGGTTCGTTTACAGCCCTAATCACAGGTGTCGATATAAAGCTACACTTTACTGAGGGATTAAAGAGATGTAGATCACTAGTGTAAATGAATGTAAGTTCTGTTTATACTTATGTTTCTGTATTGACGTTGACATCCCAAGATTTTAAAAAGAATAAAATACATTTCTTCGGAAATGCTTTGATAACATATTTATCATGTTTTTCTGGGAACAAAATTCCGCAACACTTTTTCTTAAGAAGGTACTCTGATTTTTATTAAAAAGCATAAACTAAATCGGTCTTTTCTGGCTGTAAAAATGGGGATGTCACAGTTGGTATCTGAGCATTAGTTTAAGCGAACTAGGAATTTGTAGGATTTCTAGACTTAAACTTAGAATGCTAAGCGATGATTGTGAGATGAGTGTCTACCGTATTTCAGACACGAGCACTAGTTTATTTTAGGAAAGATGCCTGAAATGCTTTTATGTGCTAAATGGTTTATATAAAGATGCCTTATATGTTATTATTTGATCGGATCTATGGTCTGTTGCCGACCGGATCTGGAAATATTATGTGTACAGGTTTCTAAACGTTAGATTACAGTATTAGAACTGACATGTAACTTTTCGGAGTAATAAGGAGATTTATACGTCTATCATAAATAAATCGTTTCTATCTAAATCCTCGTCACTACACACTGAACGTATGATTTTGGTGTATAGATCGACATGGTGAGCACTCGAAGTGAATTCGGAAACGGTAACCCGCAGCTTGAGCCACAAGTGATTGAGAAAGCACCAGAAGTAGCAGTTGCACCTGAGCCAATCACGATGGCAGGAGTATAGGCAATGGTGCGGATGATGTTGGATCAACAGATGGAAGAGACAATCCCGCCTACGCGTGGATATAAAGAACGTCGAAAACGGAGCTCGTATGCAAAAGTTAAGAATTTTAGAAGTTGAAGGTGAAAAATATGAAGGTTGTGCGAAGGGGTACGCCCAGCGTACCTTCGTACGCCCCGTGTTCGCATTACGCGTCGCGTACGCAGTTCGGACGCCCAGTGTTCTCGGAAATACTTGGTATCGGAACAGGCAACGTCACCCCAGCAGCTTCGCGACACGTGTGTACGACCGAGTCCTTACGCCCAACGTAGGTCCGAAGTACGCCCAGCGTACTCCGAGGCCTCGCGGCTATAAAAGGTGGCCGAGGCAGCCTTCATTTCCACACCATTTCAACCTTTTCTTTCTCTCTCTACTATCTCTCTAAACTTCCCAAACACCCCCCAAAGCCTATGAAACCTCCCTAGCATTAGTAGGAAGCCTTGGAGCACCCGAAGGCTCCGAGAAAAAGAGTTTTTCGGTTTGAAACTATGCCTGCGCAGAGCCCAGTTTTCAAGCAAACTTCCCTGTTTCGTCAAAGAAGATTATTTTTAGAAGCGAAGTGTTGTCCGAATCACTTCGCATCAGGTGAGTGCATAGTCACTTTCATCTTACACATAGATATGAAGTATTTTATATAAATTATGTGCTATGTGTATAAATATATGTTGTCTGTTTACTTGAGATGTTTGTTGGATCTAAACATTTTCTTCCAGATCTGAACTTTCTCCTTCAGATCTAGATTTTCCTTCGGATCTAATTTTTTTTTTCCTTTTTAGATCTAAGACTTTTCTTCAGATCTGAATGGAATGTGTATTTTTGTCAGATCTAACCCTTTTCTTTCAGATCTGAACTTTTTCCTTCAGATCTGGACTTTCTCACTACAGATCTGAACTTTTCAGATCTAAACCTGATATATGGATGATTTATACTTGAGATCTGTACTGGATGAAAGATCTAAACTTCTATCTTTCCAGATCTGACCTTCTCTTCATATCTAGACTGTATATGTATTTTATGCTTTGAAGGTTATGATGAAAGATTTAAACTTTGTTTTTCAGATCTAGACTTTTCTTCAGAACTGAACCGTATATGTATTTTCTTTACAGATCTAAACTATTTCTTCCGATCTGAACTGTATATGTATTTTATATCTACAAATATGTTGGGTAAAACATGGGTAGATGAAATAGTTGGTGTGTGATGAAAGATGAGTTAAAGGATGAGATAAAAGGTGATATAGATTATGAGATGAGGGTGAGAGGTGAAATATGAAAGAAACCTTTACCCAAACGATGGCCCCGTCATCTAGCAGCGTAAGGATGACAACCATGGACTATTCTAGACAGTCTGTGGAACACTAGCAGGCTCGCTACCTGTAGGTGTTGTGAACGATATGTTCACCCGGTGTACTCTAAAAACCCATTGACATGTATTGCAGGTGGACTCCTGCAAATAATACTGTCGATAAATGAGAGCTATGGACTTAGCACCCGTTGGATGAACCCTGACAGCTATGGATTTAGTGCCTGTTGTATAAACCTTGGCGACGATAGACTTCGTGCCTATTCCTTTGGAAAACCCTTGAGAATGAGTGATAGATGAATTTTAGGGTAGATCCCTAGGAATTAAAGAAGATAATGGGGATGGGTAATTGGGTTAATTGTTTGATGATAAAACATAATAACTTTATTATTGTGAGTTGAAAACCCTATGTACTCACCAGGTTTCCCAACCTGACCCACTCAGTTTATTTGTATCACATATGTCGATATAAAGCTACACTTCACTGAGGGATTAAAGAGATGTAGATCACTAGTGTAAATGAATGTAAGTTCTGTTTATACTTATGTTTCTGTATTGACGTTGACATCCCAAGGTTTTAAAAAGAATAAAATATATTTCTTCGGAAATGCTTTGATAACATATTTATCATGTTTTTCTGGGAACAAAATTCCGCAACACTTTTCTTAAGAAGTTACTCTGATTTTTATTAAAAAGCATAAACTAAATTGGTCTTTTCTGGCCGTAAAAATGGGGATGTCACATTATTAGTTCAAAATCAGTTTAGGGTAATGATCCTAGTCCAATTCCAGCCTTAAAACTCGAAATTCTGCATCCAGGTGCACCAACTCGTCGAGTGCATGAACTAACTCGGCGAGTTGGTCAGATTTGTGAGGGGACTCGGCGATTCCACTGTCCAGACAGCAAAATAATCGATTTTTTAAAAATTTGAAAGCAAGCAACATCAAGTATATTGGAAAACAATCCTAGACTCTGATACCGCTGTTGGGTTTTAAGCATTCTAACACTCCTATGGTGTACATGCAACCCTAGATGCTTTGGATCTATGTTTTCTCTAATATACATGCAAACTTTAAATTTCCAAAGCATCATCCTAACTAGCATAGAATGGAGTATCTTTACTACTAAATTCTAGTTAGATGACATACTTTTGTTGTAGCTGGAAACCTTGGACCTTTAAGAACTTAGCACCAATAATGTGAATGCCTCAAATGGAATCACAACACACCTAGAACAAAGGATGACTCTTGAGAGAGAATATCTTGTACACAAAATGGATCATGAACTCATAGAACATGTAGTAACCAATTTTGGATGCTAAGGGCTCCTTTTATAGTGTGGAAAGGATTAGGGTTAGCACCATATAAACCCTAATACGCATGACTCTTCATATTACCTAGGATCCATGGGTTAAACCTCCATGGACTATCCATGGACTACCATATTGGTTTAGCCCATCCTAAATAACATAGACCACACCATAAGAATGATTGATTTACCAAATCAATCCCCTTACATTTAATTAGTCTCTTTTGATCACTAAATTAATTCCAAATTAACTCTTGATCAATACTAATTAAATATGATTTCATATTAATATATTAGAACTTATAATATATTAATAAACCATAAATAACCTCTTTTCAAAAGTCCATCCTATCAAATTGTCCTGATGATATGCAACCCAAATGAACCATGCTTCTCTCGGGTCAAGTACATACCAATAATAGTTATGGACTTAGACATCTAATCCAATAATTGACATATATTGATAAGGAAATTCCCCAAGCAGTACTGTCTACCCGTTGATGATGATGATCCTTAGGATAGGTCCCTTGAGATCTGTATTTTAAGATCAATATGAGAGAATAACCGGGATGGGTAATCGGGTAAATTATTTGATTTGAATTATATAATTAAGGAACTTATTTATTATGGATTGAAAACCCTATGTGCTCACCAGGCTCCCAAGCTTGACCCACTCAGTTTCTTTGTATCACAGTTAGCAGTATGAAAGCACATAGATGCTAAATCTTATGAGAGATTTATGGAGATGTAGGCCATTAGTATAATAAGATGTTGTAAGGCCTATTAAGACTTGTTTATGCTTATGTATCTGTATTGACGATGACATCCCATGGTTGTTAAATATAAATGAAATACATTTCTTCGGAAATGCTTTGATAATAATATTACCATGTTTTGGGAATAAAAAGCATAAATAAAAAGTTTTAAATTGGCCGTAAAAATGGGGATGTCACATGCAATTGGAAACTAGACTAGTTAAACCTTCATTTAAGTTTAAGGATCATCATATAAAGGTTTCATTGAGAACTTAATGGATTAGGAGGAGTGTTTTAAGATGATAAAACACCTCCTAATCATGTGTGAGAACCTATACAAATGGTACAAAGTGAATTGGAAACATCGATATGTGTGTATGCAGAGTTGAAAACACGGTCGTGTTTTTCCAAGGAAAAATGAAACATGGGACGTGTTTCCTTCTGAAAGATTGTCACTCATTTCTTCCTAACTTTTGCATATAGACTCTTATATACACACGATTTCACCTACATTCATATTTTTACATAAGGAATGAGTTGAAACAATAAAGTTTGGTGATGAAACTAGAAGAGGACTAGCTAACATACGTCTGATTAAGGTGAAAACGTGTTGGCATTTTTACCACTTTGAGGTACATGGCAAAATGATTTTATGATAATGAAATACCAATGCTTGATATATGAAAACTTTTGAAATGAAAGTGTTAAATACTTTTGAAATAAATGTTTTGAAATAATATCTTGAAAGAAAAAACATTTTTAACAAAGTAGAATGTTTTGGAAGAATGAATATTTTGATAATGTGTTTTGAAATATGGATGTTTTACTTTTGAAATGAGTATTTTGATACTAACGTATGAAATGTGTAAAACATGGAAAGTAATGATAAGAAATGGAAAGTAATGACAAGAATCAGAAAGTAATGACATGAATATATCGTTCGATCCATGATATCCCCGTAACGGGATATAGATGAATCTATCACCCCTTTGCGAGATAGATTACCTAATAGAAATTGTGATAGGGTGAATTGATTTTGTTCTTTTCACATTGGTATGGACTTGGGGCTATTGCTAGACCCTAAGTATAAAAATGACAACAGTTCAATACCGGAATTAGCCCTTAATGAAAGAAGAGAATGGAATGTGAAAAAAAAATCTTTGTTGAATTATGTTATGCATAAATAAATGTTTTGATATGGAATGGAATATATGGTAAATGATTTCTATTTGAAATATGTTTTGCATAATGAAATCTTTTTGATAAAATGTGATAAATGTTTTGGGTCACAAACCCGCATATCTCATGAGGCATTATTGTCTTACGTATCTCTTGTTAATGTGTAACATCCCAAAATTTAAGGCTAAAAAAAATTTGTTTTGAATATAAGAAAAACACTTAACAACTTTATTCCGAACATTGAAAACGTTTCGTTTAAAATAAATATCAGAGTCTAATCCCAAAGACCACATAATGCGGAATAATATGGGTGTATGCGTTGCGATCGTCCCGAGCTCCTTTTCTGAAAACTGAAGGTACCTGAAACCAAAACTGTAAACCATAAGCACGAAGCTTAGTGAGTTCCCCCATCATACCACATACCATACAATCACATCACATACATACTGCCAGACATATCTGGGTGCCCGACCTACCCCTTCGGTCCTCTCGACCGGTGACCTTGCCTTGCATATCTGGGTGCTGGCCTACCCCTTCGGTCCTCTCGACCGGTCTCGGGGGATTATCTCGCCCCTTACTACTACCACATATTATCATATAATCATAATCTGTCTAGCATAGTTGGGTACTAAACTACCCCATTCGGCCCTATCGGCCGGTAACTTGGGGACTATCTCCCCTACTGCTACGATCACATAACATCATAACATGCTAACACATAAACATATCAAGTAGCAGTAAACACAGACAATTATCACAAAGACCATTGTCTAACATACACTCCTACTGGTGGGCCGGCATTGTGGTCGTAGACCCACTGCTACTAAAAGGTAACTTACCTCAATGTCGCGTAGTGTCTGCACAATCCTTGGTACGGAAATCCTCTCGTCACAACTCCTCAATCCCTACACAACAACCCTCCTTGATTACTAATCCGTACCCACAACCCTCCTTTACAAAGGTTAACTCAAGTCCATGTCAAAGTCAAAGTCAAAGTCAACTTTGGTCAAAGTCAACTTTGGTCAAAGTCAACATCCAGTTGACTTGACTCGCCGAGTTGGTCCACCAACTCGTTGAGTCCCTATTCTTTCAAAATGATACACCCCCCGACTCTACTCGTCGAGTCTAGCAAGAACTCGACGAGTTCACCTTCAACCATAACATCGGGACCATCTTCAACCGACTCGACGAGTTCATCCTTGAACTCGTCGAGTTCATCTTCATCATATGAATGTGTCCAGTCTATGACTCGTCGAGTTCTATAAATAACTCGTCGAGTCCGTCTTCATGGGTTGGGAGATTGCCTTGGACTCGCCGAGTTCATCCTTGAACTTGTCGAGTACGATGATCTTCAAGTCCATAATGAACCCAACTGGCTGAATCCTCTACCAACTCAACACACACCCGCTATCAAAAGGATTTTGGGAAAGAAACCGGCTTGACTCGCCAAGTCCTAAGAGCAACTCGTCGAGTCTTCCTAAGTCCAAATCTATTCATATGATTTCAGTCGGGCACAAAGCATCCAGGACCCAGATCTAACCTTCTAGGGTCGAAATAATACGTAAAGCCTCTGCCTTTACATCCATGCATGACCCTTTTTGCTCAAAAGGCCATAACAACCTCTTAAACCCTGCATGGGGAGTTCTAATGGCATAAAGCTTGCACCTTTATGCCTTAGCCGCCCTAAATACTTCCAGATCTGAAAGGATTTTGCTTGGGGACGTCCAAATCCTAAAAGCAACCATTCTTGGACCAAAATCTTCATAAAAGGGGAAAAGAATAGATCTAATGAACTAATGATCAAGTTAGATACTTGATTACCAGAAAATGATGAGATTGAGAAGCTACTTCTAGATTCACAAGCCTTTCCTTGAGCCTTCAAGTTTCCTCTTCTTCTTCTTGACTTCAAGAACACAAAACACACTAAAAAATGACTCACAAGCATTAGGGTTTCGAGATCTGTGGAATCTGGTCTTGGAGGCTGGAGATGAGACCAAGAGAAGGGGAATAAGATACTTAAATAGGGTACCAAGTCCCGAATTTAGGGTTTTCCAAACCCAGACCAACTCGTCGATTCGGTCCACCAACTCGTCGAGTAGGTCACTTAACCCGCGACCCCAAATCGCGCTCCTACTCGTCGAGTCATCCCATCAACTCGATGAGTTGCTTCCTGATTTTGAGGTTTTTCTATCCTTTTTAAGTCTTCTGAATTCGGGGTGTTACATAATGCCATGTATCCCAAGTTATACACAATGATAGAGTGATGATTGATAGAAGCTTGATGATATATCATGTTAGATGAAGTGGAACCTGATGATCAGTTCCTTAATAACGGTATTGATGTAATTTATATTCTCTTTCTATGGTTGTATGATGCTTAATGGTACCACCAAAGGTTTTAATTGTAAAAGTTTTTGTGGGACCGCTTTTTTTGTTAATTGTGGGTTATTACCCAAAATGATTTTTTTATAACCATAGCATTTTAAAGTTTGAAAATTTTGGGGTGTTACAGTTTGATATCAAATCCATAGTTTAAGCGAATTAGGATTGGATCATTCCACTCCTAGGCTTAGACTTTGGTTATGGAAAACGTGAATAAGACATCGGGCCATTATGCCTTAAGTTAGGTAGAACCTTGTGAAATAAGTGATAGTAAGAAATTGACATGCTAGATGTTTATGAAGCTTTAGATAAAGTTAGATGGACTTGTAGAATTCTACATTGTGTGCTTTTAGAGTGAGTAATGGACAGTTTAAACCAATGGATCAAAATCTCCTAAGTGGTGAATTTAAGGTCGGATATGTATGATGTGTGTATAATAGTATAAGGCCCATACTATTCTAGACACATGATACATACACGAACTCGGTGGAACCATGAAGGGGTTTTGTGAAATGTGGTAAGGATTCGGGTGAGGTAGGGACTTACTGAACGCATACCTAGTGTCAAATAAGATCCATGAAGGAGTTTAAAACATGTTAATGGATAATAGAAAATTTTGATAGCTTTGACTTTTCTGTGAAATTCAAACAACTAGTATAAGAATAAAAATTACTTGTTATACATTTGATATATGTTGAAGTTGAGTTTTTACCCTTTTAGTATCATTGGTAGTGAGCTAGAAAAACCAAAGAATAAAGCAAATTGAGCTATTAAATTTATTAACAATCAATTAGCTAAAAAGGAATATAATTGACTTTTGGTAAAAGTCTAAAATAGGACAATAATTAGAACTTCATACTTATGATTAAGAAACTAGTTGAAGTATATAAATTAGGACAAACTTATGTTACTATATAGGAATGATAATTTCAAATTACAAGCAAGTTAGTTGAGAAAATAATGGAATGAAATCATGAATTCTATAATTAGATGAAACTAAATACTCTAATGTAATTAACAACAATGGAAGGTGATCCAATGACTTAATTGGCGAAATGATGATATGATGATGAAAGCGAGATAATACAAGAAAATGTGATTGAGACAACTTGGGAAGGAGCATGACACTGTTGACTCAACGAGATCTGTTGGGATCCTAAGGAGTTGGTGTTAGGTGTGTCAAACCCAACAAATAATATGCGTACAATAGACTCCAAATACACTGCTATAATACACTAGAAAGTAGTACAAGGCAAGAAGGTTCGATCCTCTGAGAGACATGACAAAAGTCTATACTTCTTTACATAAGGTACTTTGATCACAAAAGGGGGGGGGGATGTTTGTATGCAAAATCTTAAGCAATGTAAATAATAATCTACTTTGAAAACATGCAAAAAATCAAATGCATTTGTAAACACGTTGTTGAAATGGTTCCAGTTCTAGTTCTCAATGTTGTCATTTAACCTGTTTATAAATTGATTTAAGTCATTATTTTTATTCTAAGTTGGCACTGAAAGATACTAACACGCTCTAATACCTCTCGCTTGTCAAATTGTCTATTCAAAACACGCTCTTTCAGTAGACCTAGCTTTACTAATTCAACCTAAACACGCTCTTGGATTGTATTGAAAAACTGCATTAAGTTTTGTACAAGCTTCCCAACAATGTTCATTTCTTCTCATATGCTCGGAAGTGTGAAAACATGTGATATATGTTCTACAATAAGAAAACCTATTGTTTGTTACCAATCATTACCTTTATAGAACAATTAGGTTCCCTAAGAGTTAATAACTACACAATAATTCAATTCATATAAAGTGGCCGATCAAACATAAATCAAGTTCAAGGATTCTAGTTTATACTAAAACATAATCACTTGAATAGAATCATAAATCAAACATCAAGCCATATGTATCAAATCAAACAATCAACATGTTTTGAACAAGAACTAGACATTAGGGTTTCTTAGCCACGCATGGCTAAGAATAATTCAAACAAAAAAATGGAATTGGAAGTGTTTAATGCTTATAAATGGAAATCAAAAGTGTTTTCGATGATTATAAATCTTCAAAAGCTCCAAAAATTCTCCCAAAATTGCCCTGAAACCCCCACACTAGCTCCAGAAACCATTTGTATCTCAATAATGATCAAATTCTTCCTTGATAGCACCATAAGTAACTGCTTATGTTCTTGACTCAAGACCAGGTGTTTTTTAGCATGGCCATGCGTTTTTGGCATGGCCATATGTTTTAACTATGTGTTTTCAGCATGGCCATATGTTTTGAATCAAGGCTATGCTTTTTGCTAAAATTCCAAACAGTCTTTAGAATTAGATCCGTCTTCGGTCTAGCTTTAACTCAAGTCTTGTTACTCAAATATATGATAAAAAGGACAAACACGACCCGTGTTGGTGTGACACATACCATGTTTCAAACGTGGTCCTTTGCTATGATGAAATGAAATGAATTGGGTTATGTGTTCAAGTTTTCTTCCGCGACACGACTAGTCTATCATCTCTTCATGCGCCAATTCTCTAAGCTCTATGCTCGCCTCTGTAGATCCAATGCTTCGTGCTGCACGATGCCTATAAAATAAATCAAAAATAGTGAAGTACCAGGAATTCTGAATAAAACATGAAATTGCCCAAATAGTTAACTAAATGCAAGAATTAGGAAGTAAAACGTAATGAAAAGACAGAAATAGACGTGTAAAATAGGTGCACAAAATACATCTAACGGTTGGCAACCAGATGATAACAATATCATGTGTCGAGTGGGATGATTGCTATGGAAGAAGGGTGTCCTTATGACACCAAAACACTAGTAAAAGGCAAGCATTAGAGCATTAACTTATTGAATTACACTAATGAGTGAAATTACTATAAGGAAAAAAGGGTGGTGTAAAATACCTGAAGGTATTTCTTGAGCCTGGAAGAAGACAAACAATATGAAGACGTCTCGAATCATACAAACAGTGGAAACTAAGAAGTGACGATAATAAGACCATGAGAACACCTTACCCTAGAGTACTAGACTACCGTGATGACAACAATATCAGGTGTCGAGTGGGATGATATCATGTTTACTTCATCGGACCACCGATCATTACCATCCCTTCACCATCTATAAATCATTAAACCAACATCATCAGCCACCATGCACCACCATCATCTTCAACCCATGTTCTGGTTTAGACACCCTCACCAACATCAAGATCACCATTTTTTTCCTAAATTCTTGATTTTAAGGGTCCAATTCTTGAGTTCAGATTGGGGTATCTTCTTTCCCCCACCCTTGATGCATCTATAATCGATGGTGTTGGTTTGTTATGATGGTGGTGTTCTGATGGTTTTAGTCTAAGAGGTGATTGTGTGGTGATGTTTAGATATCAGTCGAGGGGTGTATTTTGATGGTGGGTGGATGATGTTGGTTAGGTCAGAACAATGAGAACAAAGGTGAAGATGGTGATGATGGACCAGATGGTAGTCTGTGATGGCTGGGATGGTGATGAAGGGGGATGATGTTGGGTCTCCCGGAATAGAGGTAAAGAACAGAGGTTAGGGAGGTAGACATGACCGAACTAAAATATTTGAACTTTTTTTTTTTTACATTTGGATAGTTTCTAGGGTTTCAGATATCACCTCGCCGCATGAGATAAAAAGGGGGCGGAGCCATGGATGGAGGAGATGAAGTGGTGATGGTGGTGGGAGCGATAACACCAAGAAGTGGGAGAGGGGAAGGGGAGATGTTTGGTGTTGGTGGGCCTTCTTTTAATTTTAATTATTTAAAATTACCAAAATTATATATATATATATATATATATATATATATATATATATATATATATATATATATATATATATATAGGGTTAGGTTATTGTGTTCTAACTATCTATTGTGTGCATGTAGGATTGATTGTGGACCAATCATTTTAGTTATTTTAAGAAAATAATTAATGCATATTACATGTTGAAGATATAATGAGTATTAATTAAATCTTCATCATTTAATATGCATTAATTACTTTTTTAAAATAACTAAAATGATTGGTACACAATAAATCTTACGTGCATACAATAGGTAGTAGAAACATTTGAACCTAACACACACACACACACATTCTCTCTCTCTCTCTCTCTCTCTGTATATATATATATATATATATATATATATATATATATATATATATATATATATATATATAGCTAGGTTAATGTGTTTCTTACATTTATTGTGTACTAGAATGCACCAATAGAAATTTAGTAAAATTAAATAATTATTTAATTAAATAAAGATAAATATTAAATGATTTCTATAATTGTATGTATATTAAATGATATCCATAATTATAATTCTCGTTTTTATGTATGGGTTCGTTTTTTGTTTCAAAACTCACTCACTTAAAATACAATAAAGTTGCATGGAATAGGAAGAACGATGGTGTATTCTACTAGAATACACTCTCATTCTTCTAGATACGAATAGATTCTGAAAGAATATTATTGTTGACATTAATGACGAATTTAATTAGTTTCCATAAAAAATAAGTATAAGTATGGATATCATTTAATATACATATAATTTTTATTGGTGTATTTTAGCACACAATAGATGTGAGAAACATTTGTGTATATATATATATATATATATATATATATATATATATATATATATATATATATATATATATATATGCCTAGGTTATTCTATTCTAACTAATTATTGTGTTATTGTATGAATGATTGTGGGCCAACCATTTTACTTATTTTAAGAAAGTGATTATTACATATTATTGAATTAAATATAATTGAAAAATACCATCTAATTTAACTAGAAGGGTATTTTAGTCAGTTAATATAGATTTAATAAAGGAAATTTGCATATTTTAAGGAAAATTGCATAGTTTAAGGGAAAATAGATTCTATTAATTTTAAAAATCTGATTGTATGGATGATAATTCTCCTAATTCGGAAATTCTGACGGAATATGTTCATCAATATATAGAAAAATAACAAAAATTATTGAACCATACAAGAATACACATTCTGACATAATATATATTTTGATTTAATGAACTTCTTGAAGAATAACAAAATTTTGGATACAAGTTAAAAAAAATTTAATTACATTCTTAGAAAAGAAAAAAATTTATATACTATTCTATGAGAATGTTACACTTATTAATAACAAAGAAATACAAATATATAAATCATTCTACCAGAATATACTATTATTCTGCTAGAATAATCCATTCTTTTTGGAAGATTGGTGGTCATTGTTCATCTTCATCCCGTAGAATGTTCATCTTCAAGATTCTATTCTGACATAATCGGAATTCAAGATTCCATTCCAGTAGAATGTTGTAAGTCTCATATGTACCCTTCCCAGCCAAGAAAACAAGAACATTCTTCTTCTTGATTTCATGTATACCTGCAAATGAGAAATACAACCACTCATTGTTATTGCTTAATCTTCTTTCCATGGCATTTTCAAGCAATAAACACCACATCGAATTCTGTCAAGCAAAAAAAAACAAGAAAATACTTATTATTATTAGTAGTAGTAGTAGTATTACCTTTTCATTGGAAAACTGAACAATCCTGCGAGATGTAGGAAGAAAATGAGAGACACGGGTCCCACTTCCTGAACCAGCATCATCAAATTTCTTCTGGCCATGGCCATGGCTAAACTGTCTTTGCAAGGAAGCATGACTAGGGCTATCACCACTTGTCCTCTCCCTTACACATAGAAGCATCCTCCCTGTATTTAACCAAATATTACAAAAACTAAGATAAGTTTTTTGACTTAATCTGTTATGTTATATAGTATGATATATATGCATACCAACAATGTATGTGCTTGATACTCCTTCTGTTCGTTTTATTTGCTTATATCGACCTGCTTTCTTTGCAAGGGCATATGCGTCAGTTCCATTAGGAATGACTTCATCTACCCATTTCACAGCACTCACCATAATCATCCTAAGATAAGAAAACAAAATTCAAAACCATATCCAACATTACAATGTCTGGTATAAGTCTATATATATATATATATATATATATATATATATATATATATATATATATATATATATATATATACTTTGATGTTCGGTGATAAGATTACAGACTTTAGACACTATCATGTTTCATTCAGTACTAATCCTAAGCTCACATATAGCCATCATAATCTTGCTAGCTTGAAGAAGATGCAATCAAGGTTGTAAAGGCTCCTCATTTATCATATGTTGTGTTCCCTTTTAGTTTACTACTTATTTCCACTCTACTAATGATATCTAAATTTATATAAATGAGAATACATCATTAGACAAGCACCATAAATCATTATCCGTGAAAGATTTCCAGAAAAAGAGGTTGTACACCTAAAAACGTACAAGAATTTAAGCAAATGCATCAACTATATACACACTAAAAACAATGCATGCAGCCTAATTTTGAAAGCATCAACGTCTGCATCAATCTCCAAAGTAAACAAAAGAACAACATTGCGCCGAATGGGATCTAAGAGGAACCCTGATAAGGGACAAGGTTACCAATTTACCATGAGACCAACACATAACATTTTCGCAGACAAGGTAATTTGGTAAAAGGAAAAGCAGGAATTTTGATTGAAAATGAAGAGGATGTAGAGAACCTTTCATGAAAAGGGGTAACCGGAGGGCCTTTGTTTGCAATGATTTCAGCATCGCTGACAACGCCAACAATCAATTGATCTCCCAGAGCACGTGCTTGGCGGAGTGCGTTGCAGTGGCCATAATGCATCATATCAAAGCAGCCATCCATGTATACACGAATGTGCCTCTTCTTCTTCCTCCCAACAATACTCAGAGGGGAGAGCTCCGGCCAAGCAGCGCAAAACCCCATAACCGATAGCCCTGCCACCAAACCTCCGATCAACCATGTCGCTAGAAACCGCTTCGAGTTCTCTAGACCTGTATCCGAACCCATCTTTTCTGATTCGACACGATTATTCAAGAATCTCTCTCTCTCTCTCTATTATGTGTTCGTTTTTTGCCCTTTATTCTCTACAATGTGGTTTGGCTTTTCTTTATTCCTTTTTCCTCTTTATATTCTCTCCCCTCTGGATATGCCTAAAATGTAACCACGATGGTCCTAGGTCAGAGAAACAAAATCGAGAAGAAGGAAGATAGAAGGAAGGTGTTTGGGGCGGACGATGGTGGCGACGGCTTTGTATCATCGGCTAGGGCTTGTAATCGGTAGAGATTGAACGACTCTAGATATAAACCTGGAGAAATTAGGTTAAAAGTCAATACCATGATTATAGGGATTATTATTGGAAGTTACTAATCAAATTACTAAATTACCCTTATTTATTTATTTAATTATTTAATTATTTATTTAATTTTGATTGGCCCACATTTATGCATACAATACACAATAATTAGTTTAAACAAATAAACCTAGCTCTATATATATATATATATATATATATATATATATATATATATATATATATATATATATATATATATATATATATATATATATATATATATATATATAATGGTATAATCGTCTTTTCAAGTTAATAGAGACAAAAATCACTAAAAAGATTCGAAATTGTATCATTGATGCAAGTTGAAAAGATTTTAGACTTTTTCCACAGTTTTTTTTTTTTATAAACATAGACCATTTTTACGGTTTGATCTTGATTTCATTCCCATTCTCTTGTTTTTTATATAATTTTTTTTTAATTTTTGAATAACATATTGAGTGACTGTGAACTAAATATTAAAAACATTGATTTTATTCTTATTCTTCCTTTTTTGAATTTCAACCATTCTGTTATATTTGCACAATTACATTAACTTCCACCATTAAAGATTACATATAAAAATGAATGTAAAAAAAAACAATTGCCGATGTATCTGCCTATCTGGTAATGCCCAATTGCTTCAATATATACCATTCATTTAAACCAACAAAATTTATTTTCACTTCAATACAATTAAAGGATATTCATGAAAAATATCATCTGAAATTTTAGAAAAAAGAAAATTAATCTATTTTGTTGAGTTTTATCAAAATGAACACCATATCTGAAATTGAAGTTTTCATACTAACCCTATGGTAAATTTTCGAGCAAAAAAATATTTCCAGTGTCGAATTTCAACTTTCGATAATAGAAAAAGAAAATATATTCCAATTTTTCAAAAACAACTTTGAAATTCAATGAATAAATCTAACGTTTAAAAAAAATATTTGGTTTTCACCAAAATCTAACAAAAAAGTTAAAGAAAATATAATAATAAAAGCTATTTGTGATACCAAACATAAAATATGATATTAATTTCAAAAATTGGTGATAAATACTAAAAAGTATGGTCATTTGATTTTTCTTAACGGCAACAAAAAAGAAAAATATAAGCAAGAAGCTAGCATGGATTTGCAATAATTACTAATAATTTTTTTATTGATAATTACCAATGTTCTAAAAAGCTCGTCATATGTTCAAAACTTGTATTTAACGTCACACTTTAACAAAATGTCGTCTTAATTAATACATGTATATAAAAATGAATACTAGTAGAAAGTATATATAAAATTATTAATTATATACAAAGTTGTTGTCTTAAGTCACGAATTACAAATGACATGACTTGCCACGACTCGTAAAAGTTTGAGGTTTGACATTGCCGCCAAGTTACACCTAACGTTCTTTAGAATCTTGATAATTACTAATAATTTTATTTATTAATATCAAAAGTTTGAATAATAATATATAAATAATCATAGTAATAAATCGATTAATGATATGTCAATCAAAGGCTAATAAAGACAAAAAATCAGTAAGTGTTTACCAGGTTTTCTAAAAACGTTTTTGATAGCTTTATTTAAATCATGGGTTATTTCATATTTAACTATTGGGTAGTAGATACCAAAAAAAAAGATGAATTTAGCAAATAAAGCGGTGTATTAGTAATTGACTTAAAAAAATTACGTGGGTCCAATTTGATCAAAGACGCTCAATATAATTATAGGATATTACTAAACTAATAATCATATAAAACTAATAATCATATTTTTAGTTAATATTAAAGAACTAGGTGTAAGACTCGTATATTATACGGGTTGATTAAATATTAAAATTTAAAGAATAAGTATTTTTTAAAATAAAATTTTAAAATAAGAAATAAATAAACATATTAATAACAATTTATTACATTTAATACTTTACATATATATAAATAAAAGTATTATGTGACTTTTTAATTTTAAAAATTAAAAAAAAAACTCATAAATTAACATGTGGATATTATTTATTTAAAAAATATCATAAAATGACAAGTGTCAAAATTGATAAAAGATTGACAAGTGACAAAATTATTTTCATTTATTAGAGATGATGTAACTTATTATTTTTATTTAAAAAAACAATAAATGTGGAATGTGACAAAGTATATTTTCTAACAAAATATACATTTTGGACTACATTTTGAATTTAGGTATGAAATTTAAAGTTCGAAAAAAACTCCACAATTTCATTTTTTTTATTAAAATTCACAAAAGGCTAAACAAACATAGCAAATGTGAATTATATTCGATATAAAGACTTATAACCAAACGTTTGATTGAAAACAATCAAACGGTGATACTAGACACTTCGAATTTATCATTTTGGATATAAGTTGAAAGACTACTTTACAAACACATTTGTGCAAATAAAAAAAAACTTTGTAATTTCAAAAACAAATCCGAAGATAATACATTCAGGAGAAAATGATTATTTTTAAAAAAGTGAAAAAAATATATTTTTGTTATAAAAAATCATTTATAAGGGTTACTTTAAATAATATCCCTATGATTATGTCATTGTTTAATGAAAAACTCAATGTATCTCTTTTTTATTTGAACGGCCATAATTATATTAAATTAGACCCAAGCAAGATGCTAGAGACAAGTTTCAAAAAAAAAAAAAAAAAGCCATTTACATGAAACAAAATATAAAAATATAAAAGTTTACAAAGGAGAAAGACACCAATTGCTCCAATCTAGACCTGATAAATTCGCCATGTTCTTAATCCAAAAGATAAGTATTCGACTTTATTTGTTCGATGATCCATGATTTGGAAGGTTGCATGTTGTTGATTGTATTTGTTATTTAATAGGATAGCTTTTTTAAATTGGTTTCTGAGAGTTGATTGTATTTGTTATTTAATTACAATTGGTTGAACATAATTATTGTAAAAGCTCATATAAAAAGCTTATATAAAAAGCTTGTTAATTAAAAGCTCTTTGAAAAACCTTTAATTTAAAAAATCCTACAAAAAAATTTTCAAATTTAAAAAGCCTTTCTGTTCTAAAAAAACTCTTAAGAAAACTCATATTTACTTGCTCAATGAATAGTGAGAACATAATTGGAGCCCGAGAGTTGAGACTTGAGAGCCGAGACTAGTCTTTGGGTTTGACCGGAAAATAATCTCAAAAGGTCATGTCTTCATTCTGTCAATACTTCATGCATTGCTGTGCTGATTGCGTGATCGGTGATTCTCTTTTTTTTTTACAAGTTTAGTCTCCAGCTAATATATATATATATATATATATATATATATATATATATATATATATATATATATATATATATATATATATATATATAGAAAAGTTCAATAGAAAACCATAATTATTGGTTTTTCAAGGAACCAAATGTTTTTTTCAATTTATAGAGCTTATTTTTTATCGAAAAAAAAATCTAAAAATATCTAAATTCATATATTAACATTGTGAATGTGAAAAATATTTTTCGGATTCACCGTGTGAATCCAGATTCACATTGTGAATTTTCAAAGATTCACATTGTGAATTTAACGTAAAAAAAAAAATCGAATTTGATATCATTGGAAAAAGGATAAAAAGTTATGAATTTCTGGATTTTTAGTTTTTTTTTTTTTTTGATAAAAAATAACTTTTAAAAGTTGAAAAAAAGATTGGTTCCTTGGTTAATTAATTATGGTTCTCTATTGAACTTTACCATATATATATATATATATATATATATATATATATATATATATATATATATGGAAAAATTCAATAGAGAACCATTATTAATCAAAGAACTAATGAACCAATCCAAAGCGTCGGAATTTAAAGCGATTATCGGCAAAAGGAAGGGTTGTAAAATTTTATAATGAACGCACATGTACCGGATTATAACAAAACTCAATTCCTTTTTTTCATTTAAAATTTTTTTTAGGCCAAGTTTTTTATCGAAAAAAAAAACGAATATACCGTTGTTCACGATTTTCCGTCCTCTTTCCATAGAGATCCATGATAATATATAAAAAACGAATTTTTTTTTCGAAAAAAACTCACTTAATTTTCTTAGTTTTTTCAATATTTAAGTTTATTTTTATTAAAAAAAAACTAATTATACCAAAAATATTAATTTTTTGTACTCTATTAATAAACATCAACACCGATTTAAAAAAAAAATATCTCGAACATTGTAGATTCACACTGTGAATCTAAACCGTAAATATTTCAATTTTTAACATTCACAATATGAAAAATCTCGAACAGTTCAGATTCACATTGTGAATCTGAATTACTATTATGCACACTGTGAATCTGAGAAAGTTCACAAAAAAAAAAAAAAAAAAAAAAAAAAAACTCGATCAGTGTAGATTCACACTGTGAATCTAAACTGTAAATATTTTAAATTTTAACATTCACAATATGAAAAAGCTCCGATCAGTTCAAATTCACACTGTGAATCTGACTTATTATTATGCACACTGTGAATCTGAGGAGGTTCACAATGTGAATCTGAACAGGTTTACAAAATGAATCTGAACAGGTTCACAATGTGAATTTGAACTGAAATATCGTTTTTTTATTTATTTTTATTTTTATTTTTTTTAACATGAATATCAATCTATGTTTAAAAAGTACAAAAATATGAATTTTGATTTATTTATTAATTTTTTCTATAAAAAATAGATCTTAACTTTTTTCATCAAGGAAAATGAAGTGAGTTTTTTTCGAAAAGAAAAAGTCCGTTTTTTATATATCATCATGAATCTCTATGGAAAGAGGACGAAAAATCGTGAACAACGGTATATTCGGTTTTTTTTTAATAAAAAACATGACCTAAAAAAATTTTAAACGAAAAAAAGTGGTGAGTTTTTTGTAAATGGTGGATTTTTTGGTATAATCCGGTGTGTGTGTGTACAATGTAAAAGTGTACATCTATTTCCTTGGCCGTTGATCCTTATGATTGCCGACGCTCACGATTGGTTCCTTGGTTAATTATGGTTCTCTAAGAGCATTAGGTATGGGTCGTTATTATAATGCGTTCTTACATGCCACATCAGCCTTAACACCACCATAACACCATGTAGGAAATGGTGTTTCAATGTTAGAACTTGTTAAGAGGTAGAAAAAGGTAGAGAGAGAAAGAGAGAAAGAGGAAGGGAAATGATTTTTATTGGTTCTTATTCCCGTTTTGATACGTTGTAACGCCCACAAGATGCAACACAACAAGAAAGGGGGGCGGTGTGCAATGAGATGCAACGCCGTTTTGGGCGTCCACCTCAGCCACAACGAGTCTCAACGAGACCCATACCTTACACTCTAAGAAACCTCACCCTATATATATATATATATATATATATATATATATATATATATATATATGATTAAAGATAAAGATATTGAATATTTGTTAAAATACACTATTTATATGTTTTTTTTATTTAAAATCTTGTAGATATTTAATAAATAATTAAATAAATTTTTTTAGGACATAAGCATTGTCAAGTCAAACATTGATGATTCCATTTATCTTTATTCGTCATCATATATTAGTTTAAATGTCAAACGACTTATGTTTCAATCCAAAATTAATATTAGCATATCTAATTATCTTTTTTCTTCTTTTTTATTTATTTATTTTGTAACAGTCAATGATTAAAATTGTAAAGGTAAAAAATAGCAAAGCTCAGAACTATAAAATGATAATAATATTCATACTCACACTGATTACGCTAACGTGTAAATTACATTACAAAAATTATTATTCAAGATTTAACACTTAAATAATCTGAAATTAGAAGTTACCATAATTTAGGTTTACAAGAGCCAATAAGGTTATTGTAGTGTTTTGGTGAAATACACATTGGAGGTAGGCTGGGTGGGTATATGACTAATGATAAAGTTAACACACAAAAAGAAGACCTTGAGAACAAGATTCCTGGCTTTTGATTGCTTGTAAATGATGAATGTATGTAAAACTAAAATGTGGAAGCATCTACTTTTAGATTGTACAATAAGTCAATGATCCCATACTAGAAACCCCCCCCCCCCCCCCCCCCCCCCCCAAAAAAAAAAAAAAATACCACATACGAAAAATTCTGGGCTATTGGGAATAAAATATCGTGTCAAGATGTTACTAGTTGTATCCCATTTGTGTTGCTCATGATCCTAACAAGTCATGTAGAATATGTAGGAACTTAGTCGTGCACGAAATCACATCCAAGTACATTATCGTTGATTTTACAGTTAGACAAAAGAAACATGTTTTTTATAAGAAATGACAAGTAAGAACATTTGCGTGTGACTATTAATGAATCATGATGATCATGAGTCTCCTCAAAAAGTACATTGTTAACAAATAAACGCGCGACATTTACATAGTTCAATACCGACATAATCTGATCTACTATTTTCAAATAATTACATATTAGGTATGAAACCCGTGTACTACACAAGTTGATTAAAAAAAAATTATATATGAAGATATAAACTTTAAATATTTTTTTTAAGAAAACAATAAATATCAAAGTGTAAACATTAAACAATTTTTTAAATAAAATTTCAATATATATATATATATATATATATATATATATATATATATATATATATATATATATATATATAAACAAAATGATGAATAAATAAATAATTCAATTTATATTAATAAAATAAACTATAGAAAAATAATTATATTTTGGCCATATAATATTTTTTTAAATTTGTCAATAAAAAGCAATAAAGTTTGATTTTTTTTATATAGACCATTTTGCCTAAAATGACAATGAACTATAAAAGAAACATGTCAATTTTGAATTATATATATTGAAGGAAATATATTAAAATTTGAAAATACAAGGAAACAAATTAATGACACATTAATTACTTTCTATAACCTAAAAATTAGATAGTTAATTAAGAAAATCAAAAATTACCACAAAATGACAAGTGAAAATTAATTTTTAAGAATTAACCACAAAATTACATGTGTCCAAATGCATAAGAAATTGACAAGTGTGAAAAAGTTCTTTATTTATTAGGTAGGATTATTTATATATATTTAAGACGAAGAGAGTTCTTAACAATGTTAATAACATCTTGTTTGCGTATAGATAGAAGTAGATAGTTTTTAACCATGGTAAGAGCATTTGTTAGAAGTAAATAGTTTTTAACCATGTTAAGAGCATTTCTGACCACATTCTAAAAATAGAGTATAAAAATAAAAGTGTTAGAGATTATATAGTTTACATTCCAAATTTATAGTGTAACTATTTATTTTTCTATTTATAAAATGTAAAATAAAGTTAGTTGAAGTATTTATTTTATTTTATACTATAAATAAAATGTAACGGCAAAAATAAAGTAGGATTTGAGATGTTATAAACTATAAGCATATTATGCACGATCCTTAATAATGGAACTATATATTCTAGGTAGTTTAGAAAGCGCATTAGGTTGTAATCTACCGTTGCACTGTTTTTCATTATTCATATTTTCATTCAATTTCTTTTTTACTTATAAGTGCAAGGCAATGAAACCCTCCCAATCCATTTAACCTTAGAGCATTCACAATCGGGTTTAATAAGAGTTGAATAGAAGATAATTACAATTGAAAAGAAGTTGAATGAAGTGTGGATAATGATATAGATGAGAGTTGAATGAAAAAAATTGTATGATCATTAAGTGGTTCAATGAATTTAATCTTTTCTTTTTCAATTAAATTCAAGCAAAATATATATTTCATCTTATTTTCTTATTACTTTTATATTTGATTTATGTATTTTTTTAATTAAATCACAAATAAAATTAATCATATTATTAGGTATTATATTATTTAATGTATCATATTTTTAGGTGTTTTATTTTTTCAAATAAATAAATCAAATGAAATATTTAAAAATAAAACATTGCTAAAAAAGAAATATATCTATTACAAATCTAATAAATACTAATTTCGATAAAATTTTACGTTAATCGAAATATTACACATTAATTTTAAATTTATAAGTATGTTTATAAATATAATGATGATGATATGGAAATTCATTAAATTTTATAGGGTTTAATGAAGTGTATATGTTAAAAAGTATAGTTGAATAAAAAAAATAAATGATGATGCGACAGTGATGTAATAATCCATTGAACTTTTTAGAGTCCATTCGTTCAATGGAGTGTACATGCCCTTATGTCATATTGGTTTTATATAAAAAAATTTGTCTCATTCTTTTTCATCTTTTCCAACCTACGACATATAAAAATTATATTTTTTCCAACCAACTTGACCTGTCACTATTAATTATTAACTAAATTAAAAAATAAAAAATAAAATAAAATAAAACATAAAATTCTTTTAATTAGAAAAACCTAACACAAATAAAAAGAAAAATACGATAATAAAAAAAACACATGAATTAATAGTTATCCAGATATTGAACGTGGGCATGCTTCATGTATTATTTTGTAAATTTATATATATATATATATATATATATATATATATATATATATATATATATATATATAATAAAAATACAATTAGAAAAAAGTTCTATAGAATAATTGATCTATATTGGTAAGTTTATGACCGTTATGAAAAATAATATTTAAAATGGTTAGAAATTTTAAATAATCTTATTTAATTCATGATTAATGAGAAAAATATAATGCTATTTGGATAAAACATAATATCAAAAAGTGTGATCATATATTGCTATTTGTGAAATTTTAAACAAAAAGTATAATGCTGGTTAGATAAACAAAAGTCTAAAAAAATATAATGCGAAAATTTGATAACGTTTAAACATAAAGTAAATTTCGACATCGCTATTTATATAAGTAAAACCACTGAAACTATAATCGTAGAATTGATTGTTAAAATGTTATTTGTAGATAGAGCATTTGAATAACAACCTACTCCCAGTTTTTCATCAATCTAGAAACGGTATAATAATAAATGTATGTTGGTGGGAGAATGTTAGTCATCTGATTATTTTGGTTTAATGTTTTAAGCTTGCATACCACTCTCTCTAAATAACCAAAATATGAAAGATACAAATATTGTTGAATAATAATAATGTACCTATCTAAAAATATGAAAGATACAAATATTGATGAATAATAATAATGTACTTATCTAAATAGGGGTAATGTACTCATTTTCCTATAATAACAATATACTTGACTATTTTATTTTTCTTATTTTTCTAAATAAAAAACTAATATAAATCGGTTAACTTACCTAAATACATTGTATGGTATTTTAATAATAATATGTTGCTTGGTTTTTCACTTTTTCCAATGGAATGAAATGAAACTCGTGAAAGCCTTATATTCAAATGATGAGAAACAATTTACTTTTAGAAACATCTCATGTTGTAAAAAAAAAAATAAGCAATCTATCGGCTTTAATTTTGTTGGATGGGTGTTTTTATATATTAATCGAATGGGAAACATTGTGTTTATTGGATGTGTATTTTAAATATATTGATTGCAATGCAGTGTAATACAACTTTTTGGAAACATATATTCGTTTTTGAAATAAACCTAGGAAAAATGACGAATACAATGATCTTTTTTGAGTTGTAGTCAAATGAGAATATTATTATTTGATTTTTCTTTTTCAAATTTTAACCCATATA
This sequence comes from Lactuca virosa, assembly GCF_052849685.1. Taxonomy (NCBI): domain Eukaryota; kingdom Viridiplantae; phylum Streptophyta; class Magnoliopsida; order Asterales; family Asteraceae; genus Lactuca; species Lactuca virosa. The sequence goes on along the minus strand of NC_136427.1, from coordinate 293,923,119 downwards.
AAATGAATTTATTCAATTATTAATATTTTTAAAAGAAGATATGTGAAAACATCTTCTTGAAAATAATTTTTCTAGTAACGAATAGAAAACAAAAACGTGAAAATAATATTGAATATATCTTTTAGTATCCTTTAATTTGTGTAATAAAAAGTTATATATGGTGATATGTTTGATTGCAAACGCGGATTAAAAATAATGTAGTTAGTAACAGGTTTGTTTTAACTATTTTCATTGAAAAAAAAAATCAAATGTTAGATATTCCACACGTATGGCCATTTAGTATTTCTTAAGCATTGAAATCTAATTGATAAGAATGTTAATTATGAATTAAGCTTGTGGCTATCGAAAATCAAAGTAACGATAATTTTATTAATATTTTAGATCGATATAGTATATAGAGATGTTTCGGTGCATAAAATTAAAATTCGAATGAAGTAGCAAGATTCAAATGTAAAAGTTTTTTTTATAGTACCCATCCGAAAAGTATAGGAAAACAACCAGTAAAAATCAAAAGTAATGATTGTTTTTGAAAAAAATAAATATTCATATCTTAATAGAAACTCAAATTGAATATATAATCTGCTATACTTCAAAAACTAACGGCGTTTCTTTTCCTCATAAAACAAATAAACAAAACAAATGCCTACATAATCATTGAATCTTCCATTCTTCTATGCTTACATCGCATAATATTAATCATAAAAAATGCAAAGTGGCCTCCACTAGTGTATATAATTCAGTTATGATCATGAAGATTAACGATGTGAATATGAACTAAAATGTTGGAAAAAAATGTTTTTTTATATTAATATGAATCTTTATTTAAAGATTACCAAAAAAAAATATGAATTTTGATATATTTATTAACTTTTTTTGATAAAAAAATATATCTGAACTTTTCAAAAAACAAAGAAAATAAATTGGGTTTTTTTTTTTTAAAAAAAACTTCGTTTTTTATATATCAATATGGATCTCTATTTAAAGAGAACGAAAAATTATGAACAATGGTATATTTAGATTCTTTGTCGACAAAAAACATGACCTAAAACAATTAAACTAAAAAATTTAAGTTTTGGTATAATCTGGTTCATACGCATCCAATGTGAAGGTGGTCAATCGCTTCAAATTTCAGCACTTTGGATTAATTCATTGGTTTTTTGATTAATAATGGTTTCCTTTTGAACTTGTTTTCACACACACACACACATATATATATATATATATATATATATATATATATATATATATATATATATATATATATATATATATATATATATATATATATATGACAAATTTTCAAAAATGATTCTTATGGTATGCATTTTTTCTGAGATTTGGTCTAAACCACAACATTTTTGGATTGATGGTCATTTTGACCATACTTGTATGTGGTTTTGGTCCCTCGAAAAACACACACATACACACGGTGAAATAAATGAAAATCTAGGTGAAACCGGACATAGAAACCGACCAAATCCGATTTCAAGTGAAATGGCTTTCTCTCATCGTTAATCAGTTGGATCATCTCCTTACCATTACCTGATTCATCAGAGGATGAAAATGGGGGCTCCTTTGTTCATCATCTTTTTGTAATCCACACCTTCATCCGGTAAGTACCTCCCTCCCAATGCCTTCTTCTGAAATCACCCATCATCGTCCCCTTGTACTTTGATTCGTCATCTGTAGATCTTACAAACCCTCCTCTCCCCCTTCAGCTCTAAAGTCGGGTTTAAAACAAAAGAGAGATGATGTGGTACCACACCCATCAAACAAGATCATCCCCATGAACCATCGAGAAACCCCCACCATCTTCATGTTGGTGATGGATGATAGATCTATTACATGATAGCAGGGACGGACCCAAGATTTCGTAGTAGGTGTTGCTGGTGGCACGTAGGTGTTTCCGGTGGCACATTTTTCCTTTTACGTAGTGGCACTAATGATGGGTTTTGAGCATTCTAACACTCCTATGGTGTACATGCAACCCTAGAAACCTTGGATCTATGTTTTCTCTAATATTCATGCAATTTGAATTCCAATGTTCTCAACCTAACTAGCATGTTATGAGGTACTTGTACTATAAAACTTTAGTAGAATAACATACCTTTTCTTGCGGTTGATTGCTTGGAGTCTTGAGAGCCTAACACCAATAATGTGGATGCCTCAAGTGGTATCACAAATCACCAAAACACCTTGGAAGACTTGAGATAATAGTATGCACCAAGTAGAAATCGGCCCACCCTTTTGTACTCACACACTAGTGCCATTTCATGTGCCAAATACCTCTTTATATAGTATGGAGGATTAGGGTTTCATCTATGTAAACCCTAATACTCATGACCTTTCATTTCCATAGGAGACATGGGTTAAAAACTCCATGGACTATCCATGAAAGCTTAGCCCAACCTATATGAATGAAAGACCCACATTTTCGTACTAAAGACATTGTCACTCCAAAGCATGCTACTTGCATATTCATAAAAACAATATTTTACATTGATAAGTTGTTTACATAAGACTGGATACAAACCGACTATTACAAATTTTTATATGTTACATAACTTCCCAGGATACTATAAGTTATACATACATGAGTACAAAAGACAATAGTTTCAAAATATTCAAAATCTTCCAACAGTATACGATTATATTGGTTACTTATCTCCTGCAATTTGTTAAACATTGAGAGGGGTAAGCGGTGACGTTTAGTGAGTTCAACAATAGATACAATATAATGTTATGCCATATATATATATATACTTCAATATGGCAGAAGCAAAGAGGAACAAGAAACAACAAAGACATATGTGAATCATGTGAGAAACTTTCCATATCAATCAATGATTTGATACAAAGATATACGATCAATAAAGCTTCGGCCCAAATGGCACAGAAGACATACACTTTCTGATTTAAACATTTTGCTAGAATATACAGGCTTTCAACCCTACATAGCCCTATGCCAATACCAGAAGTTATACGAGTCATGCTCTACATGGCCAAAGGCACAAAGCCAATACCAGAAGTGATACGAGACATGCTCTACATGGCCAAAGGCATAAATCCGATACCAGAATAATACGAGACATGCTCTACATGGTCAGAGGCTCAAAGCCAATACCAGAAGTTATACAAGTCATGCTCTACATAATCAACAATATGAAAACCAAAATAACTCAGGAAAGCATATAGCACATATAACACATAACATACAATTGTTCCTATATATTAAACTCACCGTGAAATAACTGGGGGTTAAAATAGTAATTTGGGCAGCACTTCGTTACTATAATTAGCTTTCTTCGTTGAATACCGGGCCCTGCGAGGGTTGGGCTTCAAAACCGAAAAGATAAATTTATCGGGCTTCTCGGGCACTTCGGAACGTATTTCGGGTGTTTGGTATGATCCCGGGGCTTCGGGGGAAGTTGAAATGGCTTAAAAATGGGTTTAGAAGTGAAAATGTGAGAATTTTCTAAACTTACCCGGGTGGTCTCGCACCCTCCCTTATAAAGTATGCGAGACCGAGGATCAACGGCTGAGAAGGAGACACGCGACTGCAGATGCGAAGGCCAGGTGTCCGATGCGAGGCGAGGCAGGTGGCTTCGGATGCGAGGAGTCAGCAAACACGCGTCGGTCTTCGGACGTGCCACAGTTCGGATGACTCAGCGAGATCGGACACGGGGCATGCTTCGGTTGGGCCTCCCTTCGGTCGTATCACAATCCGACACGGGGCACGCATGTGAGGAGTGGGTGACGTGGCCTATTCCGGACCATGCGAAATTTCTCGGATTTCGGGCTTTTCTCGATTTTTTAGCCAAAAACTTCTAAAATCCATAACTTTCGCATACGGGCTCCGTTTTTTACGTTCTTTATATGCACGCATAGGTAAAGTTATGCTCTACAACTTTCGTTTAGACTTCGTTGGCTAGTTATGACTTTATTTTTAATATTATTATTTTTAACAGACCGGGACAGGAAAATCCGTTAAAAATTCATAACTTCTTCATCCGACGTCCGTTTTCGTCAGTCTTTTTACCGTTGTACTACTATTAATGAGACCTTCGACTCTCGTTTAGGTTGTGTGGCTAAAAATCACTCGATCTAAAATTCGAGTTTTTAGCTGTCTAATGCTAAACTGACACTTAGAAAAATCATAACTTCCTCATACGAAGTCAGATTTGGGCGTTCTTTTTATAAAAATTCTCGGTTTAACAAATACTACGACTTTTCTTTAGATCACCAAGGCTAAAAAGTAGTTTATCAAAAACTCGCTTTTTACGTCATTCGGCGCCGTGCCGGTTTTGTCGCGGATCTTCGATTGGTCATAACTTCCTCGTTATAACTCGGATTTTGATGAGGTTTTCGCCTAAATGTTTCTAACAAGATTCTTTACAACTTTCAATAATAAAATTCTACTTATTTCAAATTTTATATTTTCGTTAAATTTCAATATTTGCCTTTTGATTGGAATCTCGTAAGACTTCTAATATTTTTCGAGTGATTCTAAACATAGTTTTACTTCATTTCTAGTAAAAACTATCCCTTAGAACTCAATACTCATAATTATATAATATTTCATAATATTATTCACTTTTAAAATTACATAACACGATAACTGAACGTGTATGTTACAATGAACTTGGCCTATTCTATATATAAGAGTCCATATTTAATTAGTTCATTTTGATCACCAAATTAATTCTAAATTAATTTTTGATCAATACCAATTAAATAATATGATTTCATATTAATATATTATAACTTATAATATATTAATAAATCATAACTTATATTATTCTTAAAAGATTATCCATATAAATTGTTTCGGTGAAGTGCAACCCAAATGGACCATGCCGGGTCGGGTCAAGTACATACCAAATATAGTTACGGATTTAGACACCTTATACAACAGTCTCCCACTTGGATAAGTCTGAGAATGTTCTTCACCGCAGTCTAGTGAGCCTTGCTAGGATTCCCCTGATATCTGTTGACCATGCTCAAAGCAAAGGCCACATCAGGGCGGGTACAAGTCATAGCATACATGATCGAGCCTACAGCAGAAGCATATTGTAATCGACTCATCTTAGCTATCTCAGCTTCTGTACTCGAACTCTGAGCCTTGCTCAGTTTGGCATTATGCTGGATCGGTAAGTCACATTTCTTGGAATTATGCATGTTGAACCTTTTCAACACTTTGTCCACATAGGTGCTTTGACTAAGTCCAATTAGTCTTTTACTCCTTTCTCTCAATATCCTTATCCCTAGGATATAGGTAGCTTCTCCAAGGTCCTTCATAGCAAAACACTTCCCAAGCCAGGACTTAACCTCCTGCAAGGTTGGGATGTCATTTCCCATGAGTAGTATTTCATCCACATACAGTACCAAAAAGCTAACTATACTCCCACTAGCTCTGACATATACACATGACTCATCTTCGTTTCTCGAAAAACCAAACTCTTTTACTTTCTCATCAAAACAAAGATTCCAACTGCGAGAAGCTTGTTTCAATCCATAAATGGATTTCTCAAGCTTGCACACTCTATCAGGGTACTCTGCACTGACAAAATCGTCTGGCTGATTCATGTAAACATCCTCAACCAACTTTCCATTAAGGAAAGAGGTTTTGACATCCATTTGCCATATTTCATAATCATGAAATGCAGCAATGGCTAGCATAATCCTAATACACTTAATCTTTGCTACTGGTGAGAAGGTTTCATCATCGTCAACTCCCTGAGTTTGAGTGAAACCCTTCGCAACCAGTAGCGCCTTATAGGTGTGCACTTTTCCATCCATGTCGGTCTTCTTCTTGAAGATCCATTTGCACCCGACTGTCTTACGACCCGGTACATTGTCAACCAAGTTCCAAACTTGATTGGCATACATGGACTGTATCTCGCTGTCCATAAACTCTTTCCATTTAGCAGACTCGGGGCCTGCCATGGCTTCCCTATAGCTGTTAGGTTCATCCAAATTTACCAGTGTACTATCACTGATAAATGTATCACCTTCTGCAGTAATATGGAAACCATAATAATGCTCAGGTGCATTCCTAACTCTAGTGGAACGCCTCAGAGGTACAGACTCGTCAGTTTGTTCAACAAGAGTTTCCTCCTCAGGTTGACTGCTAGGGTTTGAGGTTCCTTCACCACTTCACTCTTGAAGCTCTTCAAGGTCAATCTGCCTCCCACTGTTTCCTTGGCTTATAAATTCTCTCTCGCGAAAGACCCCTCTCCTTGCCACAAAGACCACATTCTCATTGGGTCTGTAGAAGAGGTAACCAAAGGATTTTTGTGGGTAGCCGATGAAAATACACCGCTCACTACGAGGTTCGAGCTTGTCCTGAGTCTCACGTCTCATAAAAGCCTTGCAACCCCAAATCTTGATGTGGTCTAAATTGGGAACTTTCCGAGTCCACATCTCGTGAGGTGTTTTGGCAACCTTCTTGGTAGGGACTAGATTAATAATATGGGTGGCAGTCTCTAAGGAATACCCCCAGAATGAGATTGGTAACGAAGCTCGAATCATCATGGAACGAACCATGTCAAACAAGGTTCGATTATGCCTCTCAGTCACACCATTAAGCTGTGGTGTTCTGGGAGGTGTCAATTGTGAAACAATTCCACATTCCTTAAGATAGTCAAGGAACTCTGTACTAAGATACTCTCCTCCTCGATCGGATCGAAGCATCTTAATCTTCCTGCCCAGCTGATTCTCCACTTCCTGTTTAAACTCTTTGAACTTTTCAAAGGTTTCTGACTTATGCTTGATTAAGTAGACATAACCACATCTACTGTAATCATCAGTAAAAGTCACATAGAAGCGGTTAGCATCCCTTGTGGCGGTTCTGAAGGGTCCACACACATATGTGTGTATGAGGTCCAACAAACCTTCACCCCTAGCACAAGTACCAGTGAAGGGTGACTTTGTCGTTTTTTCAAGCAAACAAGACTCGCAACTATGATCTGACTTTAAGTCAAATGACTCCAAGACTCCAGCCTTTTGGAGTTGGCCTATGCGCTTCTTGTTGACATGTCCAAGACGACAGTGCCACAAGGATGCCTTATCTAAACTAGTGGAAGAATCGATATACAACACATTATTTCCTAAATTGTCTACAACCGACACAATTTCATATACACCATCATAAGGTAATGATTTAAATAAAGAACATTATTATAAAAAGCATTAATACCACCATATTCATTATCAAATGAAAAAGTAAACCCTTGTTTGTACAAACCGTGAAAAGAAATAATATTTCTCGCCATTTCAGACGAGTAACAACACTTATTCAAATCTAACACTAACCCACTACTTAGCAACAAAGAATAAACTCCAATCTTGGTGACAGGTGTAACTTTCCTATTCCCCATGATCAAGTTTATCTTTCCGTGCTCCACATTTTCACTTCTTCTTAGGCCCTGCAAATCAGAACATATATGAATACCACAACCTGTATCAAGGACCCAAGAATTAGTATGCGGTGAGTTATTAGACAATATAGTGTAAATACCTGCATGGGTAGGTTTGACCTTCCCCTCCTTAAGATCTTGCAGGTACTTGGGGCAGTTTCGTTTCCAGTGCCCCTTATCATGACAATAGAAGCATTCAGCTTCCTTTGGGTTGGAAGAAGGAGTGACAGAACCACCTTTGGTTCCACTTGAAGAGGAGCCATCAAGAGACTTTCCATTGGTACCCTTCGAAGGGGTCTTCCTCTTCTTCCCTCTACTTTGCCCGATTGCCAGAACAGGGGCGGCGGTAGGAGTAGGAGTAGTAACAACCGATTTGCCCTTAAGACCAGTTTCAGCGGTCTTCAAGAGCCCTTGAAGTTTGCTAAGTGTGACCTCCTCCTTGTTCATGTGATATGTCATTAAGAATTGATCATAACAAGTAGGTAAGGAGTGTAGTATGATATCAATAGCCAACTCCTCAGGGAAGTTCACATTCAATTTCAGCAAACGGTCCACAAACCTTTGCATTTTCTGCATGTGGCCAGTGATGGGTTCACCATCCTTCATTCGGTTTGTTATCATGGAAGAGATGATTTCATACCTCTCTTGACGAGTACTTTGATGGTAGCGATCCATTAGATCCATGTGCATCTCAAAAGGGTAAAAGTCCTCATAGGACTTCTGGAGTTCAGCTTTCATTGTGGCCAACATGATACATGCCACCTTGGTAGCATCTCTCTCATGTGCCCTAAAGTCAGCGATCTCCTCTGGAGTAGCATAAGACTCATCAATTTCCTTCAGTTCCTTGTCAAGGACATATTCCTTGTCCTCGTAACTTGTGACCATCCTGATGTTCCTGATCCAATCATTAAAGTTTGAAACATCAAAGATGACTCTCCCACAAAGATTCATGAGAGATAAGGAGCCGGTAGGGTTTGAGCCAGAAGCAGCATTGTTGGAAGACATCTGAAAAGAAGAAAGACAAGTTTAGATTAGATATAGAATCCTTAATAAGACACCCAAATGTAATATTTGTTGGATTAATGTCTAAGTCCATAACTATAATTGGTAAGACTTGACCCGACCCGGCATGGTCCATTTGGGTTGCATGGCATCATGCATTTGGATAGACTATAATGAGAGAAATAACACTTAAGGTTGGTTAATATATTATAAGTTCTAATATATTAATAAGGTTATTTAATTAGTATTGATCAAGAATTAATTTGGAATTAATTAAGTGATCAAAAGGAGACTAATTAAATATATGGGTTGATTGTGTAAATCATTCATTCTTATATATGTGGGCTTGTGATCCAAGATTCCTTATGTTGGACTAAGTCCATAGGGTGACCCATGGATACTCCATGGAGGTTAAAATCCATGGAGCATAAGGAATGGGTAAAGTTATGAGTTACATGGTGTAACCCTAATAGCCACCATATAAAAGAATCCCATGGCTCAAGAAATCGTGCACTAATGTGTGAGTGTGAGGGCTAGACGATTTCAAGGAGTGTTCAAGTTTCTCTCAAGTTATTCCAAGTGTATTTGGTGTTGTGTGAACCATTTGAGGTGTCACACTTGGGGCACTAGGCACTCAAGCTTCATGAAGACATTCTACATCAAAGAGGTATGTATTCTATCTTGTTATATTTATTATTTTGTATGCTAGATTAGGATAATACCTTGGATGGTCATAATTGTATGTATAATAGAGAAAACATAGATCCAAGGTATTTAGGGTTGCATGTACACTTAGGAGTGTTAGAATGCTCAAAACCCATCAGTGGTATCAGAGCCAAGGCTTGTTTTCTTGTTATACTTGCAAAATTAGCTGAAAAATCGAATTGTATTAGTTTAAAAGTTATGCTAATTACTTGAAAAAAATTTGATGTGAATTATCTTTGTTCATATGAGTTTATTAGATTAATAGAAAAGTTAATTGATTATGTGTTTTCAATCCATTTTAATCTACGAGTTGATTCTAAAATGTGTTTTTGTAACTTGTCCTCAAGTTATATGAAAAGTCACATTTAAGTTTCATAAAACTCATAAAAAGTTGGCAATGGTTACAAAAATGAAGAGTCTTGTCCTCATTAAATGGTTTTATGACTCCATAACTTGTCCTCAAGTTATGGAGATTCAAGAGTCACTTCATTAAATGATAAAATGTGTAATCTTAATTAGTTCCATAAGTTACAAAAATAAAGAAAAGTTACATTCTTTTATTAGTTTAAAGTCTTCCATAACTTGTCCTCAAGTTATGGAACTTGAAGAGTTTTTTTTTTAATTAAAACTACTTTAAACACATAAGTTATGGAATTAATTAGTTTTGAATATTTTCAAAAACTTGCCCTCAAGTTTTGGAATTTGTAAAGTTTTCCCCATGAATACTTTAATCCCAAGTTAGCCCTTAGAATTTTAAAAGTTAAAATTCAACCCTTATACTTTATAGTATTATAAGTTGATAATAAATATATGTATAAGAGCAAGTCAGTCTTACCGTTAGTAGGCCTCATTCACGAAGCCGGTCTATAAAGGGGGTATAAGGTTACTGCCTATAAAATGGCAGTTTAATGGGTGTCCACTCTCACCCACCGCTTCCTTGACTGGTGGAGGGTCGTTAGCCGAACGGGTAGGACAAGGACTATAATTCTCCCTTCATTAAAAGTATTAATGATAAATACTAAGTAACTAAACACTTATAAATTCCCAATCTTAGTTACTTAGGAAAATGTGAATAAGGTGCTAATCCATGAAATTACACTTTGCACTTTGTTTAAACCGTTAGTGGAGCGTGTGTGGTTAACCGGCACACTAACCTGGATTTAACAAAGTAGGCAAAGGGTAACTTAATATTTATCATAGTATCGGTGGAGCTCGTGTGGTTAACCGGCACATCGATTGAGGGGTAAATATTAAGGGTACCAAGTATATTTGCATGGTTACTTCACACCTTGTTTTGTGATCCTCGGCATCCCAGTCACAAAACCTGAAGGGCACACTCGAGATTGAAACATGCCATTGAAAAGTTCAATGAATCTCAAAAGATCTAGGAGTTTCAAATCCAATTAAAAACCTAATTACATTATTTCGTTTTTCATGGTGGAAATTGGTAAATCGTCATTTACCTACCTTCAACTATTTTATAACTCGGATTACGGCATCCCTCTTCTAAGTTATAAAATAGTTTGTTGGGTCCTAGCCTTAATATTTCATATTGGGTGTCATATTAAGGACTTTAAATCAACTATCTTGAATATCTCCCAAAAAGATGTCTGGTCTAGACATTTATGATCTTCCCAAATCTCTTGAAATAAGCTTTCCTAAATGAAGATGATGTCCCATGGATATCATACTTCTTTCACCTCCTCCAATTATTCTCCCTAACCCACAAGTTCCTAAAAAGTTTAAGGTCACTCAAGCCCTATTGGCAAGGCAAGGTCTAGGTGTGATCACATCGGGAGAGTTGGGTGTCAAAGTCTTGAGAAAGTTGGTGGCTCAACTACTTTCTAAGTCACATAGTGAGTTCTTTTGGGAATCCTATGAAACAGACTAAGACAAGACCCTTAATGATCTTATCTATTTGCTAAGATCAACTTCCTAAAACGCTATGGACATTGACAATGATGACATTGGATATCCAGTAAAGCTCTCTCTTCCCAATGGAAAGGGATCGGCCATAGTCAACTCGGTTGACCCAATGGTAAAGAGAGAGGCGAAGTTTGAGATAGTCCCATTATCAAGGGTCCATAGGTAACTATTGCCAAAGGAAGGGGCATTGCTTACGAAGCTTCCAAATTTACCTAAGGATGTTAAAGTCAATAAGTTTGGCTCTACTTCAGGTAAAGTCCATTGTCTAACTCTATTAAGTACATGCTGATTCTGATCGCGAAGATGGATTTCAATCGCATGGTTCGGTGATCAGAATTTTGGGCTATTACTTAAGAGTTATGATATTTATATTGCTTAGGAATAGATAACAACAAGGTTTTCATATGGATTGTAAGGATAAGTTTTTCCGCAAAGTTTTAAAATAAAAGAAAAAGGTTTTGATTTTATTTATTTTAAGTATCCTGACAATGGCATTTGTGAAAATTTGTTGCTTATAAGATTCCATTGATAGCAATATTGGAAAAATGGATTTGATTCTTTCGGTTGTGGTAGTGTCTAATATTACCAAATAAGGAAAGATTCTCATCACCCAAGGTTCAATTGGACCGAAACTTGGAATCATGCAAGTTGTATAGTATGATGAATGAGAACTTTCAGGTTGGAAAATTAAGACTAATTCCTTATGTGAATAAGGAAAGGACTAAGGGATCGAGTACACATTCTTGTGCACTGGTCAAGTCCACCACAAAAGATCAAGAAGACTATTCGTCATGATTTACTTAAGTTCAGTAAATATGGTTATACTTATAAGTTTAAGTATAAGTCTGTAGCATTGGAGAAGTTTCAATGTGTGACAGAACGAATAAGAAGAATCAAAGTATGGCAGAAAGATAAAAGTTTCTCAAATCTGAAAAGATGGGAGAGTACTTTAGTATCATGTTTATGATCATCTTAATGATTAAGATACCATATCACAATTGGTCCTCTAAAGTCATCTTAGTGCATTCTTATGACTAAGAAGAGGAGTCATGAATTGTTGAAATGGTTAAATCAAAAAGATGAGTCATACTTCGTTCCAAAACAATTCTTAGAGTCATACTCCAAGATTGTAACTTGAGTGACATATCTTAAAGAGGGTTTGTTAACACTAGTCAAATGTAAGAGTAAAAGGTTATCTACTCTTGTACATTTGAAATTGGTAAGTTGTGATGTTTTGGATAAAACAGAGACCAACTTAGGCCAATTGTGTAAAGTGTTAGTCTTGATAAAGAATCCGCACTATCTCTTGAATATTTGACAAGGGAGTCTTATATGTCAAGAGGACAGTGGGAGTCTTAAAGCTCTTGAAAGTTTCAAGACTTAATCAAGAATAAAACCTAAAGTCCTTCACTAGCACACGACTTGAGGTTTATAACCTATCGTGTTGAAATTTTTGTGCCTATTCAAGTTGGCTTTGCATAGGAGTTCTGAGAGTTCTCAATTGGTTGCACAACTACTTGGAAGCAATGGCAGGCACCTGAGCTGCCAAATGGCAAGAATTTAAGATTGCACAAGTTTAATCAATATGAGTTTGGATTTGTCACTAACCTTGTCTTGTGATTATGGTTTTGACAAATTCACATGGATAAGAACACATACACTATTAAATCTAAGTGTCGTAAGGTTTCTCTCCGATTCATGAAAATGACGGTGAGGAAACACTTTCACTAAGTAGATTTTAGCTAGATAGCAATTGTGATATTTGCATTCTCAAACTCGTTAGTGGAGCGTGTGTGGTTTACCGGCACACTAACATGGACTTGTGAGAAGTGGCAAAGGTCTAAACAATTGAGACTATGATTACGGCATCCCTTTTCATAGTTCTAAAATTGTTTAGACACACATGTGAGCTATCTAAGAGAGGTGTATGATTTTGATAAAGTTTTATCAAAACAATCTAGTATCAGAAATCTGAACTTTGGTAAGAAAGTCAGCTGATTTCTGAGTACATGTCAAAGCTAGTGGGAGCATAAGTGTTATGCTAATAATCATCATGTTAGTCGGAGCATGATAATTATGACAAAGGTTGCAAGTTAGCAATGTTAATTATAGAAAACAAAAGTTTCAATTCGTGAGGTTGCAGGGGTTGAAAAAGTTGTTTTGCTATAATTAAGGGAGAGGAAATTATACTTCATTTCAATTCTAAAAGCTTAGATTGAGATTTTAATCGTATTTAATCAAGGATATATATATGAATTTCATGTTGGAATGGCTCAACATAAGGAAATTCTATATATGGGTCCATTATTTGCGTTCTAAAATTCGATTATGATTACGGCATCCCTTTTCATAATCTGAATTTTGAGAACTTGGCAAATTGAAATGGAAATATTATAGCAAAAGACTGGTTTAGTCTTTATGTGAGACATCATGATTCGTGTCCCATATGCTTCGGATATAGGATCGATTACATGTGCTATATTCATCCTTTCTAAAATTTTCCAAATGCCTGGGGCATTATGAAGGGAAAAGGTCTAGAATTGGATATGACTAAAATGATTAAGCAATTGTCGAGGACAATCTAAGGTTTACCAAAGATTGGTTGCTCAAGGACAGTTGGAAGAATAATGTTAATTCTGGAAGGACCATATTGACATAATCTGCAAGGAGGCAACTCTTGTTCAGAAGTGATAGTCAAAATGGAATATGGAAATGTTTCAAAGTTAAAAATTATTCAATCTGTGTAAGATTAGGAAACTTAATGAAAGAAGGATGTTTCCAAGGAGCTGATCTCCTTTGGAATGCTCTGTAATGATTGTTGTCAAGTCTTTCTGACTTCGTGCATAATCATTAAGAGGATCAATGCATATAAGTTTAGAATCTAACAGATTTCAGTAAATGGCATGAATTTGGAATTCTTGCATTTGCAGTAAGGATTTGGGACTGTGAAAAGAGGATCATTGGAGTGATGTTCAATTGATCTATTTTACAAAGTAAAGATCATAGACAAACATAGTATGCATACTTGGTGTATGGCATGACTAGTGTTTAGAAAACATAGTGTACATGCTTGGAGCATGGGACAACTATTGTTTTAAATTCAAGTATAAAGTTGATAAAACCGAAACAATGAATAATGAGTAATCAGTATGGTGATAAATAAAAGTGTTTATTTATATTCATAGGGTTTGATACCATATTTGATTCATTTATTCTTGTGTTTCACTTTGCATGTTTTGACTTCCAGAATAACTAAGTCGCTCTTCCTGAATGATTAAGTTGTTCAAACCATCCACAGTCGGTCATATGTTGGAAGTAGATATGAATCAAGACTGTCATGGGTTGGTTTGTAGAGGTCCAAGTTGGTGGACAAAGTGGTGCTACAACACTCATGAGTGCTCATAAGTTCTGAGTATTGGATTCAACCCGCGCTCATTTGAATCACTTCATGGATTTTATCACGAGTGATCATGAGACGATAATATCTTATATTCTTCAAACCTAGAGATATGAGTTGTTACTATGAGTTGGTTATACATTGATTGCACGAAAACGCATTGGTAACTCGATGTTATAAAACGTGCCTTTGTGTATGATTCAACAAGTAGTAGAACAAGCCATATGAGTCGAAGTTTATCCATTCCTTTTACCTTCGGGATAAAAGCGATATATGTGGGCCCCTCGATGATTTAAAGATGATACATGTGAGTGCTTGGCCAAGCCAGGACTGATTTGATTTGTTCAATCAGTCAGTCATCATGAATCGGAAATCGGGAAACAACAAATAGACAGAGAGAATGATTGATAATCCATGTCTCAATCCATACGATATCTAGAATGGAGGAATATATGATCCCTTATCTAATGAACAAGTCATTGACAAAGGTCAGAGTTCATCGACAAGGTCAGAGTTCGACAGAAGCTTTTGAGAGCTACGATTGCTGATCGGTTCCTGAAGTCATACGCAATAATAGTTTTAGACTTATCCAAGTGGGAAACTGTTGGATTAATGTCTAAGTCCATAACTATAATTGGTAAGACTTGACCCGACCCGGCATAGTCCATTTGGGTTGCATGGCATCATGCATTTGGATAGACTATAATGAGAGAAATAACACTTAAGGTTGGTTAATATATTATAAGTTCTAATATATTAATAAGGTTATTTAATTAGTATTGATCAAGAATTAATTTGGAATTAATTAAGTGATCAAAAGGAGACTAATTAAATATATGGGTTGATTGTGTAAATCATTCATTCTTATATATGTGGGCTTGTGATCCAAGATTCCTTATGTTGGACTAAGTCCATGGGGTGACCCATGGATACTCCATGGAGGTTAAAATCCATGGAGCATAAGGAATGGGTAAAGTTATGAGTTACATGGTGTAACCCTAATAGCCACCATATAAAAGAATCCCATGGCTCAAGAAATCGTGCACTAATGTGTGAGTGTGAGGGCTAGACGATTTCAAGGAGTGTTCAAGTTTCTCTCAAGTTATTCCAAGTGTATTTGGTGTTGTGTGAACCATTTGAGGTGTCACACTTGGGGCACTAGGCACTCAAGCTTCATGAAGACATTCTACATCAAAGAGGTATGTATTCTATCTTGTTATAATTATTATTTTGTATGCTAGATTAGGATAATATCTTGGATGTTCATAATTGTATGTATAATAGAGAAAACATAGATCCAAGGTATTTAGGGTTGCATGTACACTTAGGAGTGTTAGAATGCTCAAAACCCATCAATATTAAGGCTAGGACCCAACACAATACTTTATAACTTGGAAGAGGGATTCCGTAATCCAAGCTATTAAATATTTGAAGGTAGGCGAATGACGATTCACCAATTTCCACCATGAAAAATGAAATAAATTATTAGGTTTTAATTGGATTGAAACTCCTAGATCTTTTGAGATTCATTGAACTTTTCAATGGCATGTTTAAATCTCGATTGTGCCCTCTCAAGTTTGTGACTGGGATGCCGAGGATCACAAACAAGGTGTGAATAACCATGCAAATTAACTTGGTACTCTTAATCTTTATCACCTAATCGATGTGTCGGTTACCCACACGCACTCCACCGATCTATGATAAACATTAAGTCACCCTTTGCCACTCTTACTAGTCCATGTTAGTGTGTTGGTTACCCACACACGCTCCACCAACGACTTGGTAAGGTACAAAGTGTAATTTCATGGGTTAGCACCAATTTCACATTTTCCTAAAGTAACTAAGATTGGGAATTTATAAAAAGGTTTAGTTACTTTATATTTATCATTATACTTTTAATGAGAATTATAGTCCTTGTCCTACTCGTTCGGCTAACGACCCTCCACCAGTCAAGAAAGCGGTGGGTGAGAGTGGACACCCATTAAGCTGCCATTTTATAGGCAACAACCTTATACCCCCCCCCCCTTGTAGACCGGCTTCGTGAATGAGGCCTACTAACGGTAAAATTGACTTGCTCTTATACATATATATATTATTAACTTATAATACTATAAAGTATAAGGGTTGAATTTTAACTTTTAAAACTCTAGGGTTTGGAATTAAAGTGTGTGTGAGACTTTACAAATTCCAAGACTTGAGGGCAAGTTTTGAAACTATTCAAGACTCTTTAACTTCATAACTTATGAGTTTAAGGGTCTATTAAATTGAAGACTCTTCATTTTATGTAACCTGTGGTTCTTTAATGACTCTTTAAAGAAGTGACTTTTGGTAATCCATAACTTGAGGACAAATTATGGACTCCATCAATAGGCATTAAGATCAAGAATTACACTAACAAACAATTTGCAAATAATTCCTATGATCTATTAAAACTCATAAGTATGAACATTCATATCAACAATTTCAAGAATCATATAAACACATATAAAACTTGAAATTTTGATAATAACCATTGTAAATGGATTAGCATAATCATTACCACATCAAAAACTTGTTTTACAAGTCCAAAACAGTTTAGGGTAATGATTCTAGTCCATTTCCAGCAGCAAAACTCGAAATTCTGCACACAGGGGCTTCTACTTGCCGAGTGCAAGAACCTACTCGACGAGTAGGATGCATTTTCACTTGGACTCGTCGAGTCCCCCCATGGACTCGGCGAGTTCACTGAACAGTGAGCAGAAAAATCGATTTTTTCAAGCAGTTTGCATCAAATATCAAGAAAGCAAGCCTAGGCTCTGATACCACTGATAGTTTTTGAGCATTCTAAAACTCCTATGGTGTACATGCAACCCTAGAAACCTTGGATCTATGTTTTCTCTAATATTCATGCAAATTTGAATTCCAAGGTTCTCAACCTAACTAGCATGTTATGGGGTACTTGTACTATAAAACTTTAGTAGAATAACATACCTTTTCTTGCGGTTGATTGCTTGGAGTCTTGAGAGCCTAGCACCAATAATGTGGATGCCTCAAGTGGTATCACAAATCACCAAAACACCTTGGAAGACTTGAGAGAATAGTATGCACCAAGTAGAAATCGGCCCACCCTTTTGTACTCACACACTAGTGCCATTCCATGTGCCAAAGACCTCTTTATATAGTATGGAGGATTAGGGTTACATCGATGTAAACCTTAATACCCATGACCTTTCATTTTCATAGGATCCATGGGTTAAAAACTCCATGGACTATTCATGCAAGCTTAGCACAACCTATATGAACTTGGCCCATTCTATATATATGAGTCCATATTTAATTAGTTCCTTTTGATTACCAAATTAATTCTAAATCAATTCTTGATTAATACTAATTAAATAATATGATTTCATATTAATATATTATAACTTATAATATATTAATAAATCATAACTTATATTATTCTCAAAAGATTATCCATATAAAGTGTTTCGGTGAAGTGCAACCCAAATGGACCATGCCGGGTCGGGTCAAGTACATACCAAATATAGTTACGGACTTAGACACCTTATCCAACAACAAATGTAGAAAAAACAAAAAATTCGAAAATTTTTACACTGTATCCGAAAAAATAAGGGGTTGCCGGTGCCACTATGGGCACCATAGTGGAACCGTCCCTACATGATAGGAATAGGGAAAACGTAGGGAGAACACGGGGAGTTGGAGTTGTGATTTGTTGGGCTACCGTCACAACATAGTTGCATAATGTGGGTTGGGAAGAACATAACATTTTGCTGAAGTGGAAATGACATAAAAACCCTAAAATTTCAAAAAAAAATGTTGGTTTTACCCTTTGAAGTTTTTTTGGGTAAATAAAGCCTCAGGTTTGTGAGAATTTTGTTATTTATGGCTTTTATCCGGTCAAACAGGTAACCTTGCCATATGGGATGCCACATGGCTCCACATCAGTGCTGACTATCTCTTCTTTGCCATGATCACAGAGTTAGGGACCAAATTGAGCATCTTTAATTTCTTCCTTTGAGAGACAAAGACAAGATGAAAAGCCCTAAATCATCACATAAATGGTCATCATGCAATTCACCGCCTCCATGGTGGATGGAGTCTACACGACTGTGGGAGATGAGTTCAAACGGAGGATGGGTGAAGGGTCAAACAACGAAACCAAACATGCTCTGTTCATCCCCTTCTCAATAATCATTCACCAATCGATGATAGAATATGAACATGGGATGTTCACCTAGAACTCAAATCCTGTAAAACTAAAAGCTTCGAGCACATGTTTTAGTTTTTCCTTCAAGACCTTCATCTTTGGATATAACTGAACCAGTTTCTTTTATTAGCCCGCTAACATGTCCAAATTATTGGGTTCCTTTACCCCTATCTCTCTTCTCACACTCATATCTCTCTATCATCTGGTTCCTCTCCGTGTAGAACTCAAACAGGTGGGAGCCTCTTTCTATTTCCCAAGCCACAAATATTAAAAAAAAATTGTTTTTCATCTTGATTTCATTTTTTCATAATCATTTATGTTCAAGCTCTGTTCTTAATCTGCAGCTAGCTTTTCAAGAAAAGAAACGGAAAAGATGGGGGGAAGAGAAGCCTGAAGTTCTTGAAGATGTGTTTGAGTGATTTTTGCAGGAGAGCAAATTCATCTAAGTGATTTGTGGTTGATGGTTATCACATACAAAGCAACCCATCACCACTTGTTCGTCATCTTCTCCATCCCATGTTCTGTTCATCGCCTTCTCCAAACACCCGGCTACACCAAGAAATCTTCACGATATCAAGAAACCAACACCATCATTTTCTCCCTTCTCTTTTAATTTTCATCTGGTCAAATAGTATATGTTAGATCTTCATGTTTATCAAGACAAGATGATCATTAACTCTGAAGGGAATCGATAAGACACAATGAACATGGATTGGATTCTTGATGTGTGTGTCTGTGTATATGGATCTCGAAGAACAAGGCTTACTTGTGGGATTTTTATCAATTTCATGTTTAATTTATTGTGAAATACTCAAGTGCATATGAAGTGTTCAATGAAATGCTCAAATGAAAGATGATAATATCTTTTCATTTTCTTAAGAGATGACAAGATGGGTTAGAAAAAAATCACAAAACAGAGGAGCATGGAGTGATGTAGAGACGATGAACAGTGTAGTTAGAAAGAAATTGGAGACTTTCATCATGTTCTTCACTTCATTGATGAGCAAACATGGTGTACGGAGAGAAACATGATGAACATTCAGGATGTTGTTTTTTATATCCATTAATGCCTCATGTTTTCTTTTTTGGCGAGGTTTTTGATATGGGCATATTTAATCATAATATTCATGCATTATCTTAATACTTTATGTTAATTTTATCTAAAATAATGAACAAAATGTACTTAATTAGTTTAAAATCCCATTTCAGCAATAAAGACATGCTCGGAAGGAAAAGGAAGCGAAATTGGCGATTGGAAGCTTGGATCTTGGATTTTGAAGAAAGAAGGATGTTGTTGGACAGCTTGACCCTTCGTCAGTGTGTTGGCCATATCTCATGACGAGGGGTCAAGCTGTCCAACAACATCCTTCTTTCTTCAAAATCCAAGATCCAAGCTTCCAATCACCAATTCCGCTTCCTTTTCCTTCCGAGCATGTATTTGTTGCTGAAATGAGATTTTAAACTAATTAAGTACCTTTTGTTCATCATGTTAGATAAAATTAACATAAAGTATTAAGATAATGCATGAATTTTATGATTAAATATGCCTATATCAGTTTTATTTTCAAAGAATCTCTCCCTCTTAAATCAAGACCTGATCAATCAAATTCCAAATAGAGATATTATTCCAAATGTTAAATCTTACAGGATTAAGATGTATGGATTGTGTAGAAAGAGTTCGATGTGGGATGTTTTTGGAAAACATGATGAACAGAACAAGGGATGGAGAAAAACGATAAAGATGTGGTGATGGGTTGTTGTTTGAGTCTATATATGCAGGTCTGAAGTAAGAAGAAAAATCTTCTATTTGCAGGTTTAAATCAAAAAGAAAATTGATGGTCTTCGATTTGGAGGTGTGAAATTGATGGAGACAGAGATATGGTGTTCAAGAAGAAAAACACCTTCTATTTACACAGGTGAATATGACGGAGATGGGGTTCGACTGTTAAGAGAGAGAGAGAGAGAAAGAGAGAGAGAGAGATGAAAGATGGTCAATGTGGTCCCTAACTGTGCCATGTCAGCAAAGTTACCTACTTGACCTGATAAAAGCCATAAATAACAAAATTCTCACAAACATGAGGCTTTATTAACACCAAAAAACTTCGAAGGGTAAAACCAACATTTTTTAAAAAATTTAAGGGTTTTTATGTCATTTTCCCTAAAAATAAGTGCGCCAAAACATATATATATATATATATATATATATATATATATATATATATATATTATATCTTAAAAGTATACGTCTACGTGATCCCGGAAATATAAATTTCGTAAAAATCCGAGTTCATATGAAGGAGATATGAATTTTATAAGATATAAAAATCTACCGTGTAATTAAAAATTATTAACGTCAATAGGTACGAAGAGAATTATTGACTTTTAGATAAAATCACCAAAATGAAAATCATACTACTCTTTAATATAGGAATTTTGGTAAAAGGAACACCAAAATCGAAGTTCATACGAGAGAGTTATGATTTTTGCAAAATCATTAAATCATCTAAAAAATAAGGGCTAAAAATAAAGTCAGAGTTAGCCAATGGAGTCTAAATAAAAGTTGTAGATCTCGTCGATAGCTTTCCGGGGATATGAAGAATGTTAAAAATGGAGTTTGTATGAAGAAGTTACAGAATTTACAAAAGCTGCACTTTGCGTCGCGCAGGATGCGCGACACATACTTCTAGAAGATGAAAACGCGGACCATGGAAAGCATGGCACGTGCACAAAGCGGTTGGGGATAACGTAGCCTTAAAATGTGTGACGTACACCAAATTTGGTTATAAATTGAGCTTTATCCCCCATTCGACATTCACACCTCTTCAATTCATTCCTCTCGAGTTTCTCTTGACTTTTGCCTACTTTCCCTTAAGTTTTCTGCATTATGGCGAAGCTCTGCAGCCCTTGAGTGCCCGATGCTTAGTAGCTATCCAGTAGAAGCCCTGTCAGTGCAATTTTCTAGACTTTTGTCTAGGAAATCTCTGTAAGTTAAATTACACTCATCCCTATTTTCGTGTAATTTATATTTATTGTCATAGTCATTTTTATGAATCTATAAATAAGATTTATCAATAATTCCATGCCATTATACTGATTGATTTACTTATAGGAGAAGTGTCTAGAATGGTCATGTTGGCTTGGTTGTTGGATTTCAAAAAAACTATTATGTTGAAATTGTCCTGCCGCCCAACTATCCTGCCTGGTTGATCCTTACTTGATAGATCTTGATGTAGACATTGGGATTTATGAGGAATCTAGACTATAATTATTATAGTCGCCGGGATTATGAAACTATAATAAGACTTAGTGTTATATATTTAGGTCATTGAAAGTGCTAAGGCGAGGTTCTGCCCAAATTCCGAGGTATTCACTTTTATTAGGTGAGTGCATTGTTACTTTCTAGCATTCAAAATGCTTAATTTCTATGTGTGTTGTCTTTTTTGTGTTTAACGTAGTTATACAATATGATTGTTACTTGATTTAATCATATATTTATCATGCTTAATAATATGATTGGGTAATAAAGGGTTGTGCGAAATAACAAGTGAGAGGTTGTGATAGTGTTGTGTGAGATAGTGGTTATGATAGGTTAGTAAAAGTCGTGTGAAATAATGAGCATTGTCTCCTGTCTCTATCCCAAGTACTTTTGTACTGTCGTGCTTAATCCAAGTACTATTCTACTGTCGTGTCTGTCGTGATTATCCAAAGTACTAATGTATTGCCGTGTTTACCCAAAGTATTATCATACTGTCGTGTCTAATCATCTAGTAATTTTAGTTGTGTTCTGATAAAGATTCTTTAAGAAAGATCCCTCGAGATCATCATATTAGGATTAGTAGGTGAGAATAAAGGGAGTGAGGTAGTTGGATTATTTAAATGTTGAAGAATATATAATTGAATATTATATTATTATGGGTTGAAAACCCTATGTACTCACCAGGTTTCCCAATCCGACTCACTCAGTTTCTTGTATCACAGGTAGCGATACGAAGATACTGATAGATAATATAATTATCTGCCTTGAGATTAAAGGAGTTCGTAGGCTGCTAGAATATTGATGTAAGGCCCGTTTATGCTTATGTTTTGTATCAGTTATGACATCCCAAGATTTTTATAATCAATAAAAAACATTTATTCGGAAATACTTTTACGGGACCAATTCCACATTTATAAATGAACTCTGATTTAAATAAGCATAAATAAAAAGTTTTGAAATGGTCATAAAATCCGGGATGTCACAGTTGGTATCATAGCATTAGTTTAAGAAAACTAGGAGTAAGGATTTATTTCTAGACTTCGATTTAGAATGCTAAGCCATGATTGCGAGGTGTGTGTCCACTATAGATTAGGTAATACACCTGAATTGACACAAACACTAGTTCACTTTAGGATAAGATGTCTAATTTGCTTTTACGTGCTAAATGGTTGGAATTATAGCATGGATTAGGTTGCTTATTTAAAATGATATTATTTGATTAGATGTAAGGTCTATTGCCGACCTAGAATTAGAGAAAATTTTATATGTTCAGGTTTCTAAACGTTTAATTACGATATTAGAACCGACATATAACTTTTCAGAGTGATAAGGAGAATTACGTGTCTAAGCCTTCTTTATCTTAAATTTCTCGTCTCGAACGACTACTTTGGTACACATAACATCATGGTGAGGACATGTAGTGGGTTAGAAAACGATAACGGAAACCGTTAGCTTGAGCCTCGTGTAGTCGAGCATGCACCAGAAGTTGTGCCAGCAGTCGAGCCGATCACGATGGCGATGATACAAGAAATGTTAGATCGTCGGATAGAAGAGACAAGGCGTCTACTTAAGGGGAATAGGGATGAACCTACTGCACCCATCGTGCAACGTGAGCTAGGAAAGGAACCATCAGAAGAAGGAAAATACAGTAGGACTATTATTCGTATTGAACCCCGATTGGTTAGGAGAAACCATCTAGACAGAAGGGTTGGGCAAGATGGATGGAAGTACAAGGACTTCATGGGTGCCAATCCACCAAGTCTTTTTGGAAGCCCAATACCAAAAGAAGTTCTAGATTGGATCTCCGAGATGGAAATGGTATTTAAGAGTTGTAACTGCAACGACTGACAGAAGACCATCTTTACGGTCAGAAAACTGAAGACCGGAGTATTAACTTAGTGGAAGTTATTGGCTGACTCCATGCCGAATGGAGAAGCGGAGGAGATGTCATGGGAGAACTTTCTGGAGAAGATAAAGAAGCAATACTGCTCTGAACAAGATCTTTTGGAGATCAACAATGAACTCCAAATTTTTGAAGAAGGGTAAGATGAGTGTCAACGACTATGTTGTAGCTTTTACGGAGAAGATGAAGCTAGTTCCTCACCTAGTTCCTATTGAGCTTTCCAAGGTGAATAGGTTTTCTAAAGGACTATCGGCGGATTTTGGTCTAACGGTAAAACTAGCAACTACTCTGAAAGTAGACATCTGGGCGGCTAGGAACGTAGAGACCCAGATAAGAGAAAAGGGTTTGGAGAAGGCAGAAAAATGAGAGAAAAGGAAGCTTGAGGGGTCTTCAATGTCTCATAAGAAAGGAAAATTCTCAAGGTCTGACCCCAATGGCAAGAAGTATGGGGGTAGTATTGAAGCATAATGGTGTAATAAATGTAAGAAGAAGCATGTTGGGCAATGCAATACATAAGTGACATGCTACAGGTGTGGAAGACCTACTCACTATTCTGATGAGTTCCAGTACGAAGGAAGGGTGTGTTTCAAATGTAAGGAGGATGGGCATGTCATGAAGGATTGCCCAAAGAAGAAAGAAGTTGTCAGGCCAAATATTCCGTCAAAGCCAAAGTCGAGGGCATATTTTATGGGGCTTGATGAGGAAATAAGAGGGAGAGAATTTGAAGCTGCTTGTCTAGGGTACTTGAGGGAATGAGATAAATGAGTAGTATTAGGGTGTGTGGCCTGATGTAATAGGAATATAGTATAAATAAATCTTGTAATTATTCTCAGGAAATAAATTCCAAATTATGTTATATGATTCAATGTGTTAAGTTGTCTGATATTCTTGTATGGTGACTTAGTGAACTGCGAGACAATTCTTGGGACAAGTATGAGTAGGTGTGAAAGGCAGTAGATGCCTATACTACCGGAAGCATAAGACTCGTACTTGGATCAGGGAAAGTCACAAGGTTACTAAGTCTCTAAGTAGTTGAGCCATTTTGTTTATTTCCATCATTACCTTTGTTTCGGTAAAGATTATTCCAACCTCGGTGGTCATATCAAATCGAGTCTGACTAAGATATATTCGTAAAGCGACAAAATTGGTTTCGACAACCATATTTGGCGTAGTATCCAACCTTAGTCAAAGATCGAAGAAGGAAAGGATCGAGGAAATCAACAGACAGATTGCAAATCGTCAATAGAGCTTAGCAGCCAACAGCTAGAGATTGCTACATGCTAGTATGTGATTGTAACGACCTAAATTTTCAAACAATTTTTCATTTTTTAAACATAACATATCTCATATAAATCATCTCAAAACTCAAGTGTATCAAATGTTATCACAGTAAAACACATCCCAGAATCTCAAATACAAAATCCTCATGTCGGCGCCTTCCCGCGATCCTCGCTAGTACCTGAAACACATATCACATAACACGGTAAGCATAAATGCTTAGTGAGTTCCCCAAAATACCACATACAGCACATAAGCCACTCGAGGCTATAACTCGGTATGACCCTCCGGTCAATGTGTCTCAGCGGGACCCTCCAGTCCCGTAGCTCATTGGACCCTCCAGTCCGGTCTAGCTCGTTGGACCCTCCGGTCCGGTCTAAATCGTTGGACCCTCCGGTCCGGTCTAAATCATTGGACCCTCCGGTCCGGTCTATATAACACATAGCATACATATATCACAATGCATATAATCGCAAACATACATATAACACATAAGACCCTCCGGTATGCACATAGATACCACTCTAGGTAATGTATAGTGAGAAGACTCACCTCGTACGATGTCTAGTAAACTCTCGTGCTCGATATCCCCGACCTAGCCTCCGCCTATCAAAATGATAATATATCTAATCAATACTCTCCTCATTTTCTCATCTCTAAAGAATGGGTAGAAAACCATTCTACCCTTCCATGACCTCTCATGAATCAGTTTGACCAAACCCCCAAGGTCAACTGATGTCAACTCCAGTCAACGGTCAAACTTTGACCAGACTCGTCGAGTGCACTCGGGTGACTCGGCGAGTCCATGCGTGTCCTAAGAATCCTCCTAAGGCCTAACTCGACTCGTCGAGTTAACCTTTCACTCGAGGGGTTACCACTGATCACGAATCGCGGGGCAACCCGATCCGACTGGTCGAGTCCTCTTATGGACTCGGCGAGTTTCCTCCATGGAAACACTCATTTGACCTTCTGAGGTCGGATTTGCTCCACTAACTTATAGATCTGGCCTTCTTGCGCCCAAAACTCACGTAAAGGTTCAATCTTTATGTCCATGCAACACACAACAAGCTCTATTTGAAGAAATAGCTCTTAAAATGACAACCTAGACTCAAAACCCCAATGGGACTGCATAAAGCTGGATGATTGGGACTCTCTAGACCTCTCAAGGTCCAGATCTAATGTCTATTCCTCAAAGGTACTCTACATGCTCCATATTCCAACTAAAGAAGGGGTAAAGAAACCCTAGATTCATGAGATCTACTTTATACACGAAAATAGGCATGGATTCATACCTCAACAGCAACCTTTGATGAAATAGAAGAAGTTCTGAGCCCCCTCTAAGCAGCTTAGCTTGAATCTCCCTTCCTTCCTTGCAAGAATGCACTATGGTGAAGAAATTAGCTCCCACACTCTCTCTCTATGCTTTCTGGTTCGAATGGTGTCTCTCAAGGGTATGAGTGGCCGCAATGAAGGCCATAAGGACCCTTAAATAGGGCACATGCCCAAAGATTTAGGGTTTCTGTCCACAGTGCGGACTCGTCGAGTCGACTCCCCGACTCGTCGAGTCCATTCATTAATCCGAGTCATCAGTCGCGATCCTTCTCGACGAGTTTAGGCGTCTACTCGTCGAGTCCCTCTTCTCTTCCCAAAAACAAATATTAAATTATGATACCTGGGAATCCGGATGTGACAATTCTCCCCCACTAGAATCAGACTTCGCCCTCGAAGTCTTACTCTGCAAACAACTCTGGATGCTGCTCCCGCATCTCCGTCTCCGGCTCCCAAGTCAGCTCGGACCCTCTCCGATGCTGCCACTGGACCTGAACCAGAGGCACCTCCTTGTTCCTCAGAACCTTGATCTTCCGATCCAAGATCGCGATCGGCCTCTCAATGTAATTCAGGCTCGCATCCACCGGAATATCCTCTAGCGGCACTACTGCCGTCTCATCGGCTATACACTTCCTCAACTGGGATACGTGGAAGGTATCATGAATCTGGCTCAACTCCGCAGGTAGCTCTAAACGGTATGCTATCTTACCTACTCTCGCGGTCACCCTGAACGGACCAATGTATCGGGGCCCCAGCTTGCCCCTCTTCCTGAATCGGATCACTCCTTTCCAAGGAGATACCTTCAGGAGTACGAAATCTCCAACCTGGAACTCAAGCTCGGATTGCCGCCTATCCGCATAACTCTTCTGGCGGCTCTGGGCTGTCAGCAACCTCTGTCTGACTTGTTGTATCTGCTCAGTTGTCTTAAGCACTATCTCAGTGCTACCCATCACTCGCTGCCCTACCTCTCCCCAACAAATGGGAGTTCGACACCTCCTCCCATATAAAAGCTCAAAGGGAGGCATACCTATACTCGAATGGTGGCTGTTGTTGTAAGAAAACTCAGCCAAAGGTAGGTATGTGTCCCAACTGTTGGATAAGGTGTCTAAGTCCATAACTTGTTTGGTATATACTTGACCCGACCCGGCATGGTCCATTTGGGTTGCACTTCACCCAAACTGTTTATGGATAATTTTATGAGAATTGTATACTTACGATTTATTAATATATTATAAGTTATAATATATTAATATAAAGTCATGTTATTTAATTAGTTTTAATCTTGAATTAATTATGAATTAATTTAGTGATTAAAAGGAAGACTAATTAAATCATGGGCTATTATATTTATATGGTGTGGGCTAATACTCATTTGTTAATGGGCTAAGCTTATGTAGAAGTCCATGGATGATCCATGGAGCTTTTAACCCATGGATCCTTGGAAAGGAAAAAACATGGGTTATTAGGGTTTCACCCTAACCATGCACACTATATAAACAAGCTTATGTTGCATGAAAAACGACATAGTGTGTGTGTAATAGTGGTGGCCGAAATCTAAGAGTTAGTATACTCTCTCATACATTTTCCAAGTTTGTGGTGATTTGTGATTTCCATTTGAGGCATTCACATTATTGGTGCTTGGCTCTCAAACTCCAAGGAATCAACAATCAACAAAAGGTATGTAATTCATCTAGTTCTTTTATGTTTAAAAGTACCCCATGCCATGCTAGATAGGTTATAAACCTTGGAAAATAATATTTTGCATGTACCTTAGACAAACATAGATCCAAGGTTTATTAGGGTTGCATGTACACTTAGGAAGTGTTAGAATGCTCAAAACCCAACAGTGGTATCAGAGCCTAGGCTTGTTTGTTTGATACTTGATGCAAAATAGTGATAAAAAGTCGATTTTTTGCTGTCTGACTGATGAACTCACCGAGTCCATGGGGGGACTCGCCGAGTTCATGTGTAAACTCATCCTACTCGCCGAGTTGGTTCGTGCACTCGGCGAGTAGGAGCCTCAGAATGCAGATTTTCGACTTTTGCTGCTGGAAATGGACTAGAAACATTACCCTAAACTGTTTTGGTGTTTTAAAACTTGTTTTAGTTGGTGTAATGGTTGTTCTAATCCATTTACAATAGCTTATATCAAAATTTCATGCTTTGTATGTGTTCATATAATTCTTGAAACTTTGATGATCATGTTCATGTTCTTATGAATTTAGAAGATGATAGGAATTATTTGCTGAATTGTTTAGGATTAATTCTTGATCATTTATGTGTTTTAATGGAGTCCATAATTTGTCCTCAAGTTATGGATATCCAAAGGTCACTTCTTTTAAACACACACTTAAAACACATAAGTTACATGGAAATGAAGAGTCTTCATTTTTATGAACCTTTAATTCATAAGTTATGAAATGAAAAGTTTTGAATAGTTTAAAAACTTGTCCTCAAGTTTTGGAATTTGTAAAGTTACACACACTTTAATAAACTTTAATTCCAACCCTTAGAGTTTTAATAGTTAAAATTCAACACTTATACTATTTATAACATTAATGGTTAATTATTATATATATGTATAAGATCAAGTCGTTTTACCGTTAGTAGGCCTCATTCACGAAGCCGGTCTATAAGGGGGGTATAAGGTTGTTGCCTATAAAATGACAACTTAATGGGTGTCCATTCTCACCCACCGCTTCCTTGATCCGTGGAGGGTCGTTAGCCGAACGGGTAGGACAATGACTTTAAATTCTCATTAAAAGTATAATGAATATTATAAAGTAACTAAACCTTTTATTAATTCCCAATCTTAGTTACTTTAGGAAAAATGTGAACATTGTGCTAACCCATGAAATTCACACTTTGTACCTTACCAAGTCGTTGGTGGAGCGTGTGTGGTTAACCGGCACACTAACTTGGACTAGTAAGGATCACGAAGGGTGACTTAATGTTTGTCATAGATCAATGGAGCGTGTGTGGTTAACCGGCACATAGATTAGGTGATAATATTAAGGGTACCAAGTGAATTAGTATGGTTATTCACACCTTGTTTTGTGATCCTCGGCATCCCAGTCACAAAACTTGAGAGGGCACAATCGAGATTGAAACATGCCATTGAAAAGTTCAATGAATCTCAAAAGATCTAGGAGTTTCAAATCCAATTAAAACCTAATAAATTATTTCGTTTTTCATGGTGGAAATTGGTGAATCGTCATTCGCCTACCTTCAAATATTTTATAGCTTGGATTACGGCATCCCTCTTCCAAGTTATAAAATATTGTGTTGGATCCTAGCCTTAATATTTCGTATTGGGTGTTATATTAAGGACTTGAATCAACTAACTTGATTTTCTCCCATTGTAGATGTCTGGTTCAGACAACTATGATCTTCCCAAATCGCTTGGAACAAGCTTTACTCTTGAAGATGATGTCCCTCAACATCATGCTTCACTCCCTCCACCTCCTCCATTTATTCTCCCTGACCCACAAGCCCGAAGACTTGAAAGGTTCAAGGTCACTCAAGCTCTACTAGAAATGAAACATAAAGATGGAAGACTTGTGTGCACTCATGTCTTAGGAATGAAGTCACACATTGACAGGTTGAGAATGTTGGGTGCTGTTATTTCAAGGAAGTTCGCTGTTGACTGGGTTCTTCAGTCACTTCCTGAGTCGTATGGTGAGTTTATTAAAGACTACCATATGACAGATCCTGACATAACCCTAATAGATCTTTCTTATTTGCTTATTGCTGCTGAATCAGCAATGATTTGGCGCAATGGTCAAGCAAATATTGATGGAAGGTCTAATTCTCAAACTTCCATGGACATGGACAATGGTAACATTGGAAGTCCAGAAAAGCTTTCTCTTCCCAATGAAAAGGGATCGGCCTTGGTCAACCCGGTTGACCAAAAGGTAAAGGGAAAGGCTAAGTCTGTGATTGTCTCAAGTACCATTCCCAAAGAGTCTATATGTTTTTATTGTCATGAGACGGGACATTGGAAGCGAAGCTGCCCTGAATACCTGAAATGTTTGAAAGCAAGTAGAGACAAAATGTTTGACTCGGCTTCAGGTAAGTCCACTATCTAACTTTGTTAAAATTCCTAATTGTTAATTCTTATTACATGATGTGACTAGGTTGCATCTTGATGTTTAGCAGGATCGAGCAAAAGGAAGGTTAAAATAAGAGTGTGCTGAATCTGATCACGAAGATGGATTTCTATCGCATGGTTCGAGGATCGGATTTTTGAGCTACTACTTAAAAGTTATGATAGATTGCTAGGAAATATGTAATATCATAGTTTTCATTTGAAGATGCATTGTAAGGAATATTTTTCCGCATTTTATAAAGAAATAAAAGTTTTGTTTAATTTATTTTATATTATATCCCCTTACAATGGCATTTATGGAAAATTGATGTTTGTATGTTTCTAGCAATAATGGAAATATGAGTTTGATTCTCTCATTTGTGGTAGTGTCTGAATTTACCAAATGAGGAAAGGTTCTCATCACCCAAGCTTCAGTTGGACAGAAACTTGGAATCATACAAGTTGTATTGTATGATGAATGAGAATTTTCATATTTGTAAAATTGAGACTAATTCATTGATCACATGCATATGTGAGTCAATTGAAGGACTAAGGAATTAGGTACACTGGGTGTGTGTTGGTCAAGGTCCACCACAAAGATCGATTCGTCGTGATTTACTAAAGATTAGTAAATATGGTTATACTTATAAGGTTAAGTATAATTTTGTGACATTGGAAAGGTTTCAATGTATGGCAGAACGGATGAGAAGAATCAAATTAGGCAGAAAGATAGAAGTTTCTCAAATCTGAAAAGATAGGAGAGTACTTTAGTATCATGTTTTATGATCATCTTAATGATTATGAAACCATATCACAAATTCATACTCTAAGGACATCTTAGTGCATTGTTATGACTAAGAAGAGGAGTCATGAATTGTTGGATTGGTTAAAATCAAGAAGATGAATCATACTTCGTTCCAAAAACAATTCTTAGAGTAATACTCCAAGATTGTAACATTGAGTGACATAAAGTAAGGTTTAAAACACATATCAAATGTAGTGTAAAATGTTTTCTACTCCTGTACATTTGAAATTGGTAAGTTGTGATGTCTTGGATAAGACAAAGACCAAATAAGACCAATTGTGTGAAGTATTTATCTTGATAAGAATTCGCACTATCCCTTGAATATTTGTTTTGTCAAGGAATGGTTCTTGACTAGGGAAACTTATATGTCGAGAGGACAGTGGGAGTCTTAAAGATCCTGAAAGGATTTCAAGATTTAATCAAGAGTAAAACCTGAGTTTTATCACTAGCACACGGCTTAAGGTTTGCAACCTATTAAGTTGACATAATTCTTGTTTCTGTGTCTGTTCCTATTAAGTTGACTATGCATATGAGCTTTGTTAGTTCTAAACTGTGTGCATAACAGCTTGGAAGCATTGGTGGGCCTTGTGCTACCAGGTGACAAGAAATTAAGATTGAACAAGTTCAATCCATGTAAGGGTAATTTGTCACTAACCTTGTCTTGTGATTATGGTTTTGACAAATTCACATGGATAGAAACTCATACACTATAAAATCTAAGTGTCATAAGGTTTCTCTCCGATTCATGAAAATGATGGTGAGGAAATGCTTTCACTAAGAAGATTTTAAGTAGATAGCAATTGTGATGTTTGCATTCTCAAAGTCGTTAGTGGAGCGTGTGTGGTTAACCGGCACACTAACATGGACTTGTGAGAAATGGCAAAGGTCTAAACAATTAAGACTATGATTACGGCATCCCTTTTCATAGTTCTGGAAATTGTTTAGACACACATGTGAGCTATCTAAGAAAGGGTGTACGAATCTAAATTTCAGGAGTCCAGCTGATTTCTGGAAATATGTCAGAGCTAGTGGGAGCATAAGTGTTATGCTGATAATCATCATGTTAGTGGGAGCATGAGTATTATGTTTAGTGTTGCAAGTTAGCAATGTTAATTATAGAAAACCAAAAGTTTCAATTCGTAAAGTTGTAGGGGTTGAAAAGTTGTTTTGCTATAATTAAGGGAGAGGAAATTATACTTCATTTCAATTCTAAAAGCTTAGATTGAGTTTTTAATCATCTTTAGTCAAGGATATATATATATGTATTTTATGTTGGAATGGTTCAACTTAAAGAAATTCTACATATATTGCGTTATCAAAATTCGATTATGATTACGGTATCCCTCTTCATAGTTAAATTTTGAAAACATGGCAAATAAAAAATATTGTAGCAAAAGACTGGTCTAGTATCATGTCTTTATGTGAGACATCATGAATCGTGTTCCATATACTTCGGATATATGATCGATTTCATGTGCTATAATATTCATCCTTATTGTAGCAAAAGACTGGTCTAGTATCATGTCTTTATGTGAGACATCATGAATCGTGTCCCATATGCTTCGGATATAGGATCGATTTCATGTGCTATAATATTTATCCTTTCTAAATTTTCCAAATGCTTAGGGCATTAAGAAGGGAAAAGTCTAGAATTGGATATGACTAAAGTGATTAAGCAATTATCGAGGACAATCTAAGGTTCTCCAAAGATTGGTTGCTCGGGGACAGTTGGAAGTAGGATATAAATTGTTGGAAAGGACCATATTGACATATTCTGAAAAGAGGTAACTCTTGTTCGGAAGTGATAGTCAAAATGGGACTATGGAAATTTCTCCATAGGTGGAAGTTATTCAATCTGTGTAAGATTAGAAAACCTTAGTGCAAGAAGGATGTTCAAAGCAATGTACTTTGAATATGAGACTTCGTTTCCATAGAGTTGATCTCCTTTGGAATACTCTGTAATGACTGTTGACAAGTTTTGTGACTTTGTGCATAATCATTACAAGAGGAACATTGCATAAAAGTTTAAAATCTAACAGTTTTATTTTGGTAAATGGTAGGAATTAGGAATTTTTACATTTACAATAAGGATTTGGGATTGTGAAATGAGCATCATTGGAATCATGTTCAAATGATCTATTTCACAAAGTAAAGATCATACACAAACATAGTGTGCATACTTGGAGTATGGCATAACTATTGTTTAGAAAAACAAAGTGTACATGCTAGGAGCATGGGACAGCTGTTGTTTTTATTCAAGTATTAAGTTGATTATTTGAAACATTATACAATGAATAATGTGTAATCAATATGGTGATAAATAAAAGGTGGTTTTATTTATATTCAAAAGGGTTCTGAGACCATATTGGATTCGATTATTATTGTGTTTCACTTTGCATGTTTTGGCTTCCAGAATAGCTAGGTTATTCTTTCCGAATGACTAAGTTATTTAAACACTCCACAGTCGTTCATATGTTGGAAGTAGGTATGAATTAAGACTGTCATGAATCGAGTTTGTAGATGGCTAAACGTGTTTAGACATAGCAATGGTTGCTACAACATTCATGAGTACTCATAAGTTATGAGTATTGGAATTAACCCACGCTCACTTGTATCACTTCATGGAATTTATCTCGAGTGATCGTGAGACGGTAATATCATATAAGTCTTCAAACCTAGAGATATGAGTTGTTACCTATGAGTTGGTTGTGCATTGATTGCACGTAAACGCATCAGTAACTTGATGTTATAAAACGTGCCTTTGTGTATAATTCAACAAGTAGTAGAAACAAGTATATGAGTCGAAGTTTATCTGTTCCTTCTAGTCCTTGGAGGAATAGAAGCGATATCTGGGCCCCTCGATGATTTTGTTTTGACCTATGTACCGGGCCCGGTCAGAACCTAATTGATGTGTTCAATTTAGTTCTTTGTCAAACAAATCGAAAATCGAGAAACAAACTGCTGGACAATAAGTACGATGTTGTTCCATGTATTTGTCCGGCTGATATCATGAGAACAGAGGATTATATGATCACTTATCTAAAATGGCGCTTCATAGTTCAACAGAGTTTTCGAGAGCTACGATTGCTGGTTGGTTCCTGAAGTAACATACGCAAATACAGTTATTAGACTTATCCAAGTGGGAGACTGTTGGATAAGGTGTCTAAGTCCATAACTTGTTTGGTATATACTTGACCCGACCTGGCATGGTCCATTTGGGTTGCACTTCACCCAAACTGTTTATGGATAATTTTATGAGAATTGTATACTTACGATTTATTAATATATTACAAGTTATAATATATTAATATAAAGTCATGTTATTTAATTAGTTTTAATCTTGAATTAATTATGAATTAATTTAGTGATTAAAAGGAAGACTAATTAAATCATGGGCTATTATATTTATATGGTGTGGGCTAATACTCATTTGTTAATGGGCTAAGCTTATGTGGAAGTCCATGGATGATCCATGGAGCTTTTAACCCATGGATCCTTGGAAAGGAAAAAACATGGGATATTAGGGTTTCACCCTAACCATGCACACTATATAAACAAGCTTATGTTGCATGAAAAACGACATAGTGTGTGTGTAATAGTGGTGGCCGAAATCTAAGAGTTAGTATACTCTCTCATACATTTTCCAAGTTTGTGGTGATTTGTGATTTTCATTTGAGGCATTCACATTATTGGTGCTTGGCTCTCAAACTCCAAGGAATCAACAATCAACAAAAGGTATGTAATTCATCTAGTTCTTTTATGTTTAAAAGTACCCCATGCCATGCTAGATAGGTTATAAACCTTGGAAAATAATATTTTGCATGTACCTTAGACAAACATAGATCCAAGGTTTATTAGGGTTGCATGTACACTTAGGAAGTGTTAGAATGCTCAAAACCCAACACCAACTTCCCCCGAAGTCCATAACACATGCTCGAAGCATGTCCTCGAGCGTCTGAATCGTCCGCTCACTCTATCCATCCTTTTGTGGGTGGTAAGCAGTACTGAAGTGCAATCTCGTACCAAAATCCTCATGGACCTTCTTCCAGAACCTGGAAGTGAAATGTACATCTCGGTCTTACACAATCGAGATCGGCACTCCATGCCGCGACACCACCTCCCTCACATATATCTATGCCAGCGTCTCTGCAGAAGAGCTCTCACTGATAGCAAGGAAGTGAGCGCTCTTCGTCAGCCGATCCACAATCACCCAAATTGCATCAACACCTCTCGCGGTCCTCGGCAATTTTGTGATAAAATCCATAGAAATCTGTTCCCACTTCCACTGGGGAACCTCTAATAGCTGCAATTTTCCATGCGGACGCTGGTGCTCGGCCTTAACCCGGCGACAGGTCAAGCACCTCTCTACTACCCATGCAACGTCCCTCTTCATATAGGGCCACTAGTAGTCTCTCTTCAGGTCCAAATACATCTTAGTGGCCCCGAGATGGATCAAGAATCTCGATCTATGTGCCTCCTCCATCAGAGTGCTATGTGCCCCGCCCGTATACGACACCCAACTTCGACCATGAAAGGTCATAAGCCCTCGGCTATCCGTCACAAACTCGGATACCTGTCCAATCACCCGCTCTCTTTTGCGGTTCTCCGGTCTCACAGCCTCTGCCTGGGCCTCTCGAATGGTATCCAACACTGGAGTCATGACCGTCATCCTCATACATATATCTCGAATCGGGGCACTCTCCGCCCTGCGGCTCAGAGCATCGGCTACCACGTTAGCCTTCCCCGGGTGGTACAGGATCTCACAGTCATAACCCTTTACCACATCCAACCATCTCCTCTGGCGCATATTCAGGTTGGGCTGATCTATCAGATACTTCAAACTCTTGTGGTCCGTGTATATGGTACACTGAACCCCATACAAATAATGGCGCCATATCTTGAGGGCGAACACCACTGCCCCCAACTCCAAATCGTGGGTGGGATACCTCGTCTCATGAGGCTTCAGCTGCCTCGATGCGTATGCTATCACGTGCCCTCTCTGCATAAGCACCACACCCAACCCCGATATAGATGCATCACAATACACCACGAAATCCTCCATTCCCTCCGGAAGGGCTAACACCGGGGCTTCGCATAATCTCTGGCGAAGAGTCTCAAACGAGGTCTGCTGCTCAGGACCCCAAATAAAAGCAACGCCCTTCTGGGTCAATCTGGTGAGGGGAACGACAATCTTGGAGAAATCTCTGATAAATCTCCGATAGTAGCCGGCCAACCCCAAAAAACTCCTGATCTCGGTGGGGGATCTCGGCACCTCCCAACTCATGACAGCCTCAATCTTGGCCGGATCGACCAATATCCCACTCTGATTAACAAGATGTCCCAAGAACTGGATCTCTCGTAACCAGAAATCACACTTGGAGAATTTGGCATAAAGCCTCTCCGATCTCAGCACTCTATGGATCTCCCTCAGGTGCTCCTCATGGTGCTCTCTGGATCTCGAATACACTAGAATATCGTCGATGAACACAATCACCGATCGATCCAACATCGGCCTGCATACCCAGTTCATGAGATTCATGAACGCTGCTGGTGCATTGGTGAGCCCAAAAGGCATCACCACGAACTTGTAGTGCCCATAACGAGTCCTGAACGTCGTCTTCTGGATATCCTCCTCACGCACCCTCATCTGGTGATATCCAGACCTCAAATCTATCTTGGAGAACCAAGACGCTCCCTGCAACTGATCGAACAGATTGTCGATCCTCGGTAGTGGATAACGGTTCTTGACCGTCAACTTTTTCAACTCCCGGTAATCAATGCACATCC
This sequence comes from Lactuca virosa, assembly GCF_052849685.1. Taxonomy (NCBI): domain Eukaryota; kingdom Viridiplantae; phylum Streptophyta; class Magnoliopsida; order Asterales; family Asteraceae; genus Lactuca; species Lactuca virosa. Next base: position 293,886,019 of record NC_136427.1, on the reverse strand, counting down.
GGTGTGAACCATCCTTTTTCTTGACAAAAAGGTTCGGCGCTCCCCACGACGAGCTACTCGGTCGGATGAATCCCTTCCCTAACAGCTCCTGAAGCTGCGAGGATAACTCCTGCATCTCCGGTGGCGCAAGGCGATAGGGTGCCTTGGCAATAGGCGCTGCCCCCGGAACCAAATCGATGTGGAACTCCACCTGCCTCTCGGGAGGCACACCCGACAACTCCTCGGGGAAAACATCCGGAAACTCTCGCGTTATCGGTACCTCACCGACAACAGTCGGCCTCTCTGCGGCAACTCGTGTATCCATCACATAGGCTACAAACCCTCTACAGCCCTGCTGTAGACTCTGTCTCGCCCTGGCAGCCGAACAAAATGCTGACCAAGATCGGGTACCCTCGCCATACACCGTAAGTACTCCCCCACTAGGGTCTCGTATGGTCACCAACTGACGCTCGCAGTCGATAACAGCTCCAAATCGGCTCAACCAGTCCATGCCCACGATGACACAGACATCCCCCATCGCAATCGGTACCAAATCTAACGGGAAATCAACACCGAAAATCTCGAGTACACATCCTCGAATCACATCAGTAGCATAAACCGCTCGCTCGTCAGCTATAGAAACTCGCAGAGGTCGACTCAACGCCTCTCGTCGGATACTGATGTGCTGACTAAACGCTAATGACACGAAAGATTGACTCGCACCCGAGTCAAACAACACCAAAGCAGGTACAAAACTCACAAGAAAAGTACCTATGCATACCACCATATAAGCACAGAATCTCAAACTCAGTATAAGTAAATAAAAGGATACATACCAGCCACGACATCGGGCGCTACGCAGACCTCCTCCGTTGTCAACTGAAAGGCTCTCCCACGAGCCTTCGGTGCCTCTGCCTTCGCTGGCCGGGCCTCGGTAGCTCTAGCAGCAGGTGTAGATCCATGTGCTGATCCCTGAAGTAGCTGTGGGCACTCGACCTTCCAATGGCCAATCTGGTTGCAGTGAAAGCAAACTGCAAACCCCTTGGGGCAATCCCTCGCGAAATGCCCCTCCTTGCCACACTTGTACCACACCCCTCTCATGAAACATCTGTGTGATCACAGTCATGGACTTCGTCCCCTGCTTGAGGGACAAGAACTCTTGCGCCAATCATTCCCTCTCTACTGGGGGAACATACTCATCTCGGAACATGATGATGAACCTCTCCCAGGTCACCGCTGTAATCTCTGCAGTAGTGAAGTCTGTCGTCACAAACTTCCACCAGTCCTTCGCTCCCAAGCGAAGCTGGTTCAGCGCGAACCGTACCCTCAGATGCTCTGGACAAGAACAAGTGTAGAAGCATCCCTCAATGTCAGAGATCCATCTCATCGCGGCTATAGGATCCTGAGTTCCATCAAACTCTGGTGGCTTCGTGTTGCTGAACTCTCGGTACAGCAACGAGTTACCCCCCTATGGCCTCGCGGCAGCGACAGCTGCAGTGGCTGCAGCAGCAGCCGCCTCAGTAACAGCAGCGTATCTCTCGTCAGACGTCTCAATCAGCGTGGTCTTGATAGACCCAAACATCTCCGGAGTGGCCTCCCGGATCGTCGCGGCCACCTCGTCATGAATCATCCGACGAATCTCCTCGTCGCTAACGTCGCTGCTCTCTGGTGTGTGGCGTGTCCCAACCATGATGTCTCTGAAACACAACACAAAAGAAATCCGAGACTCACCCGAGTATACTCGCACCCGATACTCAAACCTACTTGTTCCTTAGTACCCTAAGGATTCTTACTTGGACTGCTCACTGATCCGATGTTTCCAGTAGTACGGGCCCTATACTACCTTCCACACCGCATTAGTATTCACCCCAAGTCCTCCTCCTAGGATCCCAGATTACAAGTACACTATATCTCGCTGAACACAGGCTACCCTCCAGTAGACCACTCATAAGCTCCTCGCTGCTACCTACTCACTCTCGAAGTAACTCATAGTAGCAGTAATCTCCTAGGCTAAGGCATCACAAATCAGGCCACCCTAGTCCTACATATGAATACCTAGCCTACTCTAGCATGCATAGCATATCACATAATATCTCATAACACATAATGTAAGGGTATTTTGGGAAATCACCATTCGGGCGCTGACTGATCGTACACACTGCTCCGTTCTGCTTTTCTCGAAAATCTTTTACTCTTTTTAGAAAAATTGTTTCTTTTATGAAAAATTTATCAAATCCTCAGTTTGAGTTCAGATACGCCCGAAGGTGCATCCGAATCCCTCAAACCAAGGCTCTGATACCAACTTGTAACGACGTAAATTTTCAAACAATTTTTCATTTTTCAAACATAACATATCTCATATAAATCATCTCAAAACTCAAGTGTATCAAATGTTATCACAGTAAAACACATCCCAGAATCTCAAATACAAAATCCTCTGTCAGTGTGTACAAATCATGTCGGCGCCTTCCCGCGATCCTCGCTAGTACCTGAAACACATATCACATAACACGGTAAGCATAAATTCTTAGTGAGTTCCGCAAAATACCACATACATCACATAAGCCACTCGAGGCTATAACTCAGTATGACCCTCCAGTCAATGTGTCTCAGCGGGTCCCTCCAGTCCCGTAGCTCGTTGGACCCTCCAGTCCGGTCTAGATCGTTGGACCCTCCGGTCCGGTCTAAATCGTTGGACCCTCCGGTCCGGTCTACTCAAGGACCCTCTGGCCTCGTAAGTCGTTGGACCCTCCGGTCCGGTCTATATAACACATAGCATACATATATCACAATGCACATAATCTCAAACATACATATAACACATAAGACCCTCCGGTCTGCACATAGATACCATTCTAGGTAATGTATAGTGAGAAGACTCACCTCGTACGATGTCTAGTAAGCTCTCGTGCTCGATATCCCCGACCTAGCCTCCGCCTATCAAAATGATAATATCTCTAATCAATACTCTCCTCATGTTCTCATCTCTAAAGAATGGGTAGAAGACCATTCTACCCTTCCATGGCCTCTCATGAATCAGTTTGACCAAACCCCCAAGGTCAACTGATGTCAACTCTAGTCAATGGTCCAACTTTGACCAGACTCGTCGAGTGCACTCGGGTGACTCGGTGAGTCCATGCGTGTCCTCAGAATCCTCCTAAGGCCTAACTCGACTCGTCGAGTTAACCTTTCACTCGACGGGTTACCACTGATCACGAATCGCGGGGCAACCCGATCCAACTCGTCGAGTCCTCTTATGGACTCGGCAAGTTTCCTCCATTGCAACACTCATTTGACCTTCTGAGGTCAAATCTGCTCCTCTAACTTATAGATCTGGCCTTCTAGCACCCAAAAGCCACGTAAAGGTTCAATATTTATGTCCATGCAACACACAACAAGCTCTATTTGAAGAAATAGCTCTTAAAATGACAACCTAGACTCAAAACCCCAATGAGGCTGCATAAAGCTGGATGATTGGGACTCTCTGGACCTCTCAAGGTCCAGATCTAATGTCTATTCCTCAAAGGGACTCTACATGCTCCATATTCCAACTAAAGAAGGGGTAAAGAAACCCTAGATTCATGAGATCTACTTTATACACGAAAATAGGCATGGATTCATACCTCAACAGCAACCTTTGATGAAATAGAAGAAGTTATGAGCCCCCTCTAAGCAGCCTAGCTTGAATCTCCCTTCCTTCCTTGCAAGAATGCACTATGGTGAAGAAATTAGCTCCCACTCTCTCTCTCTCTCTCTCTCTCTCTCTCTCTATATATATATATATATATATATATATATATATATATATATATATATATATATATATATATATATATGCTCTCTGGTTCGAATGGTGTCTATCAAGGGTATGAGTGGCCGCAATGAAGGCCATAAGGACCCTTAAATAGGGCACATGCCCAAAGATTTAGGGTTTTTGTCCACAGCGCGGACTCGTCGAGTCGACTCCCCGACTCGTCGACTCCATTCATTAATCCGAGTCATCAGTCGCGTTCCTACTCGACGAGTTTAGGCGTCTACTCATCGAGTCCCTCTTCTCTTCCCAAAAACAAATATTAAATTATGATACCTGGGAATCCGGATGTTATAGTGATTATATCACATTAGAACACGAACGAAGGTATCCTTCGTGATAGAGTATGACTCAAAGAGACCTGAGTCTAACCGTTACATCATACGATGAGAGGTCATTAGAACATGACCCATCAGTCTGTTAAGGTAGTCGAAGTAAGGTTAAGTCTATTCTAGACAGAGCAGGACCTCCAATAGAGATCAAATTTAGAAGGAAGAGTAGGTGTAAGATTAAGCACCGTCAACATTATAAGAGTTAGAAACTCATTAGAAGGACATAAGAGTTACAATTATCACCTAGGATGGAAGAGTAATGTTCCGAATCATTATATAATCCATGTTTTGTTGATGATTTCGGGATGTAATCATCCTAAGGGGGGGGGGGGGTAATGGTAACACCCGCAAATTCAGGCTACATATAATAAGTAATAGTTATCAGATTTAAATCCTTGAATACGATAATTTATAGTCGTGCGCGCTGCAGACTATATAATACAAGTTTTGTATTAAGTGAAAAGAAAACAGAAAAAATCAGCTGAATCGTACGTAAATCGTAAAAATAAGTGTTCAAATATATATATATATATATATATATATATATATATATAATATCTTGAAAGTATACGTCGACGTGATCCCGAAAATATAAATTTCGTAGAAATCCGAGTTCATATGAAGGAGATATGAATTTTATAAGATATAAAAATCAACTTCGTAATTAAAAATTATTAACGTCAATAGGTACGAAGAGAATAGTTGACTTTTGGTTAAAGTCACCAAAATGAAAATCGTAGTACTCTTAAAAATATGAATTTTGGTAAAAGGAACACCAAAATCGGAGTCCATACAAGAAAGTTATGATTTTTGTAAAATCATTAAATCATATAACAATAAGGGCTAAAAATAAATTCAGAATTAGCCGATGGAGTGTAAAGGAAAGTTGTAGATCTCGTCGATAGATTTCTGGGGATATAAAGAATGTCAAAAACGGAGTTCGTATGAAGAAGTTGCGGAATTTACAAAATCTGCTTTTTGCACCGCACACTTCTAGAAGGTGATAATGTGGACCACGGAGAGTCTGACACGTGGCACAAAGCAGATGGGGAGATGTAGCCTTAAAATGTGCGACGTACACCCCAAATTTGGCTGTAAATAGAGCCTCAGCCCTCATTCGAAATTCACACCTATGTAATTCATTCCTCTCAAGTTTCTCTTGATTTTTGCCTACTTTCCCTTAAGTTTTCTGCATTTTGGCAAAGCCCTGTAACCCCTATGTTCCCAACGCTTAGTGGATATCCAGTAGAAGCCCTGCCAATGCAATTTCCAGACTTTTGTCTAGGAAATCTTTGTAAGGTAAACTACACACATCCCTATTTTAGTGTAATTTATATTTATAGTCATAGACGTTGTTATGAATCTATAAATAAGATTTATCAGCAATTTCATGTCATTATACTGATTGATCTACTTACAGGAGAAGTGTCTAAATGGTCACGTTGGTTTGGTTGTTGGATTTCAAAAAAGCTATTATGGCGAAATGGTCCTGCCTCCCAACTATCATGTCTGATTGATCATTACTTTATAGATCTTGATGTAGACATTGAGATTAGTAAGGAATCTAGATTATAATTATTATAGTCGCCGAGATTATGAAACTAAACTAAGACTTAGTGTTATACATTAGGTCATTGAAAGTGCTAAGGCGAGGTTCTGCCCGAATTCCGAGGCATCCACTTTTATTAGGTGAGTCATAGTTACTTTCTGCTTAGACGTAGATACAAAGTATTCTAAATGCTTAATTGCTATGTGTGTTGTCTTTTTTGTGTTTAACGTAGTTGTGCAATATGATTGTTACTTGATTAAATCATATATTTATCATACTTAATAATATGATTAGGTAATAAAGGGTTGTGCGAAATAACAAGTGAGAGGTTGTGATATGACTGTGTGAGATAGTGGTTATGATAAGTTAGTAAAAGTCGTGTGAAATAATGAGTCATGTCTCCCGTGTCTATCCCAAGTATTTTTGTACTGTCTTACTTAACCAAAATACTATTGTATTGTCGTGCCTGCTGTGATTATTTAAAGTACTAATGTACTGCCGTGTTGACGTGTTTACCTAAAATATTATCATATTGTCGTGTCTAATCACCTAGTAATTTTAGTTGTCTTCTGATAAAGATCGTTTAAGAAAGATCCCTCGAGATTATCATATTAGGATTAGTAAGTGAGAATAAAGGAAGTGAGATAATTGGATTATTTAAATGTTTAATAAGGGTATATACAAAATTCACCGATATTCTTTTAACATGTGGAACGCACTAGTATTCACCTAGTTATAAATATAACCATTTTTTTATGAATATGAACTAAATTTGATCTATTAATGTGGTTCTTGTTCTCATTTCTATTTTTATATATTTTAATTCTTTATTGTTTTTTCAAGCTGAATTTTTAATGAATATGAACACTATGAATTTGCTACGACTGGAAGTATTATATATATGTTATATTAATTTTTCTATCGTGTAATATACGTGTTTGTAACATAGTTCCATAAATAAATAATTGTGAATAAAGAAGAGTGTAATGTACGTGTTTGTAACATAAATAATAGACGCCCTACTGCTCGATAGTCAATAATACACTTTATACAATTCCGTAGGTGATAGATACAAATTTAACACGCTCCAAATTAAAAGAAGCTAAAAAGATTGACTAAGTTTTGATTTTCATCAGCTTCAACTCTAGCTTCAACTCTTGCTATACGGATAAAGTTATTAATAATGATTACAATTACATGGCTTAAAATGATTTGAGGGCATTGCTTAGGATTGGGGTTACCTACTAAGGTCAACAAAGTTGACCATCGAACCAAAAAAGAACATAATAAATAAATGAGTACACTTTATATTACATCTTTTGACCTTATTTAATTTCTCTCTTCTGCTGTTATCTTCCTCCTCAATCCTCTATATATTATGTGTTTGTTGTTCATCCTTCAAAGTCCAAAGATATATACAATCATCTCTTCCCCTCTTTCCTTTCTCTTTCTCTCTTTTTTATATATACACACCCACGTGTATTCGAGTTTCCGTTAAGATCAAGCATTGCATATTAATTAGCTTAGCGTATGTCCTTATCAATTCCTTTATCTTTATATAAAATGGCGCCTTGTTCATTTCCTGACATATGGAGTTGGATTCAAAACCTACCACCACTTGCACAATGGCAAACAAACACCAAATCCATATGCATTATTTCATCTCACCCTTCTCTCGAACTCTCCATTTCAAAAACCCTACTTTACTCTCCTTCCTTCTCAATCTCCATTCGTTTGAATTACAAGTCACCCATCTCTCTTTGGACCTCTAAACCACTAAAATCCGCCATTAACAAGACCTTGCTTAATGAAGTCACCATCTCCAAACTCTTGATGAATATCATCAAAGATATCATCAACTACACCCCCGCCAAACCCACCAAATCTTTCCTAAAACTCCCAGAACC